>NC_083358.1:59897645-60497645 GCF_030254825.1 Meriones unguiculatus
CTCAGCCATGAAGAGCACTTGCTGCGCTGGCAGAGACCCAGGGTTCGGTTCCCAGCACCCACACAGCAGGCAGCTCACCGTCTAGAGGAATCTGACACCATCTTCTGGCCTCTGCTGGCTTCTGCACACACATGGTACACATAAACTCATGCAGGTACACACACACACGATACAAATAATTAATAAAGAAAGAAATCTTCCAAAAGACTGTGAGAAGTGAACACCTAAATTTCAAAACATAGTAAGAGCCAGAGGTCATATGAAGCCTTATGAGAAAACTGAAATAACATTAGAACTATAAGTAAGAGGAGAATATGTTATTTCTGCAGAGGAGAATATGTTATTTCTGCAGAGTAGACATGTAGGCAGAACAGAAATTTAGAAATTATAGGAATGTTTCAAGTAATTTAACTGAGGTATTTAGAAAGTTCCTGAAACTTTACTACACTACTTTTATTCTTCATAAAAGAAATCAAATTATAACAAAGATGCTACATAAGCTAAATTTCTGTTTACTTAGAACAATTGCATTAGTTAAAATGAATGTATCTACCTTGATATGAATTGACCTCAGTTTTTCAGTCATTCTCCCTTGGACAACATTTTCGCAGCTGTTTGTGAATTTTTTCATGCCAAATTTTAATATTTTGTATTTAATAGCTGAGTATGTTCTAAGCTATAATAATTTAAAATAATAGTCACAGTTTTTAAAATAATAATCACATTTTTTAAAAAAAGCATAAAATATGTAACTGTAATAGGAATGATTTCCACCATTTATTTGAAAATATGACAGATGTTTGTTGCTTTTGTATTTAGCTGAAGGTGTCAGATTCTCTCTCGATGATAGATTCTATCATTTGCCCACCCAAAACAAAATTCATCACATGAAATGTTGCGACCATGTCATTTCCAGAATATGTGTTAGGAGAAATATTTGGAAGGTAGAGGCAAGAGGTTCAGGAGTTTAAGACCAAACTGGGCTGCGTGGGACCATCTTAACAATAATAAAAAGATACAAAATTAATATTAAAATTATTAATTAATATTAATTAAAATTAATAGCTTTGCCTGATCTTTTTTAAAGCTTACTATTTACTACGATAATATTCCATTCTGTTCTGAAACTCTGTTATAAAACAGGTCCAATGTTAAAATTAAAATAGAGTCATATGTGATGGCTCATGCCTATAATCCCAGCACTCAGGGAGGCAGAGACAGGCAGATCTCTATGAGTTTGAGGCCAGCCTGGCCTAGAGAGCAAGTCCAGGGTAACCAAGGCTACACCAAGAAACCCTGTCTTGAAAAAAAAAATTATTTGAATTTTCAAAAAAGTTAAGTGATTCATTCACTTATGTACATACATTTGAATATTAGGTTGTGAAGAATTTCTCTGTTACAATCTCTTAACCCAAACTGGTATTTTTAAGTGCACAGAAAGATGGTTAGTCAGCTTTTAGATTCTCTCCTGCATATATTTTTCTTTTGAGAAACAGAGGAGGCATTTAAATGTCAGATTATTCATGACTGTTAATGTTCAGGCTTGGAAATGCACAGTTGACAGAAAGGATTTATAGTCCTGTGGTTACCATGCCCTCCCTAGCACGTATGCGCTGGGCTCCTGTACATAGTCTTTACATTTCATACCTGAGTGCCAGCAATAGAAAATGAGAATCAGGTATGGTTTCCACAGCAATTCTATCTGGCTGTGTTGCTGATGAAACTACAAAAATCAATATTGTGTTCAAAAATGGTATGTAAAGACAGAGTAATCAAGTAACAGCAGTTGCAGACAACATAATCTTAGAGTCTTTGACTTATGTAATTTGAAAAATGTCTTAGCTTCACTCTATATCATGTAAATGTCATTCCATTCTCGATGAACATCAAGAAGATACTATAGGAAATGTAGGAGCATAAGCCTCACTCTGTACTGTCAAAGAGTTTATTAATTTTTGCTGAAGGGAAATCAGCATTCACATGAAGGATAACTGATTAGTAGCCCAAAGGTCATTGCCTTCTGTGTCAGGATCCAAGTCTATCTCAGGTTTGATGAATCTGAGAGGACTCAGAAAGCCCAGCACACACTGGTAAGTGGGCTTAGGCTTGTTACAGCCAAAGGATAGAAAGCCAGATCAGCACAGGGAAAAGGCAGTCCAGGCAAGTCCACAGAAGAGCAGGCACGGGCCTTCGGGAGCCTCCCTCTGCAGCCGCAGAGACTCCTTTAACTGCCTCGACATGAATTCACCAATATTAGGTGTTATGTGTCAGTGAAAGCCATGAGAAACTCAGGGCGCAGGGTTTTTACTGGCACCCTGGACTTAGCACATACGAAAGCCCCAGACTCTCAGAATGAAGCACACTTTCAGGTACCCAGGGTCTGTAGCAGATCTGTGCACAGTGAACCACACTTACTGTTCAAGGAAAGTTTCATCCACTGTAAGAAACTGGCAACACTCAAGGTCCCAGGTCCCTGACAAACACAGAGCTTGGAAGCAGCCAGCTCTACTGCTGGCAGTCTCCGGCCTACATGCTGACTTTTCTACATACATCCTGCCTTCTAACCAATAAATACATGTGCAAAACAGTGCAGCATTGTTTCTAAGAGATCATTGTTACTGCTTTCTTAGGAAACTTAAATGCCATTTTCTACTTGGCTTTGACTATAGTTAAATTGACCTAGAAGTATTCAGTTGCTATCTTCTTTTCACTGGCTGTCCTGTATTGAAGGCTGGCCTCAAGCCCACTGTGTAGCCAAACAAAACTCTGACCTTGTAGTCCTCCTGTCTCCGCCTCCCAAGTGCTTTTGCAGGGAAGACAGCTTTATGCGTTGGTGTTGAAGATGGGCTTCGTGCATTGTAGATAAGCACTGAGCTAGCTGAGCCACATCCCCGGGGCCCGAAATGTCCTGTTCCTGACATGTAAAGCAGTTGTGCTGTTTTATAACCCCCCCCCCGGGGGGCCATTTTCTAAATACTTCATTCTAGTGGTTTAATAATCTTATCAACACTTGCTTCCATATAGGCTTTCACTGATCTAGTGAGCAGATGGTTTTAACACTGACTGCTTTTGAGGGAGGAAGAGAAATGAGAAGGAAGTGAACAGTAGCCCTCTGCACCCATCTAAATTTGTTCTCTTTCCCTTAGAGACACCATAAGCATATTTATAATATTTATAACTGTATTTTAATGCCCCAGTTCTCTTTTCACTTATGGAATGCAGGCTGACTAATGTTCCCCGGGGACTTCAGGTGGTGTGAATATTGACACATCTATAGAAAACCCAGTATATGAAAGTGTAATGTAAGTAATGTACAGCAATTTTTTTCCTGCTAGAGAAATCCTTTACTGAGGTTGCAGTGGCTCACTTAGAGAAGTGGTTTCTTCATATGGCTCCCAGTAGGCTGTGTCCAGAAGTTAACAGAACACCACCAATACAGTGTACAAACTCTTTTTCAGTCACTTAAGTTTGTTCCAGTGCATAAAAAATCTTACTAGTTATATAATCTTTCCCTGTGTCAGTAACTGTAGAATTTTATCAAGACACTCCCTCCATCAGCCAGAAATCAATTTTATAACTTCTGTAATTAAACTCTGTGAAGGCAAATTTGATTCAGACTTATTTTATTGCTAAATGGAAGAGGCAGGTCAGTGAGACCAGTTAGTGGATTTAAATTATGGATACCATAACAGCATGCATTGATTTGCTTTTTGAATATTATGTCACTTTTGAGAGATGAACTTATAAATTTACATATATAGAAAGTAATAGTTATTCCAAAATTGAAATACATGAGCCTGTAATTGGTGCTGAAAGCATAAGTCTGTCGGCTCTGCTCAGCTTGGGCCGAGTTCCCCATGTTACATAATGTAATTTGAGCAAGTCATTTAGGATGTCAGCTGTAGGCACAGTGCTGTTCCTATAAAACAAGGTAAGTTCATCCATTCTCTCCCTTCTAGCAAAATTTCGACATACAACTATTTGGGAATTCTGGAAACATTAAATTATGACTTTCTGTCTTTCAGGCTCCTTCCTTGTTAAAGTGGTTATCTAATAGAAAGGCTGGAAAAAATGGGAAATGCGCTACTATTGAGCATAATAAAATAAAAGCCATCTTCATAAATGTTATGTGATTTCTTATACTGTCAAGTAAAATACATTCCCTCATATTATAATTAGACAAATTGAGATTGAAGAAGGTAAAGGGATTTTTCATAGGTCATGGAATACTGAAAGTCGGGCTATTTCTCCTGAGGAGGTAGTCTGGCCGGAAGTGCTGGTAGGTGTCTGTCACCCTCACTGCTCAGGGCCTTGAGGCAAGATGATCACTGGCCCCCAGGGTGTGAGTCCAGCCTAGGCAACACTACAAGAGCCTGCCTGAGGTCAGGGATGGAGAGCATAAAATAGTTTGATAGCATGTGTGACTCCTGACTCCATCTCCAGCACACAGGGGAATATTTTAGCTCTACCCTTGAATATACTTTCTACCATCTCCACTGCCACCTCTGTCATCTCACCTGAGCTGCTAGAGCAGTTGGTTCTTTGAAAATATGTTTCATCCTTCCATCCCTGTGATGAAGGATGCAGCTGCAGTCAGCGGTTCTAATCAGGCTCCATGTTCTTCAGGTGCTGGGTTCAGTCTCCAGACCCCAAAACAAGATGATTTTAAAAAAAGTAAAAACTTTTCATTGATTTCCCCATATTTTTCAAAGTAAAAGTCGAAGATCTTACATTGTTTTGTGAGAAATGATGGTCACATTTTTTGATAATTGTGGCCGCTGTCATTATTTATCACGTGACTTTCTTGGTAGAAACAGAAACTCTGTGAAGGCAGGTCTCTGTCTTACTTCGTTTTCTGTTTGTCCCAAGCATATCAGTGCATAGCACATAATAGGTTTAAATCGAGTGGATTTGAATCCAAACACTTATTCAGTATTCACTAAGGTCAGTGCACATGGTCAGAGCAGGTCAACATTTGCGGTACAGCTAGTCACCTATGGCTCTCTGAAACACGATGTGGTTTCCATCTTTGGTGCCCCATCTTGGAGGCACCGACTCGGAGTTCTTCTGTGGATTTCAGCATGGCTCACAGCTCTGATACTCATCATACATACAAATATGTAGCTCACTCAAGAAATGATCCCACCTAAGGAAGGCATGATTAGGAAACCCAGAATCAACATGGTCTTAAAAGGGTGGAAAAGAATCACAGCAATTAAATTAAGGAAAATAGAAGCAAATACTCAAGGTGGCACATGTCACACTGCAGACACATTTTCCATGCCCAGTTTACAATAACCTCTTCTTTTAGCCTCGCTGTTCTTGTGGGTATACTTTCTCATCTTAGCCTCTGGCTTTCTAAAACTTTGTCAGCGTTATCTACCCTATTGCATAGTGGCAGAAAGCTCATAAATACGCAAGTCAGAGGACTGAATTATTTCCTCAACAAACCCAGTGACCAGGCTTTGATGTCACTGGAGCTCAGGCCCCCATCTCTAATGCAGGCTCTCACCAGCTCCAATATTCCGTACTTATGATTTCACTTTCTAAAGTGTTCACATTGATAATAGTGACAAAGTAGTTCCCTTCTTGATTTTTCCTTCTGTTTTGAAGGAAAAATGAGTCACTCTTCCCATCGTAACCTGTTGTTGGATGCAGGTTATCAAGCCACTGTTAACATGGACCACAGAAGATGCCGACTATCTGTTGGCCTCTTTGAAGAGGAGGGTGTGCTATGGCGGTGGAGGTGCATCTGTAATGGATAGCTCCCTATGGCTTAGTGTCACAGACTGCCACCACTACCCATGTGCTGTTATGAAATCTAAGCATATACATGTACATTTGCCCATATTGACTAATCAAGACCATCACTTTGTTTGCAGCACAGAAAAAGGATGGCTTTATTGGGGTGCTTATATTGTTCATGCAGTATATTGCTCATTACCTGAATCCACAAAATAACTTCTGTGCAGACATTGCTGTCTGCAGCTGGGCGCATCGTGGATGGGCTCACTGGTGCTTTGCCTTTCTACACTTCATGTACATTCTACTCTAGGCCAAGTCAGAGCCACTTAAAGTAAGGCATTTCTTTATCTAAACAAAGTTTGGATGCACCTCAAGGAAAATCCAACCCAGTGTACCGCCGGAGAGGAAATGCTGTTTGTTCTTAATGGCAGGTATTTATTGTACAAAGTGATGGACCTCGTAAAGACAGTTTTCAGAGTACCATGTTTTTGAACCGTATTTTGCACCTCTTGCCTTTGTTTTTCTCCTAATCTCTTTTCTCTTGTCTCGTGTGTGTGTGTGTGTGTGTGTGTGTGTGTGTGTGTGTGTGTGTGTGGTTTATGTACCTATATAAAATCTAGGATCTTTGGAAGGAAAACATGTTTTTGAGTGGAGCATATGGATCACATTTCCTATGGATTCATCTGTTGGTGGATTCCTAGGCAATTGTGACTGGTGCTTCAACAAGTATAGGTGTGCAAGGATCTCGGTGATATCTTGGCTTGGCTCCTTCGGCAGATACCCAAGTGTGAGAATGCTGAGGTAGTTTTCCTTTCATTGTTGAGGAGCCTCCTTTACTGGTTCCTCAATGGCTGAGTAATGTACATCCCCCTGCGTGTATTCAGGTCCCTTCGCTTGTCATCCTCTCCAGCATTTGTTACTTGTCACGACTGCCACCCTCTCCCTTTGTATTTTATCTTTTGGGAACTTGTTCATTTCATAAAGCTGTCGTGATGTTTTAGAGTAGAAACTCCTGATCTTGTAGTAATTGCTTCTAGTAAGAAAGATGAAAGTTTCAGAAAATTTTTAAGTTTAAACTTTCAGCCATCTAAATGCCTCTGGATACCATATTTAGTCTATTAGTCATGGGAGTGGTGTAGAACAAGGAGAGGGAAATGTGCTGAAATCAGAATGTCTGTTTGGAACTGCAGCTCTGACTCGTAGCTCTGCAGTCCTGAGCAAGTTTGTCATATGTATCAGTGGCCTCACCCATGCCTGTAAAGGGGGCACTATAGCATACCAAAGCCCCCAGAATCTGCATTTTTAATACTGTGTCTCCTCGGTTATTCCTGATATTTCTATGTTATTTTCCAGTAGCAGAATTCTGCTTAAAAGTTTTTCTTTTATCTCTAATAAAGATAATGGAATTCTGTGCTGGAAAAGGCCGTGTGGGTGTCTACAGCCTTTTTCAGATTCTTCCTTGGTAGATCTCTTTTCAAAAATGCACTTACTGAGATTTTTCATACGTTACTTGTTCCACTTAGATTATAACTTTAAATTGTACATCTCTGAGAGGTTTTATAATGAGGCCCAAGGGGATCTCTCTTGAAGAGAGCCTTGGGTGAGCCTTCTAATGGTCTTAGCACAACTCCATGCATACTTTAAGTTTCTAGAGACTGCTCTACATTCTTAACAAAACTGAAGCCAAGTTCTAAGAGAAGTTTTAGCTCTTTACCTTTATCCCATTCATCCTTTAAGATGTGCAGAGACTATGGTATGTCATGAAAAGTGTTTGGAGGTCACCACTACCTCCTTCTTTTTTCATGTATGAAATCAAGGCAGAAATATCCAGACACTTGCAATGTGCTTCCCCTCCTGCTATGTTTGTGCAGGTCCGATTCCCATCCCACTTTAGCTCCGATCTCAAGGACCTTCTGCGAAACTTGCTCCAGGTGGATCTGACCAAGCGATTCGGAAACCTGAAGAATGGTGTGAGTGACATAAAGACCCACAAGTGGTTTGCCACGACTGACTGGATTGCTATTTACCAGAGAAAGGTACGGCCCTATTGTTGACCTAAAGCCTTTGAGAAGGTGTGCTTGAAGTCATGAAGCAGAGATACTTTCATCTTAAGCACTTTTATAATTATTTTACCATTAAGCTAATCCCTGCGGGATCTCAAAGTGCCTTCTCTAAATAAAAGACAAAGCCTTGGTTGCCCTAGTATGTTTTTCCCGTTCATACTAACTCTACCCAAAACTGTGGAAATTGGATTTTAGATAGTATTCTACAAGTTGCATTCAAAATTGGTACAAACCACATTTAAAAGATAATGTGGAAATGAATACAACTCAGAATCAGCGCATAGCCAGACTGACACTGAATCAGCTTAAATTCTGGGATGTTTTCACTTTTGTTGTAGCATTGCTGTGGACATTTAGCAGGGTGGCAGCTTTTTTCCTGGGGTTTTCCCGGAAAGATCTAGCCTTTTCACACACTAGGCCAGCCTGCATGTCTGCCTCTCCACTCCTGGAGATTTTTCCCGTTTGCTCCCTTTCCATAGTCCAGTGAATCCTTAAGAAATGTATGACTTCGCTGTGCTATTTCTCTGAAGCATGTCCTTCCTTGCTGTTTATATGCTCACTCTCATTTTAAACTATTTCATGGGAACAGGAACGTTTTATCATCCTTATTTTATAGCCTCTCAAGAGCCACTGGGACATGCACTGCACATGTTGCCACATTCTTCAATGAGCACCCGTCTTCCTACGGATGCAAGTGTCCTCCATTTGAAGCTTCCCTAGAGGCCATTAAACCCATGCTTTGGAGGCAGTCAAAACAAATTACCTGAAATTACTAGATTTTGTCTTTTAGGAATCATTGATTTACTTAGCATCCCTCTAAATAGTAATTGGGACCCTGTGCTGGCCCTAGGCAGTCTTCAAGGTGATTAGTGAAGTCGGCCTTACTCCTCCAATTCCATCCTCCGAGTTCAAGGATGGGAGGCAGATGAGTCTGTTATGCTAATAAATGTCAAAGGAATCCAGAGAGAGTTCTGCTCCTGAGTGGCTGGATGTCTTGTCCTCTTGCTTACTAAAAAGACTCTTCCGTGTTGGAAGTTCAAACCTCATGAACACTAGGTATAAATGTAAATGTAGCTCCTCTCTGACACTAGCATAGCTCATGATTAAATAGAGGGCAACTCTAGCTGGCCAGCAGTGTTTTAAGAGACTAGCTGTACGTCCCAGGTCACCCATGGCAACAACCACAATAACAGCAGTTACTTAATGGTAATTACTTCACCGTGGTCATAAGTTGGGAAATTTAAGAAAAGATTTTTCTGTTAACTATATTTCTCCTTTCACTCTTGAATGCTAAGTTAAAAATAACTTGCATGAAGTGTATATATTTAGCTTTTCCCCTCCCCACCCCCACAAAAGCCACAGCTTCTGCCTTTTCAGAGGCTTGCCACATTTCATATGAACAACCACAAAGCACAGTCCCTGAGGGAAAAGAATTTAACGCTCTGTTCCATATTAAAAGCAGTTTTTCTAATTCATTAAAATTTTAAAAGATTATAAAAACAAAGTTATAAAAGAATTTTAAAACTCAGCTAAGAGAAAGCTTAGCAAGGCTGAACAGTGTGAGGGCAGTACAGTTGCCATGCCCTGCGAGACCCCAAAGCTCGAGCCAAGCTCAAGGGTTGTGGCTGTGGGCACCATTAGCTCAGCACGCATTACATAGTCACAAGCCAGGACCATGGTACTAAAATAGACTTTCCACTCCTAAAGTGTACTAAAGCATCCAGATTTGCCCACATGAAGACAGTTCTTCATGGTTAATGAAAGGAATTCTTATCAGACTTTGAAAAAGAAAATTCATGGCTGTTTATATTTTGTTTTTCATTTTCCTGCTTAAAAAACGTTATCCCAAATAGGATAACTGCTTTAAATATCAGTGTTACCACAAAGCTTCCAACTTCGATCCCAGGTTCACCAGGTTCAAATCCCAGCATGTTACCACCTTACAATCTGCCCTTCTTCTTTTCTGGGTTTTGTCAGGGTTGTTGATTTGTTTGAGATAGAGTCTCTCTTTGTAATCAAGTTGGTTTGGAACTATACAGGATTAAATGAAGGATTATAGGTGTGATATATCACATTTGAGGAATTGTAGGTATTACCACAGTACTTTTTTAAAAAGCTTCTTTTAACATTATTATTAAAAGGAAGGTACAGAGTTGAATACTGCAAAACACTCAGATTTTACTTTTTTAACTTGTATCTTTGAACATTTGTGAGAGGGAAAGGCTGTTTCAACAGAAAGGAGAGAGGAGAGAAAGGGAGTGAGAGAGAAAGAAGAGGAGAAATAGTCAGGCAGACAGACAGACCCTGAACTCTGGACCTGGGTAGATTGTGAGCCTGAGTCAGATCAATTGTCCATTATAGTATGATCTTGAGCACATTGTTCAAATATGTCAACATAAGCTTTATTACTCTTAAAGTGCAGGTTAAAATAGAGAATGCAACAGGAAGCACGGAGTGTTGAGAAAAACTAGGTAGGTAAGTCCAGGCTCCAATTATAGTCAGGTAATTTGGTGAGGAAACGTGGGCTCTGCCCACGCCCAGACATGACTTCTGTTGACACTGGTGTCTTCACTCCTTTCCTCATTCCCCATCACTGCAGCCTCTTTTTTTTTTTTTTTCTTCCTCCCCTTCTTCCTTCTTTTTGATCCTGAGACAGAGTTTCTCTTTGTAGCCTTGGCTGTCCTGGACTTGCTTTGCAGACCAGGCTGGCCTCACACTTAGAGAAAGCTGCCTGCCTCTGCTTCCCAGACTACCCAGATTAAAGGTGTGCACTACCAAGCCCACCTGGCACATGTCTTTAATCCCGCACATGGGAGGCAGAGGGAGGCAGATCTTAAAGAGATATTTTTAATCTTTCCCTACTAATACTAAAGATGTTCTGCTGGTACTCTGTAAGCACATACTAATCTATCCATACTACACAGTGAAATAGTAATAATCTTTCTAAGACTGTGATAGAACTGAGTTGCCACTGCTCATCTAGAGTCCATGTGTTTCAGAAAGGGCTTGACTCGTCCCAAATGGTAAACTACTAACTACCCAGACGTAGCAGCTGGAAGCCAGGTCATCCTGTGAGGCATATTGGTGGACAGCTAAATCTCAGTTATCAGTGAAGCAGTGGTGAGGAGCGGCAATGGTCACAAAGAAAAATCAGTGCCTTAATGTAGACATTGCACACACAGCAGTGTAAAATTAAGACAGGTAATTTAAATAGTTCACAGCCTTTTATTCCCTGGCAAGTATTTCTGAGCAATGAAATAGCTAATTCCCCCTAGTAGAAAGAAAAAAGGCCCAGACTAAAGAAGTGGCCTGGACAACTCAGACTGCAAATCACTCTCCAGAGATGGTCTGATTCTAAACCACCATCTGGCTAGAAATGAAGACTTGTCTGCTTGGCTCAGTCTGCGTTGGATAAGATGGCAGAACAAGCACACAGTGTAAGGAAACCAACTTGGAAACAAGATAATATTAGAACCTCTGCATATACTTATTTGTCACCTGGTTCTTTTTAAATATCTTTAATTTTCATGTATATATCTTACCTGTAACCTATTATATATTGCTTTAGTCCTGCTTGGGAACAATTTATAAACAGCTATCCATGTAATGATGAGGTATGTAATCAGACCACTGTTGTACATGGAAGAGAAAGCCCTTGAGAGTTCAATATCTGCTTCATCATTTGTTAGTGGTAGGAATTTGGTTGACTGTTATGTAAGCTTTAAGAGAGGAATGGGAATGTCTGCCTTGGCTTCCCTGCAGAGTGTGAAGTAGACGTGACAGGGAAACAATTGTGTGTGACTATAAATCCATAGCTGCTGTGTAAATTGCACCAATCATTACAGCTTTTAAAAGCTTTTCCTCACACATACTAAGCACACCATAAAATTATACAGGAAGACTTAATTTTCATCATCAAAATAATGAAAATGTTTGGAATTTGACAGTTCTGATATTCTGAGTATATTCTCGGATATTCTGAGAGATGTTCCCACTGTAGACTTTTCCTAGTCAGAGGTTTTAAGTAAACATGGGAATTAGAAAAGAGATTAACTTCAGAAGAAAGGGAATTAAAAAAATAAATAAAGGCTTTGGAAATAAATTGATAAAAATAAAATTAATGGAGACTGGTTTTCAAAGCTCAGAGCCAGCATTTTGATTCTGGTTGCTGATTAACCTGGAACCTGCATCAGTATTTTGTTGTAGTTCTCAGGTGAAATTCTAGCTAACTTCTAATGGATTTCTGTTCAAGAACTTACTGCATTTAAAGATGCCAGTGAGATAACTTGCTGGGAAGTCCTTGTTCTTAGTGTATGGAAATCTCTGGGGAGTTGTTCTTCCTCTTATTTTCCTCTTGCTGTCATAGGTTGAGGCGCCATTCATACCAAAGTTCAGAGGCTCTGGAGATACCAGCAACTTCGATGACTACGAAGAAGAAGAAATCCGTGTCTCTATAACAGAAAAATGTGCAAAAGAATTTTGTGAATTTTAGGGAGGAAAAACCTTGCCTCAAGCTCACACTCAGTCTTTGCACGCTGTGGAGGTGGAAGGTGGAGCCGAGACCTGCTTGTTGAAGTGGTTTCCAGGTCCCTTCATTCCAGCAGCTGAGTGAGGTCTTTATTGCGTCATCAGTGTGTACTCTGCAACCACCTGTGTACCGAGGCACCGCTCCACAAGCATCTTCTGTGCCGTGACACAGTGTACACCACTTTCCTACTGTTTTGGTTGTTTTTCTCCACCCTTCTACATCCTTCTCATTAACTTCTCTGACCAGTGCTCCATTTTCCTTTCTTGGTGTTTCAGATGGGCAGTGTTACGGCTGTGTGATACTTAAAAGGAAAGCTACATGTTGCTTTTTGTAGTTTTGAGCGATATTATTGCTGACCAGTGGCTTGAAGATAAACTCTCCAATGATTTTTTTTTTTTTTTTTTAATAGCTCGGACTCAGTTTTGCCAAAACTCTTAATAATTTTTGAAGATGGAATGTTTTGTCACCAAGGGAATTTGCATAAGTGACAATTCTAACTCTTCAGGGGTCACTGATATCGCGGCTAGACTGGCCGTGTGGATTCCAGGCCCAGAGGCTTCTTTTCCTTTGCCTTTCAATATTCTCTCTGTGAGACATTAAGTGACCAGACAGATGCCTCATTTGTCAAGAAAAGTGAGGGATGTGGCTCCACGCCCCAGCTATCTCCCTTGGTACCAACATGTCTGTGGGTTAGAAGAGAGTTCTAAGGTTTCTAAGCCTTCGCTCTTCCATGCCGGGCTTCAGCCAGTATTTTAGAAAAGCATGACTGATAAGGTGACACATTGTGAAATTTCTCAGATAGTCCTCATCGTCAGTTTCTTAAGGGAAACGAGCAAATGAAAGGAAACATGGATTTGGATAAATACTAAGTCAACGAGAGCCTTGGTCCCTGCTTACAGCTTAGAGACACTCTCCAGGAAGTGCAGTTTTCTGTTTGCTTTGGTTCGTAACGGAAGAACAAAGCAGTTGCTGCTGCTCCCTCTTCTAAAGTGAGAGCAGGAGGGCACTGTTGCAGCTTCCACTCTCCGCCCTGCCCCGGCAGTGCAGGAAGGAGGCTAAGAAACTGCCATGTTCAGAGTTTAATTTAATTTGAGGTGTGATATCTTTAAATATGTCAGAATTTCTAACCTCTTTTTTTCTTCATAGAGTATATGATCATGCAGATACAATTTTAATATTTGTGTTTCCTTAATTTTTTCTACTTTTTGCCAATTGACTTAACAATGTTGCCATCATGAGGGAATTTCAAGCACTCTTGCACATTTAGTTCAGTGTTTCTTTGTGAATAAATGGCTTAGCTTTTTCTTTTTACTATTTTTTTTCATTATTTTTAATTTGTCCATCTCATTTTATCTCTGTATCAGTGACCTACCTTAAATAATCAACTCACCCAAATAGTTTAAACTATTTCATTTCATGATCAATCTATAAGCATATAAGGTTGTTTTAAGTCAAACAAACCCTAGTGTATATAGAACCTTTCTATCTGCCTCCTTCCTGGTGCAGGTAGGTCATTGACACCACTCCTGTTCATGCACACACACTCTCACTAAACCCTTGAAGACATTGAAGAGTCCTATCTGAGACCTTATCTCCACCTATCTGCATGTCTTTTGGTTGTCAAGTGTTTCTGCATGGTAATGTCCCACAATAGCAAACAACTATTTCAGTTGCTCCACCTGTATTTAAAATGTGCAAGAAAAATTGAAATACTCTGCTGTAGCAAGTTTTATGTAACAAAGATATATCATCGTGTTAATAAATTAAAAGCATCATTTGTATAAAATACTTTATTTAGGTTTTTTTTGTATTTCATTTAGACCCAAGAACATGCTAATCATTGTGTTCTATGTATGCTACAAATTCTCTGGTAGCATTGTTGTATATTATTGTAAAATTATTTCAATAAATCATGGGGGTGACAATTTGATTATTATAATTTAGTTTTCAAAAATTGAACAGATTTCTATGAATCCTAACGTATTTTTTTCTATGAAATTATTAGTACCCAGCTGGACTCTACCCGGGTAGATGACCCCCAGGCGTGCATCGGCGTCTGGGGGCGTCTGAGCCCTTCCATTTTACTGTCTCTGTTTTAAGTACATGAGCAAACTGTCAGGTGTGTCAGAGGGGTCTATTTCTGGCTAATCAAGTACACTAAATTGGAATATTTTTAACATACCTAAAATTCCCATTTTTAGCCACAGTGTAGCTAAAAAGATTTTCTTTGAAAACTTGAAATACTAAGTCAGTGGCAAAAGCAGTATTTTACTCCAATTATATTTCATAAAACAGAAGAAATGGTGTTTTTGCCCAGTAAATGAAGAGATGGCATTGTGAAGGAAGGGGCCCTAGACTGACAGTGAAGCGTACCAGAGGTATCCCTGTGGACAGAGGGCTAGGACAGGTTCTTTCTGGGATCCCTCTGCTTTCCTGTTAGGTCAAGGTTCCCTCCTTATCAAATATTCTCGAGGGCATCATACTTTGAGGTAAGTTACTGTATAGTGACACATCTCTGTGCATCCTTACCTCTGACAATGTTCTAAAAATTCTTTGACTATCATAAAGCCCTTGTCTCCCATTCCTTACTCCCTCACTGATGCTAAATATGCACTTGATATCAAACTGTCAGCCTACCAAAAAAGATATTGTGGCTTATGGGTATTGCTGTCTTGTTCTTGGTATGTTCCTGTACTGATTGCCCTTTGGTCTAAAAAAAAAAAAAACAAAAACAAAAAACAACAATGCTCATTATAAGCCTAAAAAAATGGATGATTATCCTTTTCCACTGACTGTTTTTCTTTCCTTTGCTTGTTGTAAGAATCAAATGGAATAATGTATGTAAAAGCACCTTGTAAACTGTAAGCTTTTGATGTAAGATGTAAGGTGTGTTGTTATTTCATAAACTACTTCTTTGTTTAGAGTGGAATTTCCTATGCACTACTATAGCTAGGAAATGCTGAAAATGTGTTTTTTAATTCATCAGTAACCACAAAATTAAAGTATCTTCAAAGGATAAGAGCCGTTGAGTCATATGTCCAATGTCCTTCGTCCTGGACTTTTCTCTGCTGATATGAGAAATGGTTGTGGATCCCTGACTTTCAGATAGTTGGGGTGATATTTGGGGCTGAGAGCTGAGCAATAAAAGAGTGAATATTAGCAGTCCATTCTAATTAGACTTTTCCTGAAACACTGCCGAGTGCAGCCCGGCATTGCTAAGAGCTTCTTCCTCATTTTGCTTCAGATTACTCCTAACACGATGAAAGCCAGCAAAGTAAGTTAATGTAGCTTACGGTAATGTTATTAGTTTGGGGATGCAGGAGCCCCCATTCTCACTGTGCAGTGAACTGAAAGCATATGCTTTGTTCCTCAGGGCCACTTCGGCGCTCGCCTCTGCCCTTATGGTTAAACTGTCTTGTGTGAATGGCTAGAGTGGCAGTTTTCCCTGAGAGATCATCAGTTTTCAATAATTATTTTAAAAGCTTACAGTTTTGTTTGATGGTCTTTACAAACATTTACGAATATTGATACACTTTATAACATGATTCTTACTGTTTCTAGTGCTAAATTTTTAGTACTTAATATAAATCCCCATTCTCTCATTTTTTTAATAAAACTCTGGGTATGTCTTTATTCTTTATTATTATTTGAGGTCCAATTAACAATAAAATTTCCCTTATGGATGAATGGTGGATGTGAAGATAAATGTTTTCATTTTTAGCTTTTCTAGATATATGCTCAGTAGTCTTTGTGCTTAGGGAGGCTCAAGTTAAATTTTGATATGAACAGAATTGACATGTTACTCGTGCATCGTGATGCACACGTGAAATCCCAGCATTTAAGAGGCTGAAACGGGAGGATCATGATTTTGAGACTAGCCTGAATATGAAAGAGAGGCCTCATCTTACAAAAGAAATGTGTGTGTGTGTGTGTGTGTGTGTGTGTGTGTGTGTGTGTGTGTGTATTACATCTATCTGAATCCTGATTCCTGGAACCTCGGAATATAATTATAGTTGGAAGAAAGGTTTGGGGAGGGATTAGTGTAAAAACTAGGTTTTATGGATGGTGCCCAGTTAGGTAGGACTGATGACTTTATGAGGAATAAGGACACTAGCACCCCAAAGGAAGACCGGATGAAGACAGCATGGGCAGAAGGCGTAGGCGCCACGAAGAGCCATCTCCACAGTAGTCAGTTCTGCCAGATCTTGATCGTGGACTTCCAGCCTCCAGAACTGCAAGCAGTATGAGCCAGCGGTCTGAGGTGCTCTCTTAGCAAATTAAAGTGCCCACAGAACTGCACATGCCCACACTCCGAAAGGTTTGTGCTAGCCACCCAGATGGCCTGGCGCTTAGCCAGAATTGAACTGGCGTCTTGAAAAGGTGGGGAAAGAGGTGTACCTGTGAAGCTCCAGGCATCGTTTCTCCTGTTTCTATCCTTGCTTGGAACACAGAGTAGCTGTTGGGACACGGAGAGTTGGAGAAAACATGGTTCACTCAAATCACTTTTTGAGTGACAGATTTTCTCTGGGCTTTAAGCTAACCTCTTAGAGCAGTTCAAATTGAACATGAAAAGGCACAGCAAGTTTCTTGCATCAAACTTAGAGTTGGCTCACCCATTAACAGCGATGTTAGCTGTAGTGCTAGCTGCATCTTTCTTCCCTGTTTTTTTCTCAGGAGAAGGGTAGTACCCAGTGGATGGTGACCTTATGGTATTAGCTTTCTGTTGCTGTTCTAACAGATCTTCATAACCTGAGAGACTTAAATAAATGTCTTACCCCAGAGCTGCCTGTCATCCACAGTGTGGTTCACTGGGCTAACGTGATAAGGCTGGTGGTACAGCTCAGGTGTTGCTCTCTACTGGGTATACAGGGCCCAAAGGTTCGTCCCCAGCTCCAAGGACACTGCCTTGGGATCATTTGAGGCCCAGCCAGCTAATCCAGGCTCATGTCCCATTTTGAGACCAGCTGATGAACCTCCTTAAGTCTGTCCACTGCTGTAAGTCTCTTTAAAAGGATAAGTCTAGAAAATCAGTATATTTTTGTAAGGTTTTCTGATTTTATTTTGAACTGTGTCTGTGTTCCTGTGGAGGGTGAAATCAGGTAAGTGTAGGGAACTGTGGAGGTTCCAGGAGGGCATCAGGTCCATGGAACTGGAGTTAGAGTCATTGAGCACTGTCTTGGAAGTGCTGGAAAACAAATTTGAGTTCTTTGCCAGAGCAGCAAGTGCTGTTAACTAACAAGTCATCTCTCCAGCCCCTAGGAAGAATATTAAAAATGGAAAAATATGAATAAGCATGGCAATTTCACCATAAGACGTTATCTTTATTGTTCTAAAGGAGGCAATAGAGGAAGTGGCAATGAAGAACTACAGAAGAAACACCCTCAAAATAAAGGCTCAACCTGAATCAAATGCCTATAAATTGCCAGACAGAGCAAAAAACAATATTTCTAAAATGAAGTCCTAATTAGATTATCCTCAAAGGAATGAGGGCTTAATAACCTGAGACACCAGAAGGTAGAGAGCCAACATTCTGGACAATACTATTTTTAACCAAATTTTTTTTTACTCAACAACTACTGTTTAATTAGCAGGTGTGGAAAGACTAGTTCCCTGGTAGCTAGTACTCTGTGATCCAAGCAAGGCTGACAATTAAAATTTTGTGCATTATAGTCAATCCACCCTACCTGGGAATGTAGCTCAGTTGGTAGAGTGCTTGCGTATGCTCAGGAGGCCCTAGATTTGATCCCCAGCACTCAGCAAAAACTGCACAGTGACACAACTGTAGTCCCAGCACTGGAGGAGTGGAAAGAGAAGGGTCAGATGTTCAAGGTTATCCACAGCTACATAAATGAGTTGGTAGCCAGCCTGGACTGCATAAGACCATCCCAGTATGAACAAGCAAGCAGTCAGGCTACTCCAAGACATGAGAAAGGAAGAGACTGTGTCTTCAGATGCCTCGTCACTAACACTCAAATTATACAATGGCTGCAAGAGTGCAGGGTGAAAATAATGAGGCAAGAGCATTACACCCAGCCAAGTTGCACTACATTTAAAGGCACAAGACAGGCTCCTTTAAGTAAATAGAATGAAAAGTCCTTCAAGCCCTTCTTGTCCAAGTGGGCATGAATGAGAACTTGGTGACAAGCAATGCAGGAAGCTAGGGTCAACACGACCATAAAACAAAATCAGCTGTGCTCACTATAATTATAGAGCCAATGTGTTTTAAACCGTAACAGACTAATACAAATTTTAAGGAAAAAGAAAGAAAGAAAGAGAGAGAGAAGAAAGAGAGAAAGAAAGAAAGAAAGAAAGAAAGAAAGAAAGAAAGAAAGGAAGGAAGGAAGGAGAAAGAAAGAAAGAAAGAGAAAGAAAAAGAAAGAAAGAAAGAAAGAAAGAAAGAAAGAAAGAAAGAAAGAAAGAAAGAAAGAAAGAAAGAAAGAAAGAAAGAAAGAAAGAAAGAAAGAAAGGAAAGAAGGAAGGAAGGAAGGAGGGAGGGAGGGAGGGAGGGAAGGAAAGGAAGGAAGGAAGGAAGGAAGGAAGGAAGGAAGGAAGGAAGGAAGGAAGGAAGGAAGGAAGGAAAGAAAGAGCGAGCACTTGAAGGTCCCAAAAGGAGGAAATGAGAAACGATAGGAGCCATCCAATTTCTTCTTTTGCCGTGGGAGGCACACAGCTGACAGAGTCTAAATTTAGACCTGTGGTTGAAGGAACGACTAACTTCACAAGTTCTTGTTAGGATTTTGTAGATCATTTGTGGGGAAGGGAAGTGTATGAGTTTTGATTTCCACTTCAGCTTTTTCCTTGTGTTAAACAGTTACAGTGATAGCAGGAAGACTCAGTGTTGGCGTACTTTTTAACTTTATTTTATTTTTGTTTCTTAATACTTCTTCTCCCCTTCCCCACCTGTCCCTTTCAATACCCCAACACCAGGTACAAGAGAAAGACAATTAGTGGGGAGATGGGGTGTAGTTCTCTTAGGCTAGTTCCTGCTGGTTAGGGTCATCGGGTTCCTTGGGGAAAGTCCAATCTTCCTTTCAGGATATCTCTAACTTCTCTTCACTGCATCAACAGCAACCAGGAGCAGCAGGGGGAGCACCAGCAGCCTTCTTCTTTCTCAGAGCCCTCCCAACTTTCTCTGGGCTCTGGCCTTTATTCCTTCTCCACAGTCCTCAGAGTTAAGCTATCTGCAGCTGGCAAAGAACCCCTCTCAGAGTTAAACTATTTGCAGCATGAGGCAAATAATCTGCTGCTGTGGACAATCTGAATCAGTCCCATATCAGACACTTGACTGATGACCTGAGTTAGATCCCCAAGACCCACAAGGTGGAAAGAAAGAACCAAGTCCTTCAAGTTTTCCTCTGCTCTCCACATGTGTGCCATGGAACATGTGTGCCCGCACCACTCCTTCACCATACACACACACAAATACATAATAATGTAGCTTTACATTTTCATTATAATTAAGCTCTCTTACAGTATTAGTGAAGTTGAAATTTTTTTTCTAGCATCCTTCCTAGGTAGACACAGTTTTATAAAATTGCTGCTCTTTGGTTAATCCTCAAGCTTTCTCCTCAGCCCCATCTTTTTGTGTTCACAGCAAGATCTGGAATCTGAGGCTATTTAATAGTTTCTCCTTCAAACTCTATTGGACTGTTTGAATTCCTTATAATTTTTGCTATAAAGAGAAAGTCTTAGCTGGGCATGATGGCACATGCCTTTAATCCCAGCACTCGGAAAGGCAGAGGCAGGTAGTTCTCTGTGAGTTCAAGGTCAGCCTGGTGTTCAAAGCTAGTCCGGGACAGTTAAGGCTATACAGAGAAACCTTGTCACAAAAAAAAAACAAAAAACAAAGAAACAGAACTGATAGAATGTGTGTGTGCATGCACAAGCATGTGTGTGCTCATACATGTATATTGTATGTAAATCATATATAGATAAAGTATACATGTGGTTTATTATATATAATATACTTATGTTACATTTGTAATATAATAAATCATATTATGTGTGATTTATTAGAGCAGCTTACAAGCAGTGGTCTGGGTAGTCAAGCAATAGATGTCTCCTGACAGAAAGGCCAAAAATCAGGTGGTTGTTCAGTCCACAAGACTGGATATCTCAGTGTCCCCCATCTGTGCCAGAGTCCTGAAGGATTCCTGGAGAGCTTCTGGTCTTCAGTCTGTGTTGGAATCCTGAAGAAGTTGGCCCTAATACTAGCAAAGGAATGCCTCAATGATAGGAGAAATGAACTTGCCAGGGAGACAGAAGGCAAGCAGGCAAAGCAAAAGCTCCCTTCTTCATGTCGTTTTCTGTGAGTTGCCGTCAGAAGGCAACACGGATTTAAGGTGTGTCTTCCACATGAAATGATCCAATCAAGAAAATTCCTCACAGACATGCCTGGATGCTTGGGCCTTAGTTGATTCTAGATATGATCACATTGACAACCAAGATTCGCCATGCCACATACTTAACTCAGGACAGAGAAAATGCAGACTATTATTTTTATTAATCTTTCATCCACTCCCAAATACTCCCAACCATTTGGTCAAGGGAAGAAATAATTTGCTTTTATGCTATTTTCAACCACAATCCAGCCTGATAAATGGAAGCTTCTTTAGAAAATAGTTTCTCAAAGATCATCATATGACTGAGGCAATGTATGCATCTTCAGATAAAAAGAGAGGAAGGAAGGGTTTGCCACCGAGTACGTGATGCACCAAGTGCATCAAGGAAAGCCTTACTGGACTTAGAGAAGTAACTGGTCAGAAACTGTTTGGCATGAGGCCCTACCGTGTTCTGTATTTCTCAATTTGTTTCTGCTGTGTCAAGTATCATGTTAGGGTAGACACTGGTCTAGGCATCACTCTTGCATGAGATACCCCAGTCTTCCCCGGCCCAGCCTCTAGTGTCTCCTCTCCTCACAACAGCCTAGCTGTATCCACATTAGGCTTCTGTCTGTCCCATGAAGTGATTATCAGGAGTAATAACTCTATAAACACATGGGTGTGCCATCATCTGTTGTAATATAGCAGCTGGTATTTAGTTGCAAATAACTCAGACACCAAAGATCCTGATGGATATATTTTGATTTAACATTACAGCTGATCTGAGTGGTGCCTTTAGCAACAATCTCCCAGTCACTTGCACCCTGATGCATTGTCGTAAGTGGGCACAAAGAGTGAGGCCCCTGAGCTCACAGATGCCCAGGGGTGTGCACTGCACACTAGATCAGCCCCATCATGTGAACCATGCCAGCATGAAGAACTGTGACTTGACTGCCTGCGGCAGCTCCTGTGTTGTCCTGTTGTTCCTGTGTCCTCACTGACTTCCTCTCGCTAGACAGAATATGGTCCTGGCAGGCAGGGGCTAATCTTGGACCTCTTTCTATCAACCTGGCAATCCCTTCCCTACTGTGTCGATTAGCTCAGTTGTTGGGCTGACAATATCTGGACACATTTGCTCAATGAGGTGTCAAAAGAAGGTGAGCTGAAAAAGAAGCTGTTGATTATGACACATAAGCATAAAAGTTATAATTTTACAGCTATTTTCTGCATCAGAAGCAGAATAAATATAATGAGCATAGATTTCGAAGTAGTAGCTACCGAGAATGAAGTCTTGACCCTACCTTCTGCTGGTTCTATCAAATGAGTAAGTGGCCAAGGTTGCTGATCTCTGCCGGCTCACTTGTATAAAATACAATTCATATTTTAGTATGTTTCTTTTCAAAGAAGCTAAAGCATCAAATGTACATTGTGGTTCATGGTCAAATGCTAATTCTTTCCCTTCCTCCACAAGGATGTGTGGATAATACACCTATGAAAATGGGGAGAAAGTTTAAACATTTCAAAATATATATAATGTCTGATAACTGGGCCCAGGTACATTTTTGTTGTTTTGTTTTGTTGTTTTTGTGGCTGTTTTTGTGACTTTGAATATAGTGTCTGCCTGCCCTCTGGCTGGGACAACAGTGACTCAGTCCTGCTCTCTTACTTGGCCTGCAGGCTGTGGGCTCAGCTCCCTATGAAGACAGCATCCCTTCATGTCTGAGCCTCCCATCTTTGGAAAGATCACCAAGCTACTCTCAGACTAAGAGAGCAATGCTCACTTATTTGTGTTTCTTGTATGTATCTGGGATAATATTGCAGAAGCATTCAACTTGGAAAGAGTGCTAGCACTTCCTGGCACTCTGTAATTAAAACCCTGATCTTTTGTGGCCTTGCCTGTGCCCTCTGAATAAGGGAACTTTGGGTGTACCTGTGGAACACCAAAAGAATAAGCAAATTCCAAGTTTGTTCCTGTTAACTCCTCTCCATCCCTGAAAAAAAATTCATTTTACCTAGGACTGATGTTTTCCCCCAGTCAGAGGAAAAAAATTACTCTAGAAAGGAGATGAAATGGCATTTCTTGGCAGCCAGTTTTGAATCCCACATTTTAAATCATTCAAAGAGCTCTGCAGCTGGCGGAAGGCAGCAACTGATTTGGAAAGAGGGATGAGAAACACATCAAAAAATGACACCTCCTTGTGAGTAATTTTGATCGTAAATAGGACAGATACCATCTGCCTAGATGACTCCTTGTTCATTCATTTGTTCATTCAGAGATATTACTGTGTGTGTGGTCTCTGCTTAGTTGTGACACAAAATTGATATGAAACAAAGCTGAGAACAAATAAAATCATATGAAGCAGAGGTGTAAAAAAATAAAACAAATGAAAATCACATCAGGACAGCTCAAAGCGCTGTGAAAAAATACAAGGAATACTTTACTACACACAAGCACCTTCTGCTTTACTTTAAGGATGCAGAGAGCTCCAGTTTCTCAATGAGGAAGGGTATTCCAGTCACAGAGAGTGATCAACACCATAAAGTGTGTAGGGAGCTGTGATTGGTGTTCTGTCAAGGCAGTGAGTGGTGACTATGTGATAAGAACAGGTAGAAGGGCTATTGGATGTTCAGGGTCCATCATGAGAGCCAGCCATCGAATGACTGATTATTCAGGATTGTGAGCTTCATTCTACAGATGTTCCATCCAGTGGTTAAATAGATGTTAAGTAGAAAAGAAGCATGAAGGCTTTCAATATGGTTCAGCAGGTGGAGGATGGTACCTCCAAGCTCGATAGCCAGAGTTCAATCCCAGGAATGCACATGGTAGAGGGAGAAAACCAATTCATAAACGTTGCCCTTTGGTTACTATGCCATAGCACAACAGTGCAGGCACCATGGTCTCAGACATCTGGCTTTCAGAGGAAGTCCAGGGTTTTTGTTTTGTTTTGTGGTTGTTGATTATAGCATCTTGTAGGAGCAGCCTGGAAGGGAGCAACATGGATCCCAAGAGATGCACTAGAAGTGTTACAATAATCTAGTAAGATGATAATTCAGGCAGGTGCCAAAGTATGCATTAGGGAATGGTTTCAGGGCACATTAGGGAGGGAAGGTTTCCCTGTATCAGCTTGAGGAGCAGATCTGAGTTGATAGAACTGGCCAACATGCAGCTGGGGATGCTCTCAGCTTATCACAGATATCTAACCTACAAATAGCCTTGTAGGTTGCCATGCATAGTAATGCTAATAGTTGAATCTTTGGTCATGACGAGATCATCTCCAGGGGGAAAAAAGAAGCGGGGTTATAAATTGAATTCCCAAGGCCAGACATAGCAGCAGATGCAGGTGGATTAGCTTACATAATGCTGTGAAATATTTAACATGTCCATTGTTAAAATTTTAAGGTTGAAAGATGTAGCAAAGAATGGAAACTTAAAGACCTTGCTTCTCTGAAACAGAAAGAAGATCTGGGAAAACTGTGCTCCCATTTTAATATGACAGCATTTGGTCAGGCTTACTCAACTATTGCCCCTTTAAAAGGACCATCCAAGCACCACATTTTTGTCCTCCCTTCTGCTTCCCTCTCTTGGCCTATCTGTCCCCAAACAGCCTGAGAATGCAAATAGAGAGCTAGAGAGAAACAACAGTAAAAAGGTCTGCAGTAACAGAATGGCTCCCAAGGATGTCCATGTGCAATTCCAGGACCCTGGTATTTAGCTGATGATAAATGACAGGGGGAAAGTAAGCAGACAGAAAACTAAAATTGATCATCAGCTGTCCTTAACATGAAGTGTCCAGGATTCCCCTAGTGAGCCCAATACAATCTCTGAAGTCAAACCATGGAAGTTGGTGACAGGAGAAAGAGGAATTGACAGCCTGGAGGACTTGGCCCAATACTGCAGGTTTTGAAGACAGGGGAGTGAAAACATGTTTAAAAATGGCTGAGATATACAGGAAATGAGGATCCACAAGAGATGTACTGGAAGCATCTTTCTACCAATACGTTGAGAGAATATCTGACCGGTTATCACTAGTGCAGTAGAGGAGGGCCACACCATCCCTGGAGCTCAGGCCACCACATTAATTTTACCCGATGAGGCTTTCTAAACATAATCTAAAGCTAACCTCAGATACTACGTACAAAGAATCAAGACATGGTCCGTGTGTGCATGTGCACATGTTCAAATAAAATTAAGAGGTAAGCTTAGTCCCGTGTCTTTCCTCAAGAGCTGTCTCTACCTTGTTTGTTGAGACGAGATTTCTCACTGGACTTGGAGTTGCTGATTAGGTTAAATGGATGACCAGTGAGAGTCTTAGGGAATCATTTCCCCAGCTCTGGGGGTACAATCTTTTGCCCCCACACTCAGTCGTTATACATGGGTTCTGGAGGTCAACTTCAGGTCCTCATGCTTGCATGGCAAACACTTTAAAAAGTGAGCCACCGCCACCTACTCAGTCCCTGATGTCATCAGTAGACAGTGATTTTTCATGTCTTGTTATTCAACTGGACTTTGCTACCTTATGGGATCTTCTTTCTTCCACCAGTTTTTTTCCACCCTTTTCTACCCCCTAACACTAGATAAGAGAGAATTAAAATGATATAGAGGAAAGGAAAGAGATTTCTGAATAAAGCCAGGGCTTCTAAAATGGGGGCAATGTTACCTTAGACCACTTCCTGCTGATTAGGGGCATTGACCTCTCTGGGGTGAGTTTGATCTTTGCCGTCGGGATATCTAGATTTTTCTTGTTGTTGTTTCTTTTTGCACATGACTGTTTAACAAACTATGGCCAAGAGCAATCAACAGCAACCAACACCACCGCCTCTTGGGGCCCTAGTATTTATGTGCCCTCTAAAAAGTCCCCAGAATTCCAAATGTCACACAATCACAGAAACTATCTGCAGTTAGCAATAGCACGCCTCTGCTAGAGCATGAGGCAAATCACAGCTGAAAAGCAGCCCCATATCCCCACACCTGGGATTAAAACTAAAACATATTCTTATAATATTTGTGTTTCTTTTAAAGAAACCGAAATTCCAAAATTCTCACTACACATTTATGAAAACAAATTGTAGCTCTATCAATGATCAAACCAAGGGCACATCATTGGGGAGTGTGAGTCCCCAAGGTTCACACCAAACTACTGCACAAGATTCAGATATGCAGCCAGGTTTGGCCATTGGTGAACAAACTACCTGGTGTTTTATGAGTTAAATGCACACCTCATACTTGTTACCTTAATTCTCACTTTTCAGGCTCCATGGAGTTGTTTCACAGAGGCAAACCTATTTGGTTTTTCTATTAAACAATCTACTAAAACTATGTGTCTACATGACTTTTTGCCTCTATGTAAATGATAAACTCATTGTGGGATGGAGGTGATTGCTAAATATTTGCTGGCTTAATAAATTAAATGAACATTACCCAGTGGAGAACTGTGATGTTTTCTAATGCTAGCAGAATGAGCAGATTCATTTAAGCCTCTGTAAATTAAATAACTTGAGTTCCTTATGCACATCCACTTGTCACACGGCTGGAGTGCTACTTAGATGTCTGGAATCTTCTGTGGCTTCTCAGATCGTCAGAACATCCAGGATTAATCTCCAGAGAAATTCCTGAGTCCGTTTGACAAACTGCCTCTTCACAGTTTCTCTCCCGAAACTGCCTTCGGTAGTTATCCTAGGTCAAATTATCAAGTTATCCTAACTGTGGCTATTGCAGAGAATGCTCCAGTTCTGATCTAACCTCAGAGCCTGGCCTCTGATACCAACTGAACACCAACCAAGGGGAAAGGCTGGGCCAGCAACCATAATTCTCAAAGTCGTAATGCGGTATCTTCTGGGCCCTGGACATGGTGTATGGTGGAGGTCTGATGTGTTCTGGCACTCAGGCAAATCACTGAGGCCAAGGAGAATGAATGTAGTGCCACTGCAGTCTGGATCAAGCCAAAAAACCCTCCAAGTGTATGTTAACACGTAGCTGAATCCTAAGCTGAACTTCCAGACACACAGAAGAGCCTGGAACAGAGATCTGGGAAGCTGATAAGTGCCCTGCTGTCTGAGGCAAAGGGAGGACTGGCCACAAAGGAAGGAAGAAATGTAGCTGGCAGTGTGCCGCATGCTCTCATGCCAGTCATGTCACAACTGCTGCAGCAGGGTCCAAAGAGCTGCAAAAGAAATCAAGCTGCAATGGGTTAATTTGAAAATCTCAGACAAAATGGAAAAGTAGGTCAAGAAGCTAGAAACAACCAGCATAATGAAGGAAGATTTTTATGTTGTCATTTGCTTGTTTCTATTTTCAACATTAAAGAGAATTGAGCAATTACCTTCTCTGAGACAGGAAGAGACCTGAAACAAAACATAAATGGAACAAAGACAGGGATGAGGTGAGGCAGTGTGATCAACACCATGCCTAGGTGCAGTTAATCAGTAAATATTACCAGTCACTTATCCAGGGCCAGGCATCATTCTTAGCTCAGGCAACACAGAACACAGGCGTAGTCCTTTCTCGGTGACATACAAAGTCCAGATGTGTCCTCCTAAGCTGTGAATAACAGAAAAACCAACCAGCAAAAGAGAGAGAACCAGTCAAATCATGCATCCGAAACCCTCCAAGAGAAACAGTCAAGATTTTCTCTATCTCTGTCTACCTTTCTCCTTCTCTCCTTCCTTCCATTTCTGTCTCCTTTTCTTTCTCTATCTTCATCCTCCCTCTTTCTACTTCACTTCCTTCTCTGTTGGCTTTGTAATCAGGCAGCTTTGTGAGTGGATTTTCAAGACTCCCAGAAAAGGTGCTAAGGAGAGAGAAAGAATGCTGCCTCTTTGACAGAGGGTCTAGATGACATCACCTAGTCACATCTCAAGTAGTCACCCATCGTGGACAAGAAACCAGGCTGTGTGGTTTGTCTCATTTAGTGATGAAGAAAATGCAGGCTGCACTTCTGGCAAATGTTCCATAGCCTGACTCCTTGTGGCTGTCTCCATGTGGTCTCTGTCTTGTGGGGTTCCAACGGAATAGGGACAGGTTAAGTTTGACATCCCACTTGCTGCCTTCATTACATTCATAAATGGGTATCTTGACTCCAGTGTTACAAAGAAGGATGAGGACACTTACCATGTTGATTGATGTGCTCAAAGTGACCACAAGGTGAGGAGATGATGGATTAAGCCTCTGCCATAGGACTCTGTTTCATGTCTGAAAACCCCCTAGTACCATTACTTCATTTAAGACCTAAAGGTTTCAGAGGTCCTCAAATACACCAGCACGGCCTGCAGGAATGCTTTTGTACTTTAAAGATTCTATACTCATGCTTCAAATACTTGAGCCTAGATACCACTCAGGGGACAGTGCCTGCTCTGAGCCCAGAGAAAGGAGCTTTGAGAATGAACTCTGAGCTCTCTGTGGATCACAAAGGATGGTGTCACTCTGGCTCATTTCAGCATTGCCTCTTCCAGGGCACACTGAAAACCCAGAAGGAGGCATTCAAGCCGCCTAGTGGAGGTCAAGGATCACAGAGGAGGGAAAAATTCCATTAACCTTCAAAGGGCAAGACCCAGGGTCCACAGTCTCATTATGACACTAGAGAGGCTCAGAGCCTATTTCATTGCGTATGTCACCCACTGCCTACCTTGTGCCTACAACCGAAGACATAGAAAAATGAGGTCTCAGCAGTGTTGTGCAGAACATTCAGAGCAGTTTCACTTAAAAAAAAATAATAATTATTGCTGTCAGAAGCCCTTCCAGGGTGATGTTATTTCTCTTATTTTATAGGGAAGAAACTGAGTTCACAGCAATCACTAGCCATGGCAATGTTGTTGGAGTGGCAGAAATCAAGCTCGGATCCTTCTTCCAGGGAGGGTGCTTTCACGCAGCCACTTGAAGCCCATTTCCAGGCAGAGTTGGAGGAGATGAGTGCTGTTTTCTTGAGGTAACTGAGTGTTTCACACTTGCAGCTGCTGTCTTTTTCTTTTCTTAAGAATAAGTGTGCAGGGTCTTACAAATGATTTTTTTTTCTGAATGTTATGCAGTAAGGCAAATGATTCAGCATCTCTCAGCCAATGGGAAATTGTCTCCAGTCTCTTGCCACCAGGGGAAGCCATACTTTAAATGAGGCCAAATATGTCATTTGCTTCCTGAATAAATACACACTGGGTATATGCATTCGGCCTTGGTATTAAAGGGCGGGAGATGGGACTTGGAAAGTCACCAGATGTGTCATGGCAAAGGAGGGCACAGTGCAAATGCCCTTTATTAGGTCTTTCTCGGTGCACTTTTGTTTTCTGGGCCACACTTCTGTCTTGGGGGTAGGGGTAGCAACTGGGAGACTTTGAAACAGCCACCTGGACACTGAGGGAATAGACCTTCCCTGGTGTTCTCATCCTACAGTAAATTTTAAATGTTAAATTTCTAATAATTAACAACTGGGAAATAATTTAAAAGTTGAATTTTTTTAAATATTCAAATTAGAAGAAAATGGATTTCTGAACCAATTCAGCAACAAAGGGCCCAATTAAGAAACAGACAAGAACATAGGTTATGGTGCCAAGTTTTAAAAGCCCTTATTCAAAGAGACCAGTACATACTAAATTATAACCTCCAGAAATCAGTCAGTTAGTAGCAATCCTGAGTAAAGTAATGTGTATGTAGAATATCTATATTTAACAATAAGAATTCAATACATTGTCAAATTTTTATGTTTCCTTGAAATCAGCATAGGCCTGTAGAGCAATCAATATTGGGCTTATACTATCTCCAGGAGCAAGCCCTCTTTTCTAAGCAAAGAGCTTCCTCCTTTGTAGTGTGCTTTCCTGGGTCTCTCCAGTCATGTGTACCTCCACTTGCCATCCATCCTATGTCTCATTTGGCGCCTCATCACCATAAGAGATGCAAATTCTTTCAGGTAGAGCTAAGGATTCCCGGAAACACTGGACGGTTCTCATAGGGGCGACAGGGCTCCCGGAGGCATTTTATTGGGTGGATTACAGACTTGGCAAAAACAGGCCAGTTACCAAGACTGGTTCTTGAAGCAAGCACTCAGATCAAAGAATAGTAGAGAAAACAAAGGGGCAGCATAGAAGGAGGAGCCCATTAGTGGAACAGAGTTCTAAAATGGAAGAACCAACAACTTAGCAAATTGAGGGAGAAGATTAGAGACAAACTGCAAGAAATAGAGCAAATTCTGCATTTCTCTAGCCACTTCCACTTGGACCTCAGAATACACAGTGCTGGCCTGAATGTTCCTGCCATTCATGGGCGTAGGAAGCACCTTCCCTAGGAATAGCTCTGCCCCTCGGTGGAGGCAAAATAACCAACATTCCACAGCATCTACCCTGAAGTGCACTTAGGCAATTTCGTTCTCTGGAAACCTTTCAGAAAATATCTTTCACTAATATCATCAAATGAATTTTAAGAAGTTAAAGTCACTATAAAATGTGACAACTTTTATCAAATAGAAAATTGTCCCTAGCTTGCTAAATCTACATTTGATGATGTCTAGGAAGTGCTGGCCATGGAAAGCCTGGAAGAATGGATCTCTTGATTATGGCAGATGGATGAGTTTCAAAGCGAAGACTGAATTTGCCTACAGGCTTCCTTCTGGCCCTAGGCTGATTTGTCATGGATGAATAATAACTGAATCTGTGTAAATTGTATGCTGGGATGCCACAAATCTTCATGCATTTTGCATCCGAGATTATTACTGTGGACCTTCTGAGATGAGGATTGATTTCCAGTTGATCAGCCTTTTTGCTGTCTTATCCCATCGGTAGAACTGAGCCTGAAAGACAAGTTGTATATATGCTGTAAACAGCATAGCTGGAGAGGTGAGGCTGCCCAACCCTTCTGGAGCCCGGAAAATCATGAGCAAGTCCCAGACATTGGACACTGAGCTATTAAAACTACTGGATTTTGCTTTTGCTTTGATCTGATTGTAAGCAATGTTCCTCCAAAATCTCAGCTTCAGTTCCTGCCTCTAGGTTCCTGGCTTGAGCTCTTTTCCCTCACTTCCCTCAAAGATGGCTTGTGACCTTGGAGTTGTAGTCAAAATAAATCCTTTCTTTCCCAAGTTGTTGGGGTTTTTTTATTTGTTTGTTTGTTTTTTGCCCCCAACATAACATTTTTATTAACTATTTGGGAACTTCATACAATGCACCCTGATTACAATCACTTTCCCTTCCCCCCAGGTCTACCTTCCCACATTGTATGTGTCCCCTCCCCCCAATCCACCAAGTCCAATTTGTGTTGTCCATTACTCATTGGAGCATGGTCAAACTCCAGTGGCCAGTCCCTTAAAGAAAACTGAGTCCTTCCCCACCTCCTTGCCAGCCCCGCCATCAACTGTGAAGAGCTGCACTTGAGCATCCTTTCCACACTCTTTAAGACTCTCTTTAATAGTTTCCTGTCTGGACTGTTTCTTAGCGTGGGGTGGAGGAGGTGCAGTTGGCACAGAAGCCTTCAGTGTCTCTCACTCTCAGTTATGAGTCTGCAATCATCAATACAATTGCAGAGGAAACTCACCTGGCCATCCCAGCCAGCATCATGGATCATGAACATCAGTGTGGTCTCTAAGTGGCAGCACGTACCACAGACATCAGCATGATCTCTGGTGACAGTATGGCCTCCAGCTGCAGCCGGGGCCACAGAAGTCTTTTGAGGAGACTTTTCAGGAGTCTTTTGAGGAGACTTAACCAGGAAAATGAACCATTCTTCATCTCGGATATCTGGTTGTTGCTGAGAGTCAGGGTGGCCTTGCAGCTGGGCTGTGGCCACGCTAGCCCAGGCACGGCACGACCATCATATTTGCAGCCCATGGGCTTCAGCCAGTATTCTCAACCTGTGGGGCAAGCAGCACCAGCAGGGCAAGCAGCACCAGAGGTGGCTCCATGCCGCAGGCCTGGCCTACAGTAGGTGGCCTGAGCCTCCCAGCAGCTCAAGGGATGGCTCTACTAGACAATGACATGCTTCTTTTTCTGCCTGGCTACACTCCCATACCCCCAGGTTGCCTTTTGTCGTGGCATTTATCACAGCAGGAGAAGAAACTACAACAACGAAGTTGTGTGTTTTCACATTAGAACTAACAAGCAGGTCCCTGGCCACCCTACTGAGGACAGTCAGATGAGATGCCTCCTCAGCTTCTTTCTTTCATTTAGTTTACATTTCACCTGGTTGGGGAAAAAATCAGATCACTGAAAAGAACTGTGTGTTAAAATTAGTTGAAAAAGAAAACTTAGTTGCTGAGTTTGAATTAAACCAATTTTAACGGAGTTCTACTATTTTGAAACCCCAGACAAGAACTAGTAATTATGTTAAGGTTCACACTTTAAATGGCGAGGAGCATTCTATCCCCCAGGCTGAATGATGACTCGTGTTCAGCATCTCCTACCTGCTTTGTTAGCCTGGACAACACATGGCAAATGCAACCTACTTTCCCCTACTAAGTTGTATCACACTGGATAATCAAAGTGACTGTGATCCTCAAGGTCATTTATTAATAGTATTTTGAGTAAGACTTTTGGGAGATGCTTGGGTCATGAGGACACCTGCTCTCAAAATTAATAGATTAATGAATTCATGGGTCATTGCTCTTGGGGTGGCAAAGTGGCTCAGTGGGTGAAAGGGCTTGTTTCCAGGGCTGATGACCTACTTTAGATCCATGGGCCTCTCATGGTAGGAGAGAAACAACTTCCTCAAGTTGTCTTGTGACTCTGCGTATTCATGAACACATATGCATATATTCATGAGCACATATGCATACACTCATGTGCACATGCTAAATTAATTTTAGAAAATGTTTATCTATTGTGGATTAACTTGGAATACCTGTAGCAAGAAGCCTTTAGAGGAAGAAAAAGTTCTTAAAGGGAGGGGAATAGTAGGACCCAGATGCGAACATGAGATGGGTAGATTTAGGTGAGGAAAGGACTGGGAGATGAGGAGAGACAGAGGAGCGAAAATCCATATGGAAGCCTGCTCTTTCATAGGCTTCCTAAGAAATATTCTTTAAGAGTTTGAAAGCAATTCTTACATTTGGGGAAGACTGGGTTGTTCTCCTCCTGAAAGCCATAGGTTATCAAACAAAAATCCCAGCACCAGATGTGAGCTATCTCCATCGGAATTACTGGTCAGAGGGATCCCAAAAATTCTTCACAACAATGTGGGAATTCGCCATTGCTCTTGGTTGCCCACCAGAACATGATAGTAAGGCGGCACTGTGCCCTTTTGTCACAGGACACAGAAAAGTCAAGCTGGCACTGAACTGGAAGCCTCCATCCCACTGTCCAGGTTTCACAGAGTCAGGAGGTGACGTGCCCGGTACTGGGAGAGAAGTCATCAGCAGTCTTACCCAGCTATGAACCAAGCAAGCGACAACAGTGACTGGCCTGGCAAGACACGCCCGCTGATACAATTATGGCATAATAATGTGGGACTAACCAACCATTTTCTGACTGGATTTAAGGCATGCCCTACAGATATAACTCTTGTCTCATAGTATAACCACAGCTAAGAACCCAAGTCTAGGAAGGCCATGGGTCCTAAGGGAGAGCCTGCCACTAAAATCTTGATAAATTAAATGACACAGGGTGGGACTTCCTTCTAGATGCTTACTTCTGTTCTCATAGATTAGTATAGCTCTCAGCTCTTGTCAGAGAAGCTTTTCTTTGCAGTGGACGATGGTTGATCCAGAGACTCACAAATGGTCAAAGTTCAGAGAATAAGTGACTGTGTAGTGCTCAGCCCTAAATGGGACATATATACCACATGATAGAGACAGAGGCAGAGAGACAGAGAGAGAGGAGACTAATATGCCAAGGAGGAGTTGAAGGAAAGGCATAGAGGGTGTTATGATCAAAACATATTGCATACATACATAAAATTTTCAAAAAATAAAAAATCAAGCTTTCTCTGCCATGTTCAGAACTTTGCAGAATCCTCACCAACAAGAAGCCCAGTCCTAGTGATACATCTATAAACCACCTACAGTTCAAGGAACATTGAGGAAGAGGAGCCGGAAAGACTGTAAGAACCAGAGGATCAGGGAGTTTTCTGTGAGATTGTGTTTCCTAGTAACATCAGAAGCTATACTCATGAAGTCTTACCAACATGATCACCCAAATGTGAGCTGAACAAAAAGGACACGCCAAATTGGACAAAGAAAAGCCCACAAGGCTTCAACCCTACACAAAGGACTATAGGTAAATGAGCAATGCTGAGACTGGGAGAAGCCATCCTACCCAGGGAAGAGCACACAAATTGGTTGTCCAGTGCCAAATGATTAGCTCTGGAAACATACACACAAGTAACCTTATATGAACTTGATAGGTTATACTTAGTAATATATATGTATATATAGACGAATGCATGCAATAACAATTAATGACTACAGAGACCATACATTTGAAGGAGAGCAGTGAAGGGTATGATATGTGGGCGGGCTTGGAAAGAAGAAGGGGAAGACAGAAACATAATAAATTGCAATCACAAAAATAAATTTTAAAAAAAGCATCTCCAATCAACACTTAAGTAGACAGATATGTAAATTCGGCCATAATCTGGTGTTGGCTCATTTCAGTGGGGCACCAAAATTCCCAGTCCACAGAATAAAATACTGTCTTTAATAAAAAAAATTTTTTTAAAGTTCCACATTGAATATAGCCATTTAACTTAAGGTCTTCCAGGCTCAGGAACCTAAGTAAACTTTTGTTCTTTGCAAGTCACCCAGCTTGTGATATTCAATTATAGTAACAAGAAAATAAAAAGCAGAGTAAAACAGATATTATACATGTGTCTGCATCAGGGAAGGTGAAGAAATGAGTACTGCTTGAACAAGTAAAATTTATGGAGATGTCCCAAGGTCCTGAGGACAGAGAGGAAGAGGTGAAAGGATGGTTAGCTGGCAAGACCATAAGGCATGGGAAACAAAGTTGGCTATAAACAAAGCTGTGGACAGGGCCTCTTGCTGTGTTCAGAAGTGTATTTGGGAGCTACTACACCAGCAGTGGACTCTGCCCGGCTTGTCACTCGCACCCTTCCTCCTCTGCTCTGTTGCCTGGAAATGCACATAAACGCACAGGAGAAGCACTGCAAACCGCCCAATCCCAGCCTACTAAGCCCTGCTCTTACTGCCTTTATGGCGTTTCAAGGTGAAAGTCTATATTTATCCACATCTTTTTGCTTCCTCTGAAAAATTTCAGACAACCTCAGAGAGGCTGTGAAGTTCCTCTTGCCTCTGCAGGAGCCTGTACCCTCAAGCCCTGACCTATTAGAAACTGCTCTTTGGGGAGGTGGGGTTCTTTGGGACAATGACCAGCCTGGGAGCTACAGCCGACTCTGGTCATATCTGCTGTTCCCTTTGTCTCTTATATTCCACTGTATGCCCTCAGATAGAAGAACCCTTTAAAGTTTGAGTTTCAGATAAATAACTAGTTTTCCCAGCTAATGTATTGTCATTGTGAGAACCTTCCCCGAAGAAAAGGCCTGCCTGTCTCTGACAGCTTTCATCCACCTACTCCTTTCTCTTTACTTAGGAAAAAAGCCACTGTGGGAAAATTCACTTTGCAAGAATCCTGTGCCTGGAGGGCCGTCTGGCTACTACAGAATGCTTTCCTTTGACAGGAAAATGAACAATTTTATAGTCTTTAAGAAAATAAAAACAGTTCTGCACATTTTTTTTTCAGAAACAGGAAAAACAGGAGGAGAAATTTAAAGGGGGTTATATTTAAGCATTGCCAATATCTGATGCCTGTATTTATGCAGTGGGAAGAGGGTCTTTGACTCTTCTCAGTGTGGCAGGTGAATGTGCTCCTGTTTCACGTATTTGCTCTCCTTCTCTTGCACTCCTATCAGCTTGAAAATCACAGCTCCACCAAGGAAATGTCTCCACTGCTGTGAATCCTACCATAGGCGGCTGCCCAGTAAGGACATAGGGTTTCAAAGAAGACGCCAAACTAAGAACTGTGTTCTTCATTCATTCACTGGGTAACTGGGAGTAAGCGTTCTTGACATGTCTCACTCATTTACACATTGTACAGTGGGAAACGTGTGCCCTCCCCCATTGCTTTGTCTATACAAGAACAATGAGAACACTACATTCCCAGTGGCATTGTCTGAATGGGAGCGGAAACAAATACTGCAGGACATGAAGAGAGTGATCTGCAGAGGGCTTCTTTAGCATTTCCCACTCATGACCCCTTTGCATAGGTCATGCAACCATCAGCGCATAAGACAGGTATACAAAGCAAACACTTACTGATAAGAAATTAAAACATTTATTTAAAAAAAAAACAGTTCTCTGGTAGGCATATAATTTTGCCATTTATTACACCAAAGCCAAATCTTCATCCTAATGAAGAGACAGATCTGCTTATTTGTTTTTATGCCAACACGTTTTATGCAGCAACTGAATATTTGACGCTGCAAGACAGGAAGTGTCTCTAAAATTGTTCTGAATTGATATTTTGATTTTATAGTTGTCAATGCTGAGGATTTCTGCTTCACATAAATGGATAGTACAAGATGACAAACATATGCTTAGGGCCATCTCAGAAACTGTTGGAGAGTCTGTATCCCTCCAAAGCCAAGTCTCATTTAACAGTTGTTTATGCAGCTCAACTCAGCAGCTCAAACAGTTTTAGAAATCAGCCCATCTCAATACAATCCAAAGCCACATTAATTTGATACAAGTTAAAGAATGACAGTGGGAAATAGTAAAAGTTGTTGTTTTCCATAATTAAATCATTGTTTCTATAAGAGCAGAGAACTTGGCATATACAGTGAAAACACTGCAATTCACAACACACAATAGTCTCCAATCTGAGCTCAGATCTTCTAGGCAGTGTTACTCACTAGTGTTCCATGGCCTGACATGTTTGGTGCTAAAGGCACATGTATGTGTCAATACCAAGGCTGTAGTGAAGCTACAATATATAACATAGGTGTGTACTGCCAGAAACATTCCTACTTCATTGCAAGCTTCTTTTGAACTAACTTTTGATCATTACATGTGCACAAGCTTTTCCATTTTTCTAAACTTTTTCATGACCCTCATGTCATGAAATTTACATGATCAGAGATTTACATGATCTCCCCTGGGGTTTTGGCTCATTGTGTAAGAGACTAGTCAGCAAGAGGTATGTAGTCAACAGTACTTACAGGGGTGGTGGTAACACAAACAAACAAATGAACAACAGCAAAAGCCTATCTAGAAAATATCATTCGGCATAGGCTGGAACATAAACTGAACATAAAGTAAGGTGAGTTCTCCTCTGTGGGAGTGCACAGATCCTTGGGACAGACACCTTAGTGTCCTTCCTAAACATAGTCTAAACTCCCTTCAGTAGTCATTTGTACCTGAAAGTTCTAGAAATACATAAAGCATCGCAGAATCAGACATTTATCTCTGTTTCATCCACCTGATAACTCTGTGCTTCTTTCTGGATTCATTTAGAGTTCTCTGTGCCTCTCAAACCAGCACCCTGGGACCTCTCCCCTGCCCACCTCACCAGCCATCCCAGATGCTGAATTTTTCCTGACACTGTTGACTTGAACTGAGACCTACTTCCTGCCTACTGCATTACTTCAGTGTCCTCAGTCACTCTGTTCCATGACTAAGCCTCAGCAGCACTTCCGTGTCTATAAAAAGATTACGTCTAGAGTCCCTGGATGAGAATATAGCTGCTACTTGTTCTAGCCCTTCCTTCCCAAGCTAGCTTTAGCCTCCCACTGTCCCTTTAGCTCTACATGACAGCACCTGTTTAGAAGATGTCACAAGGGTGGTGGCGCATGCTTGTAATCCCAGCACTCGGGAGGCAGAAGCAGGTGGATCTCTGTGAGTTCAAGGCCAGCCTGGTCTACAAAGCAAGTCTAGCACAGTCTACACAGAGAGACCCTGTCTCAAACAAACAAACAACAAACAAAAAAAGATGTCACCAATAATCCTATTGCTCACCCCTTTGTATGGTCCCTTTGTTTAGATTTGTTTTCTGTGACTAATACAATGGCAGAAAGGAGAGCATGCCATTTCTCAGGTTAGATTGTAAACAACTTGTTTCTTTGAGGGGATCTATCTCTTTCTTTCTGTCTCCCTTTCTCTCTCCTTTCTTTCTTCCTGCCTCCCTCCTTGCTCAGGGAATTCAGGTGGGTGCCATGTTATATAAGTAATGTATGGTGAGGTCCATGTAACAAGAAACAGTTAGCTCAGAGTAGCAAGTGAACACAGCCCCCACTCAGATCTTGACCGAGACTTCACAAAGCCCACACTGCCCAGTCACCTCATTATTGTGGCCCCATGACTCTCAGACACTGCAAGATTACAAACAGACGTTATTAACACCATTTAATCAGAAAGTAATAATGACACTGTGATATGTAATTAATACAAGTTTCATCTTCAACTTTGTCTCCGTTCCCTACATCATCCACAGTACATCCTGCCAGCCACTGGCACCCATGCAAGCCATAATAAAAACTTCATTGCAAATCTCTTCCACATCCCCTCTGACAGATTACTGTATTTGCATAGCACCTGGGACTTACCTCCACTGTCCTATTTGTCACATGGCCCTGGGTGGCCTGTAACACAAGAACATGGCAATCTCCATGCCTGCAAGCAGTGCTTCCTATGGCAAAAGGGACTTTGTGATGTGATTAAGTTAAGGATCTAGAGATGAAGAGGTTGCTCTGGGTGATCTGGATGATTTCAGTGTCTTCACAAAATCCTCAGAAAGAGGCAGAGGGACAGAAGGCTGAAGAAGCGGAGTGTTGAGGTAGAGGAAGGGTCTATAAACCAAGAATGTAGGTGTCTGTCAAAATTAAAACAAGAAAATAGATGGTCCCATAGAGCTAGCAGAGAGAACACAGCTTCCTGGTACCCGGATTTAGTCAGATAAGATCCATTTTGGATTTCTGATTTCCAAAACTGTAAAAGACCACATAGGTATTTTTATAAGCCACTAAATTGGTGATAATTTGTGATACCAAGAACAGAAAACCCAAATACCCACTTTTCATTTGTTCCCTATCCCTAAAACAAAACTCACAGACACCACTATTAGCTCCTTGAGGCCATGCACATGTCAGTACTCAGGAAAAGTTATCAGTTGAATAACTGAAACAGTTTAAATCATTGAAACTATGCCTTAAAGTTAGTCATATTTCCAGGATGACAGAGTGTTTTGATGTGCTGTGAGGTGACTTCATTGTGTGGGTCATCACAGTGAGTACTAGACAGGCCTAAATACCGATCATTAGGTATTTGATCTCATGGGACCACCTTCATAAGGTATCACAGAAACATCTGCAGTTGCGCAAAACTCTATTTCATTTTATAATTTTATAATTGAATGTAGTTGCTCCCTTAAAGACATTTTTGTCCCATGGTGAAATGTCGCTCATTTTCTTGGATCCAGATAGATCCAGAATTCATGAATAAGAGTAAAAGTCACCTTTTGGAATAAGAAAGAATGTTTAAGATTGTCCTGGGTATGACTAGGTGGACTTCTCCAAAGACCTTTCTATCCTTAAGGGCAAAGCTTTAAAATAGGTGCTCAAATGTGGCCATAGTCTAGTGAAGAAATACAAATGAGAGTAAAATGCTGGGGTCCAAGTGGTGAATTTGTGGTCACTGGCATCTGATCTTACTAAGGACATGACTACTCTGTCCCTAATTCATTGTGAGATCTTGAAAAAGCCACATATTCTGAGCTACTGAGCATCATTTTCTTTAGAAACAAGTATTCGATTGAGAGTCATTCAAAATTATAGTCAACAAATATTTACTGTGCACCTGGCACATCACAGATAATGATGTAGGTGTTGAGATTATAAACAGAACACTCAGCTTGTATGGATTCTTGAGTGAAAATTAAAAACAAATAAAGCATATAGCAAACATGATGATGAGTGCTTTAGAGCAAACAAAATAAACTAAGAAGTATATAGCAAACATGATGAATGCAATGGGAAAAAAAGTAAAAGCACGAAGTTGAGGGTTGAGAAAATGGCCCAGTGGATAAGAGTGTTTGCTCTGCAGGTATGAGGGCCTGAGTGTGAATCCCTAGCACCCACATAAAAAGCTTAGCAGGACTGTGTGTCTAATTGGGGGGAAGTAACTGGTGGATCCTGAATAGTGAAGAGTGCTAGAGAAAGGCACATGACACTCTACTCTGGTCTCTACATGGGGACTCACACGGGGATGTGCACCTACACATTCACATGAATGCACGGCCTGCCCATGCACCACAAACACACAGCACAACACATACGCAAAAGCAAGGTGGTCTGTGACTTTATAAGCGGAGGAAGATAAGGGACGTATAGATGCTCAGAAAGTCATCCATGAAGGGATGAAGTTGGAATGGAGTCCAGAGAAGGAAAAGAAACACCCAGATCACTGGATGGAAGGTTTTCCATGAGCAGAAGTCACAACTGCAAATGTTCTGAATCAAGAGCAAACTTGGTAGGCATATATGCATGAGGCATAGCAAACAGCAAACATCACTAATATAAGGTGAGCAAGAACAAGAGTGAGAAGGCAAGATCAAAAGCAGTTTTATGGGGGAACTAGAAGCTATTGACCAGCTCTGTCTGATAGAAATGCAGAACACAACTGAGAAATACATACTCCATTTGGTTCATGGTGCTAAAGACATGGCTCAGTGGTTAAAAGCATGTGTTGCCACTTAAGAGTGAGTATATTTATGTGTCTCTTTCTGCTTCTGGGATACCTCACTCAGATGATCTTTTCTAGATCCCACCATTTGCCTGCAAATTTCATGGTTTCCTTGTTTTTAATTGCTTATTAGTATTCCATTGTGGAAATGTACCACAATTTCTGTATCTATTGCTCAATTGAGGGACATCTGGGTTGTTTCCAGATTCTGGCTATTACGAATAAAGCTGCTACAAACGTGGTTGAGCAAATGTCCTTGTTGTATACTTGAGCATATTTTGGATATATGCCTAGGAGTGGTATAGCTGGATCTTGAGGAAGTACTATTCCTAATTGTCTGAGAATGTGCCAGATTGATTTCTGAAGTGGTTGTACAAGTTTACATTCCCACCAGCAGTGGAGGAGGGTTCCCCTTTCTCCACAACCTCTCCAGCATGTGTTGTCACTTGAGTTTTTGATCTTAGCCATTCTGATGGGTGTAAGATGAAATCTCAGGGTTGTTTTGATTTGCATTTCCATGGTGACAGAGGATGTCGAGCATTTCTCTGCCATTCGATATTCCTCTATTGAGAATTCTCTGTTTAGCTCTGTACCCCATTTTTCAATTGGATTACTTGATTTGTTGGTGTTTAACTTGTTGAGTTCTTTATATATTCTGGATATTAGCTCTCTGTTAGAATATTGGGTTGGTGAAGATCCTTTCTCAGCCTGTAGGCTGTCATTTTGTTCTGATGACAGTGTCCTTTGCTTTACAGAAACTTTACATTCAGAAGCTCACAATAGCTACCACCTGCAACTCCAGGAGGAGATCTGATGCCCTCCTCTGGCCTCTACAGGCATCTGTCTATAGTTATAGGTATACATAGTTACACACAAGTATACAAACACACGTATAATTTGTTAAACTAAAATAAATGTTTAAAAAAAGAAAAAACAACTTTAAACTTCACGCTCTTCTAGGCCACACCAAAGACAGAGAAAGCCAGGTATCGGCTACAATCCTGACAATACTTTATTCAGTAACTACTGAATGTAGGAGAAAGGGCTGAACTCTGTGCAGATGGCTGATGAAAAGAGAGACGGAAGACATGGCAGAGTCAGAGTGGGTGTGGGGGACTCAGTGATGTCAGGGTAGTGAGTTACAGTGTTGGTCAATATAAACGTGACTAAGCCGATGGCATGCACTAGCTTCAGTCTCAGATGTTAGATTCTGTCCTTCAGCAGACTGGGAGACCAAGGTTGGACACTCCCCTCTCAGGACACTAACACAAGAGATTCCAGAAGAGGGAGGAGGAGAAAGAGGAGACAAAATACCCCTGAGTTTTGCTGAGACCCGTGTATATCGCACAGACAGGGGGGAAGACTCCTCATCATAAACCCTTTTAAGCAGAAAAGGAAGGTAGGGCTGAGCTTTTCCTGATGTTTTGATGATTGCCAGGGGACAAGGTCTGGGCTGCAGGAAGCCACCTCCAAGTATGGTCATTTCTCAAAGTGTAGGTCTTCGTCCCGAGAGGTTGTGTGGCTCTCAGCCAGCCGGACTTGGGTCTATAGACTCCATGTCTGTGTGTCCTCAAGGTGAGGACATGTTGGGTAGCAGAGTTCTTTTGATTTGCTCTGGTAGGCTGTGCAGGGGCAGATCAGCATGAAGGTGGGGCTGAAGGAGGCCTCTTTACTGGCCTCTGAGACTAATGTTGCAACCATGCTTTCATTTCCTCTCCCTGGAGGAGGAATTTCCCACTGTAAAATCATCAATAACAATAAAACCTGGAAGTCCCCGAACCTAGGAAGAACATTCCACCCTAGATCTATCCTAGGAATAAAAATAACTGACGTGCGTAAAATTGTGGGAGAGGCTGGGACACTCCCACCTGTAACACATCTGACCAGGGCCAGTTGTTTACAGAACGAGAAAAGCGGCCCACACCCACACGGCCACTGCTCTTTAGAATGACGAAGGATTTTTATTTGAAGGTTTATAAGTTTGTCCTTCCCAACTTGACTGATCATAAAGCCAGGTGGGTTGTCTTCTTTTTAAATAGGACTTTGTTTTTCAAAACAGTTTTTGGTTTACAGTAAAACTCAACAGAAGATGCCAATTTCCTATAAATTCCTGGCCTTATGTGTGCACCCCTAGGTTTCCACGTCTCCCCACCACAGGGGTAATTACAATTGATATCAACATTGGCACATCATCATCACCCAAAGTCCATTTATATGAAGGTTTGTTCATGGTGCCATATAGTCTTGGGGTTGGACAATTTCATAATGACAAGGAGATAATATTACAGTGTTACACACAAGCTGCACCTCAAAATCCCCTGGGCTCCACTTGTCTTTTCTTCCTCTTCATCTCTGTTAAATATTCATCTATTTCTTCTTTAGTTTTCCCTTTTCCAGAACAGTGGGTTCAACACGCATTACTGGAGGACATCCTAGTCCTTTCCAAGGCAGAGCATTTTTTTTTTTTTAAATAAAACTGCAAAAAGTAGCCAGGTCTATGCTTTTTTATAAGTTTCCAATTTCTTTGGGTAAATACCAAGGAAGAGTGAGTGCAGCATCTTAGATTAGATGTTTACTTAATTGTCTGCCTAAGTGGCAGCATTGTTTTTATTCTCCCCAGGAATGACAGGGTGTCCCTGTGGCTGCACTTACTTACTGCTCTTTGATGTTAGTGTTTCAGATTTTGGCTAGCCCAACAGTTGGTTAGTAGTAGCCCGGTACTGTTTTATTTACATTTCCTAGATCATGTATTATGTGAAGCACCTTTTCGTATTTTTATTTTCCATCTGGACATCTTGTAAAGCAAGGCATCCATGAGGGTCTTTGGCCCACAGTTTAATCGGGCTCTTTGCTTATTCTTAAGGCTTAAGAATTCCTCATGTATTTTACAAGTGGTCCACCCTCAGAAGAATCTTTGATAAATATTTTATCTCAGTGTTTTGGCTTACTTATCATCCTCCTGAAATTATCTTTTGCCAGACACTTTTTTTTTTATTTTAATGAGATCTACTTGTCAACTATTTATTTCATAGATGGTGGTACACTATTAAATTTAAAGTCAACATGGATGCTCGTAGTCATCTAGGTATTTCCTATAGTACTTCCTAGGACATTCATAGTTTGTGTTTAAGTTGTTCGTCTGTCTTGAGTTAATTTTTGGGAAAGAAATAAAGTCTGTGTCTAGAGTCATCTTTTTGCAAGGGGATGCCCATTTCTGCAGGAAGCTTGCACTCACTGTGCTGCTTTTGGCCAAACATCAGTTGACTGTGTGTGCAGGTACATTACTCGGCTCTGTCTGCTATTCTTTTCATTTATTTGCCCACCATTGAGAGCACCACAGTCTTGGTTGGACAAGTTTCATAGCACATCTTGAAGTGAAGTAGTGTCATTCACCAACTTCATTCTCCTGCCTCAGTGTGCTGAATGTTTAGGGCTCTTGCTTTTGCATTTGAATTTTTCACTGGGGTTGTTGAGATTCCAAAATAGACTGCAGGGTTCTCTGTTGCGATTGCCTTGAGTCTATAGATAAAGTGGAGAAGAGTACATGAGGAAATAAGTTTTCTGTGGGGGTCCCTGCAAATGCTACACGGAACAGTCTGCATGAGACAAGAAGGAAGTTCAGTTCAGCATGACTTACTTACCTGGTGTTGGTTCAAGCTCCTAGAATCTGACACTGGGAAGTTTATTTTAGACATATTTAACTACAGTATAATTTTGGAAAAAAGTTTCTGGTAACAATTATCCCAATTCCATATGCACAAAAAGGCTTAAGACGTGACTACATTGAAACTATCATGCAAAGTGTATGTGACCTCTTCTATAAAGATGGGTTCTATAGCTTAAGGGCCTGGGATCTGGTGTGCTCTCAGTTATACAGACAGCATAGAGTCATCAGGCTAGAAAGTGCACATGACATCTCCCCTAAGGATGGGCTTTATTGACTGAGAAACAAAGCTAACTATAAAGGGGAAAAGGATCTGGGATAAACCTTCTGGGGGATTTATGGGAGGTCTGGGCCTATAGATAGCAAAGATCTCCAAGTTATTAGCTCTATAACTCTCAGCCTTTTAGGTGAAAAACAGTATACATCCTTTCCACTAAAGAGAAGAGCGTGTGTTAGTGTAACATTCCTGGTTTCTCTGGTGCTTATCAGTGAGCATCAGGACTTTGTGCCCTCCACAGTCTTCCTGTCAATTTATTTAGCTTCTCTGTAATTTATGCTGGTGTTGAAGCTTCCTGTATATAAATCTTACTCATATTTGGCTAAGTTTATGACTGTTTCACTCTTCAGTGCTATCATAATATTACTGTGTTTCCATTTCAAATTCCACTTGTCCATCAGTGGCAAACAGGAAAACAGGTGGCTTTTGTACACTGTCCTTGAGTCCCAGTATTTTGCCATAATTGTTTACTAGTTACAAGAGATATTTTTGGACAGATTCTTCAGGAATGAAATCAATGCAAACACTTCATGTCCTGTGCAAACAAATGCAGTTTTATTATTTCCTTCTTAGTCTTTTCTCTTCAGTTTAATTACATTTCCTTGAACGTTCCTTTTACTGTTGAAAAGTAATGGCAAATGGGAAAATCTTGCTTTGTTCTTAATCTGGAGGGGAAAGTTTCAGGTTTCTTATCTTTAACTATGGTTAGCTTACATGTATCTTTTATGTTGTTGAGAAGTTCCCCTGTATCTCTAACATAAATATTCTTTATCATAGGTGGGCACTGGATTTTTTAAGTGCTTTTTTCTGCATTTTTTTTAGTGGTAAGAGCAAGTTTTCTTTATTACCTTGTCAATGTGATAGCTTATTTCAGTTCACTGCTTGAGACATGGTCTCCTGGAGCTCCAGCTGGTCTCCAAGTCCTCCTGTAGCTGAGAGCTGGTCCTCTTGCCCCTTTCTCCTGGCTGCTGGGATTGCAGGAGTGGGAAACCGCATGCAGGTTAGGCATCAGGTTGTATGGATTGAATCTAGGGTTTTAGGTATACTGGGTAGGTATTTTATCAACTGAGCTACATCTGTAGATTAGTATTAATTTTATTAGCCTTGAATATCTGAGATAAATATTACTTGGGAACAATTCTTTTTATACACCTTTGGACTTATTTGCTAGTATTTTATTGAATTTGTTTTTATACTTCCAAGAGCTATTGATCTGCAACTTTTTGATTCTGTGATACCTTTGTCTGGCTTCAATTATAGAAAAATGCTAACTCATAGAATGAGTTAGAAAGTAGTTCCTGCTTTTATTTTCTAAAACAGATAAATAAATAATTATATAATTTCTCCCATAATTATCTGTAAACTCATCTTGGTGCTTTCTGCTTTGATAATTAGTGATTTACTAGACTTCTTGAACAGATTATAGCTTTCAAAGAATTGGTTTGGCCTTTTAGGTTACCAAATTTGTAGCCATAGCTTTGCCTTTATTGTTGCTTAAATGATGCTAAGATTTGCAGGGATGTCTCTTACATCTCTGCCAGTGGAAACCTGTGAGGCACTTGCTCCCCATCTGCCTGACTCACCTGGGACAGAGACAGTGAACCCAGTGGAAGGACCAGCACACCTGCTAACACAAGAGACAACCAGATGGTTAAAGGCCAGTGTAAGAACGCAAACAACAAAACTAAGGGCCACCAGAAACCAGCAATCCTACCACAGCAAGCCCTGGAGATACTATCACACCTGATGTGCAAGAAAATTATTTTAAAACTGAGGTTATGAAAATGATAGAGACCTTAAAGGAGGAAAATAAAACTCTCAAAGAAAAAAAGGAAAGTACAACCAAACAGGTAAAAGAATTGAACAAATCCCATAAGAAAATACAGGAAAGTACAATCAAACAGAAGAAAGAAATGAATAAAACTGTTCAAGCCCTAAAAATGGAACTAGTAGCAATAAATAAAATACAATCTGAGACAATCTTGGAGATGGAAAACCTAGGGAAGAGAACAGGAACTACAGACACATGCATCACCAAAAGAATACAAGAGACAGAAGAGAGAATCTCAGGCGTAGAAGATATGACTGAAGAAATCGATACATCAATCAAAGAAAATGTTAAATCTGAAAATCTCCTGACACAGAGCATCCAAACAATCTGGGCACTATGAAAAGACCAAACCTAAAAATAATAGTAATAGAAGAAGGAGACGACTCCCACCTCCAAGGCCCAGAAAATATTTTCAACAAAATCATGGAAGAAAAGTTCCCCAAACTAAAGAAAGAGATGCTTATAAACATAAAAGAAGCCTACAGAACAAATAGATTGTTCTGGTCCAAATAGGTTGGACCAGAAAAGAAAATCTTTCAGCCACATAATAATCAAAACACTAAATGTGCAGAACAAAGAAAGAATATTAAAAGCTACAAGGGAAAAAGGCCAAGTCACATATAAAGGCAGGTCTATCAGAATTGCACCTGACTTCTCAACAGAGACTCTACAAGCCAGAGGGCCTGGGCAGATATCTTACAAACACTAAGAGGCCACAGATGTCTGCCATGACTACTATATCCAGCAAAACTTTTAATCACCATAGAGGGAGAAAACAAGATATTCCATGACAAAAAATAAATGTAAACGGTACCTATCAACAAATCCAGCCCCACAAAAGATATTAGAAAACTCCAACCCAATGAGGCCAACTACACTCAGAACAATACAGGATATAAATAACCCCATGTCAGCAAAACCAAAATAAAAAAAGCACACACACATACACTCTACTACCACCACCACCACCAACAACAAAAAAAACAGGAATTAGCAACCACTGGTCATTAATATTTCTCAACAACAATGGCCTCAACTCCCCAATAAAAAGTCACAGGTTAACAAATTGGATGGGAAAAACCATCATTCTCTTACATACAAGAAACACACCTAGAAATAAAGATAAACATTACCTCAGGGTTAAAGGCTGGAAAAAGGTTTTCTAAGCAAAGGGACCCAAGAAGCAAGCTGAAGTATCTAATATCCATTCTAGTATCTAATAAAATAGGCTTTCAACTAAAATTAACCAAAAGAGAGAAGGAAAGACACTTAACACTCATCAAAGGAAACATCCATCAAGACGTCTCAGTTCTGAACATCTCTGCCCCAAATGCAAGGGTACCCACATTCGTAAAAGAAACATTACTAAAGCTTGAATTACACATTAATAGTGTGTCCCGACCCTTGGGACTTCAACGGGTTCCTAAAGAGGGGTGTGGAAAGAATGAGGTAGAACAAGAGACGCAAGGAATGAAGGCCAAGTGTGTTTGTCTGATCAAAGCCTTGTTTATTAGAAATTTTTACCCAGCTTATATAGGGAGAAGGCAGGAAAAGGGGAAGGCTAAATTACCGCTTCGGGAGATAGGAAGAGTGCTTTCGTGGCTTCAATATTGCACCTGCAAGATACCGTAAGGATGTTTTCTTAAGGTATCTCACGGATGCTCTAAAACTAACAGATGGATGTCCTCACAATCTATCACCCATGATTTAGGGTCCTAGGTAACTCTTTCACTAAATAGCGTTAGGTCTCTACTAAATGACCTTTGCTCACTATTTGGCTTTGGCTTCAGTAAATAGCTTTGGCTCCTGGCAATAGTGGAAGGCTTCAACACCTCACTCTCTCTAATTTATAATTTTAATTATAATAGTTAATTTTAAATTACTTCCACTGTTTGGGTGGTCCAGGATGTGGTCAATCATGGTGAATTTTTCAGTGAACTTGAGATGGACATTCATTGGGTATTTGTAGGATGAAATACTCTGTACATTTCCATTGTGTCCAATTAATGGTGGTAGCACTGAGTTCAAGTCTACATTTGCTGATTTACTACCTGTTGGTTCTGTCCATTTATCATAAAAGGAAGTTGAAGACTCCAACTATAGTGCTCACTTCAGCTATTCCACCTTGCAGCTCTCGCAGGCTTTGCCTTACGTGTTGTGATTAAGGGCTATTACATTTTCATTATGTAATGACTCTTTATATCTTATATTTTCTTTTGCCATAAAGTCTGATTCATCTAAAATTAACAGAGCTAATTTCACTGTATATGGATTCATATTGATAAGGAATTTCTCTATTTAATTGTTAAATCTCTGTCTAGTTTATAGAATCTATATGTCTTTATATTTAGTAGGTTCCTTGTAGATAATGTATTTATGTCTCGCTTTTATCCACTCTGATAAATCTGTCTTTTAAAGTACATTTAAATTGTTGATATTCAAAATAATTATTCATAGTTAGATTAATAATTGTTACTAAAATACTTTCAACAACTTGCTGTTTGTTAGTTCCATTAGAAATGCAAAGAACAAGCTATATTTGACTTTCATATATTACTTCTTTTTTTTTTTTTTTCTTTTTTAATGCATGTAGCCAGCAGTCAGAGACAAACTGAATCTTTAGCACTAACGGGCCAGAGAGAAAGTGAGATGAAAATAGACTAAGTCAGAAGCAGGATGAGGTTCTATTTTCAGAAACCAGCAGCCTTCAACACAAACCAAAAGGTGGGCAGTGTGCAGGCATTTGCTCTGAGAGCAAGGCCATATCAGTCTCTCTGGTCACAGTGGCTCACAGAGATAACATCGGAGAGTTACATAGGAGTAACAGAGATGCAGAGTGCATGAGAGCAGAGCCCTTCGGCAAAATAAAAGAAGTTTGCGCTGACAGGAACACTGCCTCCTTGTTGAGAATCTTTCTGCACTTCGATTGCTGACATCATCCCCCCCTACACACACACACACACACACACACACACACACACACTCAGGAAGTCCCTTTGCTATACAAATTACTTCTGGACATGCTTTTCTATTTTGAAACTCCTGTTTTAGCAGTTAATCAGAGCAAATATATAATCTGAATTCAAAATCTGACTTTTTTTTTCATCTTTATTAATTACACTTTATTCACTTTGTATCACCCCTGTGGTTCCCTTCCTCCTCCCATCCCAATCCCTCCTTTTCTCCACCCTCTGCATTCATGCCCCTCACCAAGTCCACTGATAGGGGAGGTCTTCTTTTCCTTCCTTCTGATCCTAATCAATTAGGTCTCATCAGGAGTGGCTGCATTGTCTTCTTCTGTGGCCTGGTAATGCTGAATCCCCCTCAGGGGGAGGTAATTAAAGAGCAGGCCAATCAGTTCATGTCAGAGACAATCCGTGTTCCTATTACAATGGAACCCACTTGGATACTGAACTGCCATGGGCTACATCTGTGCAAAAATCTGGCCTTTTATTCCCCATTTAAACTAAGATTTCCTTTAGGCCAGGTTATGAGTCCATCCACATTCAGCTAGCCAGGTTAGTGGTAGGCACGGTCGGGGCAAACTGAGTCAGAGAAGGCACTATAGACCCACCTGTATGCTCTAGCTCGCCAAGCCTCAACTTAAAATTGTACTGGAATTAGAAATAAAGTGTGTGATTGCCTAGAATTGTTTAATGACTACTAGAGGGAAAGACACCGAAGAACACTGAAGGTTATAGACTGCCGTCACTGCCATGGTGCAAGAAAGCACAGGAATTACAGTGGGGGAGGGGGGCAGCTTTCCTGATTAACGTTGACAATGGAGTAAAATGAAGTGCCTGAATCTTGAAGGGTGAGTATGTTACATCAATGAAGAAGATGCACAGGGAAAAGTTTGCAACTATGGGTCCCAACAACAGACATGTGAGGGTTGTACAAAACCAACCAATCAACCAACCAACCAACCATAACAAACAAACAAACAAACTGGCAACAATAAAAGGTTTCTGAGAGCATAATGATGAAAAATGACTTCAAAATAAGATTTTGAATGAGTTGGGGGTGACGCTGGAAGCTCCCGCCCACATCCCACTACATGGCTTCACTGCAGCCTTGGCCCTGAACAAACCATGTTCCTGTTGCTTTGCCCTCATGGCTCAGTGAACAGGGATGAAGAAAAGACAGATGGGAGAACAGGAAGATGGGGAGCAGAGCCGTGAACGTTTGGCCTTTGGACATAGCATTGCTGTTACACACATGAATTCACACCACCCATGATTACCCTTACAAGATCAAGAGAGTTAAACATTTCCGCAGGCAAGTAAGGAATGGAACGCTGACAGGGGAAAAAACTAGTCTTTGCCTGGGAAGAGCACACCAATTGGTTAGCCAATACCAAATGGTCAGCCCTAAAAATGTAGACCCACAACTGCCATTATGTGAACTGGACAAGCAGATTGCATTTATGAATTTAGGGAGACGTAAACACACACACACACACACTGTAGTAACAACAATTAATGAAAAACTAGGCCACGGATTTGACAGAGAGCAAAGAGATTTATACTGAAGGACTTAAAGGGAAGAAAGGGAAAGGGAAATGATGGAATTGTAAATTATATTCAGGGGGTGGGCAATGACCATTGTGGGTAGTGCGTGCCCCAATGGATGACCCACACACAAATGTATAGGTAGCACTGGTTGACCTTAATGGGTTGTAGGAGATGTTAAAAAGAGTGGAGCAGGAGAAGAGGGAGGCTCATGAAAATTTCACACACACTCTCTCTCTCTCTCTCTCGGTAAATTAAACTAACTTTCAACCCACCCCATCGTGTCAGAATATCCTACATTTTAAATCAATACTTGAGTACAAATCTAGCTTATAGTACAGGTGAGCAACTGAAATGTGATATGAGGTGATGGGTAAGAATGTGATCTCAGGGTCTAGATTGTCTGTGGGACTAAAAGCGATGCTACTCCTGGCTGTATGTTCTCGGGGAAGGTACGTTCCCAGGTGTGTCTGTGAGATTGTGTGCTGAGAAGCCAGTCTGGGCAGAGAGATCATTCACTCCTGATGACCAGTGAGGGCAGTGGGACTGAGGCAAGAAAAGCTGTTTGTCACCTGATGTGTCCAGATGAACATCTTTACTGTCCTCTTGGATTTTATTCCATTGAGCAGGAATCCAAAATCAGGAGAGCCTCACAGGCTTATGGGAACTCCATTCCATGATTATGCAAACATTGTGTTCTTAGTGCTTACTTGAGTGTTAGCACTGACTGTAGTGTCTTCTAGAGCTCAGTTAATTTTTAAGCACCATAAAACTAAGTCACATTCTGATCACATCTAGTTTTCTGTTTATTCTTATTTATTTCTTGAAATTTGAAATAGCAGATACCTCTGAGACTGCGATAGTGAGCATGTGTGTGTGTGTGTGAGAGAGAGAACATAATAAACAGACCCAGAGAAATCAGAAGTCAGCATGACTGTCACAAGAGGTCCCTGAGTTCTGCCCATCAAGCTTCATGGGTGCCTTGCCTTCTGCGCCAGCCAGCCCCCTGCTGAACGTGGTTCCTGTTGCTGCTGGCGATCCTTGGCTTGTGGCAGTTTAACACCAACCTGCCTGTGTAGCTCTCTGCCTTCACATATTGTCCCTTTTCTCTCTATTTCTTTCTGCTTTGTACAAGGACACCGGCACTGCTGGATAAGCTCGACCACCAATGGTTCTTCTCTTAACTAATTACACCTACATGACAATTTCCAAAAGAGGTCATGTTCTGTGGCAGCATGGGGAATTTTAATCTTCCAAATAGGTTGGAATCATGCCCTCTCAGAAACAGGAATTTACCTTCTCTGGTCCATGTTTTGCTGTCCTGTTTTCAGCTTTCATTAAGTATTACTATAAATAGAAGCTTAATGGATGTCACTGTTCCATATACTAATCCTGTGATTAAAAACTTCACTCCATTTTGGTTATTTTTTTTTTCCTAGAACCAAGTGTTATAAAAATTTTTCTCTGAATAACTTGTAGGTTTTATTTTAGAGTTGATGAAAATCATATGCCTAATTACATGTTTCTTATTTTTGTCAGGAAGCTTAAGAATTTAGTGACTCATTAATTTTAATAACTTCGAATGGTGCCACAACCACATATGTGTGTATTTTTACTGATCTTCCAGTGTTATTGTTTTATTTTCATTCTGGTGTGAAACAGCTTTTCAAATTGGTTCTTATTACAAGTCACTCTTAATTCTCTATAGGGAAAAAGCTGGTAATAAGTAGAATGGCTTACTGATTCTCCCTTATTCACAAGCAATGTTTTGTTGTCCCAGCACTTCTGTCAATCACAACAAACCAAAGATTATCAGGCATCAGAATTGGAGGCAGATATAGGGCACTCAAGCAATATAGAAAGTAATGGAGATTGATACACTTTATTCTTGAGAAAATCAAGTAGATCAGATTCCTTGAATGATAGGGGGTGATGAAAAGATAACACTGAATCTATATGACAGTAGAAATAAAAGACATCTGGAAAAGCATAGAAAACAAATAAGATCATTGGGAGAGTACATTAAAATCACCAAGGAATAGGAGTGAAAACTGCAGAAAGCTGAATCAGAAAGAAGCTATTAAAAACAAACAGAACGGGGCCTGATGATGTGGCTCAGTGGATAAAGGTTTTGCTGTAAAAGTGGGTGACCTAAGTTCAATCCTGCAACTTACTTCATGAGAGTAGAAAACTGTTGTTGTTCCATGACCTCTCTGCTTATGATCTAACTAACATTCTCTCTTCCATCTCCTTTTCCCTCTCCCCTCTCTAAATTTAAGGAAAAAAAAATGAACTCCCCTGTAACTTGAGTGGGGAAAAAAATGAGATGGAATGAAAATGATCAGAAAGAAGATGAAAGGCTTGCATCACACACAATGAGAAATACCCAGGAATGTTTGCTATTTTTAAAGATGTAGATGAACAAATAAAAATGAAAAAAGTAACATGGGAGCTTTATGAAATGCAGGTGGTCTTCAATTTTTGTTTTGAAAAAAGCTGTGATCATACTCCAGGAATGTGTAATGGAAACTCTCTCTAAGAATGTATGGATTTTTTAAAATTTCTATGGTTGTCTAAAGAGAGGATGAAATTTCTTCATAAACAAAGAAATGAGACCCATTTAAGCAATATTAGGTGCTAGAAGAGAGCAGAGAGCCGTGGTTAACGAATATTGAAAGGAGAAAACATCGAAAACATCCCATTCCTAATCTAAACATCTCTCCTACACATGGACAATGAGTGATGCTCACATAAGCAAGAACTCAACCTTCACATCATCTATGAACTTCTGGAGGATCCACTAGGAAAAAGTCAAGACAATGAACAGGTGAATAACAACAATGAATTCAGGGTGTCAAAATTCATGAAGGACAAAATGTTGGGCTGTGAATAATTTTGAGTCTGTTAAATACATAAAACTACAATTAAATATCTCGCATTTAATTTATAAAATTAGATGTGCTTTGTAACACTGAAAAGAAAATTTGTATAACATAAACAAAAATATTTTGATGCTAATGGACTAAGACTGCCATTTGCCTTACTGATCAACTGGGGTGGAGTCGTCTTGTACCATCTCTTTATTAATGTAATGATATTATTTAGATCAGACTTAACACTTGATGGCCACAAAACTGTCAGTGTGATTAAAAAGCCTTCTCAAAAAGCTCCCGATAGCCCCCACCTCACAGTATCTATGGCTTCTCTCTGGGTTATACCATACAATCTTGCCTCTAACCAAGAGGCTGTGAAGCTCATTTCTGGAATTTGCCTTAGGAAATATTATAATCCCTGTCTTGTCTTCACTCAAGCTCTTCTTGGGTGCTTGCTCTGATAAGCCAGTTGCCATGTTGCTAGCTACCTTCAAAGCCCAAGTAGCAAGAACCTAAAGGCTACAGAGGATGTAAACCTGCCACCGACCAGAGACAAGGATTAAAAGTAAAGCCTTCTGAGTTAAGCCTTCTGCTGAGATTGGAGTCCAGTTCAACAGTCCTGCGAGAGAACCTAAAACAACACAGAAGCCCTGACTCATGGAGTAGGAGATTATGTTATCTGAAGCTACTCCATTTAGGGGTAGTTTGTTACACAGCAATAGCTAACTAATGACACTTTTCTGCTTTACCAAACTAGCCAAACTCATCTGTGTCCCTTTCTCTACAAGGTCTCAGACTTGGCTCATAAAACTTCAACAAACACCGAGTTTCTAACAACTCAAGGCCACATCCCTAGTTTGTCCCAATCCACCTTTAAAATGCTGAAGGTTGACAAATGAATTTCCTATGTGTTAGCCACTAGGCAACAGATCTGTGACTAAAGAGAGTTTTCAGTTTTGAGTCTCACCTCAGTTTCCCCAGAAACACCTGAATCCCCTACAACTCAGTGCTGTTCTTCTCCAGGACCTGAAAACTATGGAAAGAGCATCAGAAAGATCACGAGACCTCTGTCTCTCAGAATATCTAGAAAGAGACCAACTCAGCCTTGGAAATTATATAAGGGAAGTGACTGGGAAAGGTGCATGCAGATTAAGTCCACCTCATGCCTGGCAGAGGTCATGAATGAATATTGTTCAGAAGGTTCCCATCCTAGGCTCTCAACATTCTTATATGGACCAAGAATCTGCTTTATTCTTGGCCTTGATTCTTCCTTTTATCTATCGACAGACATGGCAGAGCCACATCCACAAACTCAAAAGCCCCTGTATTTCCTGATTTCTCTGGGATGACTTCATTATCCCCATTTATCCAAACTTATGTCAAACTTTACAAGAAGGCCAAGATTTTGGGGTCATTCCCAAAGTCTCTTTCCTCCAAGGCCCTCACATCCTCTGTGTACATTCTTCTTCCATCCTGAATGTTCTGTGTGCTTAGAAATCCTTGGGTTTTTCTCCCACATCTAATCTATCTTTTTGTTTCTTTAAGATTTATTTTGTGTGGATAGGAGTTTTGCCTACATGTACATCTGTGCACCACATGCATGCTTGGTGCCCTAGGAGGCCAGAAGAAGGCATCAGATCTCCAGGAACTAGAGTTACAGATGCCTGTGAGCTGCCATAAACATGTAAATTGAACCTCTGAAAGAGCAGCAAGTATTCTTAACGGCTGAGCTATCTCTCCAGCAACAATGTTCATCTTTTAAAATTATGTATATGTGTCATGTATCAGGGTATATCTTTGGGGGACAGAGGCACTGGAGTCCCCAAAGCTGATTTACAATTGATTGCAAGCCATCTGATGTGGGTGCCAGGAACTGAACTCAGACCCTCTGGCAAGGCAGTGAACACACTCGTGACAGTCACCCCTCATTTTCATTGCTTCCACTCTAGTTCAAGATGTTTCTGCACCTTGCCTGAATTACTGCAATGACTTGATTAGTCTGTCCCCAGCTTTGTTCCCTATGATGTATCCTTGATTGAGTAGTGAAAATCATCCTTTAAAAATATGGTCAGCCTATATTATATGTCTAATAGCTACATATAAGTGAGTATATACCATGTGTGTCTTTCTGCTTCTAGGATACCTCACTCAGGATGATCTTTTCTAGATCCTACCATTTGCCTGCTAACTTCATGATTTCCTTGTTTTTAATTCTGAGTAGTATTCCATTGTGGAAACGCACCACAATTTCTGTATCCATTCCTCAGTTGAGGGGCATCTGGGTTTTTTCCCAGGTTCCAGCTATTACGAATAAAGCTGCTATAAACATGGTTGAGCAAATGTCCTTGTGTAGTTGAGCATATTTTGCAAATGTGCTTAGGAGTGGTATAATATCTGGATCTTGAGGAAGCACTATTCCTAACTGTCTGAGAAAGTGCCAGATTGCCTACTAACATCTGTACACCTAAAGAAGCTAAACAAGAAGGAGGACCCTGGGTAAGATGATCAATCCTTACTCAGAAAGGCAAATGGGATGGACATCAGAAGAGGGAGAAAATAGGGAACAGGACAGGAGCCTACCACAGAGGTCCTCTGAAAGACTACTCAGCAGTGTATCAAAGCAGATGTTGAGACTCATAGCCAAACTTTGGGCAGAGAGCAGGGAATCATATGAAAGAAGGGGAAGATAGAAAGACCTGGAGGGGACAGAAGCTCCACAAGGAGAGCAACAGAACCAAAAAGTCTGGACACAGGGGTCTTTTCTGAGACTGATACTCCAACCAAGGACCACACATGAGGATAATCTAGAACCCCTGCTCAGATGTAGCCCATGGCAGCTCAGTGTCCAGGTGGGTTCCCTAATAATGGGAAGAGGGACTGTCACTGACATGAACCCAGTGGCTGGCTCTTTGATCACCTCCCTCTGAAGGGGGAGCAGCCATACCAGGCCACAGAGGAAGAAAATGCAGCCACTCCTGATGAGATCTGACAGACTAGGGTCAGATGGAAGGGGTGGAGGACCTCCTCTATCAGTGGACTTGGAGAGGGGCATGGGAGGAGATGAGGGAGGGAGGGTGAGATTGGGAGGAAATGAGGGAGGGTGCTACAGCTGGGATACAAAGTGGAAAAACTGTAATTAATATAAAAATAAAATTAAAAACTAAAAAATATATAGCCAGCCGTATTATGCATCTGCTCAAAGTGCTCCAACAGTAGTACCTACAAATCCCACAGTGGAGACACAAAGGGTGTAAGACAATTCAGTTGTCCAGACAATGGAAGATGCCCAACATTTTTGGCTCCTAAAATTCAGTCTATCTAGCAAGAGCAAATTCACTGACATAAAGATCCAAAAACAACCCCCAGGCCAGGTGGACAACCAGTGGTTTCTTCTGTGTCACTGGGCCCCCTCTGTGGGACTGTCCTGCTACCATGTTCCCCCTTTTTGAGCTCTGCTAGACTTCACCCTTGCATCCCTTTCCTGCCACTTGACCAATCCCTCTCTGCCACCATCAAAGGACATCTCACCTCCTCCTGCTCACCCCTGCTGCTCTTCCCTTTGTCTCTTTACAGACTTTCCAAGTTCCTCTCCTTCATGAATGTCTCTTTTTTTTTAATTTAAATTTGTTTTTTATAATTTACTCACTTTATATTGTATCTCTTTCTCTTATCTCCTCCTGGCCCTACCTTCCCTCCCTCTTCCCCCTTACCCTCTCCTCTAGACCACAGAAAGGGGAACCCTCCTCCCCTACTATCTGACCCCATCCTATCAAGTCTTATTAGGATGGCCTGTGTCCTCTTCCTCTGTGGCATGGAAAGGCCACCCCACAAGAGAGAAGTGATCAAAAAGGGGGCAACAGAGTCCATGTCAGAGACAAACCCAGATGGAGACTAAGCTACCTCTGAGCAGGGGTTCTGAGTCCTCTCTATGCATGGTCCTTGATTGGTGCATCAGTCTCTGCCGGATCCCATGGGCCCAGATTTGTTAGTCTCCTTATGGAGTTCCTGTCCCCTCCAGGTTTTTCTATCTCCCCCTTCTTCCATACGGTTTCCTGCACTCAGCCCAAATTTTGGCTATGAATCTCAGCATCTGCTTTGATACCCTGCTTGGTAGAGTTTTTCAGAGGCCCCTTGCAGAAGGCACCTGTTCTGTTCCTTGTCTTATTCTCCTACTTCTGGTGTCTATCCTGTTTGCCCTTCTGAATAATAATTAAGCATCTTCCCTAACGTCCTCATTGTTGTTTAGCTTCTTTAGGTCTATGGATTGTAGTATGGTTTTCCTGCTAAGATCCACTGATAAGTGAGTATAAACCATGTGTGTCTTTCTGCTTTTGGGTTACCTCACTCAGGATGATCTTTTCTAGTTCCACCCATTTGCCTACAAATTTCATGATTGTTTTTAATTGCTGAGTAGTATTCAATTGTGCAAATGTACCACAATTTCTGTATCCATTTTTCAATCAAGGGACTGCATACTATTCAGAGTAGCATTTCCAATTGTTATGTCATTAACACTCAGAGAGCATCCTGTTTGGCTCCAAGCCAAACTGGCCATTTGCCCCCCAAACTTTATATTCTGATGGTTATGTCTGTATCTGAAATGGCAACACCAACCATATTCTTAATCCAGAAAATGATAACTGCATGATTCCTTCCTCTTCTTCCCCCACATGCAAGTGACTGCCCTGCTTTGCCTATTCTCTCTGAAGACTCTCTGAGCTGCTTCCTGTCTATCACTATGGTTTGAAACACTGCCTATAGCTTAGAACATAGTTGCAGCCTCCCAACACAGCTTCCATTCCAATTCATTTCTTGATACTTCCACAAAAGGAATTTCTGTTGATAATAATAGTAGCTAACATTAGCTCTGTGCTTATAATAGCCGCGTACTATTCTAAGTGTCTCCTGCCTATTTTAATCTGAGCTGCCACTCACAGCCATTGTTACACAACTGCTACTTCTTACATTTTAATGCTGAGGTCAAAGAGATTTGGAGGGGTTAAATCACTTTTTCATTCACAGACCTAATGCAGGAGTGACAACACTAGGATTCTAGGTCTATGTGGCTTCCGCGTTCCTGCCTTTCATTTGCCTCCTTTCGACCCTCCTTTATCATATTTCCTAGTATACTCTTCTGTTGAACTTCTTTCCCACTCTCTTTTTCTTCCTACTTTGCTCTCCTAATGCACTGGGTGACTACCTATGTATCTATCACTCATGTGCCTGCTTATTTTCTTTTATTGGAAATAGATTTTTTTCTTAAAATATATTCTGGTTCCCCTCCCCCACCTCCTCCCAGATCTTCCCCATCTCCCCCAACACATGTAAATCCATACCCTTTCTTTTTTTCTCTCATTAGAAAACAAGCAGGCATTTAAAAATAATAATAAAATAAAACTTAATGAAATAAAACAAACCAGAATAAGGCAAAACAAGCAAACAAACCAACAACAACAAAAACAGCCCAATAAAAAGCACAAGAAACACATATAAATGCAGAGACACACACATTCACACACACAGAAATCCCATAAGAACACAAGACTGGAAACCACAACATATTATTAGCAAAAAAAAAAACCTGTAAGATCATATATGTATATATCATATATATATGTATATATATATATGTATATATATATATCACATATATGTGCCCACACAAAGCATTATGAAACAAACAAACAAACAATCCAAAAATACCATTGAGTTCATTTGTGTTAATAATCTACTGCCAAACATGGGCCTGTCCTTAAGTGTGGTTTGTGTATCCTTTGTTATCAATTCAAGATAATTTCTGAGTTGGGGGTGGGGGCTTGTGCCCACTGGCACTGCATCTGACTTAGAGCTGGAGTACCCATTTACTAATTTATTTACCAACTATTTCTGATGGAGTAGCTGTGAGTGGTGTGTGCTCCTTTGTGCAAGTGTCTTTGTCTTTGCATGTCTGTATGAGTGTGTGTAGAGGCCAGAGGCAAACTCAAGTGTTGGTCTCTTGCAGTTCCCATTTTTCTCTGTCTGTCTGGCTGTTTGTAACAGAGTCTCTCTTTGGTCTGGAACTAGCCAAGGATCCCAGACTAGCTGGCCAGCAAGCTTTTGGGGTCTTCTGCCTTCCCAGAGATAGGGTTGAAGCAGGTGCCACTATACCCGGCTATTATTATTATTATTATTATTATTGGTTGAAGCAGGTGCCACTATACCCGGCTATTATTATCATCATCATCATCATCATCATCATCATCATCATCATCATTTTAACTGCTAGTAAGTGAAATCTGTTGTCACCTTCATGGCTCATTTTTCATAAAATGGGCCTAATTTCTAGAACACTTTGAGATTTTTTTACACTTAATGGGCAAGCATGTACACCTGAAGCTCCCCACACCTCACCAGCTATTTCAAGAAAGTGCTCTACAAAAGTTCCTCTTTTTTAGCCCTAGGTATTACAGCTGTTCCCAGGCTCCCTTCTCCTAACAACCAAGAGAAAGGTGGAGGAAGATGTGACAAAATACAGATGACTCAAACCTCAGGTGCGGACACACAAAACTACATCTTTAGATTTTCTTTGCCATAAACCTGGTGTTGCTTTATGGGTCTAACAAAATGGAGCAAATAAGTAAGCAGTGCTTTGTAAAGAGGGCTACAGAGTGGTCAGTAAATGGGGAGTCCAATTACCCTCCCAAGGAGCGATGCTGTTTCCTCAGCAAGAAAACAGCACCTCCTAAGCAAAGTATGCCACAGGCATGTTCACAGTGAAGAGGAAGTGGCTCCCTACACAAAAGGAACTTGGCCTGGGAAATCTCTTGTAATCATTGTTGCTAAACTCTGGCTTACAGTTGCAGCGGGGTTATCCACAGAAGATGGTTTTGTTAACCCGAAAGTCTCCACTGTACTAATTTCCCCGGGAGGAGCCCCTCCCCTCTGCTTCCTGGAAGTTTTGAGCTCTGGACAAATATCCTCCTCGGAATCCCAGCGGACTCTGTCCTTCCCCACTTAAGAGTCTCTGCGTCTCCACGCTCCCTCCGCCCCCGTCTCCGGAGACCCCCACGACAAGGTGGACTACAACTCCCGGCGTGCCGCGCGCCTGGCGCTGCTCTGGGCTCCGCGCGTGGCGGCCACCGAGCGGCTGGGCGGGAGGTAAGTGATGGGCTCACAGGCCGTCCTGGGAACGCGCCCGCCCTCCCTCCTCTCCAGGATGAAAGGAACCAGTGAACACCAGGATAAGGACAAAAACAAAAACAAACAAACAAACAAAACCCCAAACGCCCGACCCGCGGCCCCCGTGTGTTCGGCGCCCCGCGGGTGTGCACTTTGTCACCTGGAGTGGAGCGGGGCAGAGCTGGCGGGACGGGACGGGACAGGACGCGGCGCTAGGCTCGGCGCCACACCCCTAGCAGCTCCCACCCTAGGCAGACCGCCCGGTTCTCCCTCAGAGTCTCCACAGAAACTTTCCTCTCTGTCCTCTGCGCCACCTCGAGTTGCTTAGCCGACCGCTGGCGGGGAGGACACCCGTCCTCTGTCCTGGAGACGCCCTCCGGGACGCGTGCAGCCCTGCCTTCGGGGACTTGGGTCCAGCCCCGGACCAGGCGGAAGGTTCCTACAGAACAGCCTGGCTTTCCTGGGCCGTCGGTGCTTCCTGGAGGTGGGTGCGAGGCAATATAGAAACCACTCTCAGAGAACCTAGTCTCCAGCCCTTCTTGACTGGCCTCCCCTCCCCCATCCGAGGGCGCTTTCAAGTGGTCCCCCCAAAGCTCTCTGTTCCAGAACCCTGAGGCCAGATAGACTGCCTTAGAAAGTCTTGTTTGGGCCACGCCCCCCCACTCCCCCACCCCCGCACACACACACACACACACACACACACACACACACACACACACACGTTCTGTAATCACAGAACACACTCCTGGGTACAGCACACAGCATGTGCTTCATCTCACACAAATACAGTGCTAACATGCACGCCCTTCGTGTAAGAGCAAACGACTAATGTGCTTGTGGAGTGTGCAAAGATGAGTGGCTGAATCCACACTCACATTCACAAATGGCAGTTTTTTTCCAAAGTTAGAAACCAGCTGGCAAGTGAAGCCTGTTGCCATCATTTAGAACACCTTTGTGGCTCTGATGAAACGGGCCCAATTTTCTATAACACTTCCAGAAACACGTTTATTTAACAGGCACACTTTTTGATCACAGCAGGCAGGAAGGGAGAGGGTGGCCTTTTTACGTGAAGGGGAAGCCGCTTGGAGGAACTTCACAGAGCCCTTGCTCTGCTGAGTGTGGCCAAGGAAGACTCAGGAGTGCCTACATCTCTTTGACCCTTTCCCTTGGAGAGTGTGATCAGAGGTTCTTTGAGAACTATTTGTTCTGAGCTGTGCTGTCAGGGTACCCTCCCCCTGCTCCCCTGCCCAGCACACTCAACAATCCAAAGCCATTCCCTATGGCTGTTGTTGGGAAATAGGTCAGGAGTTTCACACCAAGTCCCAAAGTATGGATCTGTTGATGAGTTAGCGCTCCCTGCCCCTCATTTTGGTCATTCGTGATAATGCACACAAATCCTGACCCATGCACAACACAGTATGCAGAAATATTGAGCATTTACAGGTCTCCCCTAAAAATTTATGGTTGTGTTTGCAACGAGGCAGTGGCAAAGTCCAGAAAAGAGAACCTTTGAAACAAATATTTCTCAGCTGTGGTCTTTCAGGAAGCTGAAAATTTCTAGTGCCATTCCTGAAATTAGGTGGGTGGGTAGGTGGATGATTTAGGAATTCAGAATCCAAATTTAGATCATACTTGTCAACCTTTGATCCCTGAATGTCCTTAAGGATTAGGAAAGAAAAGGGAAGCCACTTCTCCTCAGTTCTGCCTAAAATAAACATATCATACTTCCTGAGGACCAAGAACTCTCAGGGTCCTTGTTATGATCTTGAATTTGCCATATTTTGAGTGGATTTTGTTTGTTTTGTGGTTGGTTTTTTTTTGGGGGGGATTATTGGAGTAGGGGTTGGGGGCTGGTAGATATCTTGAATTAAGTGTCAAAATGTTGATTGATACATATTTTCCACGTGCATACAACATGTTTATGAAGTTTATGGGGCAGGAATACTCCACCCCCAAACACACACAGACCCCTGAAACCCAAGTAGCAATTCCTAGCCAGGACCTGTAAGATTGACCAGGTAACAATGGAAAACACACTCCCAGTCTCTCTGCTCTCAGTTTCCTGAATTGGAACTTAAGATGGTGGTAGGTTGGCACGTCTTAATTTTATGTGACTTGGGCAATACCAAGTGCTCATGGGTTAGAAATGTTGACTGAATTTGGGGGTGGGGTGGGTGTCATGAAACTGAGATAAACCATTAAACCTGCAGTGTTTTTCTTGGGTAGAATAAGGTTTTGTTTGTTTCTGTCTGGTTTTGGTTGGCTTCCTTGGGTGGAATGTGAATGTTTTCAGAGCTCTGATCTTCTATTTTACATTCTCTCTGAAAGATGCTTCTTCCTACCTCGGGGAGTGAAGGGATTTGCTAGCTGGCCAGAGCTTTCCTTATACTCACAAAGAGATTACTTAAAAGCCAGCTCTGGGAACTTTGTCCACGCCTCTGTTAGGAAAAAGAGGCTAAAGCAGGACCGCGGCTTCCGAGAGCTCACTGTGTATAGCCCGTAAGCCCTGAGTTTTCTCTTATCTTCCCACGGGGAGAAAATGAAATAGTTTGAAACATGGCATGGCTACGCAGAAGAGCAGTGAGGACCTATGTAGCAACATGAAGGGGAGGGGGGAGCAAGAGACTGCAGTAAGTACGTAAGCCACGTGCAAGGAGAATTCTGCCTATTTGCAAGTGTGATTGTCCCCTTCCACTAACTGTGCTGAGGGTAGTTAGCCCAAGTGAACAGGCACGCTGTAGCTTTAAAAAGTCAGCCATGAAGCAGAAGGCAGTTGCGGCTTGTGTGTGATTCCTAACGTCATGTTGGCTGAGAGCCAGCCTGGTTTTATTTTCACTGTGTCAAACTGTACCTCCTTTTTGAATTCCTTTGACAGACTACTTTGTAAAAGAAAACATTGGGGTTTCTTTGGCTGTTCTTGATAAGCCTATAAAAAATGATATGTTTTAGTTGCTTCTAGGTAGGTTTTCTTTTTACTCTTTCAGGAAAGAAAATAATAGTAGTGATAAAAAGACAATGTAGTGCGCTGTCACAGAGTGCCGCTGTGAGTTGTTTTGTTTTGTTTCTGAGATGTTTAGAAAATGGTGAATTTATAACAGTTTCCAACTGAAGTGCCTTCTTCTTGTGGCTGGAGCAGCAGCACTCTGTCCTGTCTACTCTGCGACTGTGTGGATGGATGCTATTATCTATATTATATTCAATGGTGGGTTCTTTAGCAACAGTCTTAGAGACTTAGCAACTGGAAGGGGTGTGTGTGTGTGTTTCGGGAGTGGAGGTGCCCCCACACTTGCAGTGTTGTTTGCTAAGCATCCACTTCTGGCAGAGTGAAAGCATCTTCTGAATTTACTGACCGATGCACTTGCCATGTCACAGCAGCCCCTGGAGAAGGAGTGTCGACATCTAAAGTGATTTGAGGGGAAATGCATTTAAATTATGGCTTCAGCTAATGTGAGGAAACGTATTTCCAGAGCAGGCTTTCTGTTTTGATTTTCTTTTCTTTAAAGCAGTCCCTCCCCCCCCCATCTTGCTAATTTTGGAGGGTTTTTTTTTAATTTTTATACATTCCTTATCTGATAAAAAGACAGTGATGTTACTGTATCTCAAATGTTTTACTGATTTTACACAAATCTGATGAGCTGCCTATCTGACCCCTCCCCACCAACCCACACACACACCACCATAATCATCACCACACTTTTTGTGATAAGCTATCTGGGTGCTTTTGTTTTGTTTTGTTTTTTGAGCTTTGTGCTTTACCTGGGCATGTCTGTCTCCCAGATGAAGTTTTGCTGAGACTATTTGAGGTAGGGGAATACTTTCTGACAAAGGCTTTAATTAAGTCCCTTCTGCATTTCATTGAAATAAAAAAAGTAGGGGAGTGGACCAAAAAAAAAAAAAGTCAATTAAAGAAAAAGGGAAGAAAATCATCTCCCATATTGGGAGGGGTTCAGAAAGGGGGCTTGCTTTTCTCCACTTTTGAGTATGGGCTGCAGTGTCCTCAGGGAGCTAGGAGGCCAGGGGAAGCCCTGCTGGGTCACAGTCTGTGTTGGAAGGAGGCTTCAGTCTTATTTGCACTTTCTTCCTGTCAAGGCAGGGAGCACACTGCAAATGAAAGTACCACCACCGTCTTGCAGATTTGATCCTAGCTCTCCAATCAGAGGGACTGGTGTGAAGCTGTAAAGGGACCATTGTGTTTCCAGTTGAGAATATATGTTCTCTCACTTTCTAAGAATTAAACCCAAGCTTTTCTCCCTTATTGATTAGTTGCGGAATAAAGGAGCTCTGCGAGCCTCCCCATGCTCTCTGTTGACATGGACAACAAGGGAAATGGCTGTGTCGGTGTAAAAAAGTAAGTGAGGCTGGCTTCTGAGTTCTGCTTCTGCCAACAGCACAGGGACCTGTATCTGTTTTTATTCTCTTTAGCCACTGAAGGACACAATTTGGGGTCTTTTTCATCTACACTGGCCGCCAGCTACCTGCTCCCTCCCCCCTTAACTCTAGTTGCCTTTTCCTTAGGCCAGCCCTATGACAAATGGTGACTTCATGCATGGAGGTGTGTGAGGAAGCTGATGGTATCAGGCTGTGGATCAAAGAGACGTCAGGAACTTAGCCCTACATTCTCATATGAGACAAAAACTGAGCAGGCACATTCCCTTGTCCATAGGTTGCTAGGGTGGGGGCAGAAAGTGAATTTGAGTTTTTGTGTTTGTTTTAATAACATCAACTCTATTTTCAAAACTGAGAGTGATCATGGTGGAGAAAAGAAGTTCACATTAGTTAGATACTGACATTAACAATTTCTCTGCCCAGATTGTTGAATTTTTCCTTGAAGGTAACATATTTCAGTACATATGGAGGGGTCTCAAGAATATCTCCTCTTGCACAGGACACTCCCAGTTATGTCTGCTGTTAAGGGTTACAAGCTGGATCCTTTTTAAGAGGAAAACACAAGGGGATCATGGGTTTTCCTAATACACAGTGGACTATAAGAAAATACTAACTTGCAGGATATCTGTGAGTCCATCACACTCATGGACTATATTGAAACTGCAACTATTCTGGGTATAAGAAATTTTCAGGAGGATGTCCACAGAAGCCATGATGGGTGAACGAGGAGGCACGTGCCACTTTCCTCATAACCCATAGCAGTCTCTCCTTCCTTTTTCTTGGGTCCATATTCCCAGGCAACCATGGCTGTGTCATTATAAACTAGCTTGACACTTTTTAGAATTTTGCACAAGTGAGCATATATTATACATATATAATACGAATATAAAATGTGTATTTACATGGTCTGGCATCTCAACATAGTCTTTAATTTATACATATTAATGTATTACTGGTTCATTACTTTTTTTTTCTTTTTTGAGTCAAGGTCTCAATATATAGCCATTGCCTGCCTTGAACTTGTTATGTAAACCAGGCTGGTTTCGAAGCCATGGAGATCTGCCTGCCTCTGCCTTCCCGGTGCTGGGATTAAAGGTCTCTACCACTGAACTCAGCTTGGTTCCTCATCCCACAGTTGTATGGGCATACAACTATTTATCCAGCTACATGATGACAGAGTGGAGTTGTTTCCATTTTTGTAGGTATTATCCAAACAAATTGCTTTGATTGTTTAGGTCTTTATGTAAATGTGTGCTTTATTTCATTTGTGAACATACTTAGGAAGGAATTAAAGTGCTTAGCTATATCATAGGTACATGTTAAACTTTTAAATAAACTTTTCCCAACTACATTACTACCAACAGTGAATATTTCAGCTGTCCTATTTCCTATTAGAGACAGTTGATGAGGAATTAATTTTCATTTCCCTAATGCCCTTTGATGTTAACTATCTTCTCTGATGATAATTTGATATCCATCTATCTTCTTAAATAGACTGTCATTCAAATCTTTCACCTCAATTTTTATTGGCTCTTATTCATATTTGTTGTATAGAATCTTTATGTACTATGGATACATATTTTATTGGGTTAGATTTTTTTTCACATTTTTGCCATAGAATCTCTATGTATTATGAACAAAATTCTCATTGTGATTTGAAGTTTTCTCACAGTTCATAGCTTGTTTTAGTCATGCTCTCTTTAAAGTCTTTGAAAGTGCAAAAGGTTTTTAATCTTGCTGTAATCCCATTTATTTTTTTATTTATGGATAGTGCTTTGGGTGCCATATTTAATAATTCATAGACTAAAGTCTTGCTAATTTTCTTCTAAAAGTTTGATGATTGTAGGTTTAGGGATTTAGAACTATGATGTTTAAGTTGTTGGTTTTAAAAAAATATTTATTTTATTTTTATGTGTGTATATGTGCCATGTGGGCATGTGATCATGAATGCAGGTGTTTGTGGAGGACAGAAGAAGGTATAGGATGCCCCAGAGCTAGAATTACAGGCTGTTGAGAGTTGCCCAAAGTGGGTGCTCTGGGAGAGCAGTAAGCACTCTTAACCACTCAGCCATCTCTACCACTGTCAGATTAGTTGTTTATGTGGAATGGGAAGTACACATTGCATTAAAGTGTTTTTATTTTTTTAGTATGTATGGTGGTGATTTTTTTTTTTTGCCTATGATAAATAATAGTTGTAGCACCATTTGTTTGAATGCTTCTGCAACTTCTTTTTGACAAATAATTGATCCTAAGTGTGGGCCTATTACTAGACTATTCTGTTCCATTGATTGTTTGCAAGTATGTGTACCAGAATAACACTGTTTTGATAATCAGAGCTTTGGTAACCATGGCCTCAAATTAGATAGTGTTAACTAACTTTGGCAGTTTTGAGTCTTTGTATTTCCTTATGATTTTAGAATCAGCAATTTCCACCCCCCCCCAAAATATGGTGACATTTACATTGGCAAAAAGTGCCAACATTTAAATGAATATTTGAATAAACTGCTTTGAGAAGAACAGACATCATGTTTACTATTTTGGTTGTATAGTAGACAGCATGAATTTTACTCCATTGGGTGATGGATTTTTCCTAAACCCCTATAATTGCTTGATGTGGGTTCCTCCATACTGTTTTCTTGGAAACTGTTTCAAGTCTCTCTTTAAGTTTTATTATCCCAGGACCAGAGCTGCATTTGATGTAGGGCTGTTTCCTGCTCATTAACTGAGGCAAGACCTCCCTTTGTCCTCTTTCAGTGCTCCTGAGTAATGAGATTTTCTTCTCTGTCAGGTGAGAAGACACTATTTTTGTCCATGCATGATCTCATTGACTTTTTCCCCTCTAGTACTTCTGGGTGATGTTTTGCCCCAGCCTCAGATAAGTTCTACAGAAATGCTGGTGAGAAATCTGCTGAGCACTTCAGAAAAACCCTGTGCAGGTCTTTTGAGTTAGTCTGTACATATCTTTCTCTCCTCTTAAGTCTAGAGTGTGTGCTGAAAACCTCAGGCTGTAAGTCTTTCCTTTCTTTCAAGGTCATGATCTTTTAGTGACTGTGACCAATGTTTTGAGTTTTGAGATTTTATATGTGTGTGTGTGTGTATGTGTGTGTGACATATATATAATTATACATATAAATATAATCTGCTTGTTCAGTTCTCTTTATTAGAGTAGAAGAGTATGGCCTCCATTATTCCAGCTTGACTGGAAATAGGCATTCTGTTTAATCCACATGGCCACAGATGGCTGTCTATAATACAAGAGTTGGGTTATAATATAGACTTTCTAAAGGCATAAAACAAAAAGTCTTAAGGATGTGACTATGTGCTGTAAGGTATTTGGCGGCCTCTGGAGCCTCTGCTGTTGTGTCTCCATTATACCTAATCTCCATGAGGGCATTCAAGTATGCCTCTGGAAACTGCCAAAAGTTTCCCAAGGCATAAAAGCATCCCTCACGGGGAAGCTGCCTGCCATTCTAAGGAAAACTGTGCATGAGGAATCTGTGATACTGTAACCTTTAGGCATCATGACTCATTTACATACCCTTCTGCTTAAAACTGTTAAAGGAGCATCATTTTAAAATTATTTCTGTCTGGAGAATTCCTTTGCCTTCCTTTTTTGCTTCTTGTTTTATGTCTTATAGAAGAAAGAGGGAAAGAAAAGGAATAATAAAGTAAATGTCATAAAATATTAACAAATTGGGGAATCTGGGGAAAGATATATGAGATATTTGCACTGTTCTTTAGTTTTCTCTAAGTCTGAACTTACTTTTTAAAAAACACTTTGTGCCAATGAAGAAATTCAGAAGAAAAGCTATATCTCCATTTAGGAAGAAAAGTGCAACACTCTCAACCCAGATTAGGAAGACAGAGGCCAGCAAGCTGACAGTGAAGGCTGCCCTTGAGACCTTGAATCAAGCCATAGGTTCAGGACACTTGGAGTTCACCTTAACTTTGCTTCTTAGCCATCAGAAGAATCACACTCACTTAATTTACCCCTGCTTTTTATTCTCTTGAAAATAAAGAGATTGAGAGTTGCAAGGATCAAAAGAAAATACATGTGTACTGAATTGTACAGTGAATTGCAATGACAGTTATGTTCCATGTCAGAAAGCATGATAGAACCTACTGTGAGTCATGCCTACCTACTATGAGTCATGCCTTGTACTGTCTTCACAAATATTATTTCATTTAATTAATGCAGTTTTTTATATTTAAATATATTTCAGCATATAAAATGACTAACTATTGGCCAGAAAACTAACTATATGAAATATTTTTTTTTAAATCACGTGGAAAATGGCAAATCTGAGATCTGAACTCAGCTGTTTGGAATCCAAGATAGCTCATTTTTATCCCAGAAAGCTTCTGAGTTACAACAACCTTTTACCCAGTCCTGTCGGCTGGAGTGAGTCTGGTTGCAGGCAGTTTGCAGCAGACTTGCCTCAAAGTTGAAGGGGCTTCTTTGTCAAGGCTACAAAAGAATAGAAGGAATATTGAAACTCCCACTCCAGGTCCTTGCTTTTATAAGATTATTAACCTAGAAGAGAAAGGATACATAGTAAAGCATATTCTTGATATTTGTAAGACATTTGCATCATACATATTCATTATTCTGTATGTGCGGTACAGTTGTACATTAGGACATTTTCATATGATACCTTGCCAATTTTAAACAAACACCATAGAGGAGTTTTCTTCCCTGCTGGCTTCTTTCATTCAGTCATACTAACATTTCCCAGACTTGAGCCACAAAACTCTTGGAATTTCTAATATGGATCCTTGTTAAGATCTTGGTTATTTTGCAGCTGCATCAATAGGTGTTGGCAAGACAACAACCACAGCTTAGATTCCACCTGAACTCTTTCTGAGGGGCAAGATGAAGTGGGTTCTGTGTTTATGATCTTCAACAGTAAAAACACATATCCATACGTTAACAGAAAAATAGCCCAATAGGAGCACTCATTCCACAGGAGATGGGATTTTATATGGCCAGTTAACATGTGAGGAGTTACTCAGTAGTGGAAGTGACAAAGAAAATGCAAATTAAGTCACAGTCACAGACTCAGTCACTTGGCAAATGTTTAAAAATATGAAAATACCAGTCATTATAAAGAGTGAAGATTTCTAAGACAGTACTCCAGCATGTAGATGTCTTTGGAAAATAGTTTACCACTATTTTCTTACAAGTAATGTAGATCTCAGCAATTCCGTATCTATCTATCTCTATCTCTATTCCATGGCAATAAATTTTGAGCCACTTAGTTAATTTAAAATTTTCTGGAGGTCATTTGTGAAACAGATGAAACAATTTTCAGTAATGTATTTTATTTAACTATCAAAAATGTTACTTTGACATGTTATCAACATAACATTATTAGGATATTTTGTGCCACGTTTTATAAACCTATTATGTAGTTTCCATTTCTGTGTATCTCAGGTTGAACACAAGCTTTTCTTGTTATATCTGCATTTGGATTTCATACAGTTTACAGTTGGAAAAGGTGTAATCACATACCCAGCCAATTCCAAAAATACTGATTTGCTATCATCTTTTCTACTAGGCTGTGGGTTTCCAGTGTTATTCAAGTGTCTGACTCATTGCAGACCAGTTAAACTTTATTAATGAATAATTGGAATTGAACAATGACTGGAGATATTCAGAAGAGGGCATTTAACTGCTGCTTTAAAAACAAGTGAGTAGGGCCCTCAACGTCAAGAAGTAAAACAGAAAGATTTGAGTGACATAAGCAAAACCATGCATATGGGGAAGTGGAGGCTCTTGTCCATTGGGTTTCAGTTCAAATCAAGGCTATGTTTGAATCAAATCTCTAAATGCTCAGAGAAAAGAACTCAGAGTATGCAGAAAGTTTGATGAGCTATTTGCTTCCCTGAGCTCTCATCATTTGGTTATTCTGCAGCTATATGCACTGAATCCTTATTTATCTGAATATCTTTAAATGAAAAAATATTCTGTCAAGAACTTTTTTGAGGCATTTTTTTTCCTTTTTCTTGGTCAGCTTTTAGTCAGATCTCTGCTTGTTGATATAAAGTGGGTGGGGAAATGAAGAGAAAACTAAATCTTGTTTGGTTGCTTAGTTCTTAGGTTTTTCATAAGCAAAGAGATCAATATAAATCTATTAGAATTGGAGTTAAATTATTTTTAGCCAAAGGCTATTTTTAAAAAATGGGCAAGGAGTAGGGTAATTTGATTTAAAAATAAAGGCAGTACAATTAAAGTACATTTTTAAGTGTAAAAATAACTAACATTTGAAATAGTTTTATGAAAAGAGTAGTGTGACAGACATATCACCATAATAATTAACCAGGCCCTTTCTCTCCTAAATTAAAGGAGAGATGTAATGGTCCAAAAAAAGAAAAAAACAAAACAGAGTTGCAAAATTCATATAGATTATATTTATCCACAGTGTCCTTGGCCAGCCTTTTATTTGTATGCCAAATACCTGAGAGATGCAAACTTAAAAGGAAGAGGAGTCTAGTTGGGCTCATGTATCTTTGTGGCTTTAGTAATAGTCAACTGTCCCTATGAGGTAAGACACAGCATCACGCATGCCCAATGGCAAAGTTGGTCAACTCATGGTAGCTAAGTAGAGATAGGAAGGATTCAGGGCAAGATTTAACTTTCTGGTACCCACCTCAGTGACCTACTTCCCCTGACTAGGCTCCACCCCTTAGTACAATCACCTGCCAGTAATGCCATCAAATTATGGCTTCAGTGGTTCCATTCGGTGGTGAAGATAGAGTTCTAATGAACCAGTCACCTATTTATGCTTCAACACATGAACCTCTGGGGACCAGTGTACTTCATGTCAAACCTCAGCACTCCACCTCTCATTCCCAGAGGCTCACAGCCTTCTCATAATCCAGGATGCACCTCGCCAAATGCCAAAAAGACCTCATTCTTAACAATTCCCTTACTGTTCGAAGTTTAAGCCCAAAGTCTCCTCTGATCCTCGCTCCCGTGAACCCCTTGTGAACATAGCTTAAAAATTGCATTTTTACAATATACAATTACCCGGGAAACATCCTGGTTTAAAAATGAAATACTTGAAGAATAGAGATGAATGAAACCAGAGTCAGACCAAAGCCCGGGAGGGCAAACATCTAGTCTGCAGTGTTCAGGGTAAAAGGCGCTCGGGCAGCCCTGCACGGCAGTCTTGCCAGTACAGGCCATAAGGCCCGTCCCTAGAGTTTGTATTTCTCCCTGCAGCTCTTCCTGGCAGACATTCGTGTGCACTGGAGACACTGATCAACTTCTTGGAGTCTCCTTTACATCTTCAGATTTACTCTCTTAGTTTCACACATTTCCCTCTCTGGAGCTGCCCAGGAGCAGTTCAGAGGCTCTGTGATTCTAAAGTATTACATTCTATATGCCTACCAAACGAGTAAGACATGATGACATCAGGGTTGGCCTCCAGCTCAAGAAGCCCGATCTCTTGGACTGCGACCGCTGTGGCTTTTGCATGGCTGAATCTCAGGAAACTTCTCTTCTCAAGGCAAAGTCTGTTGGATGAGTTTACATTTTTGCGCTAGTGACCATATATAATGGGCAGGAGTCTTGTTTTTTTTCATGAAGTATCCTCAAGGCTTGCTCAATATTTGTGGCACATCACCAGCAATTTTGCCAACCTTTTTTCTACAGCATTTCAAATGGTCAAAAGCATTTCAGAATCGTGGAAGCGATGATGTTACAGCAACCCGCTAGGAATCCAGAGAGCCCCCCATCCTGAAATCATATTGTAGCACAGTTACCACAATCACACAGCCACTTTTTTAAGGCGAGCAGTTAACTACGCAACCACAGGAAGTGTGGACTCAGGCATTTCCCAAGCACTTAAAAGTCCGCTCAATGGGACTCTGTTTATTGCTGGAAGCGAGGCAGTTAGAAAGCCTAACAGATTTGTTAGGATGGCAAGCTCCTGAAGAAACGTTCTTCAAGCCCATCATGACCAAGTGAGAGAAGGAAAGCAGAGCCTTGGAGCCTCATTGTCAGCTCATACTTGTTTATTTTACCAGGATAATGGGGAAGCTCAGCACATGGATCATCTGTCCCCCCACCCCGAAAAATCACATTGGTATAAAAATTAGAATTAATGCTTGATAATACTACAGTGAAAATGAGTTCCTGCCCTCAGTGCATATCACTGGCTCCGTGGTAGAAACTCGTACATGCAGAAATGCCGGGCTGTTATGGTTGTTTTGTCGTTCATTTGGTTTGGTTTTCATCAACTTGATACAAGATGGAGTTATCTGAGAAGAAGGAACAATAATTGAGATTAGTCTGTGGGCAAGTCCATGGGCATTTTCTTGGTTAATGGTTGATGTTGGAGGGCCTGTTACAAATGGCACTATCCTAGGCAGTGGGTCCCAGGGTCTAAATCAAACCAAAACAAACCTAAACAAGACACAAGGAGCTAGTAATCAGCTCCTCCCTCCTCCGAGGCTCTGCTTTGGGTCCTACCCTGACTTCCTGACTGTGGTATAGAAGTAATAGCCAGATGAACCCTTTCCTCCACATGTTGCTTTTGGTCATGATATTTTTTTTTTCACAGGGATAGAAAATCTAAGTCATGGGCACACACTGCTTACAGATTCAGGCTAAAATCGGAGAGGAAACTCTTCTAACCAGCATTGGCTCTAAATGTTTGCAAATTAAGTATCACTGAAAAACAAGCAATACCTGTCCGTTGGCCTGCCACCTGCTCCCATTTCTTTAAGAACAGAATTTGGTTGGCTTGTGTGTTTGGTTGGTTGGTGTGTTGTAGTGGTTGTTGTTTGTAACTGAATACTTAGGTTCCTTCTATGAGTGAGTGAAACATTATGTGTAGATGCTGGCCATTTAGATGTGTGAAGATGTGCTGGGATCCCTCAAAGTCTAGGCATTTTGTCCGCACAACAGCAAAGATCTTTTGGGCTTGCACTGAATGTTGAGAAGCCTAATTCCAGAACCACAGCCTTCTCACCATGCTGGGGGTTTTAGTTATCATCAAGCCCATGTATCGTCCAGCTCCCTCCTCTGCTCTGAGTTCAAGACCCATTGAATCCTGATGTGGCAAAAGCCCAGGGGCACCGTCCCACTGAAGACACAAAGACACTGCATCCTTTCAGGATCCTGGCATATCTACCCCTTCATTCTCTATCTGGCCCACCACTGAGCCATGCTGGTTTTACCTGTTGAGAGCTTTAATCCCAATCCTCTCTTTTCTCAGAGCCGCTACTTAGTCTGAGACCCAGATCTGCAGAAATGATGGCAGTATTTTCCATTCATGCCCTGTCTCCCCTTCTCACTCCTCTTCAATACTCTTCTGAATGTGGCTTTGACTTGGTCACTTCTTCCCCCATAAGGCCATTCGCCAACTTCCTGCTTCTCTTAGCAAAATCTGGAACGCTCCTCAGTGTGGCCTCCAGGATTGTAATGGCTCCTTGGCTGACTTCATTCCTACCACAGAGCTTGAAGTACTCTTCACCTGACTTCTTTACACAGTTAACTTCTGATGGCCTTTTAGACCTTGCTTTAGCCAAAATGTCCTAGGTCTAACATATCACAGCACAGTGTCCCTGTCCTTCCTAGCTGTTTGTGTAATTTGCAGCTGTAAGTCTAGAGTGTGTTGTTGACCATTGTCCACTCAGAACACTGGGAGGCACATAAGTGTTGCTCTGTCTTTTGCTCCTAAATGTATTCCTAGTTGGAGAGGTGGAGGTCTTTGCCCTGAAGGACTTCCGTTAAGCTCATAGGAATTTGCCACAGGAAGAGGAAAAAGGACTTCAATCAGAGGAACAATGTGATCAGGTAGATGTTCCAGGAGCTACATTGGATGGGTATAGACAGATGACTCCTGCAGTGAGTATGAAATGAGGCACAGTCCCAGACACTGCAGGCTGTTGCTTTTTTTTCCTCGGTGTACTTTTGTCCCTCCTCTCTGAACCCAGTGAGAAGGGTTACTTAAGCCTACCAGACAGATGCCTGATTTTCATCTGCTTAATCACTGTAGTTCACTTTGAACAGTGCTGACTGACTTCCTTAAGCACATGCTTGACACTCAGAATAATACAGTGAGAACTGGCCCAGGGTTACATGTGTATCTTTGGTCCACATCTCTCACTTGAGTCCAAAAACAAAACAAACAAAACAAAACAAAAAAACAGTGTTTAAACTATTATGGGAGGTGTTATGATGGTAATTTGGATGGGGTATTGGATCTCAGAGCAGGTTAATTTAATTTAAGTACTTCCCTAATGGTGCCAGGAAGTGCCTTAGAGCAGAGGTGACCCTTGAATGAGTAGGAATGGTAAAGTTTCATTGGGTAGTTAGAGTGACATAAGGGGCTGAGACAGAATGCAACAGAGAAGCATGCTCTATGGGGGAATAGCTTTTTGAGTTGCACTGTACAGTGCATATTCATACTGAAATTACAGCAGACATACTAAGCAATAGCCCACCAAAAATGACTAGACCACTCTAAATGTCTCTGGCTTAAAAAAAAAAAAAAAAAAAAAAAAAAGTACTTGTGGGAATCATTTTCATTAAAGGTCAGATACTTTCCTAAGAAAGCATTGGCTGTGCCAGTGTGAGTAATGATCACAGGGAACCAAGACACAGAAGAAACATCATGAGTCCTTTTGTGGATAGACCGGGATAGGCCCTGAGGGACTTGAGCACAGGCTCTCACTGAGCTGGCTCAGACCAGCCCTTGGAGGCAAGGCAGTGGGCCTGTGCACACCTGCACACAAGACGGCTTGGGTTTGTGTCTTGCAGTTCCATGGAAAATGGGAGACCTCCTGACCCTGCAGACTGGGCTGTGATGGACGTCGTGGATTATTTCCGAACAGCAGGATTTGAGGAGCAAGCCAGCGTTTTTCAGGAACAGGTAACTCGGGCTGGAAAAACACAGTTCCCTTCCTCATCGTACTGAGAGGGGGATGAAGAGGGAGAGTGGAGAACATTGAGGGGGCAGAGAGGCCTAGATGGTGAGGGGCAGCAGCAGTTGTGACAGTCGGTGGCTCCTCCCCACCAGAGGAAAGCCAGAGACTACAGGGAAGGAGGCTATGCTCATTTCCATTGGACTGAGCATGCCCATGGGTGGAGGGAGCCAGTCCTGTCCTCACTACAGACACAGGATGAAGCAGGCAGCAGAAGAAGGGACTCAACTGGAGAGACACAGCATTCTCCACTGCTCCTGGATCTAGTTCCCAAAGGACTGACTGTTCAGGTACTCATCACAGTAGGGCCTAGGGTGCAGAGCCAAGTTCAGCTTCGTGTGAGTGTGTGTGCAGGTATGTCTGTCTGTCTGTATGTATGTCTGGGAGCAAGTTACTGAAGTTCCATGAGTCTTTGTTTCACATCTTTAACAAGTGATTGTACCTGACTGACAGGGATGTTCTGACAATTTAAAGGAAAAATATACAAATTTTCCCTAAAGGTTTTGGCGCAGTGTTGATGTTCACAAAGGTTAATTTCTATCTCTGGGGCCCATGGGTTGACATTAGAGAAGGGAAGAGCAGGCATCTGTTCTCTGGGTAACCTGTGACTCCATGGAGCAGGCTGAGCCAGCACTTTGGGAATGGCCCTCCTAGAGGCAGGTTTGGCAGAGCTCATGGTCCACCCTTCAGAACACAAAGCTCCTAGCCTCTTTTGACAGAGGCTACAGTTTTCTGGGCATTAACTTCATTGTCTTGTAATCTAGTTGAGAGAATTAGAAGCTGAAGAATGTGTATGGCAATCCATTCCACATCCCTTCACAAGATCTTATTAGCACAGCCCAAGTTCAGATAAAGTAACTTTTAAAAGCCACGTGTGATTTTCTTGGCCTCTTGCTCTCTTACTCTCTTGCTCTCCTGCTCTCTCTCTTCTCTGTCAGGGCATCCTCCCTCTCTTTCCCCTATCATGTCTCTCTCTCTCCTTCTCTTTCTTCATCTCTATCTAATAAACCTCTAGGAAAAAAAAAAAGCCATGTGTGGAAAAAAAAAAAAGCCACGTGTGTCAGTCTCCTCAAGCAATACATTCTTCAAACTTGATCCTTACACATTTGTAAATTTTTGCTAGTTTGGAAAATTTGCCAGAATGGAAGCTTAAATGATTTTACACCCATTAGAAGAATTAAAATTAGGAGGAGATTTGGTGCCGAATGTGCATGGGGAGCAAACAGAATGCTCCTACATTGCTAGTGAGAGTGTAAAAGAAATACTCACACCTACCCAGATCTAGCAGTTTTACTCCTGGGTATTTACCAAAGGAAAATGAAAGCATCTCTGTATGAAGATTTCTGTAAAGTTGTTGTTAGCAGCTTTTTTGATAGTTGGCAAAAAAAAAAGGAAGCCTCTCCATGCAATTGTATACACAATGAGGATACACGCTGAGATACAAAAGTAATGAATACCCCCCCAGTAATGAAAACAAATTCCCAATATATACAGCAGTTCAGATGAGAGGAGCACCAAAGTTCATGTCAAATTGGTCCATCTTAGATTTTCAGACTGTTAAATAGATCAATAACCAAATTTTTTTTTAAAAAAAGTGCATGCTTGGGTGTGAATAGGTGGACATGGGAAATAATTTGTGAAGGGATATGAGGGAACCTACTGGTGATACCAACATTCTGTATGTTGATAAAAGCTAGAATTACAAGCCATGTGTGTGTGAGTGCATGTGTGTGTGTATGTGTGTATGTCTTAACAAAGGGTTGAAAGTCGAAGCTAATCATCTAAAACATAGTTTATTTGGGGTTTTTAATGGTGTAATGTCCATTTGTGTCATTGAAATTGAGTAGCACTTTTCTAAAATTAAATTTAAGTAATGTTGTAAAAGGTTTGCAAAAAGGAGGGCGGGCTCAGGTAAAAGGTCTCCTGGCAAGGTTCCCAGATGCCCAGAAGCCTTCTCAGGTTGCATTTTTGCTTAGATAACCCAGGTGAGGGGCCTGCATGCTCTCTGGGCCTTGTAGATTCAGTAGACAGCCTTGTAAATAAGATTGGCTACACCAGGATGGCCTGCTAGTGGCATTTTCTCCCTGGGATGATCTCATTCTGGCACTGAGCACACTTAGATATAAGTTACATTTCGTTGAGAAATCCCTCACAACATCACTGTGTCTAATCTGCCAGTTTTGGAGCTTGATAAACAAATTCCTAGAAGATGAAGCAAGTCCTGAAATGCAAGCTCTTTCATTCATAGGAGGGTAGCTCATTGGGTAAGGAGTGGGCCTTAAATTTGTCTCTGGAAGTGATGCAGCTCTTCCTTCTACCCTGACATTTCCATTTCCATTGAAGGAGTTACAGAGTGGGGGAAAGGGTGTCACTGGCTAGGCCAGGATGGTACGCTATGTTATTCTGTGACTCATGGAGACCGAAGCATGTTCTCTACCACATTTACCTGGCTCTTCTACCCACATCTCACCTCCTGAACCTCTCTGGCAATCACCCTCAAGTCAACACTCACCAGTTATATTCTGATATGAATACTGAAGGTCATCTCCAGCCCAAAGCTAGGTGCCTTTCTGGTACAATGTTAGGTCACAGCAACAACAACAACAACAACAAAAACACCATAATAAAGCATTTTAAAAATCTCCTCAGTGCAAGATTTGCCAACAACCACTAAACCACCCTTGACAAGAACAGTCCCGGGTGGGCACATTATTTCAGGGCTGATTCCTATAGCCTGGATTTGAATTTCCCATCACACCTACAGTGAGAACCTAACACTGTATGTGATAATACTGGGAGTAAAGACCAGGGGGAGGAAACTAGACTTAGTGAGATCTTAAGGGTGGTCCCCGTGGTAGAATCAGTGCCCTTCTAGAAGAATTGAATTGAAGCAGTTCCAAATACTGTGCTACTCTGCCCCCACATAAGGCTTTAGCACAAAGGTGGTTGGTCATCTGAAATTGACTAATTGTTTCTCACTGTATGTACTCTACTTGCTTAGCAGCTAGAACCATTAAGTTTCCCTGCCGTCCAGGTATTCCCATCAGCCTCTTTGACAATCCTTACTTGAGCTGGAAACACAGCCTAAGCACTACCAAGAAGGAAGTCTATGATACGCCAACCAAAGACCATTCATGGAGATAACCTAGAACCTCTGCACAGATGTAGCCCGTGGCAGCTCAGTCTCTAAGATGGTTCCCTAGTAATGGGAACAGGGGCTGTCTCTGACATGAACTCAGTGGCCTGCTCTTTGATCACCTCCCCCTAAGGGGATAGCAACCTTACCATGCCATAGAGGAAGACAATGCAGCCAGTTCTAATGAGACCTGATAGACTAGGATCAGATGGAAGGGGAGGAGGACCTCCCCTGTCAGTGGACTGGGGGAGGGGCATGGGAGGAGAAGAGGGAGGGAGGGTGGGATTGGAAGGGGATGAGGGAGGGGACTACAGCTGGGATACAAAGTGAATAAACTGTAATTAATAAAATATTTAAAAATAAATATATTTAAATACATTTAAAAATAATAATAACGGGAAAAAAAGAAGGAAGTCTAAGCCACTGCCCACCCTGTTATCATGACCAGGTGTGCATTCAGGCGACATTGCTGTGCTGACCGTCTTCATGATTAGATATGTTATTCTCCCTGGGGTCAGCTTATGGCTTCTATCATTAGACTTACATTCTTCATCTTCTGGGGACTTTATTCAACTGGACTCATTAACACGGTTCCACAAGAGGATCCACTGGCTAGGGAACATGGGAGGCAGTGGGAACCATTTCTAGGGAAGATGGAATGACCACACACCAACACCATTGTTCTCCTATGCTCCATGTTAAAGTGGCTGTTTTCCAAGTGTCTGGGTAACAGGCATGAGCAGAGTCATAACCTCAGGCTTATTTTCTCATAATTGTTTCCTAGGCACTGGGGTGATCCTGGGCCATTTGCTGTGATAGTGCTCACATTTCTACATAGATAATGTTGAATTCAACAGTGAAGCATTGCCTCAGCACCTCCTTTGAGTCCAAGGTGCCATCTGGAGATGGGTCCTCCTGAAGTCAGCTTCTAGTGTCATAGAGTAAGACATGAAAGTGACTTGAGGCTTAGTGATTTTTTTTTTAAGTGGGAGATTTAAAAAATAACTGATGCTTACCCATAGACATGTGTTGCCTGGTTTTTAAGACCAATGTATTCAGAAATGTTACTTCCGTAAGAGCTTTTGAGAGACTATTTTGACTAATTTCAGCAAAAATACCTCCTCCTACCCCAGAGCAGTATGATGGGATTCACTTTGTTAGACTCTGAGGGCTAAAGAAGTACCACATTCTGGTTTAAACAGTATCATCCATCTCTTGACAGTGTGATTCTCCACATCACTTCACCTCTCAAACTCATGTGATCACAGCTCACAGAGGTATTCCTTCCAAGTGTAGGACTGTCGTTTCACCTCTCTGGCTCCATGCTTCTGACTCACATGTCCTCGCAGTATGAAGGAGAATGCACAGGCAGACTGAATGCACACATTCAGTCACTGTCATGTGTTTCAGACCCTGCAGCATCCTGTTCTTGTCAGTGAGTGAGCAAGTGACATCAGTAATTTTATCTCCGGAACACTGTGTATCTCAGAGATCATTTTCCCCCTCATAATATCATGACAGAATATCATACAACTCAAAGTGGCATGTTAATTTTATTCTAATACTTTTCCCTTATAGCCACAAGAACAGTCTTATCTGAAATACCCATCTTGTTAAGTCAGAATTTGAAACCTGTAGACTGGACTTTGTTTTCAGCTGGTTCTTTGCTGCTAACATTGAACAAATTCTGATTGCCCCATATTAATAAAGATAAACAAAACTCTGTATTGCTGCATATTGCCAACTCCACTACATATTTCAAAAGGGAGTAGCTGAGTAGAAAGCCTATTAGATAACAGTGAGCTCTGTGCCCAAAATCAGGCCACTGCAGTGGCCAGGTTCCTGGTTCTCAGTAGACAAGACATGCTTATGTGGAGCTTCAGGTGTCCACAGCACTGTAAACCCACACTGAAATATGTCACAAAAGTATGAGTACAAAATTGCTCAAGTGAAACATGAGTTTCTCTAGCTTGATGACAAATTCATCTCTGAATTAGGCCAGTTAAACCCTCACACCTTAGGGGTTAAAAAAAAAACTTGTTTATCCAGTAACATTTTGTAATACCATCACTGAAAATATCCAAGATAGGCTGATGCTTGATATTTATTAACAGTTGGGTAAACACTGAAATGCTTAAAATATTCTATAGTATAATGAAGATTTAGGGGATGTGGCAACTTCCTTCAGTTTGTAAAGATTAATAAAAAAGGTTAAAATGTAAGCAAGTAAGTAATACTAACAGAACGTAGCCAAAGAGAATTAGTTGTAGGCAAAACTGGTAATGAAAAATATTTTAAAAATATTTTTATTTACATAGAATAGATTGTATTTGTATAGAATAAGCTAAAGCACCCAAATTAGCTGTTTGAGACCAAACAGTTGTAAAACAGAAAGAGTACAATGCATGGCACATTTACTCACTCTTTAGTGATTTCTGTGGTTGTGACAACATCCATTAAAACAAGCAGAAAACTATTAAAGTAATAATAACAACAAACATTACCTTAGTAAGGCCACCTAAAACCATCACAGTTAGGAGAACCTCCTGAAGAAAGTCCAGAATATTCCATGCAGTGGAAAGACCAAACACAGAAGCATGGGGTCATGAAAGAACACTCTGTCTTGGCAACAACAATCCACTTATACTGGGGAGCATTGAGCAGATTGATGAGCAGTCGGGCTGAGAAGCAAACAGGGTATGGAGAAGAGTGGGGCTCCACTAGCAGAAGAGGGTCCCTGGGGATCCACTGAGGGATGGAAATCCAAAAGAAGAGGGACAGATGAGTGTAATGCTTGGAACTGCGTGCCTTCTGCCACCCAACTCTTCCTTTGAACACTTGGACCTGAGCTTGTGGCGCTATTTGGAAAGTTGTGGAACCCTTCGGAAGCAATTGAAAAAGGACATCATTAGAAAGAGGGGGAGCACCAGTGATGAGCAGTTTTCTAGAAATCTCTGAGGGGGTGGTTTTATGAAGATTGAACTAATCAATAAGCTCAAGATACCTCAAAAAGGTCATGTCGAGTGGGGTCTAGGAAGTTGGCCAGTGGAATCTCAGTAGTGCAGGTGGGGAAGAAGGTGGTAAACCCTTCCAACTGAGGAGTAAGTGGAATGCAGACAAGTGCAGGGAGAAGCAGACAACAGGTCATGTAGGATGTAGGCTCTCTTCTCAGACAGGAAGTATAAATTTATTTATATGCAGGAAGTGGGCAAAAGAATTAGATGAATTAGAATGACAGGAAATGGAGAACAGATAAATGAAGCAGAGCTCCCCCAGGGTGTCAGAAGGGAGGAGAGCCAAAATGTGGGGAACTGGAGCTTTGAAGCCTGATGATAGCAGTGTAAAACAATGTAGCCACTCTTAAAAACTGGTGGCTCTCCAGAAAGTTAGGCATAGAATTATCATGACTCAGCAGTTCTTCAAAAATAAAGAACTCAGGTGCCTGCCCTTGTGCAAGGGTCATGGAAGCATCATTCACAATGACCAAGCAGACACAACCCAAATGCCATGAATAAGTACATAGATAAACAAGATGTGGTATGTGCATAAAATGGACTATTTTTCATCCATAAAAAGGTCAGATTCAACAGGGATGAACTTGGAGAACATGTTGAGTATATATAATTCATCTATATGAAATATTTGAAGTAGACAGTCCTAGATACACAAGAAGATTAGTGGACAGCAGGAGCTGAGTCATCTCTAATGAATATTAAGTTTATTGGAATAACATGTTAGGGTCCAAAAATCACTGAATAAAACTCCCCAGACTCAAGTAGCGTGTAAACAGCAAAGAGCATCTGCCTTTGGACACAAAGGTAGAGTGTCCGATGGCAGATGCAGGGACCACCATTCAGACAGTAATGGCGACCCCCAGATGAGTACCCAGGCTCTAGTTAAAGCCAACTAGATAGAGGAATTGCAGGGAGAGTTAGGTCATCTTTATTTTTATTGGCACAGGTCAGAAGCAAGGGTACAAGTGCATCGGGAACTGGCTAAGGCTTGGTCAGGGGCTATAGGCTCTCTAAACTGGTTCAAACTGGCCCAACTGGTAGGTGCCTATGGAGGCCAGGTGACCTCTGTTGGAATTGTCCAGTGCCCATAGAAGCTATGTGACTCCAATCAGGACCTAGGGGCTTTTCAGACTGATAGTTAAGCAGCCTTTTTTCCTAGGCCAAATGTCTTAGCCGATTCTGATTGGTTGAGTGTTTTCTGTGGGTTTTCCTACAACTGAAGTTTATATTTCTGAGAAACAGAAAACTCAGGCCTGTTCTGTTTCAGTAAGAAAACGAAACCCATCATAGAGTTGTTCTGACTTATTTAACCAGGCCCTCTGAGACAGAGAAAATTTTAAAATAGATAGTTGTGATTACTAAACAACATGGTGAGAATAATTATGTTACTATATACTTAGAGCTGGTTAACAATGCAAATTTTATATAATATAAATTTTAATTTAAAATTGAACATTTACAATTTTTAGATATCAATAATTGGTGAGTGTATGTGTGTATGGTATGGCAGAGCGCACAGGCCAGAGCATATATGTAGCAGCCAAATAATAACATTAGGGAACCAATTCTTTCTACCCACCTTTGCATGGATCCTAGGGATAATACTCAGGTCACCAAGGTTTTGGGGAAAGTGCCTTTATCTTTTGAGCCATCTCACCAGCCTATGGTATAAATTTTATAAAATATAAATTTATAAAAATGTCTAGTGTAATCTTAGCTATATGATGGTGCAATTGGTTAATAAAATTTTCAAATATTTTTTAAAAATATGAATGAATAATCAAGTCAAGGGTGTTTTAACTGCACAGGAGATAAAGGTAATTACTAAGTTTATGTATTAACTTGATCAAGCTAAGGGATGCCCAGATAGCCAGTACAGCACCATGGCCTGGGTATATTTACAAGGGTGTTCATGGAGGAGAGTAACATTTGAATCAACACACTAAGCGTCATCCCAGCAGGATGGGTGGGCATCATCCAAGCCAATACTGACTCTAGTAGAACACAAAGGTAGAGTGTCCGAGTTAACTCTCAACTTCATAGAGCCTGGAGTCAGCTGAAAAATGAGGCTCAATTCAGTAATTGTCTGTATCGGGTTTTTCTGTGGGTCTGTCTGTAAGGGGCTGTCCTGATCAATCAATAATTGGTTTAGGAAGTATCATGAGCAGTATCATTCTCTCACTGGTAGGCCTGGACTACCCAAGGAGAGGAGAGGAGACGAGCCTATAAGCAATCAGCAAGCAGCCTCCCTCCACTCTTCCTGCTATGGCCTCCCTCGGTGATGGGCCATGGCCTGGAGTGTAAGCCACATAAATCGTTTCTCATTGTAAGTTGCTTTTGGTGGGAACCTTTTACCACAGCAACAGAAAGGAAACGAGAACGTGGACGAAGAATGAATTCACCCTTTGGATGCTGACCAGGACTTAAATTATCAACCACCCTGCATGTCTGCATTTTCAAGTCTCCAGACTTTTGAAATTTTCTCAGAGTCCCAGCTCACAGTTTAGTTAGGCCTAACTAATAAACCAACGTTTGGTTCATTTCCTTAGAGGACCCAATGCATTCAGCTTTGGGGAAACATTTAGGAAATTCCTGCCAGTTTCTCTTTTTGTTTATTCTGTTTAACTAAACAGGAAGCAAGTTCCACTTAAAGTGAAAGGGGAGGGGCAGAGCTTTAATTAGAAACGAGAACAGTAGTGACAGATAACAATGACCACCAAGGAGAATGGAAACGGAGATGATCACAAATTAATCCTGTCTCAATATTGTACAGACCTAGCTAAGGATGTGGGGTGTGTCATGTTCATGTCTTTGTTCTCTTCTTGTCAGCAGCATTGGGTCTAGGAGTTAAAGAAACAGAATTACTGGCTCCCCTGACTTAGTCTCAGAGGGCTGTGTTAGAGGATTAGTGAAAGAATGGCTCCCCCTGTCAACACTGTGCTTCACACAGAAGGACAGGAAAGGGTCTTAGAATACTGCAGAACTGGAGGTGAAATGAAAGGCTGATTTGTAAGAGTGCAGAGGGAGAGCAGACAGAGAGAGCCAAGGTGGTTTTAGTGCTACAAAAGCCAGACTTGTCTAGCTGATGACATTTCAGGAATAGATTCTAAATGTAAGTAGATTATTGTCACAAATAGGTGAAAACATAGCAGATGGTGGCAATTTTAAGGATCCTGTGGTCACTGACACCAGTCAGTGGAAGGAGGAAGATCAATGAAGGCCCCAAGCAGCTAGTTTCATAGTCTACCCAAAAGAGGTTACATACACTTCCATCCTTCACATCTCAGTGGCCATAAGTCAGTCGAAGGCCAAAACTAAATTACAAAGAAGTCTGGGAAATATAAAGCTGAGTGTCCTATGAAATAGGCAGTGGGATGCTTAGTGCTCATTGTCAACTTGACAGCATCTGGAATATAGTTAAGCCTCATGGTATGCCTGTGGGGGGTGGGTTATCCTGTTTGCATTAACTGGGTGAGAAGAGCCACCCACTGCAGGTGGAGCTGGATGTGCTTGGAGCCAGGGAGCTGAGCAAAAGCATGCAGTCACTGCTATCTTTTTCCTCACCATGTGGTCATCTGCTTCAAGTTCTGCTGCCTTGACTCACCCACCATGATAGACATACCTTGAACAGTTGGCCGAAATAAGCCCTTTAAGTCACTTTTATGACAGGTGTGCACACCCCTGCTGTACTAGGGCCCCAATGCCTTTTCCTTTTAAATAGTATCTGTTGTTTTGATACTGCTACTTAGTTTAGTTTTTAAATCCAGAGATAAAGTTCCAAAAGGTTCACATTGCTGAAGTACATACTGAATGTAGAGTCCATTTCTGATTCTTTTTCCTCAGTGTGTCCATTAAAAACCCTACTCAGATTTGCCTTTGACCCAGTTTCCCTGCTTGATGAATTTTATTTTTTCTTTCATCAGAAATATATATGTGATTTAAAGTTATGAAAACCCACAACCCCTCAACTCTATCATGCCACTGGGGGTATTAGATAACAAAGGGGAGGGCCTGAAGAGCACTGCTGCTCTTCCACAGGACCCATGTTCAATTCTCAGCACTCACATGGTGGCTCACAACTCTGTATCCTCCACTTCCAGGGGATCTGACACCCTCTTCTGGCCTTTGCAGATACTGTATTCAAGTGGTGCATAGCACTGCACACAAGTGGCACACAAACATACATGCAGGAAAACACCTTTACACATAAAATAGTAAAATAAAATGATTTTAAATGCCACAAGGCAAGTTACAGTGACACCAAAGAGGGCACTAAAAGCATCTACTGATGTTGGGTCTGCTGGCTTGTGGCTGTTACAAACAAGGCAAAAGTTGTTAAGCTACACAAATGGTTTTTCCCTGTTAACAAGCCACTGATGTGTGCTTATTTATTGTGTACACGTTTATCTTTGAATCACATAAGGTCTCTCCAGTTTCTGTAGTATCCACCTCAGATCTACCACCACTATGAAAACAAGGCCAGCACAGCATCAGCTGAGAGTCTGAGGTTGCCAGCTTGAAGTGATGACCTCATAGTCACTCCTCCACAATGAACAGCAAAGGCGGGACATGGGTGTGGTAGCATGTGAAGGGCCCACATACTGAAGAGGAATTTCTCCACCAAAAGAGGCTTCACCCCAAGAACCATGTGAGGAAATCCAAAGCTGTAAACTTCAATAATTTACCATCTACCTTTCTGAAGTTATATGGAAAAGTTTCAAAATCTCCACCCTGCATCTATGTGGAACAAAGCTTTTTGAAGAAACATGGTGAATTATTACAAAGTACTAGGGGTGCCTCAGAATGCATCCTCCTCCGATATCAAGAGGGCTTTCCATCAGTTGGCTCTGCAGGTACATCCAGACAAGAACCCAGGAGACAAGGAAGAAGCCGAGGAGAAATTCAAACAAATAGCAAAAGCCTATCACGTCTTATCTGATGCCAGGAAGAGAAGGGACTATGATAGGTCCAGAGGGAGCTATACCAGAGGGGAAATCAGAGATGATGGCTATGCCAGAGGGGAAACCAGAGGTGATGGCTATGCCAGAGAGGAAACCAGAGGTGATGGCTATGCCAGAGGGGAAATCAGAGGTGATGGCTATGCCAGAGGGGAAATCAGAGGTGATGGTTATGCCAGAGGGGAAATCAGAGATGATGGTTATGCCAGAGGGGAAATCAATGGTGATTGCTATGCCAGAGGGGAAATCAGAGGTGATTGCTATACCAGAGCAGAAATCAGAGGTGATTGCTTTACCAGAGGGGAAATCAGAGGTGATTGCTGTACCAGAGGAGAAGTCAGAGATGATGGCTATACCAGAGGGGAAGTCAGAGGTGATGGCTATGGCAGAAGGGAAACCAGAGGTGATTGCTGTACCAGAGGGGAAGTCAGAGGTGATGGCTATGCCAGAGGGGAAACCAGAGGTGATAGCTATGGCAGAAAGGAAATCAGAGTTGATGGCTATGCCAGAGGGGAAATCAGAGGTAATGGCTGTGCCAGAGGGGAAACCAGAGGTGATGGCTATGGCATAAGGGAAACCAGAGGTGATGGCTATGCCAGAGGGAAAATCAGAGGTGATGGCTATGGCAGAAGGGAAACCAGAGGTGATGGCTCTACCAGAGGTGAAATCAGGGGTGATGGCTATGGCAGAAAGGAAATCAGAGGTGATGGCTATACCAAAGGGGAAATCAGAGATGATGGCTATGGCAGAAGGGAAATCAGAGGTGATGAGTATGCCAGAAGGGAAACTAGAGGTGATGGCTATGCCAGAAGGGAAATCAGAGGTGATGGCTATGCCAGAGGAGAAACCAGAGGCGATGGCTATTGCAGAAGGGAAACCAGAGGTGATGGCCATGCCAAAGGGGAAATCAGAGGTAATGGCTATGGCAGAAGGGAAACCAGAGGTGATGGCTATGCCAGAAGGGAAATCAGAGGTGATGGCCTTGCCAAAGGAGAAATCATCAGAAGTTATAGTCAAACCAAAGGAGAAATCATCAGAAGTGGTGGCCATGCCGAAGGAGAAATCATCAGAAGTGATGGCCATGCCGAAGGAGGAATCATCAGAAGTGGTGGCCATGCCAAAGGAGAAATCATCAGAAGTGATGGCCATGCCAAAGGAGAAATCATCAGAAGTTATAATCAGACCAAAGGAGAAATCATCAGGAGTGATGGCCATGCCGAAGGAGGAATCATCAGGAGTGATGGCCATGCCGAAGGAGGAATCATCAGAAGTGATGGCCATGCCGAAGGAGGAATCATCAGAAGTGATGGCCATGCCGAAGGAGGAATCATCAGAAGTGATGGCCATGCCGAAGGAGAAATCATCAGAAGTGGTGGCCATGCCAAAGGAGAAATCATCAGAAGTGGTGGCCATGCCAAAGGAGAAATCATCAGAAGTGATGGCCATGCCAAAGGAGAAATCATCAGGAGTGAAGGAGAAATAATCAGAAGTGATAGCCATGCTGTAGGGGAAAGCATCAAAAGTGATGGCGATGCCAAAGGAGAAATCGTCAGAAGTGATGGCCGTGCCGAAGGAGAAATCGTCAGAGGTGAAGGCCGTGCCAAAGGGGAAATCATCAGAGGTGATGGCCAAGCCAAAGCGGAAATCATCCGAGGTGATGGCCGAGACATTAGAGGTGATGGTAGAGACAACATTAGAGGTGATGGTAGAGACAAAACCCACTTGGAAGAGGAAATGCGCTTTCAGAGGCCACAGCACACCTTCCAGAAGGTTATTGAAGATGAGGACCTCTTTTCAGGTGACTGTTGGTTCACTGGTCCTATGGCCACATCCAGAAGAGCTTCTTCCCCCTTCTTTTGTGTCAAACCCATCATGGACACAGGATTTTCTACTTTCGGGTCCCTAGGATCCAGACTGGGTCCAGCTACCTCAGAGACATTTGTACCATATGTAAGCCAAGGAATGGGAAAGTTCAAACTGGTCACCACTTGTAGCCAGATAGTGAATGGAGAGAAAGTTGTCACTAAGAAAGTTGTACAGAACATGAGTGGACCAATGAAAAGAGAAAACGAACGACCATTTCATCAGAATCCTTCACATGGTTGGTAAGGAACCGCCTTTGTATTCTTCACTGGTATTTGAAAACGAGATTTGTTTATCTTGATGCGGTCAAAGACAGTTGAAATCTGAGGGTTGAACAGCATAGACAAAGGATAACTTGGCCCAAAACTCTCCTCACTGTGGAAAGGAGTTATGGGCCACATGTTAACACAGAAAACACATGAGGAGCAGAGCTGACCTTCCAGCCTGCCTTCTCCAAACTGAGCCTTCTTTTCTCAGTTAGGGTGTAGGGGACAGATGCCACACTACAAAGGCAGAAGCTAGTGCTCTCCACTGCTGTCCCACTGTCCCTTGCTATTTACCATGCAGTGGCCTTCTCCTCGGTGACTCTTCCTTTTCTTTCCCTGGCCTCTTTCTCTTTGTGTCTTCTCTTCCCATCTCACTTTTTCCCCATGCATTTCCCATGGTTTGTAGATGATCAAGCCCAGCTCCAGGAGCTCTCTACCCATAGATTAATGCTGACAGAGTGAAAAGCAAGTGAGGACACATATTTCTCTATGTGTCCTGTGTGCTCTTCATCAGATGTCTGTAACTGTTTCACATGTGTTACATGTGCATCTTTCCATCTGTGCAGTTTCATAGCTGTTTTCCCCCATCTTACAGAAAAGAAAATAAGGCTTAAAAAGATACAGTAGCATGCCCCAGTCCCTGCCTAATACATGGTGAAGTAGTGACCACTCTGTCTCCATTATTTGTAAATCTGGTGCCTCCTTCTCACCATTGGGAAGTCAGCCCTGTCATCTCTCCACCTTGCTTTAATGCATCAGCACTTGCTGGAATTTCCTAGGTAAACAAATATTTGAACTTTCTAGCCAAACTGGAATTCGGAGTTTGCTTGTACTTGAAGACAGGAACACTGTAACACAGTGAAGCTAGCAAATGCTAGTCTATTAACACAGAAGTCCCAGGCTGTGAATTATCTCTTTGTTCTCTTAAATTATGATGTATTTACACATTCTTGAGTTGTTTGTTTGCTCTGCTGAGCCAGAGTAGGCTGGTGGAATTTCACCCCTCAGATCTGTATCAATAAACTGCTGGGATCCTGGTAAATTCCTTCTCAGGAAAGCTATTGATGAAGTCTAGAGTATAGTCAATGCTGATTGGCAAAAAAAAAAAAAAAAAAAAAAAGGGCTTCATTTGCAATTATAATCTATATGGAAGTTAAAAAACAAGTTATTAGGTCTTTTAATCAAGGGACTTTCCCATGGGTAGCATTTTGATGAGGCAAGTGTTTTATGCAGTTCCTGAAAAAAAATTTTTTAAGATTTATTTATTTTTATGTATATGAGTGTTATATCTGCATTTACACCTACCAGAAGAGGAAATCAGTTCACATTATAGATGGTCGTTAGCCACCATGTGGTTGCGACCTTTGGAAGAGCAGACAGTGCCCTTAACCACTGAGCCATCTCTCCAGCCCCAGTTCCTGAAAATTTTAGTCTTGGTGAATTTTCTCGCCTTGAGTGGGAATACACTTGCATCTGTCTGGAGAAGATCCAGAAAGCTTTGGACTCAGGAGTGCCATCATTTGCTAAGGGGAGGAGAAACAGAGTGTTTAGAGTGGAGTGTGCGTAGCTCAGTGCAGCTGGGGGTCCCAGGAACATGACCCTCAGAGAAGAGCACCTGTGCCAAGTACCTGCAGATAAGGCTGTCATGCTGCTCAGTGCACCAGGTGTGTGCATAGCTCAGCCAGAATGGAACCCCAGTTGCTATACTATCCCTGTGTTTGCCTGGACCCTAGGTTTTGGTAAGAGGATTCGGATTGCTGCCTACCTGACCAAAAGCTTACAGCCACCCAGCACTTCATTCCACCCTCACGTGTCTGAGCTGCTAGAGTTGGGGTTGAAGGGGAAAGTTTTATGAGTAGATAACAATATACATTTCAACACTTAGGTAATGAGTGTCTCCAAAAGGCTCCTTCTGCCCCCTTAGCCTGAGCTGGACAGCAGTATGCCCTCAGGATAAAGGGAACTCATCAGACCGAAACATAAAGCATGACTTTCCATTTTGTCACATGTAAAATCTACATCTCAGCGTTCTCGAAGACACTTGACAGAAACACTGACTCACACGGGTGTGTGGCCAGCACTGATTCCTTCCCTCCTTCGTTCACTCTCTATAAAGGAAGTTTGTGTGAAAATGAATGCAGGAGTGCCTGTCTGGAACATAAAGGCTTATGTCCTGGCAGGTGAAGGGGAGATGGAGCAGGCAGGGCTCAGCTCCACAGGCTGGTCCACCCTATGCGCAGAGCAGAGGCTAAGCTCTAAGGCCACTAAAGCTTAGGAAGCTGTGGTCACAGAATGCCTCTGCCCTGCTCCTGGGATTTGTGAGGACAGCAGCTCTTCTCAAAAGAGTTCACAGGCCACTGAAGGTTTGCAGGTCCCATTGGTGAGTACTCTTGATCACTAATTGCAGTGTGAGTCAGGAGCTCTACTCAGGTCATATGCTCGTAAGTAATTTTCAACTCTGCCCTGAAGCAACCGCTTCCTTGTGCGTAGTGGTTTCTCGCAGATCAGCAGGAGATGTTTTCAGTAGCTGAAAAATAGGCGTTTGTCCAACTCAAAAGCACTAGAAGCAATTCCTTGTACTGTTTGATGATAGGTGACTGACAAGTAGAATGACATGTGGGGAGCAATGGAAGGGAGAAAAGACAAGTGTGTCACTCATAGCTCAGGAAGCACATGCAGGACAGGCCTCATGGAATCCAACTGGAAATCCCATGTTCCCACATCTTCCAAGAGGAGACAGAGAAGGGGCTACAGAGTGGGAAAGTCTCCAGCCCTTTGGCCTGGTGCTATTTCTCCACACTCTTACTTAGAGTTCAACACATTTTCTCCATAGCCTGTCAAGATCCATGAAAGATGGGAGCAGTGGCCTCCCAGGGGGATGGCGTGAACAGAAAGTCGCAGTTTTATGTAGCCACTTCAGGGACTTCTTGCCTCATTATCCCAGGCCGGTCCAGAAGTACTCAGGCAATATTATGAACTCTTAAGCACAGCTGACCCATGTCTCATAAGCACCAGCGCCACCTTGAGAGACATAAAATTTCCTCAGTAAATAACAACAAACATAGTGAGCATTCTCAGAGCTTTCTTTCCATAAATTCAAAGCACTGTCTCCATTCACACCATTTTCATCTCTTTTATGAGTAGCCAATTTTAACCTCATCCTTCGTAGTCTCCACAGTACCAGATGGGCCTGAGGGATGGCCTCTAAAGCATCAGGGATTGGGATTGGCAGTGGGCAGAGTCCTAGCCCTCACAGCCTCCATCTGTTGAGAGGAAGCATGGTAGGGAGCCTCAGTGTGGAAAGAGTGGTTTTCAGGTTGAGGTAGGTCCAGAAGAGAGACTGTCCCACAGGTGAGCCATGTCTACTCTCTCCTGATACTGCAATTAACAAGATTCCAGAAAGACTCAATTAGACCATCTAGATAACAAACTTTGTGAGTAATAAGTGGAGGGGGCTGGGATTAGCGACTCGGGGTAGAATGATGGCCATGGTAGCATGCCCTTAAACCCCTAGTTTCCTTCCCTGGCTCTAGAGAGAGAAGAGAAAGGAGAGGGGGGGCAGCAGGAAGGTAAACAAAGGTGGTAGGCAGACACCAGTTCATGTCCTTGTTCCACTTTCCTAATTCCTTTTGTCTCAGACCAGTAATATTTTTTCTTGATTCTTGTTTTGCCTGTAAATTAAAGACGATAATCTCTACCTGCTGTAATTTATAGAATTGTTTTAGAAATTAACTATCTAAAGAATCCTAGCAAATTTTAATGTATTTTATGAATAGAGCATGTCTGTATGCCTTTCAGAAGTAACTTCTGCTCCCTGATGTGGGTAATTCTGTTATAAACTTGTCCTTGAGTTTTTTTAAGATTTGTAATAAGATCATGAAAACAACACCAGCTACAGACTGTGTTCAATCTCAAAATGGAGATAGAAGATGGAAAACACGCTCCAGATTCCATTTTGACACCATGGCAGTAGTTATTCGCTGGGGGCAAGTAGTGTAGCTTCTGCCTCTGGCCTTCCCTTTATCTTTCTTCCCTAGGAACTTCTGAGCTTACTTACACACTGGTCTTCTCCTCTGTTTCCATTCTAGGAAATTGATGGAAAATCCCTGCTTTTGATGACGAGAAATGACGTGTTGACAGGACTTCAGTTAAAATTGGGGCCTGCTCTGAAAATCTATGAGTATCATGTAAAACCTCTTCAGACCAAGCATTTAAAAAACAGCTCTTCATAGTAAAAATCAAGTTGAGGACTCAGTCCTCAGAACAAAATACACAATGATGTAATTTAGTTTCATGTTGTGAAACTTCAAAAACAGAATACATACATGTGCATATGTAAAGAATTTTAATCCAAAAAAAGTGTTATCCTATTGGATAGACTAAGGCAATCCATCAGCTGGCCTGACTCAGCCTGGAGGAGCACAAACAGAGTGGACATAAGATGGCTGTCCTTGTTAAACTGAGTCATCATTGACTCTTAGGTAGCCCCCACCTCAGGGGCTTTGAAATTACAAGAACTTTCTTTATTTCATCATAACAGTTTTCCACTAACTCCTTAATAAAGAGGGTGGAAGTGGAATGAGTGTTTTTGGTTTATAGAATCAGAAATGAACACAAACAAAACCCTTTGGGGGAGGGAGAGAGGAGAGAGGGATTGCTGTCTTTCCCGAGGCACTCTGTTCCTGGATGTATGTTCCTTGGATGGAATTGCCAACACCCTTTTTTTGTAGAGGGTGCTCCACTTGACCTTGTTAAGGTTTCACAGGGATATGCTGTGCTGTGTTTGATTCGAACATGAGCCAGGCCCCCTTAGGAGCAGAACTCTCTCTGAGGAGAGAAACTTGTTTTGCACTGGAGATATCCACTGTAATCAACTTACTGTCATGGGGCAAGACTGTTTCCTGCTTACATTGGTTCTTTGTTGCTGAAGAAAGCATTTTGTTTTTTGTTATTTGTTTTATTGTTGTTGCTTTATGGTTTGTATTTATATTAATTTTTTGCTGAAGAGATTTGCCAAGAGTTAATAGATCCCAAAGCTTTGTTAATAGCACAGAATATTTTTCTATATATGTAGTCCTCCATGATGCTGTAATATTTTTTTAATTGTCCTATGCTGTGTTTGGTCCCATGTTTGAGTACTTGTCTTTCAGAACTTGAAAAAGTGGGCTTGCTACATCTCTGTTCAAAGAGACACTTATTGAGTGATGTGTGTCCGCGCCTCATTGAGTTGGTGCTTTGTGATTGCAATAAAACACCCCTTCATTTCACCAAGTATGGTTTCTTCTCATTTGGTCCCTTCTTTGAGAATTAAAGATTAATATCACCTTCAAAACACAGGGAGAAAGTTAAGCCTTAAAAAGAAGAGATTAAAGTGAATGTGAGATGGCTTAGTGTGGAAAGGTAGTTTCTACTAAACTTGAGGCCTTGAGTTTAAACCCTGGGTATACTCATACACACACACACACACACACACACACACACACCCCAATAATAATAATAATAATAATAATAATAATAATAATAAATGTTAAATAAAAAGAAAACTATATTAATTATCAGGACCTATATATAGATTGAGCCTCATATAAATTAAATTGCCCCAGCAGATCTCATCCCTTTGTATCATCTAGCAATCATTTTTAGGTGGTATTTTAACAAGGATTATTTTTACTTGCCTGTCACTATCATGATTTCTTGACACAGAGCTTAACAGGGTGTGCATGGGACTCTGAGTTTGCTTCTCCCTATTTCAGTGAGTACCCTGTTGCTCCATAGGGATCATTTTTCTGAAGAACATAAAATCAATTCTATTTACTTTTACTTTTCATTATTATATTTTCTGTCTACATATATTTCTGGGTATCATATGTATCCCTTGTTCCCTCAGAAGCCAAAAGAGAGCTTTAGATCACATGGAACTGAAGTTACAGATTGTTGTGAGCCAGCACGTGGGTGCTGGGAACCAAACCCTAGTTCTCTGGAAGAGCAGCTAATGATCTTAACTGCTGAGCCAGCTCTCTAGCCCTAAAGACATAAAATCTAAAGACAAGAGTAGAAAGACCTAGAAAATGGGATAGTTCAAAATTTAAAACTGCATTCTAGGCTGGCCACATAGTTCAGTTCGTAGAGTGCCTTCCTGGTACGCACTGGTCCCTGAATTTGATTCCCAGAACCACATAATCTAGGCACGGTGATACATGTCTGTAACCCTAGCACTTGGAAAGTAAGGGCAGGTGCATCCGGAGTTCAAGCCAGCCTGGGCTGATACAGTGAATTTGAGGCTATCCTGGGTTGTAAATAAATAAAAAATACATGTCAAATTACTTCAGTTAAGGAGTCTATGGGGTATCAGGACTTCAGTGTTTTGCTTTGCACTATAAATGGGAATGGGGACATTTTCTATCCTACTGAGGACACAAGCACAATAGGCAGACCACAGTTAAGCACTGAGAAGTGGCAAAGGCAACTAAGAATAGCCTGTGGAGATGTGGAGAGGTAGAAGCGGAGAATGGAAGGAAGAACTTGATTAACACTCAGATAAAGGAATTCACAGTGGTGACATCCTAGTGGAATTTGAACTTAGATACCTCAAGAGATAGCTCAAGGAATGCCCCAGACCTCATCTGCTTTAACACCTCTATGATAATTGAAACAGGTTTCTACGAGTGACAGAAAGTACCCACCTCACCCCTCCTGACTAGTTAGTGTAACAAGATCCAGGTCTGTGTTGCCCCTACCTACATGTTCGGGGCAGGGGAACGGGTGAGTGTGCCCTTGGCAAGGTTAGGCACAGAGCTCCTCATATCTTTTTGCTTCTTGATTGTACAGCACACGATTGCTGTCTTAGGCAGTGCCATCACCTCATGAATTCTAACCAGCAGAGGAAAGGAAGGGGGAGTAGAACTGCTTTTTTAGGACATTTCTAACACCATCTTATGTCTTTTAACCAGATCCAGTCTCATTGCCATTTGTGAGCTGCAAAGGACAATAGTCTTTACTGGAAATCTGGGAACCTAGTTAAGAGCCCGAGCCTTACTGTTACGAAACTGAAATAGATTTGCCCTAACCCAACCTATCTGAGCAATAAAGTCTGACCCCAGGTGGTCTCTCCCAGTGGTGAACTACACCCTATTTATGGCGAAATTATAACCTAAAACAAAAGAAAACCCCAGCAACTGAGCAGCAGAGCCTCAGCCAATCCCAACCTGAAGGTGTCAAATCCTAACTAAGCCTAACACCAAACCGGAACAACTGAATAATCTGTGCTATTTCCTTCCTGGTTGTGAAAAGAGCTCCTTGTGCTAAGAAGGCGTCCTCCAGCACCCTCAGACTGCATGGATGGCCCTTTGTAGGCCCTGTTTCTTGCTCACGCTTTCTTAAATCGTGGGGTGTGTTTTCTTTTCATGCACATGAGGAATGAGGGCTGTTCAGGAAGAACAACTTGTAATCGCTGCCATCCGCAGGTCACTAAACATGCTGCATATCAGGGATTTTAACTCTGTTCTTCTCCAAGCTGAACTTGGCGTATCCTAACTCAGCCTCAGCATGGGATTCCTCTGTGTGTATTGAGGACAGGGAAATTGTTGAAAAGCAAATGGAAAAATATAAAAAGCATCTCTCAGCTTCTGATGACAGTTTTTTACGTAAAATCGATGTTAAAGCTCACATACTGCTCTCACACACTGAGTAAAGGACCCGGGGCGGGCAGAGTGAATGGGCACCTTAGCAGCCACAGAAGGCACTCAGTGCCCCTCATCCAGAGAAGAGCACTAGCATCGAAACAGGCCAGCAGTGTAGCTGAGGCTCCGCAGGTGGGAGCTTTTATTTCTCACATAATTTTCATAAGTGTGGCCTTGCACTAAAACTGGTCACAAATGAACTAGCCATCTGGAAACACATGCCATGTATGCAGTGGCGAAAAGCCTGCCTGGGTGCCAATATAGTTTCTAACAAAAGATATATGTAAAAAACTGATGGATATTAATTTTGACCACATATGAGAACAGGATATCAGATTCAGGGATTCAAGGAAGTTCCTGCCATTCTGCTTCCCTCGCAACACCACATTTAAAAGCTGCATTTGAGTTTTGGATACTAGCTCTTCCCCACACTATTTTAATAACACACACACACACACACACAAACCCACAGAGCCTCCTTAGATTAAGTTAATTTCAGGAACTAAGGATTGCAAGCCAATTTAGTTGAAAAGAAACAAGCTGGCACCCGAGCATGCAGCAGGCATGAGCATTATTTTTAAAGAAATTTTAATTAAAATACAATTACATAATTTCCTCCTTTCTCTTTCCTCCCTCCAACTCCTCATGAGAACAATTTTTGGTAATGGATAGTTAATGGACATGAATGTGGAGAAAAAGAGGTCAATTTCTGGCATACTCTCATTTTGGTTTTAACAAATACCCTACATGAATATAGATTTTTTTTTTTTTGTCCTTGGAGTTTAGTATATGTTGTTGGGAACACAAATCATCTTTTGACTACATTAGTGAAATTTGTATTTGGGAGAATAATTTAATTTTCAAAAGTCTAATGACCCACTATTGCCCAACCGTTTCCAGATTGGAAAGCCAAAGGGAAAAAAGTCTTTACTGGTAGTGATTTATCTGCCTTCGACAATCCTTGCAAATGGGATCTTCAGGGGTCAGTTCTGGGCCTAGAGCCATGAAATACTTTTCTGTAATGATGTGGGGGGTGAAATTAAATATTCAAGGAGCTGACTGCTTCAGGGCAGAAGTGCCTCTTAGGAAAAACTTGTTCATTCTGCTTCTAAACAGGCAAAAGAAACCCTAGGAAGAAGAAGACACTCGTACACACTAATGAACAGCCTGTTCCATGAAGGAGCTCGGTGAGCAACTAAGTAACCGGGGTCCCATTTCTGCCCATTTGTAGCAGTATGATATCAGAAGATTATGAAATCTAAGTCCATTTGGTGGTCGTAACAGTGTGCCTCTTAGAATCACTTGGGGAGAGCTGAGTATAGACTAGCAGGGCTGTCCACTGGTGAAGCATCCTGCCATAATGGCACAGAAGTCTGGCTACCCACAAGCCAGGAGCGGAAGTCTGTGCCTGTTAGGTGAGGTTACTACTTTATGGTCTTCTTTAAGAGGCAACCAGGAAAGCCTGGGCTATCAAGCGGGCTCCAGCTAGAAAATGCACCCCTCTTCTGTAGAGTGAGCTCACTGGTCTCTGTCCTCAGCAACAGCAGACAGGCAAGGCTGGTAAGAATGCTGTGGGCAGAAGCCTGGATTGTACTAGTCAGGCTTGAACTGGCATCCAGCCCACCACTCACTGGACATGGGGTCCTGGGCAAGTGGTAAGTAATGCTGAGTGCATCTGTCACTTGCAGGGATTACATCGTCTGGGAAGCCAGACCCTTGCACCAGGAGCTAAGGGGGGATGTGCAGCAAGAGTGGTTATGCTTTCTCTTGAGTACCACCCATGGGGCACCTTGGGTTAGAGGCCTTTAGCTTCCAGAAAAGTGAGATTAAGCAATCAAGCAAGCTTGCCACAGGGATCTCCAGCTCTGGCAAGATGACCCGTGTTAAACAACATCTTTATAAGTCACAGGCAGCAGAGGCGGTAGGTAAATTGTGTCTCATACACTTTTCTCAATGCATTCCACTCAGCTTCTACATACTGGAAACCAACTGAGTTAAAAATACTGCAGGACTTATGGGATTATAAACATATTCTGAGGAACAGCCCACCAAGCTCAGCAAGGAGCCAGCAGATCCTGCCTGAAGAATTGGTGTTTGGGGTAGCTTCCCTTCCACCCTGGCTGAGCCCAATGGCTCCAGGTAAGATACCTGTGTGTGGGGGAGTTGTACAGGGGTTGTGCTGGGAAGACTTGGGCTTCGACTGGCAGTCCTCACACAGCCCTTTAACAGGAGCTCAGGCATTCGGCAGTGCCATCACCAAAGGAAAGGGAGAACCACAGCCTCTATTTCAGGCAGCAATGGGTCCAACTAATCCGGAGCACCAGGACAGATATTAGAGAAGACAGAAGTTCTAACACTAGTCCCATGAGGTCAGTGGGGCACTGAAGAACACCCTAAGCAGTCATTAGGCTCACACCCCAAAGTGCGCTCAAAATATTACTGAGTTTTATTAAGATCTCCCTTACTTCAAGTATACTATCATCACAAAATTAACAAGGGCTTTCTGCAGATACTGCTCCTTGAGGCTAAGAGCCGAGGTAGTTTTAATTCCTTTAGGCTATTGTATAGTTTTAAATGTTTTATTCTCATAAGGATACATAAACCAATGCAAACAAAGCCAAAAACGCATCATTTAAGTTCCTTTAAAAGGTGTTACAATCAATTAAAGGAAATATCGGGAAGGAAACTACACATAAATTTGTACTGGACTCTGGAACATAGAACGGTTAATTTGAGGCCCTGGTTATTTAACAGTATCTCATCTCCAATATGAAGTGAGCATTTAAAATGCACTTGTGAAATTAACTTTATAGTACTTCTCTGATTGTAATGAAGGTGGGCATAAGTCAACAGCAAGCAGCCAAAATGTTTTTTAAATTAAATATCTGAATAAAATGTACCCGTTAATTTGAGCCAGTTTGGTTGACAGTCGGTCTGCTTAATTGTCTGTTTGGGTGGACTTCAATAATGCATTGTAAATGCCAAGGTGACTTCTCCCCACCACCAAAACACCCACGTGTTACAAGTCTCCTATGGTATAGATGCAGAATGAAGAGCTGTAGAACACAGCCTTAAGCCATCCACAGATAAAAGGGCAAGCTTTCAGAGCTACAAGTCCCAGTGGAGGAGGAATACTGAATTAAAAGTGAGGGACCTGGGTTACGGCTTCAAGCCCACTTCTGACTTGTCTAAAGTCTACTTTGTACAAGTCTTCATGTATCTAAAATGTATCTTCATTTTCCTTCCTGTATCTAAAATAACTACAAGTTTGTTTCCACCCTCAAATTCCACTGTGTTCTAAGAATGCAATGGAGCTTGCATCTCCACATCAGTTGCCACTCAATGGCGCACCACTTGCTACAGCATCTTTTCCCTCTAATAAGAGTTCTAAGAATTTGGTTTGATTATGACTCTGAAGTATGCTAGGAACAGCTGCTTTTCTTGAAAAGTGCCAAGTCTGCTGATTGCATGACTCTATAACTTAGAGTCTCAATCACTCCTGTTATGTCCTCCGGTCAAGTGTTAGCCTGGAAACATCATACAATCTAAAACTGAGATTTGGGAAACATCATTTCCCAAATGAGTCTCTAAGAGGGAAGGTAAGTAAATTTTTTTGATTATCACCTTAAGCTACCAAACCCAAGTGTTCTTCCTGCTTGGAACAAACTTGTCTTCAGGTACCATCTCCATATTGGCAACAGTTGTACTATTGCACATGAGGCATTGTGATGGCTGCATAGATGACAAAGCTTTTGGGTCATATGGCCACTTACAGATGGTCTCATTGCCTTTACTTTAAGTGGGACCCTCCTGGTCTAAGTAGAATTCTGGAATCTCCTGGATTGTGGTACCAGCTGAGTCCCTGTGGATGGTAAATGATCAAGTATCCATTTTAGTCAAGATGAATCACTGCCCCTTTTTAAATGAAAAGAGTTCAGTGTATTTGACTTGTTGCCAAGTTAGTATTGGCCACCACATCAAAGTCCCATTCAATACTAGTCTCTACTGTGGGGAGGTTGAATATGACTATGAAGAGCCCATGCCTCTGAACTCATAGATATTGACTGTGAAATGCTCCCAGGAAATACACCCAAACTTGGGTGAGACCACTTCCTTCTGCCTAAGGCAACTTCTGCAGAGGGATTTGATAATAAGCCACTGGGGACCACAACTTGTAGCACTGGAAGGAATGGGTTCTTTGGTGGGTAACATTCCATCATCTTTAGCATGCTCTTTGTTATCCATCTTGTGGTCATGGGGTCTTATCACACTCTAAGGATGAAGATGGTAGAACAGAGCTGGATAAGCCTGAGTTTTGGCACCACCCCTGAGTCGCCAGTCAGTCTGGGACAGCCTATCTCTATGTTTATGAAGCGAACAAAATGTCCTTTATACCAAAGACACTCACAGATATCCAGCTGCATGAAATCAAAGGCATTCTAACTCAGGTGCCACCACAGATAACTCTGTTACCCTGTGTCCTGTGAGATCACTCCTATCTCAGAAATGAGAGCTCCAAAACTTAGAGTATAACTTGGTTAGGTCACACAGCTAAGTATTGGTAGAACCTATCCTGAAACTTGACACCATCTGGACTCAAAGTCCAAGCTCTTCATGAATGTACAGGTGTCTATATGATGCCTGAGCAAATGGAAAGAGGAATGGTCATTCTATGGATCTGGTGGGAATTGGAGCATCTGTGTAACAACCCACATACTCCAGAAGAGCTGCCATCATGAAGACTACTGTAGTGGGTTGGTAATCCCAAATGCAAAAGTCTACATCCTAATTGGTGGAACCTATGTGGGAAAAATAGCCTTTATAGATTTCATTGTGTTAATAATCTTAGATGGAGAGATCACACTGAATGTCTGGATGGAGAAATCTCAGACCCTCTAAAGAGAGTCATATATCCCTCAGAGAAATTTACAGGCCCAACCCCTTCCTGATAAGAAACCCAACCAGTGTGTGCCTGGGGATTCCTGGAAATACCCCACCCTATGCTATTGAGACCTTAGCTTTCAACAAATGACCTTTAATGGTACCTGGACTACTAAAGAATAATTAAGTACTGTGTTCCCCTTCTTATGATGGGACTGTACCACTATATGTAAATAAAGTAACCTTAGCACCCTTAGCCCCAGCAAATTAAGCACATTCACCCCAGAAACCCCTCCCACTGTCCAAGGTTTATAAGTCCCTGTTTCACATGTAATAAATGGGCTGCCATCATCTTTTCACCAAGACTAAGACTGAGTCATTTATTCTGGGGAAGGACGGGCTCCCCACCTCCCTGAAGAATTTGCTCTGGACACCCAGAGCTTGACTACTGGCAGGCCAGGAAGGTGAGCTGCTGACTACTGGCAGGCCAGGAAGGTGAGCTGCTGACCACCAGTGAAGCAGCAGCACTGGCATCCACCCGCATCCTCTGCTGCTGGTTAGCACTGCAGCTTTACCAAAGCACTGCTACACTGCTTTATCATCTCCATGATGGGCTTTGGAACACCCAAGTTTCTACTGCCGGCTGGTACAGGCAATCTCATTAAAAAGAGGTAACTGTAGCTGGGCAGTGGTGGTACACACCTTTAATCCCAGCACTCAGAAGCCAGAAGCAGGTGGATCTTTGTGAGCTCAAAGCCAACCTGGTCTACAGAGTGAGCTCCAGGAAAGCCAGGGCTACACAGGGAAAACCTATCTCAATAAAAACACACACAGAGAGAGACATAATGCCCTGTGGAAAACTGTTTTCCACACCCCCAGTGAGATCCAAGAGCCTTACCCATGGACTTCAGACCTTGTTCTAAGCCCTCCAGCTGCTCCTGAGAAAAGCAGAACCTGACACTGAGGTTCCACCCATTTACTGCCCAGAAGCCAGCAGAACCTGGACCATCCTGCCCTTCAGGCATGGCAGGCCAGCAGCAGCAGTGTGGAACACAGAATGACATAGGCCCCAGGGGAAAGCCTTCTACTATTGTGCTGCCAAATGGACAGAATATTAAACTTGCTCAAAATGGCTTATTATACCCACAGATGAATGAATCTCTTATTCTTTATCTGAGAAGCTTCTGTTTGCATAGATGGTAATTAATATACCACAGTGTAGAGAATAAGAGACTACCGAATTCTCATCCCTAAAAGGAATATATATATATATTACACTCCCAGGCTTCATGGATCCCTCAGATGGAAGAGACAGCAGAAAGATGGTAAGAATCTAATGTGGCAGGTAACTACCAGGAAACATTATCTTCTGAATAAAGCAGGGTGGTGTGGCAGTCACAATGCCTGTACAAAACCAGACAAAATACCAGAATGGAGAGGTAGGTAAGTTGTGCACACAATTCCACCCCATGGCACTAATGGAATTATTAGCTACTGAGGGAGGGACAATTTTTTTCTAAGAGTGTAGCCACTGGTAAGTCATCAATACCACACTGGAAGACCACATTTCTAAGAATATCGTTTTGAAGGATTTCAAAAAGACAGGATTGGGAGAGACATGACTTGGAATCGATTAGTTAGAGGAGGGGGAGGTGACCTGGATGTGTGGGTCGGTGCAGTCCCCTTCAGTGACAGTCTCAGGGGGAGGGCCAGTGAGAGAAGGTAAAGAAGGCAGACAGTTGGGACCAGGAGACCTCGTACTAGCTATGTCTTAAACTGAGCAATCTTATTGAGAAATACAGCATCTTATGCACTATTTCCAGGAGAAAATGGGACAGAGTCAGCAAGAAGCTATCGTACAATGGGTCAAAGTCAGAAGGAAGCTAATCAAGCAATGTTGTACAAAGGGAACACAGGATATCTCAAGTGTGTCACAGACCAAGCACACAGAGGCCTTGGGACTGATAGCCACAGCCCTTTAGGGTGAAAAGAGTTGGGTTCTCAGGTTCTGAAGTTCATCTCCCCAAAGGCCCTGGCCCCAGGCTATTGCTGGCCTTGTCAAGCATATTCCTGTTTTCCGAAAAGAAACTGCATTCCTTCACCACATATCAGGGCCTCAGGGATAGCCTTGGGTTGGCCCGGCTCTCAACAGAGGTATACACTCAAAAATGTTATATGAAACTCTCTAAAAAGAAACCGAAAATGAAGATAAAGCAAGCGCAAGAAAGGAAGGCCACTCTGCTCTGTGAAAGGCCAGAACAAGGCCCATGAAAAACAGAAAAGGTAGAGTTCTAAAACTGGTGGAGTTTGGAAGCCGGAGTGTGCTTGGTGGGAAGACTTGAAATACATGACTTTGGAAATATGTCTGGCTTCCTCCCAGGCACAGGCATGGAGGCAGAAGTTACAAAGGTTTGCAAAGACCTTATCAGGGCAAACGTCATGCAGCCAAGTGTTCTTCCCACAAAAAAACATTGAAGGGTTTGGAAAAGTTTCAAATTTCTACAGTTAAAACCTGTAAATGATTGACAAAAGATAAATTCTATTTCAATGACAAATATGTAAAACACTACCTCAAAAAAGTAATTCATTTAATGCAGGGCAGAAATAAAGGGGGAAGCCAGTTTATAAAAACTAAAGAATGATATGAGCTTATTACAAGATGAAAGGAACAGGATATGATTTTGCAAGTCTTTCACTATGGGGTGAGATGGTATTAAACAAGCTTCAGTCGGAATCTAGGCTGGCAGGGCCCAAAGCTCCGGATGTGAGCTGCTGCCCTGAACAGCATGGCAGCTAATCAGTCCATGGAAGTCCTGCAGGAAAGCCCTGAGTTGGGGTCAGGGAAGGATCTAGAGAGAGAATGGAGACTTTTGTGAGAGCAGTTTTGCTTAGAGGAGTACCCCTGTAGTCACCCAGAGCAAACTGATGAGCGATGTGCTACAAAAGTCTTTACAGATGATTACAGTTCAGGCCTACCCTCTTTTTCACAGCCAAAAGGAGTAGAAAAAACTCCAGGCTGGTTTTCAGTACACATCCTAACTCTAAGGATTCCTCACAAAACAAGACAGTCTGCAGACTTCATGGTCACACGTCTGGGGTAGAAAGCCCAGGCTCCTTTGCAATGCATCACTGTCGCCCTGTTGAATCCAAGGGAGGGGAAATGCGTGTGTATGTGAAACAATCAACACTTTCTGTTTCGGTCATTCTGCCCTGACATGGGCTTCTGTTTCTCAATCCCCACTCATTTGGTTATGAAGGTCTCATGGCTTTCATGAGCTTTAGAACATGAACATTCCATGTGTGGCATTTTCCTTGCCCAACTGATTGATCTTTCTTCTCCTGTGCCCTTTCCAAGAGGACACAGAAGATCTTGTGCCCAGCTCCCAGCATCTTGTAAGACCTTTCACCTCTCACCTGATTCACACAGGCTAATGCTGACTTTATACTTGGATCTCACAACAATGGAAAGAAGGCTAAACATTTATTATATTCAGCAAATACATATGTTGTAATCTCTGTGTGTCAGACACAAATATTACCATGATCTTTATAAACATGAATTCATTTACTCCTCAAAGACCTATGGAGTAGGCTCTGTTGTCAGCCTCATTTCACAGGTGAGGTCTGTCTCGGTGGTTCTCAACCTTCCTAATGCTGTGACCCTTTAACACAGTTTCTCATGCTGTGGTGACCCTGACCATACAATTATTTCATTGCTTTTCCATAACTGTGATTTTGCTTCTGTTGTGAATTGTAACATAAATATCTGATATGCAGGATATCTGATATCCCCTATGAAAGAGTCATTTGACCTCTAAAAGGGTCAAAACCCACAGGTTGAGAACCACTGTTCTAGGACAAGGTAGAGCCAGGATTTTAGCTAGTTTTCCTGTACAACAGCCACACCCTTGCTTTGGTTAGTGTTTCCAAAGCTGTTCAGCCCCCTGGGTGGTATTATTGAGAGACAATGGAGTCTTGAAGAACCGGGACCTCATGGGACATTCTTAGGTGACTAGGGCATACTGTTTAAACAAAATGGCAGGATCTCAGACACTTCTTCTGTCCCTTTGCTTCTGACCTGTGGCGTAAGTTCCTGTGTGTGTATCCCCTCACTAGGATGCGCTGCCTTTGCAAGAGGTCCAAAGCAAAATAGCCACCTGTGCTCTCTAAAACCTTGAGCCAAAATAAACCTTTTCTCTTTTAAAGTTAATTACCTCAAGTAGTTCTTTATAGTGCAAACGGCACCTAAGACAGAATTAGAATAAAGGTGAATGAGACAACTTATCAATACTAAGAGCCATATGTAAACATTTATAGGACAGTGTAGGTTTTATCATTGTAAAAGTAAAGGAGGACTGGAGAGATGGCTCAGTGGCAAAGAACACTGGATACTCTTCCAGAGGACCAGAGTTCAATTACATAGCAATTCACAACTGTCTATAACACCAATCCTGTGGATCCAATGCCTCTTTCTGGTCATCAAGTATACATAGAGATACATTCAGGCAAAACATTCATGCACATAAAGTAAAATTTAAAATAAAGGTTACAAATATAGGGAGCATTTAAAAGCATAGGAAAGTTAGTGGGTTGTTCATATACACAGATTTTAATTAAAGTTGTCACTTTTAAATTAATTTTTTATTTTTTATATTAATTACAGTTTATTCATTTTGTATACCAGCTGTAGCCCCCTTCCTCATTCCCTCCCAATCCCATCCTCCCTCCCTCATCTCCTCCCATGCCACTCTCCAAGTACACTGATAGGGGAGGTCCTCTCCCCTTCCATCTGATCCTAGCTTATCAGGTCTCATCAGGACTGGCTGCAATGTCTTCCTCTGTGGCCTGGCAAGACTGAATTCCCCCAGGGAGAGGTGATCAAAGAGCCAGCCACTGAATTCGTGTCAGAGACAGCCCCTGTTAAAGAAATGCTCAACATCCTCAGTCATCAGGGAAATACAAATCAAGACAACCCCGAGATTTCACCTTATGCCCATCAGAATGGCTAAGATCAAAAACTCAAGTGACAAAACATGCTGGAGAGGATGTGGAGAAAGGAGAACCCTCCATTGCTGATGGGAATGTAAACTTGTACAGTGACTTTGGAAATCAATCTGGCTCTTTCTCAGACAATTAGGAATAGCGCTTCCTCAAGATCTAGCTATACCACTCCTAGGCATATATCCAAAGGATGCTCAAGTACACAACAAGAACATTTGCTAAAATTGTCATTTTTAAGTTTCGTAGAGTATATGCAAAGAATAATGTCGGGAGATGATATACACCTAATCACCCCTCAAGTCTGTATCCATTTTCATCAGTTATGATTATATTCCTCTGATCATGAAAGCATTTGGGTATTCACAATTAGAAGAGTCAGGAAAGCACATGATCCAAAATAACTGTCATTCCTAGATCCTGTTGTCCAGAAGTCTTTGTTCTGGTAATTCAGAGAAGTGTGGTATAGCCTTCTGTCCATGTACATAGTCATCTGTCTATCTAATAAGTGGCTCATCACTTATTAAAAAGTGGCTCTTTACACCAGAAGAACACACATTATTCAAGGAATAACAACATATACTTAGTTTAATGTCCTAGTATGTACTAAGTATTCTCCAAGAGTTGTAAAAATCATAAAAGCAGTATCATAAGGCCATAAAAGCATTATTAGGCTAGATATAAATCAATGATATATGCCAAAGGTTTTTATTTAGAAGACACTAAGAAATGTTCTTGTCTTTGTTCATGCTAACTGATAGAGGAACCTAAAAGTGCTATGTTTAATTTTTTAAATAATGTTTTTATTTATTTGATAATTTTATACAATTTATTTTGATCATATTCGCCTCACATCCCAGGTCTTCCCAGGTCTTCCTCACTCACCAAACTGCGTGCTCTTTCTCTCTGTCCCACTGAAGGCAGTTAAGCTGACTAGGTCTGGGCGTGGAGGCTGCTGCCCTACAGTATGATTGACATACTAGGGGCCACACTCTTAAACAAAACTGACTTTCCCTCTCTCCCAGCAGCGATCAAATGCCAGTAACTCCTCAGCTAGGGTTGGAGTTGCAGGCCCACTTTCTCTCCTCTGCACTGAGCTATTGTCTAAATGCCAGGGCTTTTTAAAAACACAAACACTCCATCAGTTGAAGTCACTATGGTGATTTTTTTTCAAGGTTTTGTTATATTTTCAGCACTATCCAGACTTATCACTAAGATGACAACAGTGTTTGCTTCTTAAACTTGTGTTCAAATTAATCAATGTAGCAGCAACACTACTTCATCATTATTTTCTTATGGTCTAATTCAAAAGACTGATTCTAAGGCAGGGGATGCAAGAGCACCAAGGAGAAATCTCACTGTGATTCTAACATTGCCCAGTAATTTTTAATGAACTGCCCAAAGCCATAGAGCATGTTGGACCTGCTAATGCAGGGATCCCCAAAATGCCTTGTTGAACTAGGAACAAAGAAAGCAATGATTCATATGGAAGGAAGCAATCAGTATCCCAAGTTGAAATCTTTTGCAGGTAACCGCACAGTACTCTCCAGCAGTACAGCTGAGTGGAGCCATAATGTCACAGCCTTGAAGACAGCTTCCTCTTGACTGTCCCAGTAATTTTGCCGTAGGGATTGTCGAGAGGCAGCAAAACCTGTAGAGGAACCACAGGGTAACTTCAGAGATTTGAGGACAGCCTTCTTCTTTATATGATCCCATACTAAAGGAGAGATGTTGCCATTGTCAAAGAGAAAACAGCTCTGCAAGTCTAGCAGTGCCTGGTTTTCCTTGCAATACGTGGGTGGTGAGTTGTTTTTTAGAAAATATAGGAATTTTGAGAGTTTTGTGTGTGGTTTTGGGTTATTGTATGTATGGGTGAATATGTATAAGTGTGTGGCATATGTATGTATTTGGTGTGTGTGTGTGTGTGTGCGTGTGTGTTTGTGTGTAGGGGCTTGTGTGTCACACCACTCATGTGGAGATCAGAAAACAATTTTGTGTAGTTGCATCTCTCTTTTACCTTTATATGTGTTCCAGGGTTCTGACTCAGGTCATCAGGTTTGTGTATCAAGTACCTTTACATGCTAAGCCATCTCCCAGCCTTCTACCTTATTACCTTATTTTATTTTATTTTATTTTATTTTATTTTATTTTATTTTATTTTATTTTATTATTATTTTTTTTTTGAGACAGAGTCTCTCACAGGCCGAGAGCTTGAGTTCAGCTAGACTGGCTGGCCTATGAGGTCCAAGGTCCTATGGGCTCCAGTTCCTCAGTGCTGTAACTATTGACACATGTTACAGCAAAACATATTACAGCACTTAGCCTGTAACATAGTGCTGGGGACCCAAACTCCAGTCCTCATGCCTGCACAACAAGTGGTCAACTGACCCCACCAAGGAACATTTTGTTTGTTACTCATGTCGATACAGATGTTTCTAAATGCATTTTACAATCCTTCTTCTTAAAAGTCAGTGAATACATTTGATCTTTTTTGATAACTCATTTTGGACATCAATCATTGTCCATAGCTATAATTTGGGCATGCCCCGAAGCCTTTGAGGTCCACAGGGCTGTGAGTGCAAAGCTAAATGTTCCAGATTGCTGTGTTTTAGAGGCCTTCTGTTTTCACACCCTGTCACTTGTCACTCCCCAGCTGTCCTCACTGTGCCTCAGCTTCCTGCTTCTCCTATGTTGCCTTCACGTGGTATACATATAGGTGAGGGTCCAAATGTGTGAGACTGAAGCTATTCCTCACAGTGTGAGGGCACTTTGCTCAGGCATAGGCTTTACACACACACACACACACACACACACACACACACACACACACACGGTGGCTGTGGGGGAGAAGGAGGAAGGAAGGGAGGAAGGGATACTGTCCATCCAAATAGACAGTCTCTTCCCCATCTCTCTCCCTCACACACACTAAAAGCAGTTACCCAAAAATGATGACACAGATAGGTCAAAAGGCCTATCTCTGAAAATGTCCATGGGAGTAGGGTCAGTTCTGATCTCCCAGGAAGTGACCACAGAGGCCATCAATCAGGGCTCCAGGCAACCTACTCAGACAATTTGTCACAGCTAAAAGGAAGTCGGGTTGTAGATTTCCTTAGACAGAGTTCCCTTTGAAAACATGAATTTCTTATTCTTGCCATCTGTAACACAAACACACTTTCATCTCTCCAAAATGTACCGTATGCTACTGAAACGACTATTTAATCAAAAGGTAGGCATGATAAAGGAAAACGAAAATACAGTCTTCCCTTCTCCTCGTTGACTTCCGATGGAAGAATAATGCATCTGTGACCTTTATGACACTTTCCCAAGGAGATCTTAGAGCTGTTTCCTTGGGCTCACACTGTTCCTTCTATTTCCCTCCCCTATAATCACTCATCCACTTCCAGAGTGCTCAGCCTCAGGCACTGAAAGACCCAGAGTCAAAGAGGGAAATCAGTGGAAACTATAAATACTCCCTCACGCCAGCAGCTGCTACAGGTTTTAGGCAGTGATGTTGTCCCAAGTTGACAAGGAGACAGAGAGGAGATGGGGCAGAAATGTGCGTTCAGTGTTTTAAACTCTCTTACCTCTTCCTTGTTGATCAGCCCCATTTTGGACATGTCGATGTTAAAGTAGTGAATGTTTGGCAGACTGATCTCCATATCTTCGATCTGGAATCGACAACAGCATGTGTTACCTGAGCACTGGAGAGCCCATCTTCCTCCATCTACCTCATCCATCCTGGCCATTTTCTATGACCATGGTTGTCTCTTCAGGTACCTTCCCATGCTCCTCTGCTGCCAATCATAGTTCCCTCCACTAGTCTTCCTGTAAGACTGATGGCAGGTCCATTCCTCTCCCTTCAGTACAAAACCTTCTCTGAAGAGCTCAAGCTCCTTAAGGTGGGAATCAGGGCGATCCCTTCGACATCCAACTGGTCTCCAGAAACTGGCCTTCCTCCATCCCTCCCAGAATGGTCTCTAATATTCATAGGTCCTAGGATAAGTGTAAAATTGCCAAACCATATACATGATATAAAGGCTTAGTGGACTTGAGTCTACTTTTCTAATTGACAAAAATACTTTTATTGAACTTATAAAGTTGGGTTGTAATTTAAAACTCTGAATCTTTGTGATACTGTGCCAAACCTTAACATCATGGAAAAGGGCAGCCCATCCCTTGGGCCAGACCATCTTGTCTCTTGGATCATAAAGAAAGATATTCTTCTTGTATGTCAAGCCATATCCATTTCTCTAGTCCACTTCTACGCCTAAGAATGTGCCCCATTGGCAGGGGCCTCCTTTGATAGAATAGGTCTCTAGGACAGATTTGCCCAGGTTCTGGAAAGTAGTCTCTAGGCTATTGGGTGAAAAATTCTGGGAGAGCTGCGGGCACCTGAAGAACTTGTCGCCTTAGATTTACCACCTCTACCCAGCGGAGGCAGGCACAGGCAGAGGAAAGCAAGACGGAGGATGCTATAGGACGGGGCCAAGGCGGAGAAGTCCTTCTGGTTCAGGTGATGCTTTTCTTCATTCAGCATGGCCTTGGCCCATGCTTTCTTGGCCATGCTTCTATAAAATCATCCCGCAAGCCTCCTAGCCTGTGGTCCTTCATGCTTTTATCATACGACTACCAGTGATTACTCTAAAAAGTAAATCCAGCCATACTCAGTGGCCCCCAGTGGCTCTCAGAATAAAACATAGACTATAAATAGGCCTAAAATGTCCTCTTGACTCATTGCTACCTTATGCTCAAACACAGGAAAATACTTCCCAACTAGCATGTCATATATGGTTGGCCCTTAACTGTAAATGTCTGTATTGTGCTATCTCCTGTCTCTACATTTACCCTGTTCCTTGGCCCTTGAATATAAACCAGTTTACCCAGGTTTGTTTCTGAAGACTCAGCACACTCCTCTCCTAGAAAACCTAGCTAGTCCTACCGTTTACATCTGAGTTAGATGTTCCCCCTACTTCCATAATAACTTATTGCTGATCTTTTAAAAATTTCACTTGTTTCTTTGTCCACTTAATAATGAATTATTTGAGGATAGGGACATGTCTGGCTTATCTTTGTGTCCCTTGGGTCCCTCCAGAGGCATAATGTCCAAGAATATCAAATATTAATAGAGATGGATGGGTGGGTGGATAGAAGGAAGGATGGCTTAAATCTCTCTACATCTATCATTTCTACCTTGAAACATACAACCACTGTCCAGTTATCTCTCCATCAAGGTATGGAAGTGGCCTGAATTTGAAGTTTAAAATTGTGGTAGGTTGAAGGAACTCAAAGAATTTTTAACAACGCTGAAGCGCTGTCACAGCGGCCTGTGTTTTTAGGCTGAACAGATTTTCCCATTTTCTGCTCTCTTCTCACTTGCTATAACAAGCTTTTGAACAACAACAGATGTCACTTCTCATGTGTCTTCCACTTTCCTATTTTAACACTCCAGTCTGCCTTGGAGCTGACAGGAGACACAGTTCCTCTCAGTCCTCAGAGTGCAAGTGACAAAGCGTACCTCAGGCACCTGGTTCAGGGACAGCACTTGTATGTCATAGAGGGTCTTCTGCACCGATGGTGAGTATTCGCCTTTGTCATGGGGCCCAGCAAACTTCTTCAGGACTATGTCCCGGACAGTGCCCCTAGGACAGAGAGGCAGAGACTGAAGGAGAGCTTTTATGGTATGTTAGGGATGCCTCATAAAGCTAAGAAGCAGAGGTGCCCTAAAAAACATTTTGTAGATGGTTTCAGAAACAATTATTATTCTGTAATGCTAAAATGAAAACAAGAAAAATCCACTTCATATCTCTGCACCATTCTCACTCTCAAATACACACACACATACATACACGCACACACACACACACACATGCACACACACACACACACACACACACACACACGCACACCCACACACTGCATTAAACAAACACTAAGTATCTACCTGTCCTCATAGATCAATGCTAAGGCCAAATAGCATTGCAGCATCGATCTTCTACCATGTATCAGATGTGTAAGGTTGATTCCCTGCTCATGGACACTTCCTTAAACTATTCCCTCAGGGACTTAGTGCCATTCTGTAAGCCAAACACCTTACGCGATTGAAGTCACCGAACCTATAGTATAGTTGAAGCAGTGCCGAGATTATCCCCACCCCCTCTGGACACGATGGGCCTGAGCTCACAAGTTAAACCATCACCTCCAATTCCTTTGTCTTTAGCGGGTGAACTGGAGCTCTGAACACCAGTACAGCAGGCTTTCCCTACTCAGGGAGAGAACTTGAAAAAGTGAGGGGAAAGAGGACTGGGGTAAGGTTCTTCTTCATGCATTTAAAAGCCTCTCAAATAATAATAATAATGATGATGATGATGATAATAAAAAGAGCAGGTAAAAACTACCAGTGGGAGGATGCTTTGTAAGGGAGGAAGATTCCAGCTCATCCTAGGGCAGAAATGTCTGACAATTAGCAGTTCAGCAAAGGAATAGTGAGTGAGCGCTGAGAGTTCAGAAGCCAATTGTTTCTTGTCAGAGTTGTGATAAAACTCACAGCTGTACATGGCTTGAGCATCTGTCATTTACAGTGTGTGTGAGAGTGCTCATGTGCATTCATGCACACATGTGTGAATATTTGTGTGAATTCATATGTGCAGGCACATGCATGTGTGTGCGCCTGCATGTGTGCATGTGCATATTTGTGTGTATTCGTGTGTGCAGGTGTGTGTGTGTGTCCCTGCCGGATAAATAAACACCATCATCCCTGCTTTTCACGTATGGGTTCTGGGACTCAAATGCAGGGCCTTATGCTTGGAACTCGAACTCTTTGCTAAGTGAGCTTTCCCCGCAGCCCCATTTACAAAACACTTCTACGAATATCAGAGACCATGGAGCTTAGCCTGTGGGCGACCAGTTGTCACCATTTTCCCCCCAAAACCAAGAGGGACATGGAATTTCCTGGGATGGAAATTTTCGTATTAAAGCTAAGAAAGTCTCTCATGAACTGGGTGGGGCTGGGAACCTTAGTTTAGGCCCCTCTGCACAGCTCTAAGCTTTGTATTATCTTCATTTGATGGAGGCCAACAGCAGAAATGTCACTTGGGTGTCGTTAGAGAGCCAAACTCTGTCAGAAGCCCAGGAGTGATTGTAGTGATCTTTATCTTCACAATGCCTTGAGGTGTACGCTACTGTCTGAGAGCCACTGACAGAATTTGAAAAGGAGGGGCTGGGAAGTTAGCTTGCCCTGTGAACTTGGGGACCTCCACTGCATCTCCACATTAAAGCTACACATTCTGCCTATTTAACCCCAGCCCTGAGGAGAACACAGCCAGATCCTGGCCTAGCCAGCCATCCTAGCTGAATAAGCAAGTCTCAGGTCCCAATAAGAGGCTGGTCATAAAAGCCAAGGAGGATAACTTGTGAGAAACAGATAAGTTGCTCTCTGGCCTGCACACACACACACACACACACACACACACACACACACACACACCAGGTGTGGTCCTGAAGCATTAGGAATTTGAGTTGACAGGCCTCTGGGTTTCTCCTTTGATCCAAGATTCCATTAGCCCTCCCCAGTTCTCCGTTGTAGCCCTCGCTCGCCGTACCAGACAGCCTCGAAGTCCACATCCCGCCTCTGGTAGCGCCACTTGCAGTACACTTGCGTGGCAAAGCAGCGGTCCTTCACCTCTGGGAGAGTGGTGAACTGGTCCTTAAGGAACCCTTCAAATCCGGACTGGGTTGTTTTCAAGACCTTGAGGTCCTTGATTCCAGAGTGAATGACTGGAGGTCCTGATTCAGACAGAAGTGGGACAGGGTGAGTCTAAGCAGAGCAGTGTCCTTACTGCGGCGAAAAGCACACACACTGTGCTTCCGTCTTCTCGTCTCCAGGGATCCCTTCTCTATGAACAGCCAGACTCTGCCCTCTCCTGCTAGGCAAAATAGAAGGTCCACGCACATACCCATCTATTCTGAGACAGCTCAGATCCTCCTGGGATCTGCAACGATAGCTCAGGCAAATCATCTTATGTAACGTAAAGTACAAGTCATTCAACCAGCAGTGGTGGGATGCTGGGAGCCTCGGGAGCGCATCTTTTCTCAGCTGTCCCCTTGTGAGGGGAAGGGTGGTAGATGTTGATGGGCGCCTTTAGGAGATGCTGCTGACCTGTGCACCCCACAGCTCAAGGCCTGTGGCAATATCATATTTTTAAAACATCTCCTACATGGTAGGAAACTAGAACTTTTGCTGGACCCACAGCCAGAGTTAATACTACACCTTGAGGTCACTAAGACTTAAGGCTGCTGTCCCTCTGTGTACTCGGCTGCTTGTTTAGCCTGCCTTTAAAAGAACAGTGTCACAACCAACCTTTCTTGCCTTGGATTTCCTGTATAACCAGCTTTACAACATAAGCTAATGTATAGCTTTAATCTGAAATCAGGTCCATGTCCCTAAACCAGAGAGCAAGGTATGTGCGTTTGCATGTGTGCTATGACAACAATCACTTGCTGAAAAGAACAAACAGAGAAAAAGCATTCTTATGAAATAACCATCAGCCATAAATATTGAAGGCAGCATACCAATATCACTTGATAACGTTGTTTTCTGGGTCAGCTGGGATCATCCCCTATAAAACTCTGCTAAAGATTTTCGAAAAATATCCCTCATGCCTCCCTGTGTCATTCTTTCTGTGTCATACTCTGTTCAATAAAACCTAGGAAACCCCTTGTTATGGACACAAGGACAGACAGATTGACAAGACAGACAAGCACAGACTCAAAATCAGACAACAGACAGGCGATGACAGAAGACATGAGGAGAGAGACATAGAGAATTCAGACCTGGCATGCTCTTGGGAAAATGACTCCAGGAGGAAGCCTTTGATCCTTTTCCCTTCGTGCAACACTGAATTATCTTGGGTCCTCAGGGTTATCACTAATGCATTTAACCAGTGCAAGGACCGAGATGGTGGAGGGTCTGCAGAGTTAGGGACAAGCAGATTCCTTATCTTTCTGTTTTGAGCAAACTATAGCTCTGGCAGTGTAGACCTGGATAGGACATCATACTGACATACTAGGAAAGCCTGGGTAGACTCGACAAGAAAGACCTTTCTTCCTAGAAGATGCAGCAGTTGACAACAAAAGTCAGGCAGAGTCCTGAGGCAACACTTGCCCCCAGTGGGTACAAACTCCTTCCTGAGCATGGGAAAGGCAGCCTGAACAAGCTGTCACAAGGTGAGGGAATTTGGCTGGACACCTGGAAGTTCAGCACTGAGAAAGCTGCAGGGCCACAGACATTCAGTAATGAATGTCCCCCAACCTTATTTGTTTGCACAGGTTGGTGAGGATAGAGGATATTTACAGAGCAACTGGAAAACCACCAAAGACTCAAAGCTACTTCTTTTCAGTCTCTAAGCTGGTCCTGACAAATACCTTCCTTCGTGGCCTGCCTAGTCTAAAGACCAAAGGTCAGAGTTCCTGGGCATCACTATATTGTCTTAGTAAAAGGAAAATGTAATTCACATACACATTTACAGCCCAAGGGCCAGGCACAGAAGCCCACGTCTATGGTTTCAATACTTAGGAGGGTGGATACAGGGTGGCCACAGCAAGTTGGAAGCCAGCCTGGGCTGCAAATAGGGTTATGTAGCAAGAAGGGTTAGAAGGGCCAATGAAGCTCTGTAAAAGAAATTTTAAAAAAATTTTAAAAACATGGTTTTCCCTTATCACCTGTGTGGCTTCAGCTGCTGTGACTCACTCCAGAGCCAGATAAGCAATGCCTATATTTTGATATTTTTGAAACTCAAGTCCTTTCATCAGAGAAAGCAATGGCCAGAGGTCAGTGCTACATCTGCTGATTTACTATATTCTGATTAAATAAGACGTTCCATAGAGAATGTCCTCAGATAAACTGGCATGACAAAAAAATTTAACTTTCAGAAGTTCTCCTTGGATGCTGTACTTGAAGACAGACCAAGAGGAAGCTGCCAGCAGTGCTTTCATGCCTTCCTCTGGCCAGGTTTATTTTTTGTGCTTTTTCCTTTGGTTCCAGGTACAGAATGACCCAGCGTCTCTTGCATGCTAGGCAGGTGCTGTGCCACGACACTGCATTCTCAGCCCAGGCTCTAAATGCATAAAGACCCTGGTCCCACAAAGTTGGGATGTAACTGCAGGGTGTCTGTCTCAAGCCCAAGAGAACCACAGAGTACACAGCAGGCATCTACTGACCCAAGACAGACAAGGTTGATTGTGTCAAGGAGCAACAACAACAGCGCAATGGAGTCCCTTTCTCGCCTGGACAGCTGACTTCCTCTACTGTTACTGCTTGCCTTCCCCACCCCCTCTATCTCTCATACTCCAGGAAGCAAAAGAGAGGAAATGTGCATCAACTTTGGAGGAAACCTTCCGGTTTGCAAGCATGCTTTTGGCTGACATTTTCTTACCTAGTCCTCGGGCGTCTGCACAGTTAATGTGTTTATGCAGGAGACTTTCATTCCTGTACCCTTCCTCATGCAGCTAGGAATGGGCGGAGGTGAGCTTTAAATTCAGCCGCACACCGTGAGACTCCGTGCTGCTGTGCCCCCCTTTTAGATCATTCTCCATCTGTGCAATGTTTCTCCTTCCTTGGGCTCTCTTTGCCTCATTTCAGTACTTCAAAAGGGCTTCCCAGGAGACTCGAGGGTTGCCACCTTCCATCCACGGTGAGTTTCTGGGGCAGAGGCTCAGCCTTTAAAAAGCATCTATATCACCCGATAAATAGTGACGTGTCACTTTCTGAAATTGCTTCTGTGCCACTTTCTGAAATGGTTCCTGTGCATCTTGAAAATAGTTTATTCCTTAGAAGTTTACAGGCAATACAGAGATGGCTCAACAACTAAGAACAATTATTGTCCTTGCAGAGGCCCCAAGTTCACTTCCAAGCACCCACATGGATGCCTCACAAATACCTGTTACTCCAGCTCTGGAGGGATTTGATGCTCCAGCCTCTGTGGGTACCTCATGTACACATGCTCAACACAGATAAATACAGTACACATAATTTTTAAGAGATAAAAATAAATCTTTAGAAGAAAAAGATTTCCTATGGGTTCCCAGTAAAAAATAACTCCAGTCATTACAAACTAATATAATCTAAAATGCATTCCCCAATACCTCCTTCTGGAAAACAAAATCCCCCCCCCAAAATGAAACAGAAGGCAGCAGCCCAGAACTAAAACAAAGAGTAGAGTCCCTTGAAGGTGAATGGAAAGGCGAAGGGGGAAATCAGCTAAAGGTCCCTCCTCCATCTTTTCTAGCACATCTGCCTCTCATCCCCATCTGCTTTGCTCATCAAGCTCTAGCTCCTCCCCTAGTCTTACTTATAAAAGACTCTGTAGTGTGGTGTTGCTTATCTAGAGTCCCCTCATTTGGCATTCAAATTCAAGTCCCAGTGCCCTTCCTACCACACCTCTGCAAGGAAATCGTTTGCTTCACCTCTCCCTATCTTGATTCTCTAATCTTTGAAATGGAGATGTAGTAGCCAGGCCTGGTTTTGGAGTTGACATGTTTCTAAAGTAATGTACCTGGGGTTTCATAAAACAGCTGCTGTGTGCACTGTGAAGGTCTCTATGCTGATCTTGCTGCACCTGGCTTTTCCACACCAATGTTAACCACCTGTCAATGCTTGCTATGTCCTACAGGCTCACCGGACTCTGAAACCAAAGACCTTCACCAGCCCTGGAGTGACGTAGCGACCTTTTGGAGTTCCCACAGAACAAATGTCTTCTGTTCCATGGACAATTAACCATTGCCAATTTTGTCAGCACAGAAGCCGCCAACTCTGATGCTCTCCATCCCTCTGTGAGCAAAATCAACAAAAACTATCCTCTTTGAATGCTGAAAGAATGTTTTCTCCTCGGCACACGTTAGACATACTGGATGAAATCAGAGTGCTTATTTTATCCTCTCGATTGGCAGTGCCCCAGCCTGCTGAGCACTGGTAAAAACCTGAGGCTTTCAAATTCATGGGGCCATCAGCTAAAAATACGCTACCACACACACTCTAAAAGATCCCAGTTTAGAGCCACAAGAAGCAATTCAACCAGAAGTGGTGTCCTTCTCTGGGCGCCATCCCATGAAAGCCTGTGACCCTGCACTTCCCCGCCCCCACATCCATACCCAGCCTTCCCCCGGTACCCCACAGTGTAATGCCACAGGAAGATTTTTCACATTTTTCATTGCTAGGATGTAATCTCTTCAGCTCCTAGCGTCCTCCTACACACTTAGCAGATTGTGGTTTAGCACTCAGGGCAGTGTGCATCCACACTTTAGCTCTCACAGGGAAAGAGACTCACTTGGAATCAATAGCAAACAAGCTCAGAGCCTTACCTACGCATCAGGTGTCAAAAATGCGCAAAGCTTGACTGAGCTGAGGGAGGAAAAACGCCCTGTCATGAAGAGGATAATTGTTTCCACAGTTAACGCCTCCAAAAAGTGGACAAAAATAGCAAAAAGGAGGATATTTTAAAACTCTATTAAACCATTCTACTACAAAACTGCAAACTTGTAAAGGGCTAGAGAAAAGCAAAGAGCAACTAAATCATGGGTCTCAACCTGTGGGTCGCAACTCCCCTGAGTTGACCGAACCTTTTGTAAGGGTTGCCTAAAGCCATCAGAAAACACGGATCTTTACATTATGGTTTATAACAGTAGCAAAATTACAGTTATGAAGTAGCAATGAAAATAATGCTATGGTTGGGGTCACCGCAACATAAGTTGCTGTATTAAAGGGTTACAGCATTAGGAAGGCTGAGAACCTCTGAACTAAATAATGTTTGCCTGTGTGGATCAATTCCAAGGCCGCTCCTGCCATCTTCAAAGTCCAGGCTGTGCGTTTCTGGGGGGGAAGAGATGACGTCACCAGGCAGAGAGCTAGCGTGGCTTTACTTCAAGTGGGCGCTGAGCAAGATGAATTTAGGACCTTGTGTTTGCCAAGGACTTCTCTTATGGAAGAACCAAAAACCTTCATTCACTTCTGGTGTCAGAGGACGAAAGCAGTTTAGAAGTGGCTATCACCCCTTGGGTCTCTCTTGACCCCCTTACTTCTTCCATCTGCCTAGCTTGTCACCCCTTAAATCTACTGACCTGCTCCTGGGCTTTGACTTCATCATCTTTGCTTATCTCTGCCCTCCGGCATTCTTCATATTAGCAAGTGAGGGCTTTCTTCTCACTATTAAAATGCAGTATCTTATCCGCAAACTCTCTTTCAGCTCCCATTTCTCTTTTTAGCTATGCTTTAGCTGGTACGCTTTTGGTTTTGCTTGGCTTTTTAGTTAGAGTCAGAATGGGAGCCATTGCGTTCTTAAATAATTGTGAGTTTTGATTCAAATATTGCAGAGGTTTGGGGACTAATTTAGTTCAAATTAGTGATTCAACCAGCACAGTCTGGACTCAGCAAAGCCCCTGGTCTAGCAGAACCTCAGGGGAGAAAGCATTCACTTGGAGGATCCAATGACACCTAAACCAGAAGCCTATGCTGCCATCAGCACGTCAGGGTATGGGAAGCTACCAACAGTACAGCAGCCTGTGACCTCGGGTGGAGGGAGTTTCTCTCTCCTCCTGGTTCTCTCAGGGAACCAGCAGACTTTGAAATTTACAACATTGGCATCTGTAATGAGGCATCCGTAAAGGATCCATGAAGAAGGAGCACTATAGTGAGATCTAGAGCAACATCAGGACCCATGGCATCCAAAACTCAGCAGGTTCTCCACACTGTTTTGTTCAGATAAACAGGAAGGAGTTCCGTCCACCTGGAGAGACTCACTCATTCTCTTGGGAAGGATCCCTTCAGAAACGTACAGGGATGATTGTATGACTGAGTATAAGTACTGCTGTGATGGGAGAGGATTTTCACTGTTCTGCCCAGCCCCCAACAAACCACAGGGGCTTGTAACACCAGCCTTCACTGCAGAAATTGGAGTGTATGGATTAATGATTCTTTTTTAAACCTATACAAGGACATTTCTTTTTGTTTCATGTGTGTGTATGTGTGTGTGTGTGTGTGTGTGTGTGTGTGTGTGTGTGTGTGTGTAAATACACCTATGTGTGCGTACACCCCTGTGCATATGTCCAGTGGCCAGAACAGGACGCCAAGTTTCTTCTTCTAATGCTCTCCACCTAATTGCCTTGAGAGACAGGGTCTTTCTGGAAGCTCACTGTTTTGACTGGGTTGGCTGGCCAGCAAGCTTTTCCTCAAAGTGCTGAAGTTTCATGCATGCATCTATGCAATGGGTGCTGTGGATTCACACTCAGCTCCTCACACCTTCCCAGCAAGAGTTCTTATCCACTGAGCCCTCTCACCAACTCTCTATGGGTATTTCTCAGGAAGATGACTATAACATGAATTTGTCACAATCCATTTTAAGACTTAGGTAATGAGCAAACTAGAGATTGGGTGTTGCCACAGAAAAACAAAAACAAAACAAAACCTACAGAAAAAGCCCGTACAACCCTACTCTGAAAAGAGGGGCAGAGTAGAAGTGTTTTCCGTGCACAGCCCTGCATACACACACATTCACATCCAGTCCACGGGGAACCTGAATTTACTTACTGCACACCAGTCTCCTTTACCCCATATCCCTGCCAGCCCTGAAGGATGTCAGAGCCGCCCGAGCTCCAGATCAGTTGACTGGGCAAACGGCCACAGGTCTGCCTGTACCCAGAAGCTTTGTAGCCACCTGCAGAGACAAAAGACTTGAACTGATTCTGAGGCTGATCTTTCTACTCGGCAGCCCCAGCCTTGTGATTAGAGCTCAGGCAAGTAGATACTGACTCCTGGCATGCAGGTAGTGAGAGAAGTCAGCGTCCTGGACGCAGCCACCGTTACTTCAGCATCCACTCCCCTGCCTGAAAATACCTTTGTGAAAATCACCACGTATATTTACCAACTCCAGAGTGCCTCTTCAGCCATCTGTGGGAGATACCAAATCAATTTCCCCTTACATCTATTTATCCAACATGGCAAGTTATCAAGGTGAACCCCCAAAATAAGGAGCAGCAAGGGAAGGCTGTCTAGGATTCTGTCTAACTTCACAGCTGATGATCATCACCTCTATCCCCCCACCCCACGCCTGAACAAAATGGGCTTATAGAAAGAACACCCTGTGCTGAGCTATTGCGTTTGGGTCTCTTGGCTTTTTTGCTGCCTCTGTAACTATCCCCAATAAAAACATTTTTCTTCTGTTTCTCTAGACACCTCTCCTGTCTTTCTGACAAGTGTTCTGCCAAAGTTTTAAAATAAAGTATTTTCCCTGGGCTTTTATCTCTCCTTTTCTCACTTTACAAGATGACTGGTCTCAGTTGTCAACTAAACTGGATTTGAAAATAACTAAGACATAAGCCACGAGGCATTCCTGTGAAGGGCTTTCTTGATCCTATTATGTGAAGCAGGAAGACTCACCCAAAATGTGGGCAGTGCGTACTGGTGGCAGCGCAGATAAAAAGGCCCGGAAGACGGAAGCTTTTGCCTCTTTGCTTGCCTGCTTTCACTCTTGCTGGCATTCCTTCACTGGGATTAGAACCAGGTTGTTGGAACTGAAGACCAGCAGCTCTGCAGGAATGCTGCAGGCCTTCAGAGCCAGGTAGGGCTGCGGAGACATCAGCCTTACAGACTAAACAACCAACTACTCAATTCTTGGGATCTCCAGGGAGAGGCTGCAACTGTTGGACTACCTGGGCCATATTCTGTAAGCCAATCTACTAAGTTACCTTCATATATATTCTATCAGTTTTGTTTCTTTACAGAACCTGGCCAATGTATTTATATATTATTTCTGTTTTTTTGAAACTGTTTCTCTCCATGGGGCTTAATTCACCTATCGCGCGTCTGTTGATCCCACACTTTGGTCAGAACCACCGAACAAAGGATATTCACAACTTAAAACTGGGGTCTCAGCCCATGATGGTAGGGAGAGCAGAGCAGAGCAGAGCAGTTTGTGGTGGAAGTGTGCATGAAGCAGAACAGGCCTCGGAGAGCAGGGCCAGAACCAAGAGCCAGTCACCCACTGCTGCTGGCTAGGCCCCAACTCTTAAATATGCCAGCGGCTCCCAAAATAACCCCAGCAGCTGGGAAACAAACATTCAAAATCAGTGTCTGATGAAGACCTTACAGAGTTACACACACACACACACACACACACACACACACACACACACACACACGATCGTTAGAGACCTCTGCTTTTCAGGTGTCAAACTAAATTATGATGGCTGCTATTTAAGACCTTCTTATATGCCAGGTACTATGCTAACAGCTTTAGTGAGATAAATTTAGCAATTATCTCCTTTATTTCTCTGGACAAGTGTAGAGTGGGCCTCAGAATCCTCGTACTACAAATGAAAACCCATTGAAGAACTGTGACTCCCTTGTCATCGTCGTGGTGTTAGCTCAATTTCAAGCACAGCTTATTCTGATCCCAAGGCCTCTGGCTGTGACTAGGAATTCATTTGATAGGAATTCTAATGTAGTCAGTGGTTTATCATGCAAACTGCCTTTAAGTTAGACTACGCGTGCGGGTTTAGCACAAAGAGCCACTCAGGGCCCTGGAGGAATCAGCCTCACTGAGCTTAGCACTGTTCTACAAATGTTTTGCCCCTTCAATAATTTAATAAACACCTGTCTGATGTGGGCCCAGCATGAGGCAGGCACTCAGAATGCCCACGCCTTTCAGTCCTTTCTGCAACCTGCCTCTCTGAATACCACTGCTCCTCAGTGCAGACACTTCCTCGTGCATGACCAGCAGAATGAAAATCATTTTGCAAATGTCAATAGGAACATTTCCTCCTCCCTGCTCGAACCTTCTACACCACCTTGGGAAGAAGTAGGTTTTGGACCATCTCTGTTCCCTTAGGATGCCTTTAATCCCTCCACTGTGGCCCTTAGCCCTTCTTGCAAATGCATTTGTTTAGGAGTCTTGTCTCCTATAGCGAAATGTACCACAGATTCTCTGAGATTAGGGAAAGTTCTGCACATCTCCCCACCCTACCATCTCCTGTGCTAGTATGTCTTCAGCGTCTACTAGATCAGTGCTTGAATGAATCACACCAGCACTTCGATAAATGTGTTTAGTTTTAATCAGCTCTCCTCAAGTCGCCTTCTGGTCATTTCAAGTCTTCAAAAGTGAGATGAGAATGGGATAAAGGATGTGCTAAGTTCCCAAATGTTTATGAAAATCAGTTGAGAGCTAGGCCGCCCCATACACTGGCCTCCAGCCACCTGCTGCCAGGCAGTACTTGAAACACGGCTAATGTGAGTCAAGCTGTAAAGACTGAATATCTATGTGACTGTAGAGACAACACTTCAAAGAATGAAAATTAGTTAATTAACATTTATCCTAAATGTTAATTATTCTAACTCTATTATTTGGAATTTTTTTCTCATTTGTTTGGTTTCCTAACGTGACTACTAAAAAACTTTAAAATTATATACAAAGTTAAACAGAGCTGGCCTAGATTGGCGAGGGCAAGCAGCCTGAAGGCCTGTGCCTGGACGTCCTGAACTGACCCTTCCCTGCCCTTGGTGGATGTTTCTTACTGTTAAGGGCCTCTCTCCAAAGGCTAGAGTTAGGATAAAGTAACAAAAGATGGTGTTGATACAAATATAGAGGAAAACTAATGGTGGTTTCCTGGGAAAAACAGCTATGCAGAAGATGGGTTCCCTAGAATCTATTTAGACTGACTTTTAGATTATTAATAAATGATATTAGTAAGCATGAGATAGAGGACCTGAAAAAAATATTAAAGAAGAAAAACAGGGAAAATTTGGAAGCTGACAAGCTGTAACTGAATCACTAGGCTTTAATGTTCAGCTTCAGAAAAAAAAACAAAACAAAAACTAGCATGGACAGGAAGAGATTTTGATCTGGCTGTAATTGATAGACCTTGTTAATAAAGTAAACAGCTTTAGGAATCCTGATGTTCTCCTATCCTTTACAGGATGACAACAAGAAATCTTATTGAAACAAGGGTTCATGACTAAGGCGTGAAGAAAAGCATTTTGTCTCAGTGAACTGCCTGCCTTTTCGAGCAGACTTGTCAGATCAGGATTTTTTCTGATGTTGTACCATTTTAAGAATCCAAAAAAAGGATGATGGTTTTATTTTAAATATAAAAGAAAAACAGAGTAAAAACTCAAATAGAGTCATTCTGTCTAACATTTTTGTAACCACAAGCCTTTATGACACCAATCTTAGGGAAGAAAACTTTGAGTTAAAAGAAAACTGATTTTATTATAATGTTAATTTTTAGTGCTTATGAAATTTGCTAGCTTTGTTTCTCTTGTTCCTATAAACTTACATAACCAAGAAAGAGTTAAAGCTACATAATCAATGATTTAAAGTTTCTGAGGAAATTATTTTGTGTATCAAACTTGCAAGAGACACAGGTTGTCAGAGCAGGTCAAGCCAGATTCACTTCTCTCTGTCCAGTCTCGTGAAACGAAACTGATGTGACAAGCTCTCCCACCCACCCTTCTTCATGCCCGCCCTCATTCAGGGCTGGACCCTGGCACTAGACTTTATGTCAATAGTCCGTGTAGCTTAGGAAGGAAAATGTTGCCTGCGAGTTAGGAAATGCTTCTCCTTTTTGTCTCTAAAATCACACATAAGGAAAGAGAAAGGAAAGAGGAGAGAGGCTGGGGTTGAATAAAAAGAAAAAGAAGGCAGGGAGGGAGAAAAGATAGAGAGTAAGTCAGTGTGTTTCTAGAGAACAGCTCAGTGACAAAGTGTTACCCCTTACTAAGCGTCTAGTAATCAGTATTGTCTGAAAAGGTTAATATGACTTTTTTATTTCTCCTATAATAATAATGTTAGAGCTGTTATTCAAACACTGAAACAACCTTAGCTATATCTAGACTTAATCCAAATAGTTAGAAACATTAAGGGATAAAGAAGGAAGAAAGGAAATAAAAACAGGCAAAATTTAACATCAACACTGAATCTATAATGATCCCTAAAGCGTCTCTTACTAAGATAGAAATGTTTCTGTCATCTTTGCCTCTATGCTGTGAAGTGCTTTGCTCCAAATCTGAATGGATTAGTTAATTCTGCTCCTCATGACCTCAACAAATCAAGAGAATACCAGCTATAGGAACAGTATTTGCTCAGATTAATTATTAGTGCTAATAAAGTTTATATTATAATAATGTTTCATAATTTTAAATTTTAAATTTCTTACTAAATAGATTTATTAAATAGTCATTACTTTTTTAAATGAGACTCATTTTAAAGAGATTATGATAGTCTTAGTATTTTATTATGCAAATAAAATGTCAGGGAAACATTAGTAATTTCGTATATTAGTTACTATCATTATATCTTGATATTATGCCAAAACCATTGGTCTGGAAATTTGGGAATTTGTATTCTTGTCATTTTCAGTGTTTGCTATTTATTTTCTTGTTTCATTTCAAAACTAGGTAATACAAAATTTCCACCACTCAATCTCCAGATTTTGCAATAGAAAGTTACCTCATTTGTTCTTTCAGCCAGAAATAGATAACCTTGTAACATAAAATTCAAAGTCATAATTTTAGATTTAAAAGATTTACAAATCCTCTACTTTCCTCCATGTTAATAAAAAGAATTTTGTAGGGCCAAAAACAAAAACAAAACAAAACAAAATGAAAAACGAATGAAAGAACACACAAACAAAAACCCAAAAAAGGACTCCTGCTGTCTCTTGAAGAATGGTGTCTTACCGTTCCTCATCTGCTCCACTTCACAGAAGTGTGTTCCGGTAGGGGTGTGGATGAAGGCATGGACGTGCTTGACTCCGTTCTGAAAGGAGGACAGAGTTGTTTCCGGTCACATTCCAGCACAAACCATGATAGCAGTTTCTCTAAACTGGGAGCATAAATGATATCACCTTCTCAAAGCGTTTCCAGGGGGCCTCTTCCACGTAGACATGGGCTCTGGTGACATGGTTAAAAGAAGAAAGGAAGTGCTCGCAGATGTTCATAGCAAAGGTCTCTATGCTTTTTATCTGTAAAGAAGACATACTGCTGATCAAAAACACCTCATTTAAAACACTCAGCAGATTCGCTTTTTTCCTTTATTCTGAGGTAGGGGCTCACTGACTACACAGCCCAGTTTGACCTTGAACCCATGAACCTTCTGTCTACACCTAATTCTGGGATTTAAGCCTCTGTATCTGGCTTAAGGTACTTGTGTTTGTTTAAGATAAGGCTCGAAGGTTAGCCCAGGCAAGCATCAAACTCAGGGCAGTCCTTCTGCACCAGCCCCCGAGGGCTGGGATTACAGGCATCCATGCTGAATCCAGCCCAGAGCAAATGCTGAGCACTCGCCGGTGCCCTTTCCTGAGCACTTGTTTCTCCCAACGAGAGAAACAAGGAACTAGGATCTCAGGAGATGAAGAGCCCCATCCTGTTCTTTTCTCTACAGTCCCTGGGTGTGGTTCACAGACTTCTATCACCAAGGAGACTATCCTGTTATCATTTTTAAAAAAACGTTTTGTTATTTTTTATTTTATGTGTATGAGTGTCTTGCCTGCATGCATGTCTGTGCACCATGCTCGTGTCTGGTGCCATGGAAACCAGAAGAGGGTGATGGATCTTGTGGAACTGGTGTTACAGGTGGTTGTGAGCCACCATGTGGGTGCTAGAGCAGCCAGTCTCTTAACTGCTGAGCCATTTCATTAGCCCCATCCTGTGTTTATAAAGAAACCAGCTTTGCATGCAAGAAGGTATCAGGAGATAAACAAAAAGTAACTGTGTTCCAGAATCTTTTCTCAATGTGTTTGTAATCCTTGGTCTTTTCATGAGGCTTGCAAATGGGCTCCAGTGTTCCCAAAGAGTAAGTTAGTCTTTGGTTGTGTCTGAGCATTTCCATGGTGGGAAGACACGCCCTGAATGTGGGCGGGGTCAGCCCATCTCCTGGATCCCAAAATAGATAGAAAGGCGGAAAGCAAGTTGAGCACCAGCATTCATCTGTCTGTTTCCTAACTATGTACACAATGTGACTAAGTGCCTCACACTCCTGTTGCCAACACGACCCTACCAGGACGGACTATGGCAGCGGTTCTCACCCTGGGGGTGATGACATCTTTGGGGTTCACATATTAGATGTTTACATTACAATTTCATAAAAGTAGCAAAATTACAGTTATGAAGTAGCTACAAAATAATTTTATAGTTGGGGTCTTCACAACATGAGGGACTGCATTAAAGGGTTGAAGCATTAGGAAGGTTGAGGACCAGGAAACTATACCCTTAAACCATGAGCCAGAATAAACACTTCCTGCCCTATGTGGTCCCCCTCCATGCCCTGAAGTATGGGGCATTTTGTTATAGCAATCAAAAAACCAAAACAGGAGACACAAATTTTTGGACACAAATTTTTAGATTTTTCCAATAAGTAGAGAATCTTATAATCAAAATTCTCTTCTGTTGTACAACAATGGCACTTTCTGCTACAAATGCACATTCTAAAGGTGATAGAACTTAAAGAAATGCGAAAATGAGTTAAATTTAGTCTGAAATCCTCCCATGACCTTGACTTGCCCATAGTTCCTATGTGAGGTAACAAATTAATTTGCCAGGAGCTTCCCTTCCTAACTAACGAGGTAAATCAAAAGAATGAAATGAAGCAAGCTTTTCTGTAAGCCTGAGAATTTTAGGGCAGAAAGGAAAAATTTAAAAATGGCATATATGTAAAAATAGGTTAAAAGGAAATGAGAACTTAAAATAAGCAAGTTCCGCCCCCACGTGAGCTTGTACTGAATTTGCATCAAGAGGCAGCAAGCATCTAGGGATGCTTATACCCCTTTGAGCTTCGCCAGGACATGCACTGTGTTCTTGATGGTGTCTGTTGGAATGATGTCAGAGTTGTCACCGTGGAGGTAATCCTTCTTGGATCTCAGGGTCAGCTGCACTGAAGTCGCCACCTCTTTGATGCTGTGGTATTTTCCATCCCTCTGAATATGGAGAACCTTGACCATGTCCTTCCCATAGCCAGTTCTGACAAATTCCACTTCATCATTCTGTAACGAAAATATAACCATCTGATTGAAGAAGGCTAACTGAGTTAACAATGGCAGCTGCAGTCTTCTCTAGATTTCCATTTTGTTAGGCAACTGTAACATGTGAGACCCAGAGCGCTTATGAAAGCAGTGTCATTCCCGACCTTTGAAGATTGGTCTTTCACAGGGAAAAGAAAAAAAAAGGCTCCCATGAAGCAAAAATATATCAGATTACCCTGAGGACAGACAGGCAGATGGTTCTCCTGATAGCAATTTTAAACATTTACTGAGTTTTATTTATGTGTATGAGAGTGCAGGTGCCCATAAAATCCAGAGCTGTCAGAAACCCTGGAGCTGGAGTTACAGGCAGTTATGAGCCACCCGATGTGGGTGTGAGGATTTAAACTCAGGTCCTCTGCGAGAGCAGGATGTGCTCTTAACCACTGAGCCTCTCTCCAGGCCCTCTTGATAAGAATTATGAGCCTCCTGGGTCAAAGCTACAGCCTCACTACAATATGCAACCTGTTTCTGTAACAGCTGTGGGAATCGGTATCTTACAAATGGTGGACAAAGATGCAGTGGCCTGCCCTCCTTCACGTGCAGGGGCAGAGTTATAAACATACCCAGGTCTGTTGACTCCAAACTCTATAATGGCCACCATGGAAACCAGCTTTCTTCTAGAAAATTCCATGACTATGTTAACTGGAAATCATTCCATGCCTCCACCCCCTTCCATTTTTAGAAAAGCGATATTTCTGAGAAAAGGCTGTATGATGATGGAAACCATTTAAAAACTGCCTTTTCTGTTTGCTGCCAGAATGCAGAAGGGTAGTTGGTGAAAGGGTGCAGAATATCTTCAGGAATGCCGAGGTGGGGCATCTGACTGCAGGGAAAGCCAAGCCCCTAATGGAGAGACGCTTAAGGAAGGGATGGCCATCATTCATTAAGACCTGTGTCTGGAGACGGAGCCTTAGCTAGTAAACACATCCATTTCTAAGCTGGCATCCACCAGGCTTGTTGCTGGGTGTTTGAGATGAGCAAAGAGTCATAAAGCTGTATAGATTTTTAGCGTGGATACTGAACATTAAAGCGATGATGGAGGTGGTAAAAATGAAAGCAAATGACAAACAACATACAGTGCACACACAGTGCAAGTCTGGGTAGGAAGTCAAGAAGTCTCTCTTGTTGCTCTCATTTAGGATGCCCAAGATTGCCCAACAGTCTCTGTGTGAGAAGTCACCATTTCCCCTGAGGAGAATTTAAAGATACTAACCAACATCAAAAATGGTTGTCCTTTCCTTAAAGAACATGAGGAACGAGAGGCCATCTTGCACCTTGGAGATGCAGCCAGCTGGGGCAAGCTCTTGTTCATTTAACATATACAAAAGTTCGGGGTGTCTGGATTAAATCCTGCCTATCCAGGAGGGAGAGTCTCAAAGACGCACCCCCAAAATCTTTGATCCAACCTTTGGGAGCATCTTAAAAACTATGATCAATAAGGCCCTCGGGGTGGATCTCACTCGGCAGACTACCCTGTGTTTCCTTCTCAGCACCACAGAAACTGGTGTGGGGGTGCATCCTGCAGTCGTACTTGCGAAGTGGAAGCAGTAAGATCAGGAGTTCAAGGTCATTCCAGGCTGTCTAGGCAGGTCAAGGTCAGCCTGAGATACATGACCCTGTTAAAGGAGCTTTCACATGGAGAAGAGGATGCCAGTAAAAAATATGACAAAGCCGAGCTAACGGTTCTTCAAATGGCTGTGATGGTAGCGGAGAAAGAGAAGCTGTTGTGTTGTGACTGTACTTTGGGATCGGTCCAGGCCCCAATTCCACCTTGCCGCTTGCAGCCTGATGGCTTGTGACAAGTGGTTGAATGTCACTGGGCTTCAGTGGCACCTGCACCAGTGGGGATAACCACCAGCACCATTTGGGGTGGCTGGTGATGACGGAAGCTCCAGCTTTGTTTCTAGAAGCAACATCGCCATGCCAGGCAGTTGGCTATAGCTGCAGCAGAGACAATGCTTTTGAGAACACGGGGTATCCAGCAGACATGCAGTAATCATATGATACCATGCCCATACTCCACATACCACCCCCAGTGGTATGCCTGTGCCCACTTAAACTCAGCTGTTGCTATTCTGAATTCATGTGGGTCAGATACTTTCTCTGCCTGTACGCCTTGCATCTTTCTCAAACTTCCTCTTCCTTCTCACACTCTGACTACCAACATCTTATTTCTCCCAGCCCCCCTTCATGTCTCTGGTGTAACTTCCTCCAGGTAATCTGTCTTAGCCCTTCAAACATGGAGTAGGTGGCTCCTTTGATGTATTCTCAAGATATTTAATATTACCTCAGAATATTCATCAAATTGTATTGCAAGTGCCTCTTCATGTGTGATTCATTCTGAAGCAGTAAACTATGAATGCAGAAGAAAGTTCTATGTTGGTCACCATGGCAACTTCAGCACTCAACACCTTGCCCGGATCTTAAATAGGAGCTTGATAAATGTGTCGTGAATGAATGGATAGTGCTACTAGCCACCTCCTCTGCTTGCCTGATGACACAGAACAGTTAATGAAAACATAGGAAGCATTCCAGTACAGGAAGAGTGGGTTCAGTTCTATTGCCATCCAAAAAGTCCCTTCCTGAGAAAACAGGAACAGGAAGGTGGGCCTTCTGATGTCACAGCCTAAGATCACAGGCATAGCTGGCCTGTGAAGAGCGGCCCATGGCTGGTAAGATGGCTCAAGCAAGTAAAGGTGCCTGTCATCAATAGCGGTGGCCTCAGGACTCACATGGTGAAGGAAAGAACCTTCACAAGCTGTCCTTTGACCATCACACGCAATAGCATGCTTATCTATACACAGAGAGAAAGAGAGAGAGAAAGAGAGACCAAATAACAGAAGATAGACAGATAGATAGATAGATAGATAGATAGATAGATAGATAGATAGATAGATGGGGGGGCAAATCCCAGAATGACAAAACTGAGTGTAAAGACAGAGACAATACAAAGTATTTAAACTGATAATTAAACAGCATCCAACTAGAGTGTAGCTACCCTGAGCCAGCAATCCCTCAAGGCACATGAGAGAGAGGTCAGAGCTCTGGAAAGAGATCCTAAGCCAGGTGTCAGAGGGCATGCATGTAATCTCAGCTAAGAAAGGATGACCATTAATTCAAGCCAGCTGGGGATACACACCAAGGACTTTGCTTCCTAAAACTGGACACCTACGCAAGCTTGAGTTGGCAAGTTTGCTGAGAAGTGAATTAGATTCAAAGGACCTAATCACTTACGTTAGTTACCTTTCTATTGCTGTACCAAAACACCATGAGCAAGAAAACTTAAGAGGAAAGAGCTTATTTGTGTTTATGGTCCGGAGGACTAGAGTCCATGATGGTAAGCAAACACATGGTGGCAGGAGGCAGCTGAGGGCTCACAGCTTGAACAGCATGAAAAAGAGAGAGTGAATTCAGAATGGCATGAGTGCTCGAACTTCTGAAGGCCGCCTGCACTGACATGCTTACTCCAGCAAGGCCACACCTCAATAGGCTTCCCAACAGCACCAGCAACCAGGAACTGAACAGTCAAATGCTCAAGATTATGAGGGACATCTCATTCAAACAACAACAGCCTTTGAACCTGAACAGGAGCACCAAGTCCAGCATGGAAGACCCAAAAGAGTCAGTACATAGTAGCCTGCCCAGTGGAGGCCATCCTCCTCAGGTCTGTAGCCAAAGAGTAGGAAGTCATTGTCAGAACCCTACTGTGTACAATGAGTGTAGAGATCTACAGCCACGGCAACTGTTGGCTGTGTATAAATGGCATTATGTGGCGATGGCAGGCTTTGATGGAGGCAGCCCTGGTGGGGTCTTTGTTCAGCTGCTGTAAATTCTAAATGAATGTAAATTTATCCATCTATACAACTAGTATAACAGTGTCCCCTCCTGGAATTCTAGAGAGGTACAAAGTTAAAAGCATTAAAGCACCCAGCAAAGTGCCCGGCAAACATGTGCTCAATACGTGTTACTTATAATTATCACCGATAAATAACAAACCACTTGCCCAGTTTTGCATGAAGGGATCCTATGGACGGAGATAAATAGTTAGAGAATGCACACCAAAGCTGAACACAAGCGGGTAGAATCAAGGAACATCTGCTCAGAGAGGGTCTGCCTCCAACTGTCCCTCCCTTGGGTACAATTGCCTGATTGGAATTTCCATCATCACCGATACCCATACCTTGGGTGTCCTCCCTCAGGGTCGTATGACTTAAGAGGCACAGTCATGAATGGAGAGACTGTTCCTACAGTAACATCCTGATCAAATCCTGACCAGGCTCTGTACAAGACACATCTCCTTTCCTGGAAATGTTTTGAAATGTACTGGGGTTCAGACTTGTGAATTATCTACAAACAATGTTGGCAAGACTCCTGAGGTTTTGAAGGATTCTTATGAATGTCCATGTCAAAAATTGGTTCGTAACTGTTACTTCTGGCTGCACTGAAGTGGGTGTGGTTGCCATAGCAGCTTTAGGATGCCATAGCCTCCAGTCTGTTGAACTCCTCAGGACCCGGCGGATACGTTTTAAGCATAACTATGTATTTCATGAAGTTGTAAATAAATTTTTATGTATTTATGAGGTGGGGTATGGATTTTTCTAGGGCACACACATGGATTTTATTCTATTACAAAAGAGTCGATGACTCACGAAAAGTTAAGAACCATTTCTCTGTATAACTGGGGCCCAAACAGTTAAGATGTTTTTGCTCAGTCTACCCTTCTAGGGTCTAATCACCACCCCTGAGACAGCATGAAAAAGACGATTTGTCATTCTGAGTATATGGCCTTCTGGATCAGGGAAGCGGCAGGGTGGGGATAAGAACACACAGCCTTGAGTGAGATGATCTGTACCAACAGCCGGCTACAGAGACCTTGAGGTCTGTTTGCTTGCTTTTTCCATTCCCTTTTCCATCTATAAGGTGGGATAGCAATAGCACCTATTATCTATAATTGCGAGGTTGCAGGTAACTGCTCAGAACAACGGCCGGCACGTAGTCGTCAGAGAACGTCAGACGGCACCGTTATCCAGCAGCCAATTAGAGCAGAGGTAATAGCTACAATGTTTTGGTATCAGCTCCATTACTGAGCAGCTCTGTGTCCCTTTGTGATTGAGACAACGATGGGACTCACGTCACACGGGTGCACCGTGGAGTGGAGCTGTTCCCATCTACAGACAAATCCTCGTCAGCATAAACTGAATTTTGAGTGAATCCTAACTGAATAGACACACTGAAGGAAAACATTTATATGAAGTGAATATTCTCCTTCGCCCAAATACTATGCATTCTCTCTGCACATTTGTCTGTGCTTTCTTTTAATATTAACATTTACATATTAGTACTGACATGGACCAGATACCCAGTGAATTCTTTCTACTTTCTAGATTTGGAACCAGGCAGAAACAGGTTCATTTCTCTAGCTACACAACTAGGAATTAATGTCAAGTTTCCGTGATTTTAACTGCCTATCATTGCCATCCCCTCTTCCTCAAGTGGCCTGTCTTCATCAGTCACTGCTCTGTCCACACAGTCCTCACCCTAAGCATGGCTCTTCTCTTTGAACTCACGGGGCTCTGTGTTCAACAAGCACCAGCCCTGACCTCCCGCTTACCCTTCCTTCTCCTCCTCTGCACACATCTCATGGCTCCCGATGCTGGCATACTGAAGGTTAAAGCAGACCATCTCTACATCTGGCCCAACAGTCAGCTGTGCTTGTACCTGCCATGAGCCATTTGTCCACGACACAAGATTTCTCACTTTGCAGACTATTTTAGCAAATTTTAGGTCATTTTTAGTTCAAATTGTTTTGAGTTCTAAGACACTGACAATTCAGCTTCGAGTTCTTCTCAAGTTACAAGAGGAGGGAGAGGAAGAGCTCGCCACGTGAGTCTGTGTTTTCCTGACAGGGGTTTTAGTCAGGGCAGGAGAGATGACTGAGGAGTTACAAGCATTTGCTGCTCTTTCAGAAGAACCAGGTTCAGTTTCCAGCACCCATGTGATGGGTCACAACTGTCTGTAACTTAATTCCAGGGGCCCTAATGCCCTCTTCTGACCTCTGCAAGCACCAGACACATACACATGCTGCATAAAAATATATGCACACAAAACGTTCATACACACACACACACACACACACACACTATTTTTAAAATAAGAATCCTTACAGGGGAAAAAATGAGATTGGCTTATGGAACTTAGGAGTTCAGATCATTTTCAGACCACAAAGAAAAGAAAGGCCCTCGTGGCACTTATCACAAGCTCTCTCTTATTAGATGTTATCTGAAGTTACAATAGTCTGGTAAAATTCATAACAACAGAGCTCCCTAATACACACACCCTTTTTTCCACAGAGCCCTATTTTAGCAGCCTCTTCCAGATCTCTGTCCCCCATGGTTTTTCCCACTATGCCCCATACTTCATTCTCTGAACCTCTTTACTCAGCTGGCAAAGGAGGACACATTACTTTAGCTTGTTGCTATTGTTGTTCATTTTAGCTCTTTCCAATATTTAAAAGCAAAGGTTGATGAAGCATTCGCGTCTGTTTACATCTTTATAGAAATAGATTTAATGATAGGGAAACTACTGGGAGAATGTAGACAAAAAGAGAAGAGATTTTTATCTATTTAAAGCAACTAGAGTTTTCTCGCCAGCCTTAGAGCTAATATAAGAATCATTTCTACCTTCAACAAGAAAGATTTAAAAATCTTAGCTGTTTTGTATTTAAATACCATAATTCAATTATAGTGTGGCAGGTAATTGTGGATAAGAAAACCTATTTCTATTTATCTGTCTCTCCTCCTCTTCCCCCTTCCTTCCTACTCATCCCTCCCTTCCTCTGTCTCTTTCTTTCCTTGAAATCTCTCAAGGAGGGTCTTCAAATTCTCCTTCCTTGGATGTTTTCTTGGGCATTTATGAATATGAATCTTCAAGGAGGGGAAGTAATGCTGACCTAATAGAAAAACAAGTGCTCATGATCCACGTCAGGGTCACCTTCGTAGACCTTAATGCACACTAATGATAAGAACAGGAATAACGAGTTATAATCTTAGAAGCAGACAGTGATGTGGAGTGTGTGTGTGTGTGTGTGTGTGTGTGTGTGTGTGTGTGCTTGCTGTATGTTTGCTTTGTTGCCTGGGATCTGCTAACTGTGCAATGAGGCCATACTGATGTTGAGCGAACCTGACCCGTTGTTTAACACTCATGAGGGGCATGTGCACTCTGCTCAGAGTCGATGCTAATGTATGTTTTGAGCACATACTTCGAGAGAAGAATAAAATTTCCCTGTATATTCATGGTGCAAAGAAAGTGTAACCAGTTGCCTCATTGAGACTCCAACTGTGAGTCTTTTACTCATCTTGAAAAATGCCAAGAGAAATTCAGATTTCCCTGCCAGCCCCGTCACCAAAAGCTTCAGGAGAGGAAGTTGGGAAGAAGGTACCCGGGAACCTCTAGGGTAAGGACGGGAAACCTCACAATGCAGCACTGGTGGAGGCATCTGTCACAGACCGGAAGATGTTCCTGAACTGTATTCATGGAAACGGTCTGTGTCCCAGTGACCATGCGTGAAAGTGAACATAAGAACAGTAGCCATGCATTCGTGGCTTCATATGTGTCAGGAAACATGCATGTTTGATTTCCTCTGGCCTTCACTCCAGCCCTGTGACGTACACCTTGCAACCCATTGTTGAGTAACGAACGCACCAGGACCAGTCAGGTCGCCTTCTCAGGACACAGCTGGGGGTTACACAGGCAAAAGGAGAGCCATGTAACACCAAGTGTGTTTAACCCTGTGTCACAGTCCCTTCAGTCTGCTTAACAACTCCCTCTTCAGTCATACTCAGGAGCGAGAGGAAGGACACACTGACCCTGGCAGAGGGAAGGAATTGGCCACACTACCACTCACAATTACCCTGCATTCTGTCATCTAACTTCCCACCCACTGAGAGTGATGTCATCATCTGTCCTACTCCCCACAACAACTCTGGAAGTTGAAAAAAAAAAAAACCACCACAATTTTTTAAAGAATCAGTAGCTTAAAATAGGCAGGCTCACAGATATGAAAGGAACTTCCCAAAGTCACCCAGAGGACAGACTGGGGATGGAAACTTAGGCAGAAATTTACCAACTCCAAGATGTGTCTTTTTCCACACCATCCCTCTTCATTGTGGGGATTCTGACAACAGATGGGTTCTCTGTTGACATGGGTGTGTGTAAGCTGTCAGCATGAGGAGAGTTGAAAGGCATCAGTCTCTGGAGCAGATGAGGTGTGTGCCTTCAGCAATAGGCACTAACCATTTGAAATGAACCATGCCTTCAACCTGGTAAGGCCCACTGAAAGCAAGAGTGATGTGGCCTTACCGGTGGCCATTTGACACCATCTCTCCAAGGAGCTGGCTTTAGTCTGTGTGTAAGAGAAAGGGCATATCTGTCCTGAAAGAAATGGAAAGAAGGTGGGGAGGGACAGCAGTCACTGCCACGGTTACACTCATCTCTGAGAGACCTCTGTAAAGGGAGAAATGAGTCCCATCTCCAGAAAAGAAAGCAGATATTCCTTGACTGGAAAGCTATACAGAACGATAGTGGGATGCAGGCTGCCCCCCTCTCTCTGCTGCAGCTGCCTCCCGGCCACGGGAATGAAATCCCTTGTGGTGGGTCTTTCCCTGCTATTGCACCTGCTCCACACCCACTTTCATCAGCTTCTCTCCATGGCTTTCACTCATCCTGCTTTTTCAGATTTATTTATTTGATTTTGTACATATGGATGTTTTCCTTGCATGTAGCTATGTTCATTACATGCCTGCCTGCCACAGAGGTCAAAAGGAGGCATCAGATCTCCTACAGCTGGAGTTACAGAGTGTTGTGAGCCATTATGTGGGTGCTGGTAACTGAATCCAGGTCGTCTGTAAACGCAACAAGTGCTCTTAACCGCTGAGCCGCCTAACCAAGCACATCATTCTAAGTTTCTTATAACTCCAAATAGAAGTTCGTAAGTCCATTTCATCCACTCCTCGCATTCGTACAACTCTATTGACTTAGCTCCATGTAGCTGACAAGCAGTGTGACATGCTTGGAGATAGAAGGGGCGACAAGGCAGACAACGCTCTGCCCTTGTAGAAATGCTATAGTAGAACATACTTCTCCCACGAAGAATCAAATCATCGGTAATCTGGGCTTTTCAGGCTGTGTTTCAGTGATTCAGTGCTGCCATTCTTGCATGTAAGAAAAACTGAATGCAATACATACATCAATGGGTACAGCTGTGTGCAAATAAAACTTTATTCATAAAAACAGCCAATGGGCCAGATTTAGGAGTTCCCCACCACTTTCTAGGAGATGACTAAAAAAAGAAATAATTATGTTAATTACTGTAAATATTAATCACTCCACTGACCTAATCATTCCACTGCCACAGCAGAGGCTCTAGGGACACCAAAGCCAGATTAAGGAAGACTTCCAGAGAGAACTGGCATTCCAACACAGCCTGGATAAAGCTTTCCACTCATATCCTTTCTCTAACCATGTCCCTTGGGAGTGTCTTGCCTCTTTTTAAATCAGCAATCAAAGGCTCTCCCTTTGCTCATACAACAGGCACATCAGCGTTTCCTTCCATCTGTCCATTCTAGATTCCTCTCAGTCTACAAACAGACTGGCGAAATCTGCTCAGAGAGAAAGCTGTGCCTACAGAGGTACATCATATGGAATGTAAGTTACACTTCAGAGACATAAATAGAGCCAGCAGCTGGACTCACAGGAGTCCTCAGGGACCACTGTACTGCCACGAAGTCAGCAGCTTCCAGAGGCTCAAAACCTCAACTTCATCTTTGTCTTTTAAAAAATTTCTCAGGCAAATTTCCAAGGAACATAAACTACAGCCAGAAGCGCGATGTGCACAATAAGAAAGTATCAACAATGTGTGACAGATAAAAACACAATCTAATCTGTAAATACAGAAACTATTAGAATCAGATGCAATGTGCAAAATAATGCATTTAATATTTTGAAGGCAGCAGATGATTGAGCATGGAGCAAATAAGCAGATATTTAAAACTAAGGGGCTGAGGAAGTGGCTTAGAAGTGCTCCTCATACAAGCAGGATGCTAGAGTCAGATCCCCTCCATTTGTGCACACACACAAACACACACACACAGAGGCCTACACAAGTGCATGCATACCCCACACAGATGTACGAAGAAAAGTAACATTCTAGCAATGGATTAATAATCAGGTAAGAATCAGTTGAACACATTCAAGAAGGAATTGCCTATTTTGGAGCTAGGCTAAGTAACAGGCTAATCCTCTAAAGAGAACTAGAGAATGGAAAAAGCCAGAGAAGGAATCAAGCGCTACAGCTAGAAAATGGCTCCGCGGTAAGAGCTCTCAGAGTTCCTTTCCCAGCACCCGTGGCTAGTTGGCTGTAATCACCTGTCACCTCCAGCTGCAAGGGGATCAGAGCTTCTGTGCTCTGAGGGCACTGCACACACGTGCACACACAAATACATACAATTGAGAATACAATGCGTTTAAGAGGAATCGGGTGTTAATGCGGACACACAGGAGCTGAAATACATGAAAGATGCAAAACATACGAAGGGTGTGAGAAAGACCACACAAGAAAGAGGCACTCTTCAAAGAAATCAGGACGAATCTTTTCTAGAATTTCTGGGTGGGTGAACACAAAGTCAGGCTACTTCCAAGCAGTGAATCCTTCCCTGCTTACTCTACTTGGTCAGGTTAACAAGAAAGCAATTTCTACTGTTTTTACAGATCCTTAGGCTGTGAAAGACCATGGTATTTACATGCTTTTGCACAATGTGGTTTCAAAAGCAAGAGGCATCATGAAAAGCATTCTGTCTTGTTTGCATTGTACACACTAACCAAACTTCTACGTTACTTTCTATACTATCACTTCATTGGTTTTAGTAAAAAGAAAAGCTAAAAAGGGGAGGGGCATATTAGAATCTAGGAGTTGGGCCATGCTGGAATCCCTGGAAACTCAACAGCTGGTTACAGTGTTTGACAGTGAAACAATTGCATAAAAACCTTTTGTTAACTGACAAGCCACATGGTAGAGTCAGCTACGGCAGAAAAGAAAGTTTATGAGAAGCATCTTCCCAGACCAAGAAATGAAAGTGAATTTAGCACATACACCCAAAAAAACAGACATCCTTCAGCCCCCCTCACAGGAAGGTAAGCATAGGCCTGGCTAACGCTTAAGGGTCATTTGTTAAAATGTCCCCAGCTTTGGGCTATAAGGAAAAGCAGCGGTCATTCCCTACCCTAATCAGCAAAGCTGCCTTTAGGTGACAAACACGAAAATGAGCTGCATGTGTTCTCTAAGAGACTCAACAATCCCTAGGCTTCGTGTGCTCAATGTGTGCATTCCTTAAGATAAAGAAGGTAAATGATATTTTTTTTTTCATTTTAAAATAAATTAAACTTCATGCCATGGACATTTTATTGTTTGCTGCTATTGAAATTGTTTTTCTAAACACAGTTATAACCTACAAAGAAAAATGCAGAAATGGTAAGAAAAACGTTTATTGGTTTAGTTGATTCTGGCAGCTCTCTTGTAGAACACTATTGATTAACCAGCTATCAGCCAGGCCTCGGGGCAGTGGGTTGAAAGTTTAGGAAAGGCCTGCATTTCCTGTAAGCTTATTTAAAATATAGGTTCTGGGAGCCGGGAGAACTGGCTCAGTCCAAAAGGCAGTTACCACCCAAGCATAAGGATCCGAGTTCAGTCCTCCAGAGCCCACATTAAAAGGCTGGCCGGGTAAGCACTGCAATCCCAGCGCTGAAGAAGATTCCTAAGACTTACTGGCTAGCCAGCTCAACCAGGTTAGTGAGCCCCAAGCCAGTGAGAACCCTTACCTCAAACAAATAGGTCAAAGTGATTGAGAAAAACAGCCAACATGTTACTCACATACATGCCCACACTACTTTACACACACTACTGAACACACATACCAAGGACCCCAGCTGGAGTGACTCTGATTCTGCAGGCTTGAGATGAAGCCTGGAATTCTGCCCTTTTGCAGGGAACACAGATAATGCGAGTTTTGTTGGTGGGTCTATAGCAAGCCTCAGTCCTCCATCTTGGGAGAAATATATCACAAACCCTTTCTTTCCTACAAACTTGAGAATCCTGGAGAACACTAGCTAGGCTAGCCCACAGGAGTGACCTGAGCTTCAAGGCCCTGGTTTGGTCTTTGTCTTCAAGATGATTCTGATCTGAAACCATCATCAAGGAGATGGACAGAGCAGAGCCACCAGTTTCTCTAGGCATCAAGTTAACTGCTGCTTTGCAATGACAGCTAAATGCGGATTCAAGAGCATGTAAAGAAAGCCTTGCAGATGTGTGTGCATCTGTCTACCCTTTCCCTCTTCTTAAGAGCAGGGTGGCTCACCTTTCCATAGTCGCCATAGTAATGGGCCATTTTCCCTCAGCCTCAACTTCAGATTCAGTTTTGAGAGCGAGAACAAATGGTGTGAGATGAAGAGAGGTTGCTCAGGTTTTTATTTAGCCCCAAAGAGTAGGCGGTCAATATTGACCTGATTGCGCAGTGGATAGCGAGACACCGAGGCCTTTGAAAGCGAAGTGCCCTCCTGAGTGGTCAGAACGGGAGGGGGGAAGGGTGTGTGTGAACGATCCGTCAACATTTTTGCTAAAACACAATTGTATTTGCTCTTAATTTGAAGCATCCTTCAGAGTAGCGTTTAGAAATTACTCCCTTAAAGACGGGGTTATTATAGGTGATCGGTCCTAATTATTGATAAGGCACAAGGTTTTGTCCTTTCCATCTAATGTATGAAGCACATGCGTTTATGCTCACAGACAGTCAATCATAAGAGAAAAGAAACACGAAATACACCTCATTCAACATCTACTTCTCAGGAGTTCCTGTTCCCATGCATGTCACAGTATTTAATTCCCTCCGAAGAGTTGACTACATAGGTAGCTGGATAAAGCCCCTTTTCCCCTCCAGATTTTTCCATGACTTTGCAAACTCATCAACAATTGAGCACAAAGACAGGCAGAGTCACACTGGAATGCTGTGACAGAACCATCAGATGACATGGGACTCAGCCTCTTCTGTTTGTGCCCGAACAGTGAACAGCAAAAGTGAACAGAATTCACATCCAAGCCGGCGTGGCCTGAGAGAGACTTGACACTCAGACAACTGATAGAAAATGCCAATGAAACATCTAACAACAGCTGTTTCTTTGCTCTTCTTTGCCCTCTCTGGGGTCCTGGGGATACCAGAGATCTCATGCAAAAATGGAAAAGGTCAACCTGTGGACTGGTAGGTAAACAAAGCCAGGCAATTGGTGTGTGCAAATAGAAAGCCGGGGTACGTCTGTGATGACGCTAAGGAAAACTTTGGATGGGTTGGCAGGGTGCTTCATGCATCCATGAAGTTCTAGGCTCAGACCCCAGCACCACATAAACTGGGCAGGATGGCAATGTAATCTCAGTAGGAAGGTGGAGAGTTCAAGGCCATCCTTGGCAACAAAGTGAGTTCTAGCTTAGCCAGGCTTATAGGAGACCTTGTCTTAAATAAATCAATAGATAAATTAATTAACTAAAAAGAAGGGGACTTAAAGTGTGCCTGTGGGCTCAGTTCCCAGGCAGAACTGGCTGTTGAGCGTGTGAGTTACCCCTGAAAAGGCGGCAAATAGCTTTCTGGAGCCTGAGTCAGTGCTCCTGGCAGCTGGGGGGGGGGGGGGAGAAGGCTGGGAGGCAGAGTGGGGCTCAGCTGATAACAGTCACTGGTAATTTCTTTCATTGCATGTACCCTTCCTGAGATACCAAGCTGAGAAAGCATATGTTTTGTTTTTGTTTTTGTTTTTGTTTTCTAAAACTGAGGCATTCTTCTAATGGGGACAAGAAGTATTTGATGGAGCCCAGCATCGTTTGGTTTACTTTTGTTCACAAGACAGCCCAAACAGCAGGCAGGAGCATGTCAGAGGTTACTGGTCTCTGTCGCAGTGTCAAGCATGAACCTTACTATGTGATTGTGGGGAGATGTACCTTGGAACTTTGGCCATTTTTCCAGTCTCTAACTCTGCTGTTTCGGTCTGTCATGGAGGTTAACATGATTGTGTGACTCTCAAGCCAAAGAGCATCAATCAGTTCAGTCTTTCAGCATTTATGAGCTCTTACTAGGCTCGGCCCTGGGTTTTAAAGACAGAGATATGAACAAAACATAATTCCTACCTTCAAGGATCTCAGATCTGTGGGATGGACATGGGGCATTAGAAATCACATAGTCTGGAAGGCTTCTTTGAAGAAATAACTTCAAGCTAAGTTTTAAGAATAATTATGACGTTGTTTTAAAAATAAGAGGAAGACTAGCCAGGCACGGTGGTGCATGCCTTTAGTCCCAGCACTCAGGAGGCAGAGGTAGGAACATCTCTGAGTTTGAGGCCAGTCAGGTCTATAGAGCAAATTCCAAAACAACCAGGGCTACACAGAGAAACCCTGTCTTAAAAAAACCACCAAACAAAGACAATGATAATAATAATAATAATAATAATAATAATAATAATAATAAACATGCCATGACAGCCTGGGAAAATAGAGGATCAAAGAATTAGTGCAGAAGTGAGAGATCAAGAGGCAGCATGGAAAGTGTGGCACTTGGAGTGATGCCTGTGCAAAGGTGTCTACAGACGAAACTGCAATGGGAGGAGTAGGCCAAGTCATGATGGGCTTTGTGGGCTGTGCTTTGGAATTTGAACCTGATGTTGAAAAGGAACTACTGAAGGACTTGGAGCAAGACTGAGATACAATCACCCAGGAAGAATGACCGATAGTACTGCTGTCACCTAGGGACAGTGGCGAAGTAACAGTCTTCAGGTGCTCTTTGATAGAAATTTTTCTTTGTCACAACTGAATATGAATATTACTTAGCAACAAATGTCCAAAAAAAAAGCATAGCTGCTCAGCAGAAAAGTTGCTGAAGTGTCACAGAGTCAGCGTGTTTCCTGCCACACGTGAGGAACTGGCCTTGTGAATAAGAAGGCAGGACGCAGCGACAGAAGTGTAGGTCTACAGAGAGCCAAGCAGGTGACGCTCTTGGGCAGGCTGTTGCATTGTGACGGTGTGTAGTATACCATGCTTGGCTCACTGAGTCTCTTGGGGGTTAATTACAGGGTTTTGTGCCTTTATAATGCATTTGGCTAGACCAGCAGTTTTTAAATTAGGGAGAATTACCTTGGGCAGCTTTTGACAAGGTCTAGAGACAGCTTTGACTGTCACAACTTTGACATGCTATCGGCATCTAAAAAGTAGAGGGTCAGACACCCTACAGGACACAAGCCAGCTCAGTAGAAATTAACTTGATCAAAATGGGGCTAGAGCACAAAAAAAGCCAGGCTGGTGATCCAAGGCAGGCTGAATGTGACACAGGCCCAACATTTGTCCTCACTGTGAAATATTCAACAGAGATAGCAAGCATAAAACAACAGATACAGGAAGAAATGGCCTGATTCAAATACTTAATGAGCAAATCCTGAGTCCAGAGCATTCTGAGAAACTGAGCTGAAGAGTGTTGCTGAGGACCAAGCCTCAAGGAAGCCCCCACCTCTTCTAAAGCTTACACACAAGGCCCACACCTACCTGACTAGCCCCAAGGAGACCAGGCACTAAGCAGCGTGAGGAGAGCGAGCCCAAGACTCCTCCGGTGCAGCCTAGACCTTGACCTTCTCTCTCCTGTGACCACTGAGACTGTGGGACAACAGAGCTCTCAATACACATGAGCTTTCATTTCAGCAGCCCCAGCCACCAGGCTGGCTAATGTCGTAGAACAGACCATCCACACCAAGCTTGTCTTCCCCAGAAAAAGGCAAAAAGAAGAGAGAGAGAAATAGGCAGAAGCCTTGAGTATTTCCTTTCCTTAGAGGCCTCCTATAAAATACTGTGAATCCTGTATTTAAGTGTTTGGCACAGAGCGACATCAGAGAAGCAGTCAATGAATGACAGCAATTCCTAACTATTTTCTTTTTCTTTTTTTTTTTTTTCTGTAAAAGCACTTATACAAATACTCAATATTTTTATTCAGAAAAAAAGAAAAAAAAAAACTGAAAGCAACAGAAAAACGTCCAGGTCACTTGCAGTATCGGTCAGCTTTCAATTCGGCTCTCCTGTCCAGAAGCGTCTCATGCAAAAGTCCATCTTTCCGAGCCTTTTTAAGAATTTTACTATCTTCTTTGCTCCTAACTATTTTCTGTGTTAGGTTTACCTTTTATAAGCTACCCAAAAGATACGGCAAAGAAGACACAGAGACCGGGCTGGAGTACATGTACCTGGACTCCACAAAGACAATGTGGCAGAAGGGCTGGCACCTGATAGACAGCAACAGGAGTGCCTTGGGAATTACCTTAGAGCAGCTGTATGAAGCGTATACCTCCAAGGTAGGTTACAGTCAATCATTTGTGGAGATCATAAAAAGTATGTGAACAGTAGCTAAACCTTCAGCTGAAAAGCATCTTCTAAACATATATACGTATATATATGTAAATATATATGATTTTTTTTTTACACATTACATATTAACCCCAGAAACTTGAGATAGACTCATTGTGAACTAGGCTAGGGCAGCTGAATAAATCTGACCAAGGCTTTACTAATTAAACCAAGGCTTTAATCATAATCTACACCAATGTCAAACTGTTGGTTCGCTTTGTTAAAACAAACAAACAAAGAAGAAGCCCCAGGACATTCAAAAGAACACATGAACCAAGCAAAGAGCATCCAATTCTGTTCGCAATTCCTTTTACACAAAGGATGTGCCTAGCCGACATACCTGGCCAGGAGGGCTTCCATCTTTTAATCCCAGACTAACCAAGAACTGTCTCATCCCACTGCTGGGCACTCAACTCCACAAACTGACGCAATGAGTTAATCATCGCAAAGGGAACCAAGAGGGGTTGGGATATATAAGTCATTGATATAACAACCTTTGATTAAAACAAAACAAAAATCAAAACAAAACAAAAAATAAAAATTCCTCACAGTCTGGCACCAAGTACAGCAGCAGCACTGGGCAAGATGTGACTTGATTGCTTACTGAAGTCTACAGGCTGTCAGACCTTTGCCAAGTCACTCACCTGGGTAAGCGCGCTCTCCTGCCGCCAGGCACTACAGATCTGAGAGCACTGCGCCGTGAGTTATAGATATTTGAGTGCTGGTGACTTAAGTAAAAGTTCCTTGGAGTCCCCCTTTTAATTAATTCTTTTCAGCAGAGGAGGCAGACCGCTAAGGCTTTAGCTTCAGACCTGGCTGATACCCAAGTGAAGATGAAGCCTGCAACCTGGACTTAGGTAATAAACTGACTGAAGACCCAAGTCAGCAGGCCTGCTGCCTCAGGGTGGCCAGCCCTGCGGCATTACAGGAGCCATCTGCTTCACAGTGACTGCTTTCCAAACAGGATGACAAGGAAGACCGGGCAGTAAATGACACACAGCTCCACTCCACAAGTGCGTCCCCTGACAGTAACTGCGGACATGTTTGAAATGACTGTCTATGCTCCGCTAGGTCCATGCTGGGCTTTCTGTCTGTTTTATATCGTAGTGTTGAGCACGGGACTGCCTTAGCTCGTAGTTCCACGGCAAGCCTACCTGAACATTCAATCGGGGCTGTCACTGTGTGTGGTGACGTTCATGTTACCCATCTGCCACTAAAAGCAAACTCGAAGCAAAATTCCACAGTTAAAATGATTCCGTAGGCTGTGAATACAGGTGATGTGCCAAGCACTGTTTTAGGTGTTTTCTTCAAGGTTGTTTAATCTCAACAACAAGCCTGTTTTGAATAACCAGACTATTATGTAAAATAAAAACTGACTGAGCAGCTTCTGCTTCCAAGGTCGTTGGTGGGAACTCATTAGTGAGGAAATAAACCCCTACACTGTTCTCATCTCTGTCCCAGGGACTCCTGGAGCAGACAAGAGAAAAGGATAACATCACCAAGCCACTGTCATTCACCTCAGTTGGAGTAGCTGACCATTAGATTCTTAGGCTAACAGATACCAATAATGACCTGGGGCATTTCTTTCACCTGCTTAGCAAAACAGAAACAAGCGCAAGAGTCAGGTGTAGTTCACGCTTATAATCCTTAACATCAAGGAGGACAGTTGAGGCAGGAGGATTACCATGAGTTCAAGGCCTGCTTGGGATATATGTGACTTCCAGGCTCATCTGAGTTAGACTAACAACTTACCCACCCTCACCCTAAAACTAAGCAGAGTGTGTGAGAAATGAAAGGGAAGTTAGGACACAGCGTAATGACAATGGAAAAGCACCGGTGTTTGAATGAAAACGCGCACACACACGGTGCTTGGAGCGCTTGCTTCTAGGAAGGAGAATATCAGGAAAGGGCTGCTTTCCACGCCTGGTTGGCTCAGAGAAGACAACAACGTAGCAAACGGCACGTACGTGTGACTGGGTGTTCACTGGAAGGCAGAACTATCTGCCCCCAGTGACAGAGAACTGTCTACTCTACCCTTTGACCTCGTATTGATCCTCTAATGGCAGAGGGATGTAAGACCAGATCAACTAATTTTGCATCACAAATGTCAAGGTGACTGGGTCCAACAGCCTGGTTACACCTGAATCGTTTTTTATTCTTTTACTTTGGCAAGTAAGGCCCCTCCAGTCTTTAATAACCCAATCACTTTGCGCTGGCTTGCCCTTGCCTAACTCTATCTCCTGATAGACTATGGTCAGAAAACAACCCCCTCTGTCCAGCACCAATAATCAAGACAGTGGTTGGCTGCTTGACATGTGGGCTCAAGGAATAGCGCTGGGCCTCGGGACATGGTTCAGAGCGTCATGTGCTTGCCGTGTGAGCATGAGGAGGTCAGAGCCAAATTCGACGCCATGCCAGCACCATCAGCACTATGCAGTACAGACAACAGACCTCCGGGATTTGATGGCAGCCGCCTTAGCTGTGCCAGTAAGATCCTGGTTCAGTCGGAGAACCTATCTCAAAGTAAGATGGAGAAGTAATGGAAGACCCCCAACATTGCCTTCTGACGTTCAACATGCGCCTGCTCTGTCAAATGCACCCACAGAGACACACACCATCTATGAGAAAAAGCCTCCTTGTGTAGCCTAGGCCGGTCAGCTAGTCTCCAACTCATGACACGCACACCTTGATAATGCTATGATTACAGCTATATGCCACCAGGCCTACCCTTGCCCACTCTGTAATCGTTCCCAGTTATCAGGAGCATCTTTTCCTACCAAGGCTGCAACCAATTTAGCCATAGCTGTCTGCTACATTCCCATGTGTAATAATAAACATCATCTACTGTGAAATAAATCTCCTCACCAGATCATCCTTCTGTGTGGCACCTAGAAGGCACACATATAGCCTTGTTGCCATAGTCAAAGCCAGCTCACAGTAACTGTCAGAAGTCCAAGGAGAAGGATGCATTACCATTCTGCAGCTGTGGTTGATTTTTTTAAAAAATGAGGCTAAGAAAACAGTGTACTTTCCTGGGAATGCCAAAACTGAGCATCTAAAACTATACTACACATGTTTAAGTGGGTTTAGATTACCTCAAATAATTAACTTCAAGACATCCATTATTGACTTTTCTATCTGAGGAAATGACAGGATTTTTTTTTTAAAGGAACCCATTTTCCCTTACTGCTTTTAGTATGTCACTGAGGCTTTTTTTTTTTTCAATGTCAGCATCATTGGATTCAATAAAAGTCACTGCATCATGATACAGATGAAATGGAACCATCCAGAACAAATATAAGAAGTTCCCATAACATGACAAAAAGACGCTGTCAAAATAATAGCTTTCCTTTGACTTAGAGATTAAGTGATGCGCTTGGAGAATCTTACCAGAAAAAATCCAATAGCACACATTAAATGTTACCACTTTCTCTAAACAGGAAAGTATTGGGGTAGGAAAGTGATATGGCACTGAGAAATGGTTTGAGGGGGAAAAAACAATTCTCATATGAGAGAGGAAGGGAGCAGGTAACGAGGAATCCTGATTAAATCCAAAGCCATGAGAAGGCAGTAAGGCTTGACACAGGCAGAGAAAATCAGGTCCAGAGAGCCTGCTCCACACTGCGCCTGTAACACCAGTAGAAAAAAACCCAGATGTAATCATTGGCTGGTTATTCCAACTTCATTTCCTGAACAAATAATTGAGCACTCTCTTATCACACACTGGTTGCTTAATCAGAAACCTGCTTCCAAAACAACTAAGAAGAAAATGGAAGTCTCATCCTCACTCACAGATCCCATAGGGCTTGTGCCACCTGTGGCTAAACTGTGTGCAGGAGCTGAGGAGACAACTTGGCCATGAAAGCACTTGCCGTTCATGCAGGAGGATCTGAGTTTGAGCCCCGGTACCCAGGGGGGAAAAAAGCCAGGAAAATGCCAGTAATCCCAGAGCTGAGGAAGTGGGGTGGACCCTGAGGGTTGTTGGCAAGTCAGCCTATTCCATTTGGCTAGTTTGAGGACAGGAAAAATAGCCAAGGTTGTTCTCTAGACCACACACACACACACACACACACAGAGAGAGAGAGAGAGAGAGAGAGAGAGAGAGAGAGAGAGAGAGAGAGAGCACAGACATGCATACAAACATGCACGCACACATACACACATGAAATCTTCATGGTTGAAATAGACTGCCCCCTTCCATCTTGCATGTCATGGAATCCATGCTCCTGTGGGTGATTTCTCACATGTATTAATGAAAGCTCTACGCTGCAGGCTGGATAGTTGATAGAAAGAGTGAGACTTGTGCCATTATAACCCTTACACGTTCTTGCAGAGCAATGCCACAGCCTATCTACTATACAACGACGGTGTCCCTAAGTCTGTGACTTACAGCAAGAAGTATGGACACACCAAAGGTACGTCCATGGCTCTTGGCTTCTCTTTTCCATTGGGAACCAACATTTTCTTAAACCTTTCTTCTTTAATATCCTCATATTCCACATTAAAAAGACGACTTTTGTTTCTTATGGCTTATTCTGACTTACTGAGATATGGTTTCTATATGGCAGGTTACAAAATAATTACATGACTTTACATGCCAATGCCCTTTTCAGAAATTCCATTTTTTTTCATTTTTTAAATTTATTTAATTTATTCACTTTTTATTCCAGCTGTAGCTTCCTCATCGCCTCCCAATCCCTCCCTCGCTCCCTCATCTCCTCCCATGCCACTCGCCAAGTCCACTGATAGGGGAGGTCCTCCTCCCCTTCCCTCTGACCCTAGCTTATCAGGTCTCATCAGGACTGGCTGCACTGTTTTCCTCTGTGGCCTGGTAAGGCTGCCCCCCCCAGGGGGAGGTGATCAAAGAGCCAGCCACTGAGTTCATGTCAGAGACAGTCCCTGTTCCCCTTACTGTGGAACCCACTTGGACACTGAATTGCCATGTGCTACATCTGTGCAGGGGTTCTAGGTTATCCCCATGCATGGTCCTTGGTTGGAATACCAGTCTCAGAAAAGACCCCTAGGCTCAGATTTTTTGGTTTCCAATTTATTTTTTTATATTTAAAAAAAATGTGCTTTAAAGCAAGCACCCAAGTACTGATTGCTCAAATATCAGCTATAAACACACACACTCATACACACACACACACACACACACACAATCTATCTCTCTATCTATCTATCTATCTATCTATCTATCTATCTTTGTTTCTAGCTTTAAAGTTTTTATAGAAATTTAACATATACATTGTTATATATTGTTGCTTTGTACAGTAATTCTTATCATATTTATTTTTGTTATTTTCTATTAACAAACTGTATGTAAGTATATGTGTTATAGAAAAATTTTAAATGTAGCTAAACAAAAAAACCCGGTAATCCTGATGCTCAGTAGATTATAAAACCATTATACTTACTATTTTTCAACTTAGTATATGACAAATAACTTCCATGGTAATTAATGTCCTCCATAATGTTCCAAACCCCAGGATCTTCAAAGAAGCCACCAAGAACAGCAGGCGACTGCAAAGTACATATAGTGTCTAATAAAGACATCCACTACCCTGAAATGAGTGGATGAAATTTTTCAGAAGATACTGAAAATTAGTATTTTAGAAAATATTTTGAAATGTAACGGTTGGCAGTGAATAAATTTAGGTTTATCAATACACAGCAAACCTAACATATCATCAAGGTGCACTTTGCCATAAGGCAGCTAATTTGCAATCTCTGATTAGGAATGGTCACAAACACCAATAATTCCAGCACTGCAGAGGCTGAGGCAGGGACACTGTCGTGAGTGTAAGGCCAGCCTGGGCTACAGTATGAGGCTCTGTCTACTCCTGACCCCCCCCCCCACATAGATCATTCATGAAGCCTGGAAACTTTGTGAGCATTGGAAGCTTTCGCTCTCGTTGCTGCCCTTGGGTACCCTTGCTGGCATGGAACCCAGTTGCATTTAGAACATGCCAGAGTTTTCACCCTCAACTCCAAGTGGCCTCTGATCCTCCCCACTCCAACCCGTTAGTTGCAGCAAGGGTTTAGGGAAATAAAAGAGAAGTTGGGGCTCCATTTTGTCCACGGGCACCTAATACCCAGGAGGCTGTGATGCCACGGTCATGAGACCCAGCAGGCAACAGAATGGCCACGGTCTCCACACAGTGTGCTTTCTCACAGTGGACTCTGAAAAAGCAAGTCAACAGGCATTTGAGTGATTTGCCGGAGTGTTCGTATGCGAACTAGAAAGTCTTGCTAACCCACTGTACATTCATAAACACCAAAAATGTACTGGACTGAGGTCTTTCTGCCATGTCACAAGCTGATGACAATCTATTTTCTTCTTTTGTGGCTTTCATCTTAGTAGGCTCTCTGGATTTTTTTAAAAACACACTCAACAAGGATGCTTTTGGGTGTCCACCTGTTTTGCTTTGTTTTGTTTTATTTTGTTTTGTTTGTCTCTTTTAAATCAGATCTGTAGAAACTGGGTTACCCTTCTCCAATAAATGAGCTGCGGTCTCTTAAAACAGAGCTGCCAGGTCCTCCTTTGTTTGCTACTGTGTCCCTTAACTGGCTTTTAGCAGCCCTTTGAAAGTAACTCAGCTGCGCAGCAGTGAAGACTGTAGCTGAAGCCTGCCAGGTGACTACATGTTTAACACAATCAAATTTCAATTTAGAGACTTTGCCAAGCTAGTTTCAACATGGAATCACTCTTACCTCTTCATGAAGGGTCAGCCATGGCTCCCCTTCTTCAGTGGGGGTTCACCATGATATGTAACTGAGTTGTTACTGAAGTCCTTGAAAAATGAGCATGATAATTATCTCAAGGGCCTAAGAAAACATTAGCCTAGAGTGTAAGCAGGCTTCAGTAGCACAGCTTTGAACTGTATTTGAGAGGGAATCTGTTTTCTAATTTGTCCAAATCAAATGTGTTTCTTTGGTAGGTGTACTGGTATGGAACAGACTGCAGGGGTTCTGGCTGATTCATTCTGTTCCTTGGTTTCCTCCAGTTCCAGAAGACGGCTATAGTTATCCAAGCTCAGGGAGACGAAACGCACAAAATGGCATCTGCATCACTTTCAAATATGACCAATTCGAAGAAATAGGTAATGCTGGCCTACGTCACAGAGGCAGCGTGGGAAAGGGGGAAGCAGGAGCCATGTAAATGAGTGTGCCACGCCACCTGTTAAGCTAGCCACAGACGCACAGACGCTCTGATGCCTGGCTCCTCAGACGGTCTGTGCAGTTCCGGGTCTATAAATGACATTGTTGAACTTGACCAGGGGTAATAGTTTCGAATTAATTCAGGGGACAGATGAGTAACAATGAATGGATGGGGCAGGTGGATGGTCCGTGAGTACCAGGAACAATGACAAACGTGGGTGTTGACTTTCCCTTGGCTGCCTTCAGAGGCCTCAACACCACCTTAAATGCACAGAAATACAAGACTACCTGATCAGAGGTCTCTGTTTCATGGGAAACTAGAAACCGTGTGTGTGTGTGTAAGACACAACCCCTTATTTTGAATGTAAGTTCAGTGTTAGTTTTTTCAGACCAAACATTGCTTTCATACCATCAACATCATACCTCAGCACCATATGAATTTCTAAGATCTCACTCACACTCAAATAGCCCAAAATGCTTCTATTTGGCAAACTGTGGTGTAAAAGTAAGAAAAGACAGTGTGTTTGACCTCCAGGTATAGGAAGCTTAGAAAATGTTTATCACCTAATTTTCACCTTAAGCCTTTGTAATTAGTCAGGGTTCTCTAGAGGAACAAAACTGATTGTGTGTGTGTGTGTGTGTGTGTGTGAGAGAGAGAGAGAGAGAGAGAGAGAGAGAGAGAGAGAAACAGAGAGAGAGAAACAGAGAGAGACAGGGAGAGAGAGCTTTATTAAAGTGGCTTACAGCTAATCCAACGATGGCTGTCTACCAACACAAAGTCTACAAATGCAGTAGTTGGCCCTAGCTATCTCGGCTGGCCTTCTACATATGCGCGAACCCCAAAGTAAGCTCTAATTTCAGTGGAGGATTGAACTTGACACTGAGAGTGAAGAAGGCAAGCAGGCAAAGAGAGAAGCTTCCTTCTTTCAAGTCCTTCATATAGGAGGCCCCCAGGAAGTGTGGCCAGATTGAAGGTAGATTGTCCCCTTCCAAAAGATCCAAATTAAAGGTGAGTGTCCCCATCTCAAATGACTATGAAAGATCCCTCACAGGTGAACGCAACTGCTGGGGATTTGGTTGATTCTAGATGTACTCACATTGACAGCTGAGAATAGCCATCACACCCCTCATTTAAGTAGTTGGGTTCTTCCTCTAATGCGAGCGCTGAACGGTACAGAGGGGAGATGTAGAATGAGTTGGTTATTCTTCTAGCTAAAAGATTTCTACAAGGAATTCTCTACTCTTATATATGTACATGTAGAAAAGAAAACGCAGACCTCTGAGGCAGGGTTATCTAAGGATGAGTTTTAGCTGTAGCATCTACAAGCCTTGTAATTGTAGTATTGTGGCACAGAGTGTCAGTTAATTCATGTCAAAAATGAGGATGTTGGCAACAACAGAATTTACCGAATAATGTTATTGTGAGGATTACATGGGGAAAACATAAAACTCAGCCTTCAGAGAGGGAGGGCTTGGGTAAACTGCTTGCCAGGACCTGAGTTTGGATCCCCAGAATCCAAGTAAAGCCAAACACAGGAGCAGTGTTTCCGTAACCCCAACACTCCTACCATGAGAAGGGAGGTGGAGACAGAAACTCATGGGCCACCAGCCTCGCGTGTGCAGCAGCAACAGCAGAGAGACCACATCTTACATAAGGTAGAAGACAAGGACAAACACCTGAAGTTGTCCTATGCATGTGTCTGGCACATGCCCACAGTCACACACATATATGCATACCCATCATATATGCCTACATATACAAAAGTGTTATCTACCCTCACCCCCGAAAAGACTAAAAAATACATAAAACCATAAAAAAATACGTGGAAAGTAGGAATGTTCAACAGGCTTTAATTACTTTAAAGGCATTTCAAGGCTGTTACTTTAAAAAAAGGGGGGGGTGGCAGGGAGGCACAATTGGTGAGTCTTTTGTTTCTGTATTTTAATTCACACACACACAGAAAAAAAACCATAATATGAGTAAGCATTTTCATTTGAGTTTAAGTTCTCAGCTTTTCTTTATTGTCTCTTGATTTAGATTCTCAGCTCTTGGTCTCCCAACCGAACATCTACAGTTGTTTCATCCCAACCACCTTTCACTGGGAACTCATCTACATGCCCAAGCTGTGTGCCAAGTCCAGCTCCTCATCGATCCCTCGCCGGCGCCTCACCATACTTCAGTCAGTGCACGGACATGATTTCCTCCATTTTGCGAAGTCTGGTTCTTATAGTGACGGTATGAAGAACTATCGCCAAAGGGCATGTCCATTGGAATCGTTGTGCGTCACCTCAAGAAAACACTCTGTTTGCTTGGGATAGAGAAGTGGAAAGAGGAGGAAGGAAATGGGAGAGAGGCTCTAGGCATCAACTCATGCATTTCCTTGCTCATGTGACTGGCAGCAGTTGCTGATTCAACTACAGAAGCAGCTCATACACATCCAACTCAAGGCCCCTGGAAAGTCAGCTCTAGATCTTCCCGGGTGTGGAGCCACAGCTATTCCTGAAATCCGCTGAAGTGATTGTTCCCTTACACAATCCCATAGTGAGAACAAAGATCATAAAGGAACAATCACTTCAGTATTGCATCCCCTCACTCTTAATCATCTTTATGCTTTTGTACCTGGCTTTGTACACATTCCAATCGCTACCACACACCCTCTCTATAACCCATCCTGGCCTCAAAAATACCTTCATTTTTTTCTACTGGATCTTCTCTGCCTTTCAAGCTTCCCACTCTCAGAGGCTCTTTCATTGTAGCTCACAGGCTTATTTAAAAACCATCCCTAGAATCTAAACTGCCCATCTCTCTGATTTTTTTTCCACCCAACTATCTTTTGAAACGATCTCAGAGCTTTCATTGGCTTGATTCTCTTCACTGTGAGTCTTGCTTCCTGTCCATAAACAGTCTGTCCCAGCCATGAATGCTTGTCTTATAAACCTTGTGGTCTACCATGCTTTTTGCTTTCTTTCTCCTTTTATATAGTACAGAGAATTTACTGCATATCTACAGCTTATGCCAGATATTAGAGAGCCAGAAACTAACAGAACAGAAAAGGACATTGCAGGTCATAACACTGACGAAAATATTCCCTTCCTAAAATGCTCTCCTTCACTGATGTTGGGAGGATAGCCTCTTGGTCTTCCTTCTGATTGAAGTCCCTTGTACCAGACCTTCTTCCATAGGAGATGAGATTGCTACATGGTTTTCTACCCCTCCTTATATCACTCTGTGTTTCATGTGCCCTCAGATGATTTCCAAGGCTGGATCTCCATCCAGACTTCTACATGAAGAGATGTACTCAGTGAATGGCCCTTTCCACGTGGAGAAAGGAGAGCCACACCAAATGCAATGTGCAATCTAATCCCCATCATCCCCACTTCCCCACTCTTTCCTTTTTTACAGTCTCCAAGACATTCCAGATTCCCTCTTTTCTATTCTTCCTCAAATCATCAAATGCATCCAGTTTCAGGTCCTTAATAACTTTCCCTTTGACCATAGTCTCTCCAACCCTATACTGCCACCATAGTCCACACCACTGTTTTAACTGAAAATCTGGTGTTTTCTACCTCGGCTGGAAGCCACCCTTCCAAGTTCATGCTAGACAGTGTCTTTCAATTGACACTTATGGCCATAAATTAATTTCCCTTCATTCTCAATTAACATTTTTTAAAAATTTTCCTAACTGACTTCAAGAAAGTCCAATCATAGTAGTATGGCTTACAAACATCCTTGAGATTGCCTCTAATTCTCCAGCCTTATTATTTCCACAAGTCTTTTCATAGCTAAAACATATATTGCTTTTTTGTGTGTGGGAGAGAAGACATTTGCAGACTACAACAATATGAAAACAATAACTTTTGTTTGCACATTGCTTTAGGATTTAGAAAATGTTTTCCCATCTACTATGTGATAATGTGGTCATGCTGTTACTGATACCAAATGCAAAGAGCAAGGCTGAATGAAAGTTTCTGCTCCCTGGGGACTTTTCAGGGATTATCTGGTTTACCTCATTCACTGTTTCTCTCCTCTTTGCCTCTAGACATCTTTACAGCCTGGATGGCTCAACAACTGAAGACGCATTTGCTAGTCCAAACCTGGCAGCGAAAGAGACAGGAGCTTCCTTCAAACTGTTCCCTCCCTTACCATGTGTACAATGTCAAGATCATTCAGACAGCTTCCAAGTATTACTTCAGTTCTCACCTTGACCACTCTAAATGGTGTGTTTCTACAAAGGACTCCAAAAATCACTGGACCTGTATTGGAGACCTAAATCGGAGCCCAACCCAAGCCTCCAGAAGTGGAGGGTTCATCTGTACCAGGAATCCGTATCTTTACCAATCATTTCATAAATTAGTTTTCGGCTATGAGTTCTGTAACTAAGCATGGAGAAAGGGTGCCTGCCCCATCCTTGAAAACACTGGCTTTGGAACTCCTTGCCTTGGATCCATTTTCCATATGTTAAAGGCAACTGAGTTCGCACAACATTTGTCCAATAAAACACCGTGGGTCTACAGTGGCCATTTTATGTTTAAATCAGTAGAAATTTGCCTCTTTTGTATTCATGGAATTAGAAGCTCAAATGATGATATGTAAATAATAATAATGAGGGGAGGAAAGAAAATATGCTCTTTCAGTTTAATCATCTTCAGTGGTCTATCTTGTGGATTAAATTTCATCTCATTCACAAAGCCCCTGACTCTTCTGTTTGTGTGTGTGCTCTCTCTCTTCCTCCTTCTCTCTCCCTGTCTCCCTCCCTCCCCTTTCATACTATTTGGCCATATGGTCATATTACCCATTAAGCCCTTCCCACTGCTTTAGAGTTTAGTCTTGTCACCTTTACAAATACTATTTACTGCTAATATATTCTTGACCTACTCACTTGAATTCTTTGTGCCTTTTTATTCTTTTTTTTGTTTTTTTCTTCATTTTTTTAATTTTAATCTATAATGGGGGGAATTATATCTGCTGATGTGCAGGTACCTACTACTGAGCTCGGCATCATGTAGCTAGCAACTGAAAGACTGGAGGAAGCCAAGCCTATAATCCCAGATATTCAGGATAGGAGACTGAGGCAGAAAGCTTGAGCACAGGTTCAAGGCAAGCTTAGACCTCGAATAAGTTCAAAGCTAGCCTGGGCAACCTAGTGAGAACTTAAGTGATAAAAGGTACAAACTCGGCTGCGGGTGCAGCTCAGTGGTAGAGCTTGGTAGAGCACATGCAAGGCCCTGAGCTGCACTCCACTTTCCCCAAAATACAGCGTAGAATGTAAAATACTGGAGCAATTTGAATTTGACCTCCAACCAATAAAAGATGACCCAAAGAAATCTTATGAATGAATTTTAGGGAGGGGGGAATTAGGTGAAGGAATAGAATGAAAACAAGGTAAGCACAGACACATGAATTCAAAGGAAATAAATGTAAACCAAGAAGCAAACACCAAGTGTAGGAATCTTAGTTTCAATATTTCTTTTTCTGGACTTCTCACCATGAAATTCATGTTATCTGAAGGGATAATAAGAAAATCACAAGATTTAGCTGCTTAATAAACTGTGAGGTGTGGGCTTTAAGATCAAAAGCTGAGAGTCAAGCCAAAGCCATCAAACACGGAGGCTACATCCAGAATTTACCGGTTGCATAGCATGCAGTCCACATTCACTACCCATTTTCTTATTTAATCTTAGAGCAATTCTCAGCAGTTTTTTTCACTATCCCCATTTTACTGACAAGTCAGCAGAGGCTTACAGAACTTCAAAAAACTTGCCTAGTATAATAGAGGTCTATTTGGCCTCTGAAGCTGTACTCTTCACTGAGATTCAAGAAGACAATAAAGGAAGTGAATAAATACAGGATTGTAATTGTCTTGGAATCTCAATATGAACCAAAGTTTGTAGGACCTAATGGTCCATGACAGGTTGTGAAAAAGTTACTTGTTTTCTTGTCAAAAACAAGTACAAGAGACAAGTATTTTGGAGGCTGTCTACCAACGTGGGAATATGAAAAGGCCTGGGGAAACAATGTTTTGATCTCACAGAAAACACCCAAGTATAGTCTCCATGAAATGGCATTGTTACTGGGAAAATTTCAAGTACAAAATGATGACTCACAGGTGGAGAGGGTCAAAACTTGATCCAGTTATACAAAGAAGGATGAGTAAAATGAATAAAAAAAAAAAACAAACCATCAGGAAGGCTAAAATGAAGAAATTCTATACATTAGGTCATTGTCCCTCAAATGATAACCCCAGAGAGTCTAGAAAGTGATACATCCCACTCTCACAAAAATAAATAAATAAAAACATAAAGACACGATAGAGTCAGATTACACAGAAACCAGAATATAGAAGCAGGAGAAGAAAGGAGGGTGCTGGCCCCTGCACACACACAGCTGAATGGTATGTTGTTTCTTCTTCTTCTTTTTCTTTTTCTTCTTCTTCTTCTTCTTCTTCTTCTTCTTCTTCTTCTTCTTCTTCTTCTTCTTCTTCTTCTTCTTCTTCCCCCTCCTCCTCCTCCTCCTTCTGTTCCCCCTCCTCCTCCTCCTCCTCTCCTTCTCCTCTTCTTCTTCTAACTTTTTATTGATTCTTTATGAATTTCACATCATGCACCCCAATCCCACACATCTCCTGGTCCCTTCATAACCACCTTTCACCCTTGAAACCTCTCCCCAAGAACAAAACAAAAACAAAACAAAACAAGCAGACAAAGCATCTCACCATGGAAGCTGTGGTGCCACCATGTGTCACACTGTATACTCTTTTACCCAAACCACTTTACTTACAAATGTTCGTTGCAATGAGCCATTGGTCTGGTTCGAAGCCTCTGGCTTCTGATACACCTAGATCCTCACCAGGACTCCTCTTGGCTATCCTATTGCTGCCCTGTGTCATGAAGATCCTGCAGCTTTGGATCTGCAGGCCCAGCCCCTGCACAGGCTCCAGCAATTCATAGATGGAATGGACATTAGGGTGGACCAACTCAGAGCCCTGGAGCTGAGCCTGGTTTGAAGCTGAGTTGGTCAGCTCACCAGCTCCCCTGAACCCAGGATCACCAGGACCAGTTCTCCTGCTTTGCCCAAGAGAGTGGGCTAGCTCTCCCACTCTCCTGCCATTTGGAGTCCAACTCTCCCAAGGCCACACCATCAGGGCCAGCTCTACTCTGCTGCCCAGGCAAGTTGCTGGGCCCCACTTCCAGGGTGCTGAAACTCTGCTGTTCCCCCACCCTCAGGGTCAATGGCATGGCTTCTGATCAAGGAGAGATGGAAATATTCAACCTCCCTAAAGAAAGGAAGAAAGTAGACATCTTATTGGTCCCAGTCCTGGGAGGAGGAAACATGTCTGTATTTCTTTGTGTTGGTAGGGTATGTGATGGAGTTTAATGCCAGATGTAATGAAACAATGCTCTCTCTCAAGCACATCCTACAGGAAGTTTTGAGAAATGTCTTCAAAGGATGACATCATTAGAAGGAATCTGAAATACTTCAGACTACCAGGAACATTTCCATTAATTTCTCTTTGGAAGAAAGGGGGAATATAGGACATAATAATGAATTAAATTTGAGTCTTAAACCATGGTTTAAATATTGGGATGAGGGGCAGTGGGACGGCGCAGCAGATAAAAGTGCCTATATAGCAAGCTCAGCAACCTGAGCTCAGTTTCCACAGCTGGAGGAGAGAACCAGCTCCCAGACATTACTGAATGTGTACACATGCACGCACGCACACACACACACACACAGAGAGAGAGAGAGAGAGAGAGAGAGAGAGAGAGAGAGAGAGAGAGAGAAATAAAGTAAAAATTAAAATAAGGGACTAGAAAGATAACTCGGAAATTAAGAACACTGACTGCTCGCACAGGAGACCTGGGTTTACTCCCCAGCACCACATAGCAGCTCACAACAGTCTGCAACTCCAGTTTTAGAGGATCCTATACCCTCTTCTGGGCTTCAAGGACACCCGCCACACACATGGTACACAGTCATTTTTGCAGCCATGCAGCAATACAACTGGCATTTGACAAGCTCACTTAGGACCTGAGTGACCGGAATAGCGACTGTTCACTGAAAGTTATGATTAAAAAATCCTTCGTGGGGCTAGGAAGATGACTCAGCAGGTCAAAGCCTTTGTTGTGGGCCTGACAACCTAAGTTTTGAGCCCATTTGCTTGTAATCCTAGTACTCCTGTAATGAAATAATAAGATGGGAGGCAGAGACAGTAGAATCTAACCGGAGCTTGTAGGCTAGCTAGCCTGAGGTAGAGCACACAGTTGTCAGCAAAGAAGCCCTGACTCAAAGTAGAAGGATACCAAAAACGGGTGCTGTGGCAGAAATGTACTCTCAGATACAAACACATATATACACAACAAACACACATGCATGTACAAAATAACAAAATTAATATCTAAAAATACTTTATATTTGAATTTTTATCAGAAACTGCCACTGACTTACAAAATCTCGACTGGATACAGTTCAGTCAAGATTGCTATAAAACAACTTTAGGACATGCTCCCTACAATTAGGTTACTGTCCCGGGACAACAAATGAAAGCAAGGACTTCTTAAAGTGTAATGGTCTTTGAGGAACACAGAAGGTAGATAAATGGCATCTTAATTTTCAAAGCTGGATAGAAAAGATGGTATGTCTCAAGTACATGTCACAATTTGAATCTTCAGTGGATTTTTCAGGAGCCGGATTATACGTATGGAGAAAACTATAATCCAGAGAGCCTACAGCATGGACCAGCTTGTCTGAGAATCAGGCATCTCAGAGGCGATGGAGATGGACCCCACAGACTCACACAAGCTAGGTAAGAACACAACCTCTGAGCTATATCCACATCCTGAAACATCTCCAGATACCTCATTTCTGTTTATGACAAGTGTTTTAACACTGCTATGTTATGAAATTGTCAAAGGTATAGTCTCCTTAGATGGCAAAACTCAAAAGCCTTTCTTGGTATCTTTATGATCAACACAATATCACTGGGTGAATGAGAGCTCATTTCAGTGAATGCACACATTATTCAGAGGGTAGCAACAGTGGGCTTCTGTCAGTTTCAAAAGAGAGTCTAAATGCTTTTCCAGTTTAATGCACTTAATATTTCCTGTCTCAGGAACTCTAGCATGCAGAAAAAAACAACAAAAGGTCTCTGTTCTGATCTCACCGTTTACCCTGTCCTTTGTATTTTCAAAAAATGTTTTTAACTCATTGCTACACTTTGAATTTAAGTGTCTCCCAACGTGAGTTCATATGTTAAAGACCTGCTCCCGGGGTAGCTGTCCTGGGAGGAACTTCTAAGAAGTGGGGTGTAGAGGTCTTCACATCATTAGAGCCATGTCTGAAAGTGACTCTGGCATCTTATACAGCCTCCCACCCACCTTGCTCTCTTTGTCTCTCCCCCACCTTCTATCCCTCTCTCCTACCCCTCTCTTCTGTCTGTCTGTCTGTCTATCTATCTATCGTTCTTTCTTTCTTTTTTCTATCTATATACCTATGTCTCTCTCTTTTCTGCATCCTGGCCACAAGAGGAATAATTTTGCTCTACAATATGCCCCTACCGAGATACGCATGGTCACAGAAACAAAATCAATGAGTGAAACCATCACTTACCTGAGCTCCCAAACCTGTGAGCCAGAGTAAGCCTGTTTTCTGAGGTATAAAAAGGTGTTATCTTTTTATCCCCTTATTGTTAAAATAGTGGAGCGTTGACTTTTGAAAATACTTTTACTGCCCTGACAAATGGATACGAGGACTAGCAGATCCAGAGATAATGACTTGAGACGCCATGCTGCGATGGGTTAAATCAATATGTTAAGGGTAGATGTAATATTCTTTCTCCACATCAAAAGAGAACACAGTGATCACCAGAGAGATACAGGCTCACGAGGTGCGTGATTTAGCAGCAACAGAAAAATGGCCTAGAGGTTCTGGCGGAGACTTCAGCAGGACTAAGTAAAGTGAGATGCTGGCGAGAAGAAACAGAGAAAGAAAAAGTCATCACAAGAAAATATTCGACTCTCTCCTGTGTTGGTCTAAGTGTATATTTTATAAGAAATATAGAAAACTCAGGGAGCATATGGAAAACTTTACTGAGAATAGCCAGCTCTTAAGGTGATAGAAAGGACAATGGGAAGAGATGAAAATGTTGGTTCTGAATAGTCTCCTATGGATAAGACAGGGGTCTTCTCCTGTGGAAAAGACTGATGGAATGGAGTGTACACTTGTCTGATATGCTGCCTAGAAGCTGGGATAAAGAAATAGAAAGCTGAAATAAATCTACTTCAAAGCACAAATTGCACTGTGCAAAACCTCTTGTGACAGTTGTGAACTCTAGATCTGTCTCTGGCTTTCCCTATGTCATCCTTCCCACCTGTCTCCTGCCTAATGAGAACATGGCATCTACCGTCCTCCTTCCTACACTTCAGACACAACAAATGTAGCCACCCCTGAAGAATGCACTTGTTTTTCCAGTTGTCTAAATATTTCCCTCCAGATGTGAACACATGGCTGGATCTTTCTTATCATGAAAGCCTACAATATTAAATAAGTTTTTTTTTTTCCCAGTGATCTAATTACTGAAACAAACTGTTCATGTGCTGTGGCTTCTCTCTTTTCTATACTTATGTTTGCTTCATAAAGTTGATGCCCTGATAATAGGTACATTTGCAATTATTGTGATTTCCTGGTGAATTCATCATTCAATGGTGACCTTTTCTGTCTCTTTCTACAGTTTTGATAACATCGGTCTCAGTGCATCTGCTGCTTCTCATTAATTATCATTTTAAGAGAATAGCATTTTTGATCCCATCACTTTCAGTCTATGGGTCATCATGAGATGAGATGACAAGCGAATACTATGACAAGAGTCATAACCTAAGGTAGAAACTCTAAAAAGGCAACCCTGACACGAGAGGGCGATGTCCTGACCCCAAACCAAAACCGATGAGACAAGACAAGCTTAACATGCAAGATATTTAAATGAAAGTGTCCAGATGTTACGTCCAAATTAAAAATGACCACATTTCCATACTAAGAACCCAAGCTATGGCAAGTATTTAAGAATATTTGCTTCTATGTCGTCACACAGCTCACTAAACACTGACAAAGTATCTTCACGCCTTTATGTAGGTGTACCGCCCTCATTCATTCAGATTTCTTTGCCAACACTGTCCCAGAGGTACTGAGCGATCACGCTGGGCAGAACAGATGTCCCGTGCTATAAACACAGAGTCCCCGAGGCCTACATGAGGAGACCTCATTAGAACTGTGTTCCACTCAGGCCATTGGGCATCCCTTGATGTAGCCAGACTGAGTCTCTGTAAAAATGATTTCCTATCCATCCTGCCAGCACTTGTGTGAATACAGTTCTTCCTAATTAATCACTTTCATAGCCAGGCCTGTTAATGAAGGCCTAGAATATAGGTTGAGGCAGTAAGGTCATGAGTTCAAGGCCTGACTAGGATACAGAGTAGGTTCTATGCCAGCCTTGGCAGCTTACTGAGACTGTCTCAAAGTAAAAAATAAATAAAATAAAAAGGCTGTATATGTAACTCAGTGATAGAGTGCTTGCCTAGCATGTACAAGGCCCTGAGTTCAATACCCAAAACTACAAAATAAACACACACACACACACACACACACACACACACACACACACTCAATTGGGTATTTTTAGAGCTTATCCCTTCCTTTCTTCCGTCCACCCTTACTGCCACTTTTCTTTAGAAAATATTTATAGAAGCTAACCACCAGCCAAACAATGAAATCGCCTCATCTTTCTGTACCACTGACCCATGTCCTGTGACTCTGCCAAACACCCTTCAAAGCAGCAGCCTGGCTCCCCGCCTTAGGCTGTCTCGGGTAGAGAGCAAGGTCAACTATCTCTCACTCCACTTCCCCCTCCCTTGTTAACTGGCTCTTGCTTTCATGTCTCTCCGCTCAGCCCTTTCCGTTTGGCCCATTTATTTGTTTGTTTGTTTTTTAATACTTTGTTTGTTTGTTTCCAGAAAGGGTTTCTCTGTGTAGACTTGGCTGTCCTGGACACACTTTGTACACCAGGCTGGTCTTGAACTTACAGCGATCCTCCTACCTCTGCCTCCAGAGCACTGGGTTTACAGGTGTGCAACACTGTATCCATTTATTTCTATCACTACTTGATTTGTTGCTGCTGTGGCTTGCCCATGTTTTATTCCGAACTCTTTGAACGAAATGTTAAATATATTTGTATTACTTGAACCAATTAAAATGCAACCCATGAGGACCCAGATGAATTTGGGAGACATCATAGCACTATAACATCCTTAAGAGTTTGGAATCACCTACACTTGTTCTCAAACTCAACTCTAATGACCTAGAAATTACTAGTTGTATGACCTCGAACAAATTACATAACCTCTCTACGCCAGTTTTCAAATGGAAAAACCAATCATACTCGTAAAAGGGATGAGGTAATTTAAGTAGTTCAGGGCTCAACATTTAGTATCTTTTCTCTATCTTCAATTTCAACTGCCAGGAAAACAATCAATATGAAAGATACTAATTAATCATGTTAATGCAGAGGTTTGAGGGAACAAATTCTCTGTCTGAGCTGCATTTTTGTTTTGTTTTGTTTTGTTTTCTGAGCTGCATTTTAACTACTCGACTGCATGAAGAAATCCATTGCCTTACTTGGAATAAAGGCATTGCAACTGCCATTTGAATTGTCCCTCTTTCTATGCTGATGGGGTTTTCTCAGTAACAAGGGAAGAGACCCTGCTGGTTCTACTTTCTCTATACTGGAAGAGTCAAGTATAGAGGATTTCAACTGGACCACACGTGTTAAGTCTTACAAAAATCCATAAAACCTCTTTCCAAAAGCCTTCTGCACACACCTTCCCAACATGGCAGTAACAGCCCGACTAAAGAACAAGGCTGCCGTTATTTGCAGAGTAAACAAGCATGAGGTCATGACAGCAAGGGGGGCCTTCGATTCCAGGTCTGCCACTACCCAGTTCTACGTGATTTACTTACACCCTCAAGGACTTGATTTTATATTCTTAATGAAGACGATTAAGGGAAACCAATGCATGTAAAGTTCCACAAGTGTATGAACTCCTTCTCTTCTGTGGGAAAAGTTAAGCTGAATCAAAGTATGTGTTCTGACCGCGTTGCTAAGCTACACCATCTCAGTCCACGTCAGTCCACGCGCTGTTTGAGTACAAAGAGGGACTTTGTATCTGGATGTTCGGCAGGCGGGTGATGTTCAACAAATAACTGATAGTTTGTTTTGGCTCCCGTAGAAGTACGTTGTGTACCCAACATCAAGCCTAGGTTCATCTTCATAACCTTTGCAGGTAGCGAAGCTCTGGGTTTGCTGCGTCTCCAGGGTCCTAATCTAATTCCAAGGTCCCATCTCATTCAGCACCGTTTTTCTTCATTTCCTGAGGTACAGAGCTCTCTGCAGAGGGCAAACACTTTGATGCATTTGGATTTTTGTTAAAATTGGCTGTAGGATGATAAGGAATTTGAGACAGAATTGAAAGAAGAGGAGTAATGCAATGATTATCTTAAATTGGCATCAATACCCTAATTATATATTTATATATAATCTAAAACTTGATCTGTGTCTCCTTTTTCTGTTTGGAACAGGAGGTTGGGATAATCTTTAGAGACCACTGACTCATAAGGAAGCTCAGAGCTTTGGACTTTGGAGACAGGGCTGATCTAAGGGATTGGGTGAGCCAAATGACTGGACAATGACAGAGGAAATCAAGAAAGTAAAAAGCCCATCTGCATTTTTAAGACTTACTTTATTTTTATTTTGGTGTATGTGTGTGTATCTGTGTGAATAACGCATGTGTATGCAAATGTTGCCCTGGAGCTAGAGTTGTAGGTAGCTGTGCGTTGCCCTCTGTGGGTGCTGGGAACTGACCTAAGTCCTCAGGAAGAATCGCACACGCTTTGGACTTCTGGGCCATCTCTCCAGTCTTCCCAACTCTGTTTCTAACATAGCAATCAAATTATTTTTTAAATTTGCAGTTATTTATTTCTTTAAAAACTACTCACTATAAAAGGTCATTCCTCCATCTAAGGAACAGGGAAAATTCAAACAGGAAAAGAGAGATCAGGAATTGGAGCATGAAGAAAGTTTTGGAAGACATGTAAAAGTTTGGTTCTTTATTTGGTAAAGGTTACAAAAACACATACCTTTAGAAAATCTATTAAACTATATTCTTAAAATGACAATACTTGGCTGTACATAAATTATACCTCTAAATACTTAGTTACTTTAAAAACTACTTTTTCTGTCATTCAAACAAAATAGTGTTAATAAACTTATATATATCCTATTATGCATTTTCATGTATATCCTAATGTGTTTAGACAAAGGATAGCATCATTTTTTATTAAAGGTAACTTGTTTTTCACTTATTTTTATTTTCTAGTCCTTTACTTGAACATATATTTTTGCCTCCCAAACCAACTGCCCCAGCAAAGCTTACTTCATAAAACCCAAGTGGGAAAATTGGTCAGGGAGGGAGAGACAGGAAGCAGCTTTGGCTTTCAGAGCCTCTGGGATCTCATTATTGACTAGTTAACAACCATTACACACTTAGTGAGTAAGGCCTTGCTATATAAAGATTGTATTGCAGCATCTGCCATTGGTAATTTAATGGCAACTGATTGCCAGGAAACCCACTGGAGGCTCCTGCTGATGTCTGTGAATGTAACCCACTTGTTTATGAAAAGGTGATTCAATCTGTATTTTGGTGCCCAGTACACAACTCTCTACATCTGGACCTTTGAGGGCTCAGATAAGAGTACATTCTCACCGCTACATCTCCCCAAGGCAAAGCGGTCCTTTTCCAGGGTTTATAATTCTGAATCCCTGAGAACTAGGTCCTTCTTGTCTGTACAAGACCTCAGAGCATAAGGAAAGGCTCTGGGTTCAAAGTCAAAGCAGCCTTTGTTTCTATGGCTGCTGGCCTGGCACCCTGGCTGTTGATCATGTGTCACCACCTGGCCCCACCTCTGCCCTTGAGGGTGCTTGTGGCCATGTAAGCAGGTGGCTCTGCAGCCCAGGGTGGTAGAATTTTATGTGAGAAAAGTAAACAAAAAAATTCTAATTATGGCATAATCTGTCTCTAGGATAGCTGGTTCCTGAAGACCAGGAAAAGAAGCTCTGGAAACAGCCAGTTTTGGTAGGGGACAAAATAATTCCACTCAAATGACAGAAAAACAACAACAATAGCAAAACGCTAAAGTTGGTGACTCACTGAGCGCAGTGCCCAGTAGCTCAGGGCCATCTGTAGATAAGGGTTTAAGCAGGGCTTCCTGGTGACTCAGCTTTGCACATGTCTTGGAGGAGGAGGTCTGGGACCGAGGGACAGGCTGGCCCACGGTGTATGACTCCCAGTGCTTGCCACTGGCCAACCCCCAAGAAGTCAGGCTTGTAGCGAAGCCTCAGCCCCACCCTGATCCAGGCGGGCAGGAAGGCCTGAGTTCTTCTGGGTCAGATCTCGGTGGGGCGGGGGAAGGGCCACCAGGCTGGACTGGCTGCTCCTGTGTCTTTGTATCTTGGGGGAGGTTAGACTCACTCATTCTGCAGGTGTGTACAAAGTGAATGTCATCCAGGAGAGGCAGAAGCCCGGGCACTCTGACAACGGCAGAGAAGTAACAAATGAGAGGGCGGGAAAGCGAAGCTCTAAGGCGCTGCTGTCTGGGCCATTTAGCTTTGGCCTGCAGCCCTGTGCGCCCCAGACACTCCTGAGGGCACAGCTGCCTTATACCACCGCACCGTGATTGATGTCCAAAGTGAGTCATCAAGAAAAGGTCAAGTTGTGTTCAGAACATTTTGTTTAGGAAGGGCAAAGTACTACACAAAGCATGTTAGAGAAATTACTTTCCAAAATAAAAAGTTTAGATTGGCAAGTTTAGGTTGCATTATGCTGGCTTTTAATATCATCTCTACTTAAAACATGAGATGTGTTTCAGGTTGCAATATTAACAGTCCCATCCAAAGAGAATTACTGTTCTCTCTTATGTTCCTTCTGATGTACGAGCATATACTCATACATAAATTATGCACATACACACACACACACACACATATATTTGTGTTGTTTTAAATATTTGTTTCTTTTTATTATATTTGTGTGTATTTGTGTGTGCACACATGTGCACGTGCGTGCCTGCATGTATGTCTGTACACCACAGGCATGAGTTGGAGCCCCTGGAACTGAAGTTACAGTTGGTTGAGGGATGTTGGTTGAGGGTGCTGAGAACTGAGGCCAGGGCTTCTGCAAGAACGTCAATTACTCTTAACTGATGACTCATCCCTCCAGCACCGTGTGTGTGTGTGTGTGTGTGTGTGTGTGTGTTATACGTGGTTTGTGTTTGTATGTGTGTGTATGTACGTACTATGTATGTGGGGAGGGGCTAGGATTCTGAAGCTATGGAAGATTGGAGTCTGTCTTTTAGAAGCTTTTGGCTGAGCTCTGTGACCTCCTAGAGTCCAGATTCAGCAACTGTAGTATGAGGAAATCAGCTTGCCTTTCCCTCCTTCCTGCCCATCACAGCCCCCCTTTTAACAGCCAGGAAGTGAACTAGGTTCTCTGTGCCTTGTGAGATTCTCTCTCCAGGAAACCCTCCAGCTACACTCAAGTCGGCAAACTGATGAGACAGATGTCGGAAAATGCCAGCTCACCTGGGATAGGACCCCTCTTTCCGGGATCTTAGTTTACGTAACTGCTTTACTTCAGCAGAAACCCAACACATGTAAAACATATTTTTTGTTATTTCATTGGGCTATCTCACTTCCTTGCACTAGAAATTCTATGGACAACTGCATCTTACCTGGGAGTGGAAGTGCAGTGTTTCTACTTTTAAAGGCCCTGGTTAAAGGGCTGCAGGGCCGGCTTCCCAGTTAAGAGAACTTGCTGCTCTTACAGAGGGCCCAGGTTTGGTTCCCAGCACCTACATGGTAACTCACATATTACATGCTGTGCACATACATACATGCAGGCAAACACTCATACGCACAAAATAAAATAAATACATCTTTAAAAAACCTTTGTGAAGTTATCTGAGTGCTTTGTACATAGCAGAAAATAACAAGTAAAACTTTAGAGAATAACGAAATCTTTTCTGAATGAGATGGTAATATTTGACATGAGTTTAACTTGTAATAAATGCAAAATATCATCAAGAATGTGTTCTATATTCATATATATTATCTATATTTAATTCTTGCAATACTCTTAAATAGGAGTCTCTATGACTGGGCAGATAAAGGCAGCCATGTGTACCGAAGTATCTACAGTGGTCAGTGTCTTGCTCTGCACCGGGTACCGTGTACTTACGAAATCATTTCATGACGGTCACTAGCTGGAAGATAGGTGCCTTTCTCTCTTCTCCCAGAAAAAATAAAGACTGAGAAAGGGTGAGGGGGTCGTCTAAATGCTCATACCTGGCGAGAAGGGAGCCAAGGTTCAATTGCTGGGTCTCACTTCTCATCCAGGCTACCAGCATGTCAGTTTTTGGATCTATTCTGACAACAGCGTTCCTGGAACAGAAAGCTCTTCCTAAGCATCAGTATTCTGCAGGGATTTTTCAGGGATGACGTGGGGATACTCAGAAGTAGGCCAGAGAGCTTGATGGAGGCTGTACAAGCTTACTCAGATGACATTCCTCTTGCCTGGTCTCAGAGCTGAACAGCAACAACTTGTGAAATAAATGGTGATTTAGGATTAACCATGCATCTGTAGCAGCAGTCATAAGCAAATCGGAGCCTCGCAGGAATTGAATTTCTTGCTTTGACTTCATTAGCACCTCTGCTGAGCCTCTGAGTTAACTGGCCAGAGATCTAATCGCACTCTGTAATGGTTAGCAGCCCCATCACACTCTTTAAATACATTGTTGCTGCTTTAAAATCAAACCAACTGCTGTCACATGTTACATTATTTGCTATCATGTAGAAACACGAAGAGATTTACTGGAGAAAAGAGTCAGGCATTTCAGAGCCTTAGTGGAGAAGAGGTATGCTTTCTTGGTGCTAAACTAGATTTCATTTTCTCCTAACGTGTTCATACAATATTTTAATGGTGGGGTGAGAGGAAGATGTTCTGGTGGGGTGTCCAATCAGACATATTATTGGATAAGGATGGATGTGTATTAGAAGATTTACTTGAGGCATTATCTCTAATTTTTTTATGAAAACGTGCCTGTGGAATAAATGACATAAATTCCTCTTCATCAAATAAGACTTTCAGGAAGTAAAGTTTCTTTAAACCCTTTAACATTTCTGCCTGAAAGCTATTATTATTCTCAGTGAAAGATTGAAGCGATTATTGTAAAAGCACAATACTTTGAAAAGGAACTATCTTCATTTCTGTTCTTCTTGTATTATTGGTTTGTGCCTAGATGTATGCACATATGTTTGCTAAGTAGATATAAACATATCTATGTAGCCATGCATGTATACATGGCACACATATCACTATGCAAGCAGAGCCTATATGTCCAGCTGTTAATGAACCACGCTAGGTCTCCTGTATAAATTACTAGGTAGATACTTCCTGGCTTGAATTTCAAATCCAGTGTCTCTTCTTTATTAAAAAAAAAAAAAAAAAAAAAAAAAGAATATAAAAAGACTGTCTTCAAAATCAAAGTGGAATCCAGGTAAGCGCAGGCCTCTTTTCTCCCGTGTTCACCCAGCCACCTGTGGCCCTCTAGACAAGCTCCTTCCAGCTCCCTCTGAGGGCTCCATGTCCGCATTTCTGTCTCACTCAAACAAAAGGTCATCGCAGACTGCAATCCAGTCTTGCTGATTCTTCTCACTTGTATTGACCAGTTTAAACAAAATGAGCCAGTCAGTCTTTGTTCCTGTGTCAAGAGGGTTCTACGGCCTAAATCCTGACTGTGCTGGAACCCCAGTCTATGACTGGCTCTGGCCATCCCCGCCCCCAGTTAAAAAAGTGACTGGACAGAATGGCAGAAACAACCAAAAGACAGCCAAGGACCCCTTCCTACGGAAACACCTCTCAGTTACACTGAAAAAAAATAGCTGCTTTAAAAAATAGCAACCATGAGGGAGCAATTGTATCGATTTTTTCATTACTTTTTTCCTCCCGTTGCTAGGATGCAGTCATTATTAAAGGAGACTTGTTGTCTAGGTGAAAAATCCTCCCAGAGTAAAGGAATACTGCGCCCCCTGCTGACCAAGAAACACGGGCTGTTGGATTTGATTGAGGAGCTTTGTCATCTCCCCCCCCCCCCTCCCCGCTTAGTTTTGTTTTACCTTCCACACTGCCAAGTTTAAAACAGATGAGGCAGTTAGACACAGTTATTAGACAACTTTAGATTTCACCTGCAAAATTATATTCCGGGGATATCAGGAACGCATGTAAAGGAATCTGGAGAGGTTTTCCCCGCTTCAGTATGATGAGACATGCAGCTCAGGGCCCAGGTCTCCAGCTGCTTGAGGCTCTTTATCTCTTGGTTTTTAGCCTGTGGTGAGCCTGGCTCTTAAGGTGGCTCTTGACTTGCTAATTTTAGTTATTTGGTCATCTGAACTTATGAAAAAACACAAGGCAAGAAAGTACTTGTATTGCTAAAGAGTAACTTTTAATGATCACTTATTACTCATAATAAAAGAGAAAGAATCCCATAAAAATGTTGGCTTCTTTCACACTAAGAATAACTGGATGTTTCTCACATCCAGTGAGGGGCAGAAGCAGCCCTGAGTTAGAATACAGATATTCAAGGAAGCACAACTGACTGTTCAGTCCATGAAACTATGAGCTGACAGAGCCTGACTCGGTAGCCAGTTTGAAGGATTACTTATATAGCAAGCAGCCGTGCTTCAGAGTTGAAATCACGACCATGGGTTTAATCACCAAAGAGAGAGGTGTGGAAGATGGAAGGGCAGAGCAGGAGGGACATTTGAGGTACAGCATCAATGCTGTTTGCCTGTATGTTCATGGATTCTGAGTCAGTGCCAAAGACTCCTGAGGACAGCTAGGACAGAGTATCAGAACACAGTGAGTGTCACGGGCAAAAGGAAGTCAAGAAAGATGAGAGCCGATGACTCCAAGAGAGTTTCAGTACAGCGGTGAAGTAGAAATTCAACTTTAGCGGGAACTTAAGATTCATATGTTTATTTATTTATGTAATTTATGTTAATGGGTACTATATCTGCATGTTCATCCGCATACCAGAAGATGGCATCTGACATTTGTGAGCTGCCATGTGGGTACTGGGAATTGAACTCAGGACCTTCAGAAGAGTACTTCATAGTCTTAACCACTGAGCCATCTCTCCAGCCCTTTAGTGGGAATTTAAATAATAAAAATGAAAATAAAGACAATAAGTGGGAAAACTAACACTGTAGAAAATATTATAGTGATATGAAGAAAACAACTGGCTAGCACAGGGAGAAAGTGACAGAAGTTAAGTTCCTAAGATAAACAGAGTGGGGACTGTACCGGGGGACATGAGGAAACACCCGATTGGTCTGTCCCAGTTCAAGAGAAAGTGGAGAAAATGAAACATCAAGTGATCAACCATGCAGGCTGAGTCTTAGGGAAGAGGACGCTTCTTCTGGGACCACTGGAAACTAGGAAAGAAACACGAGACAGGGCAAAGGGCCTGGTTAGGGCTTCCTGCTGGAGCAGTGCTTTCCAGGACAAGGGAAGGAAAACTGTCAAAACAATTGTAAAAGCTCTGCGAAGGGTCTTTGTGCTGTGATAGAGATCTAGATTGCATGAGCAAGGCCCGGGATTGGTAACATAGCACTTCAAGAGAAAACATAGCTTATCTAGACAGTGTGGGGGGACAGGGTATAAGACTGGAAACACAGAACTGAGGTCAGCCCTGAGATCATTTTATATATATGCAAATATGCAATAGTATACCAAGCAGGTTGTACTTACATACTTGGAAATGCATGTATGTAACAACTAAAGAAGAGGAGGCTATAGATTTGAGAGAGATAGAGAGAAGGAGATTCCTGAGAGGGTTGGTAGGAGGAAAGGGAAGGCTGGTGATGTAATTATCATTTCAACAAATAAAACATTATTTTAAAAACGACACGGTTGAGTGGTTTTCCTTCAGCAGCAACAAGGTGTTAAAAGTCAGAAACCATAAGTTGGGTGGATTCAGTTATAGCTTGGAATAACCAAGCGAAGGGAGAGAAAAATGTTCTGCTAAGTGATCAGCAGTGAATGTGACAGATGGTGACGCTGGTGTGGAGAGAAAGGACTGGGTAGAGGGCTGGGGTGGGCTAACAGTTTGGAAGATATTGAGATATTAGAGAAGCCATGGGGTACAAATCACAAGTTAGGGAGAGAGCCAGTTGGGAGAAGGGGATCACGGCTGGAAGCTGGGGTCTAAAAGGACTTAGGAAGTTCATGATCTGGGGAAAGGGAGCCTTCCCGGGTGTAGATGGTGCTGGAAATAATGACCCCTGGGCACAGAATGAACCTAGAGCCTGATGTCTGAGCCTTCATAGAATGAAGATGGCTGAGGTTAGGTTCAAGGGACTGCACGATGGGAAACCAGCATAGGCTCAACGGTTTCAACCACTGTGTCCCCAGCTCTCTGTGGAAGTAACCTGTACATGGTCCCTCATTTAATTCCCATCCATTTCTTGCCACCTCTAGGGAGGTAAGCATTAACCCTGTTTACAGAGTGTGAAACTGAAGCCATTTACTTAATGTCCCTCAGTTCATAACATAGTATATACATATATATGTATTATATATAGTATAATATTGCCATGTAAATGCTCCTCTGGGCTGTGCACTCCAGCTCAGGCTTCAAAATTGCATTCTTAGCAGTTGAAATTTCCAAGCACATTTCAGGCACTTTAAAAAACAAATAAATAAAAGTCAAGTAAAAACGGTACTAGAAAAAAAAAGAAAAGAAAAGCAAAAAATTACAGCCAAAGGGGGGGAAAAAAAGCACAAAGCTCAGGCAGTCTCTACTCCTCCCATGGACATGACCACTGTCTCCCCAGAGGAACAGTCTAGTTTGATGGCCAAAAGTCTGGTTTCCCACTTCAAAACACGAAGAATCCCTATAATTGCTCCCTTCATCTTCCTCAACTGTTTAATGTGTGGTTTTATTTTTAAATCTGAGCCTAAGCTAAATTAAGAGTCCTACATCAAGCCTCCTGTCTGCCCTGTTTGTCTTATGAGGAAAACAATCTTCCCTTCTCTCTTGCACTTTTCCAGGAACTACCACACCATCCCCACCCCCACCCCACCCCCAAGGGTGTTCTCAGGACTGAAATAGACAGGCAAGGAGCTCTAGCTGGGTTTTTCATGTCAAAAGTGAAAGTGAGAAAAAGAAGTGTTTTGTGCGTCTGGAAACTGAGGGAGTGCTTTGCATCAGTCACCGGGAAGGACAGACTGGCAAGTCTCCATTTGGGGCTAAATGTCCTGGAGTGTGTAATATCGTCATGAAAAGAAAGAGCACTTCTGCATAGGCTTTTTCAATACTTTCCAGAACCTTATCGATCAATCTTATATTGCTCATGACGCTATGGCAAAGTCCTACTAAGTTTATCACTTCCAGGGCCTCTTGTTTCACACAGGCTGGAGGAAGGGAAATAAAGTTTCATGCTCATGACAACAGAGATTAGACACCCCCACCCCATACTCCCTCTCCCCTTTTTCACTTGCCCACACCCTCCCACCCAACACCCAGACCCTGCCTCCTAAGGGCCAGGAGAAAGCACAAGACAAAACAGTTGGCAACCTTGGTCTAGCAAGCCAGGCAATCCTGCAGTGTGCAATACTTCTGTGCAGTCTCCAGCGTGTTCTGGAAATACGGGGTGAGGAGTTGGAGGACTGTGGGGACCCTGTGGCTTTCCAGCTCCCACAGCTCTGCCCTTACTTGTTCTGTAAATGGAGCTTCCAAGTAAGACCGCTTTGAGACCTCTTTGAGATCATGCTGAATAGCAAAGGAAGACAACTAACCCTATGATTCTTTCTAATCCATTCTTTCAAAATCCACTACAGTTTTACTTCTCTCAAGTAACTACACTAAAGGTAGAATGCTACAGTATTTTCTGGTTCACCAAGACCCCAAAGCATCAACTTATTTAAAAATCTATTGTATAAGATTACAGGTAGAGGAAGAAAAGGATCTGGGAGAAAGATGTCCAGAGTCCAGATGTCCAGGATGAAAGGCCTGTCTAGCAACCCTGAGTGTACCACAAAGAGGTCAAGGAACAATGGGAGGGATGGAGGTCTAAGGACCCACTAGAGTAAGGGGCCACACAGGAGGCTATGAAGTGCGCAGGAAAATTCTGTGCCAGCTGACACTGTCTGTAAAGTCAGCCTCGGCAAAATTTGAAGTATTTTTGGTATCCAAGAAATATTAAGAAGAGTTTACAGAGATGTTCCCCCAAAACTTTGAACATTGCGTCTCTGCTAAACAGACAAGCTTGGCTAGTTGTAGGGCAAAAATCAATGTTAAGAAATTTTGGGAACAAAAGGGAAGGATAAATGAAAGTTAGACTCAACCTCCTTCTATGCATGCAATAAGAACAAAGTCATACTCATATCCATGGCCAAAACTGAAAGGATGGTGATAGGATTCAGTTTCCTTTTATGTTGTAGTACCTAAGGCCAGGGGTAAAGTGATTAGAGAAAAAGCAGAAAGTAGAGATAATTTATAGACCATTTTTTGACTGTTTTCCTTCTCACAGCAGCATGCTTTGAACAAATTAAGCCATGGATGATTGAAGGCTTTCCTTAGCATGGGCAACTGATAGACCTCTGGGAGGTAATGGGTGGGGTCCCCCAAGCTCCCATCAGTAGGATAACTTCAGCACTATTGCAGACTTTCTTTTTTATATAATTTTTATTTTTTATATTAATCACAGGTTATTTACTTTGTATCCCAGACATAGCCCCATCCCCATCCCACCCTCCCTCCCTTATCTCCTCCCTTCCCCTTTCCAAATCCCTTGATAGGGGAGGTCCTCCTCCCCTTCCACCTGACCCTAGCTTATCTGGTATCTTCAGGACTGGCTGCAATGTCCTTCTCTGTATCACAGACTTTCAATCTTTGAGTTATGATGTATGGTGGAAAGATTCTGTAATGCTCCCTGGAGATCTAAAAATACAGCAAGCCCCAACAGTGTGCATAGCAACAGTCTGCTGGCCAGATCTTGGGGACACGCTGCTAAACGTTTCCAGCCATTGGTTATAAAAATAAGATGCATCCAGTGAGTTTGCAAGTGTTGTCTTCAGTGTCATCCTAGGAAAATACCAACAGTGCAATGTCATTTAGGACTTTTCTGGGAAGTAGGTGAAAGCTGGGTTTCTTGTATATAGAAAAAAAAGAAAAAAGGAAGAGAAAATAAGGGATTTTTTTTCTCATCCAAAGCTCTTCCTGGTTGAACTCTTCTGAACCTAGGTTGACACTCAGCAAACAAACAACCCCTAAATCTCTTTCTATAGAACTTACATCTTTGTGAAATATCATTTTCTTCTGGAGTAATTCAGTCACAAAGGAGATTTTTATTTAAAAAATAAGATCAGAGTTGGGAATAAAAAGGTAAACGTGATTCTAATTAATATTTTCTATTACTAGAAGATGATATACCTGTTTAATGTTGAAAAACATTTCTTGCATGGCCCACCATGTTCATTAGATGATAAATTATTTCTAATAGGAAAAATTAATCATGACAAATATCTCTATATATTAGTATCTCATGAGGGCACATATATTCCAAAATAGATGAAATGAGGTTATTATAAAATAAAAATTCAACCCTCTAGCTGACAACTTTATTTTATCCCTTTCCTCCTTCCATTCTATTCTTAACACAAGAGCCTATTTTTAAAAATCCAGAATGTTTCAGACTTTTGATCAAATTTATACAATATTTAAAATACCAAATCTTCTAGTTAGGAAGATGGCTTCATGAGCAAAGTACTTGGCACCCAAGAGGGAGGACTGCGTTCTGGCCCCCAGCTCACATAAGTGCCAGATGGCCCACCTGAAGTCCCAGCATTCAGGAAGCAGGCAGGCGCTTACCCCAGCAAGCTGGCTACTTAGTCTAGCTGAATTTGCAAACTGGCAAGCTCTGGGTTCAAGTCAGAGATTCTTCCTCAGTAAAATAAAGTGGAAGGAAATCAAGAACAACGCTCAGTCCCAACCTCTGGCCTCCACATGTACACACACAAATACATGTGTAAAATAAAATAAAAACAAAACACTTACAAGTTCACACAGCATCTCTAAGACACTGCCTGCCCTTATGCCCTGTGACTCTGCTCCAACTAAGATGGCTTTCTTGTTGCTCCAGTAATCCTGGCATCTACTTCTTGCTCGATGTTAGTGACACATTTGACCTACTCAGGAAGGTCCTCCCTTCGTGCTCAGTTCCCACTCTGAAAACCTCCCAGCCCCCTTCTCCCGCTCCCTTCCATTCTTTCTTCTCTCCTCTCTTCTCTCTCTTCTCTTCTCCATTCTCTCTCCTCTCCTCTCCCCACTCTTCTCTCTCCCTCCCTCCTTGTCCACATTCTCAGCATTTTTCACTATCTGATTTAACCTGAATTTTCCTTCAGTATCCACTCCGCAAGGACAGGAATGCTTCTGTTTTGTGCTCTGAATTATCTGTTTTGAGCGCTAAAAGAGTGTTTGACAATCAGATCACCATGAATCTGAGGTCCTATCTAGACTACAGAGTGAAAACTTGTCTCAAAACAAAACAGACCTCCTGGCTGCAAAGCAAGACAGGGCATACCTATAATCACAATACTCTTGAGACAGAGGCAGGAGGATAAAGATATGGAAGCCAGTGTGTATAGCAAGATCTTGTTTCAAAAACTGTAAGTTCAGTGTGGTGGTGTACAGTCGGGTCATACAGTGAGTTCAAGGCCAGCCTTGGCTAGCTGCAGAGTGAGAGTGGATCTTAAAACAAAACAACACAAAAAAACAAAGAACAATGCTTGGTACCTAACAGAGGAAGGGAGATATTTGTTCAATGAACTAAATGAAGCCAATTAGGACTAACTTAATGAAACAAGAAAGAGAAGAAGTTGAAAAGAAATACAACTTAAGTCCACCAGCCTTTACTGCTTCTTGACACTCCCTCCTAAGGAAAGGTCCAGTCCAAAAGCCTTGTGATGCAACAACCTGCTCGTTCACAGGTCGGTTCCGGGAAAGGGCAGCAGCATTCTTAGAAGCAAATCCAGGCAGCACTCTCCCCACACCCTTGCAGGTCACCTGCTTTTCAGTCGTCCCCACCTGAATACTAGATACATATTTAAATGTTATTTTAGAGCTGTCAAGACTGCTTAGCTGAGAAAAGCTCCTGCTGTCAAGCCTTTCACTGAGTTCCATTCCCAGAACATGCCTGGTGGAGGGATAGCAAGGACCCCTGAAAGCTGACCTCTGACCCCCACACGTGCAGAGTGATCAGTGCATGCCCACACACATACAAATAAATGCATGTAAAGAACACCTTGATTTCATTGGTTTTGCCTGCTTATGTGTCCACAAAAGAGGATGTCAGATCCCATGAGAGTGAAGTTTCAGACAGTTGTGAGCGGCCACATGCATGAGTGTGGGGTATCAAACCCAAGTCCTCTGGAGGAGCAGCCAGCGTTCCTAACTTCTGTGTTATCTCTCCAGCCCTAAAGAATAACTTGTTAAATATGAAAGGGAAATACATACATGACAGTATGTGGAAGACAGAGATTGATTGGGTTCGGCTCCATGCATTAGCACAGACCAGTGGGAAGGAGAAGATCGGGAGTCAGTGGATGGAAAATTACTAAAAGGAAAGGTGAGAGATTTGGCTAAATTCCTGATGAAGCCAAGGTAATCCAATATTAATTGGGGTGTGGAGGATGATACAGAGGAGGGTTTTTGCAAAATGGTCGACAGCTTGTTTGTTAACCCAGAAGACATGAGGACGCAGCAGGTGAGCCTAGCGGATACTGAAGTGTGACTAAAGTCTGGGCCAGCAGAATCTGTCACCCTGCCTGCCGAGTCAGTGTTGGTGCATGTTTGAGGAGAGGTAGACTGAGAGCAGGACATTTACAGAAACCAGACTCACCTGAACAGACATTGCTGTCGAAAGCAAGACTTTTGCTTTTCAGTAAGAAACTCAAGACACTACAAATTCCACTGAAACCGGGTATGCCAGACTATATCACATGTGGACAAGAAATCTGATCTATGTGCTCTTAACAAAAACAAAAATAAGAAGTCAGCAGCTTATGAATGGGCTGGTACCTTTTAGAGCCAGTGAGCACCTGGTGCAAGCATTTCAAGCCGCATTGAGTGTCCCAGGCCCTGTTGCATATTGCTGCCCTCTGTGATGTGGGTGGTCCATGAGGTGGGGCTCACGTGAGGGGTACCTACTGGGAAACTAATTTTTTTCGACACACTGCCCATCTCACACCAACAACTGACCAGAAACAATATTTACTAAGAGTTACCCGAAAAGTTCTTGCTCATTACTTCTCAGGGTCAGAGAGTTTGACAGATTTAGGAAAGAGGTTTTGGAAGATTTTGCAAAGGCAGACACTTCTTAGAAGTAAATCCTGCCTAGAATTCTGGCATTTAAGTAAACAGCACAAGCCCAGGCATGTTGAAGTAGACTGCAGGCTCAGGGCCCCTGCCTCATCCTCCAGCAGCTGTGGGGTCCTCACACACCTCAGTCTAATCCTGAACTCTGCAGGAAGTGGGCCGAATCCACAGTTTGAGAGCTTCCCAGTTTTACTGCTGAGGCAAGCCAAAATATCAGGAAGGGGTACATATTTGAGCAGGGCTGTGGGTCCTCGTAAAATTAATTCTCTGAAAGTGCGAAATAAATTTACTCGGAGTTCATCCCCTTATTGTAAAGGGTGATACAGTTTACTTGAGAGGAAATCCAAAGGCCTGTATTACCTGTTTGTGTTTAGAATGGAGGTCAAAGCAGGTGGATTTGGGGGCTAGGTTTCAAATCCTTTCTGAAAAGTTCTTCCATTTACTAAGTTTGTCTTTATGCAAATTATCTAACCTCCTGTTGCTTTGCATCTTCATCTAAAAAAAAAAAAAGGACAGCAATAGACTCTGCTTTGGAACATGTTCAGAAAAATGTGAACAAAAGGGTATAAAACAAAAAGAAGATGTTATCTATAGTTCATGGGGAGCCATGGAAAATTGTTTAGCTTTCAGCAGCTCGAAAATTTATCTTAACCCTGAAAACTATATTATTTTTATTGTGAAACATTGGGGCTACTTCTTAGTGTGGTAAAATACAAAGATGGATCCCCACTTGTTCATCAGGACTCACAGAAGTTACAACCAGCCAGTCTTCCCCTCTGAAAGATACATTTGACAACACTGATCTCCATGTAAACCTGCTACTGTCCCCAGGCAAGAAAAACTCTAGCCACCAAACTGCCCTGCAATATAAAGAGAAGAAGCTGCAAGAAGGAAGAGACAGATACAGGGCATACCAAGAGTATTCATGAACCAGCGAAAATAAGTGAGTTCTCATTCATTTATCAAATACTCATATTGACTAAAGTCTTCAGTTAGAATTGGCTATAGTTGGATACTATGACCCTCATCACCTTCTACAAACACAAAAACTGGAGCAGAAGGTAATTAAGAAACTTCTCAAAATCACACATTTAGCAAGTGGTATCCCAAGCATCCCATCGAAGAGAATGACTTTTCACCTCTAGTCCACACTAGTGAACTCGTCGATATGATTCCTCTTTGGAGCTGAGGAAGAGAGCTGAGCAATGGAGCCAGACCATAGAGCATAGATCTGCTAGAGGACAGTAGGTTGAAGGGGGAAGGGGAACAGCAATAATTGTCATTATGTGCTGAACACTCATTATTTGGTAGGTATTCACCTGAGTATTTTGCATACTTTGTCATTGAATTATAGTTCTGTAGGGTTTGTGTAACTATCCTTCCCATTTTACAGGAATGGTGACCAAGGAGGAGAGATTAAGCCATGATGCACTGGGAATAAGTACATACCAGAGCTGAGACTCAGAGCCAGTTCTGCCCACCTCTAAACTCATGCTTCTAACTATTCATAGGCTCGGATTTCATGAAATAGTGTGAGAAATACTAGGACTGAAGAACTAAGGCTGATGTCAGTCATACCTAATGTTCAGCATAGCTGCGGGGTGTAGGGGAAAAGGAGGGACTCAAAGGTGAATCACGCGGAAGATAGTGATAATATCCAAAGAAATAATAGTGTCAGAAAGAGCCCAGCCTCTAGGAAGAACAAATGCTAATGTTTTGGTGACTCCCTTCCTAAGCAGGAAGACTGCCTGCAGAGCAGAGACCTAAGGTAGTTCACACCACTGTCCATCAAATTCCCCACGTGGAGTGTGGCCTAGCACCCCAAATTTTGGTTGCTTAAATGGAACACACACACACACACACACACACACACACACACACACACTTCCTTCACTAATTGAACAATTGGCATGATTTGAAAAGTGAAGTCTGAAGGAGAAATTTTGACCATCCTCTTTTTCTCTACAGGCTTGGTGTCTGTGTTGAACCCCAAAGGCAACTAACACATGACTACGTGTGACAACCACCAACATTCACCCACAAGATACATAGGGACTATCACAACAGGCAATGCCAGAAAGAAAAAAGAGAGTTCTGCTGCCAGCTGGGCGGCGGTGGCCCGTGCCTTTTATCCCAGCACACAGGGTGGCAGAGGCAGGTGGATCATGTCTACAAATCCAGTCCAGGACAGCCAAGGCTACACAGAGAAACCCTGTCTCAGAAAACAAACAAACAAACAAAAACACCTTCTGCTTCCCCTGCCTCTCACTGCCACCAAAAGGTGTCCAAGTCCATGGTAGACAGTAACAATATGCCAAGGTATAGGACTGACGTCACTCCTCTGGAAACTAAGTGGTCTGTCCACATTAAATTAAATGGTACTCATATTTACCTACCCTTTACTGGATGGATGGTTCATTCAGATACTTGGTTTCCTATTATTTGTGAAGTGAGAATGGTCGTCCTAGGACCTCCTACCTGAACAGACGCTGAGAACTGAATGCTGCCTCACAGTTGGTGCCAAGAGATGCCCTTCCCTTCACTGACAAAGTGAGGCACAGGGTTTTACCTTCCTCTAGATGGAAAGCTGGTTAGATCTGGATCCTTACTTGCAACTGTGTGCATTTTCCCACTGTACTGTGGTGTCTTCTTTAATTGACTAGTTTTAGAAGGGATTGCCTTGGATGAACTCTGAGTGAGTTACAAGAGAGATAGGGAAAAAAGAAAAAAAGAAAAAAAAAATTCAAGTCTGGCTGACCTGAGAAAGATTCATGTGTTGAAGTTAGGTTCTTATAAAATGAAATCCCACAATACTTCAGCTACAACATAAAAGTATTAGGGTGAGTAACAGGCTTTTATAGCTCAGTATATTCTGGCTGAAAGCCTCACACAGAATTTCTGGTCTTACTCCTGCAGACACAGCACAGCTGCTCACGTCACTCTGAAGCTGAGGTTCCTGACACTACACAAGAAAGTCTGTGCTGCCCTCCCTCAGGGGGGGAGCCCTCTGCTGAGTCTGCACTTAGTGCCCTCTTTCATTTTCCTCCTGGAGGAACAAAGGAGGAAAACGCACTGTGAGGTAAGTAGATGCAGAAGACAGTGGTGAAGGCTGTTGGCAAGTCCACCAACAGAACCTCGGGTTCTCATTTTAACTACCATCTTCTTATTGCTAGACCAGAAGGCTGAAAAAGAGAATAACAAAGGCAAATTTAAAAATAGAGCTCTTCTGATGGGTGTAGGGTGCAATCTCAGGGTCGTTTTGCATTACCTTGATGACTAAGGAAAGGACGTTGAGTATTTCTTTAAGTGTTTCTCTGTCACACAATATTCTTCTACAGAGAATTCTCTGTTTACCTCTGTACCCCATTTTTAAACTGTATTACTTGATTTGTTGCTTTTTAACTTCTTGAGTTTTTTTATATATCCTGGATATTAGCCCTCTGTCAGATATAGGGTTTTGGTGAAGATTCTTTCCCAATCAGTAGGCTGTCATTTTGTTCTGATGACACTGTCCTTTGCTTTACAGAAGCTTTTCAGTTTCATGAGGTCCCATTTATTGTTGCTCTTAGAGCCTATCCTGCTGGTGTTCTGTTCAGGAAATTGTCTCCTGTGCCAATGAGTTCAAGGCTCTTCCCCACTTTTTCTTCTAATAGATTTAGTGTGTCTGGTTTTATGTTGAGGCCTTTGATCCACTTGGACTTTAATTTTGTGCAGGGTGATAAATATGGATTTTTCTACATGTAGGCATCTGGTTAGAGCAGCACCATTTGTTGTTCACCTTACACCCATCAGAATAGCTAAGATCAAAAACTCAAGTGACAATACTATGCTGGAGAGGTTGTGGAGAAAGGGAACCCTCCTCCGTTGCTAGTGGGCATGTAAACTTATACAACCACTTTGGAAATCAATCTGGAGCTTTCTCAGACGATTAGGAATAGTGCTTCCTCAAGATCCAGCTATACCACTCCTAGGCATATATCCAAAATATGTGCAAGTACACAATAAGGACATTTGCTCAACCATGTTTGTAGCAGCTTTATTTGTAATAGCCAGAACCTGGAAACAACCCAGATACCCCTCAACTAAGGAATGGATAAAGAAATTGTGGTATATTTACACAATAGAATACTACTCAGCAATTAAAAACAAGGAAATCAAGAAATTTGTAGGCAAATGGTGGGATCTAGAAAAGATCGTCGTGGGTGAGGAATCCCAGAAGCAGAAAGATACACATGATATATACTCACTTATAAGTGGATATTAGACATATAGTATAGGATAAATATACTAAAATTTGTACACCTAAAAAAGCTAAGCAAGAAGGAGGACCCAGGGTAAGATGATCAATCCTCACTCAGAAAGGCAAACAGAATGGACATTGGAAGAGGGAGAAAACAGGAAATAGGACAGGAGTCTAATACAGAGGGCCTCTAAAAGACTACCCAGCAGTGTGTCAAAGCAGATACTGAGGTTCATAGCCAAACTTTGGGCAGAGTACAGGTAATCTTATGAAAGACAGGGCAGATAGTAAGACCTGGAGGGGACAGGAGCTCCACAAGGAGAGCAACAAAACCAAAACATCTGAGCCCAGAGGTATTTTCTGAGACTGATACCAAGGACCATGCATGGATAACCTAGAACTCTTGCACAGATGTAGCCCATGGCAGCTCAATCTCCAAGTGGGTTCTCTAGTAATGGGAACAGGGACTGTCTCTGACACAAACTCAGTGGCTGGCTCTTTGATCACCTCCCCGTGAGGTGGGGTGCAGCCTTACCAAACCACAGTGGAAGACAATGCAGCCAGTCCTGATGAGACCTGATAGACTAGGGTCAGAAGGAAGGGGAGGAGGACCTCCCCCTATCAGTGGGCTTGGGGAGGGGCATGGGAGGTGATGAGGAAGGGAGGGTAGAATTTTGGGAGGAAATGAGGGAGAAAGCTATATCTGGGATTCAAAGTGAATAAACTGTAATTAATATAAAAAATTAAATTGACAGAGGAATGGATACAGAAATTGTGGTATTTTTACACAATGGAGTACTACTCAGCAATCAAAAAAGAGGAAATCATGAATTTTGCAGACAAATGGTGGGATCTAGAAAAGATTATTCTGAGTGAGGTATCCCAGAAGGAGAAAGACATACATGGTATATACTCACTTATATAGACCTATAAGATATGATAAACATTATGACATCTATACACCTAAAAGAAGTTAAACAAAAAAGAAGACCCAGGGTAAGATGATCAGTCCTCACTTAGAAAGACAAATGGGATGGACATTGGACATAGGAGAAAACAAGTAACAGAACAGGAGCCTACCGCAGAGGGCCCCTGAAAGAATCTACCTAGCAGTGTATCAAAGCAGATACTAAGACTCATAACCAAACCTTCGGCAAAGTGCAGGGAATCATATGAAAGAAGGGAGAGTTAGTATGACGTGGAGAGGATAGGAGCTCCACAAGGAACAAATATATCTGGGCACAGGGGTCTTCTCTGAGACTGATACTCCAACCAAGGACCATGTGTGGATATAACCTAAAACTTCTGCTCGGATGTAGCCCGTGGTAGCTCAGTAACCGAGTGAATTGCCCTAGTAAGGGGAACAGGGACTATTTCTGACATGAACTCAATGGCAGGCTCTTTGACCTCCCCACCCCCCAAGGGAGGAACAGCCCTGCTAGGCCACAGAGGAGGACTTTGCAGCCAGTTCTGAAGATTACCTGATAAAACAGGATCAGATGAAAGGGGAGAAGGTCCTCCCCTACAAGTGGACTTCGAAAGGGGCAGGGAGGAGATGAAGGAAGGAGGGTGGGATTGGGAGGGATTGAGGGAGAGGGATACAGCTGGTATACAGAGTTAATAAAATGTAACTAATAATAAAAAATAAAATAAAATAAATTTAAAATATAAATAAGTAAAAAATAAAAATAGGGCTCAAGTGAAATTGTGCTTGGCACTTCTGTAAGCTGTGGGTAGAAGCATATACAGCCACCCCAGGGCCTGGATGTGCTAACAACTTCCATCTGAGCTGTGGAGTTCAAGGACTGCCTGCCTGGTACCTCAGAATCCCTCAAAGACAGACTCTGATTAAAATCGGAAAGAACTAATCAATAAAATGGACCCATGGTGTTTATGCACCAGAGTTCTTTTTACCGTATAACTGAAAAAGAAAATGGGGGGAAAAAGTGAATGAGCCATGTGCTTCCTTAAAGGAAAAATTATCTAGGACATAAAACGGCTGCCCAGTCTGCACACAGAAAGATGAAAGCTTCTTGATGCTGGTTTCCTGGAGCTCTTTTCTGAAGGATGAACTTCATCACACTCACAAAGTACATAAGGATGCAAAATAACTCCTATGACAAATACACTAACTGCTTTTTAAAAAATCACGCTCTCATTCATTTGTCCAATCAGTCAGTCATCACCAATGATTCATTGAGCAATAGGTCACCTCTGTCTCTACCAGGCAGATCCCAGTGCTGGAACATAGCAGAGAAGCAAGTATCCAAACGCCCTGAGCTCACGAGCTACGACCTATTTGAGGTCTGTCTATTTTCCAGCTGTCAATTGTATACACGTTGAATAGTGGTACTAACAGCTGATGTAGCTCATGGCTGTGTTAGAAGATGGGTTTTAAGGCACATAAAGCATAAGACATATGTATGTCACTAATTAAACCTGTTATCTCGCCTTCGCTTCCCTGCAAGCTCCCTTTTCCTTTTTGACCAGCAGAAGTAACACAATTCCTAGGAAGTGTTTTTTACCAAGGCATACAGTATAAAGAATCAAGAAAAGTGGGCTTTACAAACAAAAATGAGCATGCTGCTGATCCCCCTCGTCTGTGGGACTCCACACTGAAATACCTCAGATTTATATGGCAAGCAGAAAAACAGGTGTCCAGGCCACAAAAGTAGCATCACACACACACACACACACACACACACAAAGCAGTAAAAAAAACCCAGCGAAAACTTACTTCAAGGAGGTTCGGAGAAGACCCCCTACAGCCTGGCCTTGAAGATTCCATGTTCACTGGGAGCCAGCACAGCACTGTTCACCTCCAGCTGGGTCTACTTCATCTTCCAAGTGCCCTGGGTGGTGCAACTGAGGAGGGGTGGGTCAGGCAAACCCAGGTGTTTCATAATACAGCCAGGTACAGAGCACGTACTTGCCTCTGGGAAATAAAGTTACGAGGCTGAAAGCTTGTGAGGGAAATCAACTACGGCATCAAAAAATGGCTGCAAAATTAAAAGCATAAACATCAAAGCCTCAGCAATTATAAAAGTAGGTCTGTCTCTAAAAGAAAGGCTGTCACCGGACAACGCCACCTTAGGTGCTTCCCTTGTGGGCCAATTAGATGAGGGAAGAAGGGGCCTTCTTATTATATCAGGAAGGAAGGAAAGAAGAGGAGGAGAGATGGAGGGAGAGAGGAGAAGGAAGGAAGAAAAAGAGGGAGGGAAGAAGGAAGAGAGAGGAAGGAAGGAAATAAAGAAGAAAGGAAGGAAGGAAATAAAGAAGAAAGGAAGGAAGGAAGGAAGGAAGGAAGAAGAGAAGGAAGGAAGGGGGAGAGGAAGCAAGGGAGGGAGGAAGAGGGGAAGGGAGGGAGGGAAAGGAAGGAACCAAGAAAGGAAGGAATGAAGGGTGTGTCAGAAAAAAACAATAATTTCTGTATCTATTCCTCTGCTGATGGACATCTGGGTTGTTTCCAGGTTCTGGCTATTACAAATAAAGCTGCTATGAACATGGTTGAGCAAATGTCTTTGTCATGTACTTGAGCGTCTTTTGGATATATGCCTAGGAGTGGTATAGCTAGATCTTGAGGAAGCACTATTCCTGATTGTCTGAGAAAGCTCCAGATTGATTTCCAAAGTGGTTGTACAAGTTTACATGCCCACCAGCAATGGAGGAGGGTTCCCCTTTCTCCACAACTTCTCCAGCATGTGTTGTCACTTGAGTTTTTGATCTTAGCCATTCTGATGGGTGTAAGGTGAAATCTCAGGGTCGTTTTGCATTACCTTAATGACTAAGGAAAGGATGTTGAGCATTTCTTTAAGTGTTTCTCTGCCATTCTATACTTTTCTACAGAGAATTCTCTGTTTAGCTTCATACCCCATTTTTTAATTGAATTGCTTGAATTATTGCCTTTTAACTTCTTTAGTTCTTTATATATTCTGGATATCAGCCCTCTGTCAGATGCAGGGTTGGTGAAGATCCTTTCCCAATCTGTAGGTTGTCATTTTGTTCTGACAACAGTATCCTTTGCTTTACAGAAGCTTTTCAGTTTCAATGGAATACTACTCCGCAATTAAAAACAAGGAAATCATGAATTTTGCAGGCAAATGGCGGGATCTATAAAAGATCATCTTGAGTGAGGTATCCCAGGAGCAGAAAGACACACACGGTATATACTCACTTATAAGTGGGTACTAGACCTATAAGATAGGATAAACATACTAAAATCTGTATACCTAGAGAAGATAAACAAGAAAGAGGACCAGGGGTAAGATGATAAATCCTCACCTAGAAAGACAAATGGGATGGGCATTGGAAGTAGGAGAAAACAAGTAACAGGACAGGAGCCTACCACAGAGGGCCTCTGAAAGACTCTACCTAGCAGTGTATCAAAGCAGATGCTGAGACTCATAACCAAACCTTCAGCAGAGTACAGGGAATCATATGAAAGAAGGGGGAGTTAGTATGACCTGGAGAGGACAGGAGATCCACAAGGACCAAATGTATCAGGGTGCAGGGGTCTTCTATGAGACTGTTTCTCCAACCAAGGACCATGCATGGATACAATCTAAAACCCCTGCCCCGAGGGAGGAACATCCTTGCTAGGCCACAGTAAGAACTTTTCAGCCAGTCCTGAAGATACCTGATAAGCTAGGGTCAGATGAAAGGGGAGGAAGACCTCCCCTATCAGTGGACTTGGAAGGGGGCAGGGAGGAGATGAGAGAGGGAGGGTGTGATTGGTAGGGAAAAAAGGAAGGGGCTGCGGCTGGGATACAAGTGAATGACCTGTGATTAAAATAAAAAATAATAATAATAAAAAGAAGAAACAACAAAAGAATACCAGTATTTTCAGGAATAATGGTATCTTCCATGTCAAATAAGCTTGAACAGAAGGCAAATTTAAAATAAAAAGAATGAACTAAGCTGTCTTCACTGTCATGCTTAACAAATCAATATGACTAGCAGCTACATTAATATACAAAGAGTGAAATGTAAGAAAAACTTAGAAAATAACAGCAGTAAGATACATGTTTTTTAAAATTCAAAGAAAATAAAGTTCATACATGAGCAAGGGCACAAAGTGGTCCTAGGTAGTCCAGAACACGAGGTACTTCCATTGTGAGAATAACAGTGGAAGGTGGATTAGAATTCTGATCCCGCCATTAAGCATCATGTGAGGCAGCCCCTGGAGGACATACAACGTCACCCCACAGCTATTAGAAGCAACTTCCTGTTTAGTAAGAGGAACCCAAGCATGAAGAAGCCATCACGTTGAGTCAAACAGCCACTGAAAACTTCAACAATGCTCATGACTTCGTAAGGTGACTCTTCTTATTCACAGCTGAAAATTTCAGTATCAGAAAGGCTTGGGGAAGGGGAGACAGATGGGGGGACCAGCATATGAAGACAGCAGGCAACTGTGACATTTGAGTCTCTTTTTCTTGTTAACTGAATTTAAACCTTTGCTTTGGAATACTTTCAAAATATTTTAAAGGTGCTGGTCTCTCCTTCACACTCATTTTTCACTGTCGTCTCTGGATTCCTTCCCTGGTTGTTCCTTTCGGTGTCTTTTCCTCTTTGCCTCCATCTTTTGTGGCCTGTGAAGTTCCAAGTTTCTATAGCAACAACAACAAAAAAAAAGAAAGAAAAGAAATATGAGTAGGGAAAATGTGAGTGTAGTCAGAGGAATGCCTGGTTTTGCCCACATGTCCTACTTGTGTCTTTGTTGCTGGGATGAAACATTGACCAAAACCAACTTAAGGAGGAAAAGATTTGTTTGATTAGATTTCCACATCTACCATGGAGGAAACTCAGACGGAAACTCAAGCAGAAACCTACAGGCAGGCACTGAGGCAGAATGGCAGAGGAACAATGCCTACTGACTTACTCCCCAAGGCTTACTCAGCTAGCTTTCTTGCATAGCCATATAACCAAAGACCATGCCTCCAGGGTGGTACCATAGTAGGTTGAGACCCCATCAATCCAAGTTTAACCATCAATTTAAAAAAATGACCCTAACGTTATACCCACAGGCTAGTCTTGTTCTGGATGATGCTAGTTTGTGTCATGTTGACAAAAAATTAGTCAGCACATCACATTTCTTAAGCTGGTGATGATTGCTGTGGTGTGTCTGGGGTAGAGACCCAGGAAGGAAATGTCAGCACAAGTCAACTAGGCAGCATGTTACAGCTCTCACATCATTCTAATGTGCTCCACACCTTCCACCTTCTGGACAGGTGATAGTCTACAAAAATAGACAAGGAACTTTGCGTTCCAGAAGTCACAAGGCATGCCTAGAAAACATGGCTACACAGACCAGGCATAGTGGCTCACACCTATACTCCCTTCACCCAGAAGGCTGAGCAAGAGAATCACCATGAATTCAAGGCCAGCACGAACTCTAGTGAAACCTTTTCTTAGAAAAAAAGGAAAGCAAGCAAGAAAGAAAAAAGTGAGGAGAAAGGGGGCAAAGAATGAATGAAGGAAGGAAGAAAGGGAGGGAGGAAGGGAGAAAAAAATTGCTAAATGTCAATCCCTTTCAGAGACCCAAAAACCAACAGCCACACAAGAATACTAACCGTCCTACACACTAAATATTCTGGTAAGCTGTAAGGCTTCTGACTTTAATTACTCATGTTCAAACACAGTGTAAATGCTGCTGGTGTTTCTGTGACTAAAAAGAACCTCGTTGGAGCTTGGGAGATGGCTCCATTGGTAGGGTTCACGTAGCATGTGCTCAGCTCCTCATTCAGTTCTTAGCACCACAGAAGTGGATTGTGGTGGTATATGTAATTCCAGCACTTAGGCTGTGGAGGCAGGAGTAAGTTCAGGACACCCTCAGCTACTGAGCAGATAAAAGACAAGCCTAGACTCCATGAGGCCCTGCCACTACCACAACAAAAATCTGCTCTGCACCAAGGAAAACATCTAACAATAAATATACAGTTTCTGCTAATAAAGAATAAATGAAAAAATACACAAAACAATTGTAAAATGAATACACAACAGCATTGGCAATATTATTTTGTCATTAAATGGCAGGGCATTTTGAAGTGTTCATTTGTTCCTTTCCCTTCTCTGTAGGTGCCCTTTCTTCTTCCTTCTGTTTGTATCCTGCCTCCCAATTTAAGTTCATAATTATACATTTACAGCCTCTAAGTAGCTCTTGGGGCAGGAGGAAGATGGAAAGCAACAGAGGCCCGTGAGGTTTGGAATCCTAATTCTTCCAGTCATAAAAATGCATGGGCATTTTGTCAAGAGAGTAAATTTTGATGCCAAACAGAGCAACATGCTGGTCAACCATAAAATAAAAAAGACTTTTGTATGAAGAGATTCCATCTTCTCCAACAACAGGCCGAGGAGAGAAGAGCCTGCTGAGGTATGCCAGCTCTGAGAGCAAACCGAGCCACACACTAGTATAGCTTTGCTGAGCTCTGGGAAGCAAAGTAAAAGTTCCAGCTAACTTCAGCAGGTAAAAGTAAGAAAATCAATTCTTGTTGGGTCTTAGCTTGGAAACAAAGGACATGAAAGTACTGGTAGTTCGTGGGGAAGCTCAGAAGTACAAGGCAACTCGTGAACACCTTCAGAATGGGGAAGGTTGAGGCACAGAAAATCCTGCTTACAGGAAGCACAGAAGACAATCAGTGAGAGCAATGTACAAGTCCAGCTTATTTAAATACTAAATTCTTTCTCCTACTTACTGATCACTACTATGCATTGGCTCTAATAAATTCCCCATTTTCTCATAGTCTCCTAGTCCCTGCCTGCTTTTTCAGCTCATCTTCAATTATTTTCCCTACCTGCACCCATATCCTCATAATAGCAAAGGACTTGTATTTCCTTGAATACGCTGTCCTATTTCACAATCACCATTTTTCCTCATACCATTTTCTTTACCTGGAAAGCCCTTCCCTGTTTCCTGTCTGCCTGAAGATTAAACTTGCCCCGTTCAAACACTTCCTCTTTGAAGATGCCTCCCAGGTGACTTTCCAGCCCTTATACCCTTTTCCCATCACTTCTCATCATACATTAGGCAAATCTTTCCTGGTTTATGACTTAATTTTACTGTTTTGTAGTTATTTACATCAATGTTTATCTCCTTATGGATCTTTGAGCTTTGTTGGAAGATTTTAAATAATGAGTGTTGAATAAGTCAATGAACTTTTCAGATAGAAACCAACATCCCACAATGTACCACCTTGCTTAGACTCACACACACTGAGTGCATAGAATAGTCCCTAAAGCCGTTGTTTTCTGACAGGGGCTGACAGGCCACTGATGGAGATGTACAGTTAATGAGATAGGACAGGAGGTTTTATTAAAACCTTCAAACACTTGTTCTTCCTAAAGGCCACCTTGACTTACAAACAAAATGTGCCCCTTTTGCTTCCTTGATTCACCAATATCTAATAAACCTTCATTTTATGTCAGCTGTGGAATAATAAAACTTGCACTCCAAAATACCATTAAACGTTTAATTGCTAACAAGATTTATGTCTTGAAGCATTTCGTAACATGGCCATTAGCATAACATGATAATGAGGCTTAAGAGCCTGGTGGGCTGGGTGTGAATTCTGGTTCCTACCAGGTCATCAACCTCTCTGTGCCTCAGAGCCCCACTTTGTGAAATGGGGCACCAGTACCCAATCCTTTGGATAGCCAAGTTCAGCTTATTTAAATACTAAATTCTTTCTCCTACTTACTGATCACTACTATGCATTGGCTCTAATAAATTCCCCATTTTCTCATAGTCTCCTAGTCCCTGCCTGCTTTTTCAGCTCATCTCCAGTTATTTTCCTTACCTGCACCCATATCCTCATAATATCAAAGGACTTGTATTTCCTTGGATATGCTGTCCTATTTCATGATCACCATTTTTCCTCATACCATTTTCTTTACCTGGAAAGCCCTTCCCTGTTTCCCGTCTGCCTGAAGATTAAACTTGCCCCGTTCAAACACTTCCTCTTTGAAGATGCCTCCTGGGTGAGGCATCTTAAATAAATGACAGACAGAAAGTGCTGAGAACACTTCCAGAAATGAACTGCATGTTAGTTGGCCCGCTTGCTGCAATAAAATGCAATCCTTACTATAAGACCACGGTGCTTAGTCATTACCCACCTCTGATTAATATGTGATATTAGAGTGAATGAGAAGCATGATGACACAGGAATAGAAGACAGGGAGGTTATTTGTTTCCATCAGAATAGCATCCAGGGTCTTTGGTAATGTGACTATCAGGACATAAGAATTAATTCAGGACATAAAAATTAATTCAAAACCACAATAACAAAGAATGATCTATAAGGAATAACGTCATGTAATCTGACTTGACCAGGACTGGAAAGCGAGCTGCCCTTCTTTCTGTGAAGAAGAAAGCTGTGAAAAAGAACAACAAAACCTTCATCTTAGTGGAGAAATAAGCTTTGGGTCCCTCTGAGAAATTGAAAGTAAGCAACGATTCCAGTGAAGTCAAGCGTCAACCATCCATATTTTCAATCAGTCTTATTTCCTGTAATTGGAATAGCAATGCTAACAGAAACTGATTTTATGAAGGGAAATATAAAGAATTTATCTTCTCTCCTGTAAGCATATGTTTTAGTTGAAGTTGGTGGCACCCAGAATTGGTAGTTTTAGCTTTTTGTTGTTCTTAGTGGTGGATTTTACTTGTATGGGTGTGCTAGCCTCTCAATAGAGTGTATATGATGAGACATAGTGTAAGCTTGTTCAGGAGTCTACAAATTGTCACTTTTTAAACTCATTTTTAATGGGTTTCATGCAACCTAAGCTAGAATGACTTTAAAATTCCATCTCTCTTGCCTCCACCCTCCATATACTGGTCATAGGCACAAGCCTCTATACCGAACTTATCATTTTCCTTTGGGGGAAGATTCTTGTCAATCCAAACTTATTTCTGTATGTTTTGATTCTTTAAAAAAACATTTTATTGATTATTTATGAATTTCACATCATGCACCCAAATCCCACTCATCTCCCCATCCCTCTATATGTGTCCTCTGCCCTTGCAACCTCCCCTGACATACACATACACACACACAATTAAATCTTTAAAGTTTTGCTTTAAAAAGCTAATTTGTATTTTAATTTATTTGAAAAAAGACCATAGGGATGTTATGAAGGGCAAGTAAAACCTGTTTCCTTGGAAGTAACAATTTAAATGGAATCTGATGTCTAAAGTCTTGTAAGATTACAACGTGAAAACAAAATGAATGCTTTGGTTTCGGTGAAACTGAAATCTTCCCGCTTCGGCCTCACCCTGTTGTGCTATTCATTTATATCTTAGTTGGAAATGGAGACTCATTTTTCACTTTCTCCTCTCCTCTTTTATCTCCAATATTTAACACTTCAGGTGATAACTGTCCTTGCACTGTGTGTATGCTGTTTTCAGAGTTGCTACGTATACTCCAAAGTTGAAAACAACACATATCAAAGAACTTCAATCATGTACCGAGAACCAGTGTGTTCAATCATCTACCGAGAACCAAAAGATGATGTGTTCCTCCAAGGATCCCTCCTCACCCTTTCCTCTCCTCCTGACTTATCCATGTCTTAGACATTATTTAGGTGCTGGATACATGAAGAAGTCCCTGGAAACAAGTCACATTGTTCTTTTTTCATCCTCAGAACAAAGCTGAAAACTAACCCAAATGACTTGTAAAGACAAGAAATTCCTGTAAGAAGGAAATGCAAATCTCTTGTTGCTGGGTTTGGCATGTGGGAAGGTGGTGGATTTCCCTGATGTGTTCCCGATACCGTCCTGAGAAGGAGAAAAACGAGACTTGCAACCAAAAGGTAAGTGACTGCAGTCTGGGTAGCAACGCATTTACAGTTCCCACAAGAAACCACAGAAAGTCAGGCGGCGGCTGAACTGCTGGCCAAGAAGACATGTGGAGTGAGGGAACCAACAGAAGGGACCACATAGAAAGTAAGGGGGCCACACATGAAGGAAGGGGACCACATTTGAAGAGGACAGAGTTCAAGTGACTAAGGAAGGTAGGCGAAGAACTGCTTTTCCACATGGAGAACTGTGCAAGCCTTTGCATGGATTTGTCAGGTGTTTGTCCCAGTCAGAGTTTCGATAAACACCACGGCCAGAATTAAACTTTACAACTCTCAAGTCCTACTCTCAGTTCACAAGGAAGTCAGGGCACGAACCTAGAGGCAGGAGGCAGGAACTGAGGCAGAAGCCATGAAGGAACATTGCTCACTGGCTGGCTCCTCATGGCTTGCTTAGCCTTCTTTCATAAACAACTCAGGACCACCTGCTCACACTTGGCACCACCCACAGTAGGCTAGCCACCTTCACATCAATCATTAATCAAGAAAGACGACATATAGGCAACCATTTGGAGGCGCTTCCTCAACTGAAGGTCCTTCTTCCCAAATGACGCTAGTTTGTGTCATGCTGACAAAAAATCCCAACCAGGAGGACAGTGTCCCATCAGATAGAGGTATTGTGAGGGTGCCTGCAAGAGTTTGTCAGGGAGACATTTATGACTGTTCTCCTACCTTCTGCTCACACTTTCCAGGCTACAGAACAAAGTCTACAAGGAAAGAAGAGAGTCTATCTGCCAGCTTCTAGGGATGGGTCTCAGTCTGGAATGGAAGGATACAGGAGAAAGAAGAAGCGGTTTAAACTTGATTATACTGTTTTGTCTCTTTGCAGCACTTGGAACCAATCCAGGATCTTGAGCACGCTAGGCAAGTGCTCTGACTGAGAATATATATATATATATATATATATATATATATATATATATATATATATATATATGTATATATGTCAGGTTGGACTTTAATATTCAAAAGTCACCTTAAAGCTGTAACAAGATGATGAGCTGTGTGAAATAGAGCATTTCTTCAACTTCAGTGGGTAAACAGAGCCAGATGTGGGTGCACACATCTGTAATCCCAGCACTTCAACAGCAAGATGGGAGGTGGAGAAAGGAAGGTTGTCCAGAAGCACAGGCAAGCTAGCTTGGAGTAACAGCATAGCAAAAGCAAGAGAGAGCTACCTTAGCAAGGCAGAGGGAGAGAACTGACCACCAAGTTGTCCTCCTACCTCCACACGCACAATGTGACACACTCTGTGTGTGTCTCCCTGTCTGTCTCTGTCTCTCTCTGTCTCTCTGTCTCTCTCTCTCTCTGGGTCTTTCTCTTTCTCTCCTGTCACATGATGCCCAATTCACTTGTTGATTTTTCCAGCACCATAGTCTAGATGCTACTCAGTTATTGAAGGCGACAGACTTCTAGAGAGGTAGGAGGACTGCTCCGTCTCACACAGCTGGAACACGTGGGCAAAGACTGGAGCCCACACTGGCTAACTTTGAAGCCTATGTTCTTAAAAACAATAACGTCCTACTTTTAAAACCTCGGGAGTCTGATGGATATTACAGTATTTACCGAATAGTGACTGGTGGAGAAACCTCCTGACTCCTGCAGTGCTCTTCTGTTTCAGTGCTGCTTAATGCCTGGCTGAGATCTGAACTGTCACATTGGTGCGTTTGGGTTTTGGTTTAGATTCTAAGTTCTTCCCAGAGAGGGGCTTTATATTGTCTCACGGTTCTGTCTTCCTCACAAGGTCCATGTCTAGTTCCAAACGCTCAGAAATATTTTTGGCATGCACTAATGAATGCGCGGATGATCTTACTTCATAGTTGATATGGATGGGGAAAACCCTGCTCACTAGACAGAACTTTGTGCTTGGGGAGATGGTGATGACCGCACAGCAGTGCTGAGACCCACCTGGTGTGTTGTCATGAGCCTGAGGCAAACATGACACACTCTACCCTCTGTGCCCGGACAAGTCGTGACCTGTCTACAACAGATGTTAATTTCACAGTGAATGAACAATTATTCATTCATGTTAAAGATTTGAAGTAAAATAGAAAATTAATCTATTGCATGTACTTTATCAATAAGCAAAACGCTAGAATACATTGGTTTAGAGAAGGCTAGAGGGTAATTTTCACACAATTCAGATGCTAAACCTGTGCTTATTAGCCCATATTCTACAGCCCTCTCTGAGTGATTTGCTTGTAGAATCATATTCAGGTATTTGAAAGTTGTTTGATTTCCCAAAAAAAGAGGCTTAACCTAGAATAAATACATTTCTTCTGGCTCCTAACCAATAATTCTGCAATTATAGCAATCAAATAAATTTTAATATATTGCCTCATCCCATGAGATCATAGAGAAAACTATTTTCTACTTTGCTATAATTGAGACTATCTAAAATAAGTCCCCAAGGTTTAATTATAGAAATGAGAAATCATACAAAATACATATTTTCTTAATTTTACCAAAATTATACCAGATTATACTATCTATGCAATAGGATCTATGGATTGAATAGTTCAATCAGACATGGCCCTTACATTCACTGCCGAGAGCTCCACACACCTGCCTCTCCTGAATGACACTTTAAGTGTTTTATTTCTGAAAATAGATTGGAGTCAAGAAAATAAGCTCCTTGCAAATGTGTGGGACTGTGTCCACCCAATCATTTCCCATAAGCAAAATGGACCTAAGACTATGCTTATGATAGTTAAAAGGATTATTTATGTTATAAGGTAATGATTAGAGTTTAATCTGGGTGTTATTTCCATAGCTTTGAATTTCCATCTTCCCACTGGAAAAATGAAAGTACTTCCTTTCTTAAATCCACCTTACAGGAATTTTATAAGGGTTCAGATGAAACCGTAGAAGCACTTTGACAATTTCTAGACTGGCATGTTAGCTCTTGACTTCTTTAAATAGCTTTGTATGTCATTTGCATAGATAATGCTGAGATGATCAGAAAAAGGAATAGTTCTTCCTAATACAGCCTTTGTTCAGACTTCTCCAGCTATGGCAGCAGCTCCAGCAAGATATTTGTGGATTTTTGATTAGCTTAAAAAAAATAAGTAAGATGAGTGTGTTCTGCTGAATTTTATTCTAGAAATGTTAACCTCACCGTGAACTATTCACCTTCAGTCTTGTATATCTCATATGGGTGATTTAAATTTTTTTTATATTCTGGTTTCTACTGAAAATTCTGCATTTTGACAAGTTTTGATGAAGTCTATTCACTCTAGACAATTTCTGCAAACCCAAAATGAATAGCTGATTTTGGCTTTATCCCCTAGAGTTTCTAGGACTGCCCTGATTAAAATTTAAAATATAATTACAGGTAGCACACTGAGTCAGTCAGTTAGTCAGAGATCTGAGCTCCGTGAATGCCTGCTTCCTGCAGTGTGCTGCATTAAGTGTTGTGGAGGAGGGTGGGGGTGGGTGGAAATAGTCACCCATGAAATGATTTAAGGATTATTATTAAAATCACCATTAAAATGTATCACCAAGTGCAAAGTACTCAGGTAGAAACTATATATAAAAGTTCAAGGATTGGAGACTAAGCACGACTTCTTCCCTCCTTAAATGATCTACTCTGTATATTTAGGAAATGTTTTTTAAAGCTGTCGGTAACTTTGGAAGCATTCTGTCAAAACAAGTTAAATGACTGGTCTCTGAACAGGCAAGCTAGCTTGGTGTAAAGTCATTCTATAAATTATTGTACATGGACGCTAAGAAACTCTTAGTGAGGATCAGTGAGAAAGCCTTTATTTTGGAGTAATTTTAAGTTTACAGAGAAGTTAAAACACAGTGCAGATAGTTCCTGTGCCCTCTGCACAGCCCTACATGTGACATCTTACATCACCATAAGGAAAGTCCCCAGAATCAATAGCCAGCTCTGGTGCATTACAATGAAATAAAATTTGGACTTTCTTTTTCCACCAATATTTGGTTCTTTTGTTTTGCTTTGCTTTTTTTTCTGTTCCAAGACTCAATACCGGAAGGAAGAGACTCGAATGGTTCAATATTGAGATTCATACAGCATGGGTTTCTGAACAATGAAGCTAATCAGTGCAAGACATGAATGTGGGCAGAAATAAGATGAGCCGAGCGACCAGCAGGCATCTGGACACACCATAGCGTCAGGTTGCTGGCCAAACTAAAGGAAAAGCAAGCTCATTTTGCAGTCATAAGCAATCTCTCATTTACCTAAAGGTGCTGATTATATCCCATTTTACCATCACGCTAAGTATTTTTATAACAGATACATAATCATGTGTTGCTATAAGAAGTCTTTCAGTAATGCCTGGCTTACTCATCTAGATTTTTCTACATGAAGGAAGACATAAGAGGAGGCTGATTTGGATACTAAATCTACCTGTGAGGGGGATTACTATGGAAGTCAGAGAACAGAACCCTTAGTGACCTGCTTCTGGCTGTCAACGGCTGTGATACCCATTTGCCTTCTTCAATAAGCATACACATCAGGGTCACCTGGAGGAGCTGTTAAAGTTCAGCTGCCTCTGGGCTCAGGGCGGCCCAGGCAGCTGCACATCTGATGGCACCCAGGTGCTGACGTGCAGTGTTCACTCCACTGAGCTGATCTTCACAGGTCCCGGGCCGGGAGGAACGTGTGGATACAGTCAGGGGGCCTCAGATTTGTATGTTGCTGACTCATCAGATAGGAGATCTAGTAACTCTCTCCTTCCAGTTCTGAGCAGGGATAAAGTTGGGACAAAACTAATCATATCAGTTCCCCACAATGCATCTATCATCCGGTCTTAGCTTGAGACAATATAGTCACTTAAACATCAACAAACATTGGGGTTTTTTGACAGCAAAATAGTATTTTAAACTAATGATAACTAGACATTACAGCACATGCCTGTCATCCTGGTCCTTGGAAGGTAGAAATAAAAGGATCAAAAGTTTAAAGCCATCCTTAGGTGTCCTAAGACCAGCCTGGGGCCACATGAGACTCTTTCTCAACCATGTTCTTCAAAACAAACAAACAAGCAAATAAAACAGCCCACATAATAAGTCCAGTAAAATTTTGGGACTTAAGCTAGGCTTTTAATAAATTGAGGAGGAATCAGCTGGGATAGTGGTTTAGCTGGGGAGGTTTTTGCCATGCAATCATGAAGACCTGAGTTCCATCCCTGGTAACCATGCAAAAGCCAGTCATCCCAGCATGCACCTGAAATCCTACGGCAGAGCTTGTGGGTATGCAATTCTAGCTATACACAGTCACTTTCTTAGGCTGATCCTTCATCTTTACCCTTCTCTCTCCCAACCACCGCCCCCATTGGCTCTCTGTGACTGTAATTACAAGAAAGACTTCCTTTCATTTTCCTCCCCCAATGAAGCTGAACTTTCTTTCAATGTTTGTGAAACCAAGGCAACATTATAGTCTATGTTATCATCCCTGTTATAGTAGAAGAGGTAAAAAGCTGGCTTTATCTCTAAGTCATCTGTTTGCCAAGGGAATGAAAAAGGATTCTCAGAAAAATGTGCAAATGTTAACTGGCTGCCTGAAGGATAAGAAATAGAAGGTTGGCCCTGTGGGACACGTCTGTAATCCTAGCACTCAGGCAGAGAGAGGTTGATCTCTGTGAGCTTGAGGCCAGCCTGGCCTACACAGCCAAGGCTACACAGAGAAACCCTGTCTCAAAAATAATAAAATTAATAATAATAATAATAATCTGATTGATGATGATGATACTAGAAGCTATGAGAAAATTTCTTTCCTTTAATTAGCCAGGAAAGAAAAAGATGTTAGTCAGAGCAACAAACAGTATAAACTTTGGTTCCAGTTATGCTTAGCCATACAGTGGGGTGTGGCTTGCACCATTGAAGAAGCCCCTAAAAGCGCTTTGACATTGCTTCATACTGAACTCCCATTTTATACTAGCACTGTATGTTAGGATTGTTCTTGATGTTTAATTAATGGCAGCAATAGAAAGTAAGCCATATTTTTAGGGAAGTTTTCATCAATTAGAGGCCCCAATGTTCATGACTCTCAATTCCCCAAAGCCCTGTTTTAACCCTCGGGTCTCACAGAGGGTATTGCCCTTAGTGACATACAGCCAAGGACAGCCCTTTTTGAGTGGAACTTTGATGCCACTGTGGGCTTGAAGACTTTCAGTACCTTGCTGATTCTTTTCTCTTCTTTTTTTTTTTTTTTTTTGAGAATTTCCTATATGCTTATTGTAATTACAAGAAATACTAAATGGACACAGGTGTCTGTGTGTGTGGTGTAATAATTAAAGAAGTCATGAAGTCATGAATTTGAAAAGGAATTAGGGACTTGGGAAGAGTTAAAGAAGATAACTAGGTTGAAATGCAGTAACTTTTAAAACCACATCTTTCAAAGTTTGGTAAAATGATAGGTGGATAGAAAAGGAAGGTGGGCTGGGAAAAGTTGAAGGGCCTGAATATGATCAAACTAGGTTGTCCAAAACCTCTCATACAACTAGTAAAATTCGTTTTAAAGAATTAGCAATCAGGAATAGGACAGAGATTGAAATTCACAGTAGTTTCAGCTTCAGTAACTTTGACCCATTGATCTGCATGTGTGTATGTGCTTCTGCATGTGTATGTGTAATCAAAAAATGGTATAATTAAATGTATCAACTTTTGAAAGGCACAGCGAACCACTATCTTCCAAATGACCAATAAATGCATATTGTTACAAAGACACACATGGGTGAAAGGTCCATTCAAAATATGATAAATACATTTTAATGTATATAACAATATTAAAAGCTCAGTGATATGATCTATGGAAATTTCCTTTTTTTTTTTTTTGAGACAGGGTCTCACTATGTAGCATTGTCTGACCTGGAACTCACTATATAGACCTGGCTGGCTTGGAACTCACTGTATAGACCAGGCTGGCCTTGAACTCACAGAGAGAGACCCACCTGTCTCTCCCTCCCAATTTCTGGGATTAAAGTTGTGCTCCACCATGTCCAGCTGTTATGGCAAGTAACCTTTTAGAAGCTTGCCACCTATCAAATTTTGATGTAGTGCCAAAAAGCAATAATTGTCCGAAAAATCCCTCAACTAGCTGCATGATTTTTTTTTTTTTGAGAAAAGATAGACATGTATTATTTTTTCCTTTTCTAAAATTTCAACTCAAAAAATATTCAAGGAAAAGATGGGGAGGCTGGATTGGGTCTCCTTAAAGGGCATTTGCTACCAAAGACAGTGGTCTGGCCTACGTGCAGGCTGCCCCCACCCTCTCCTGCTTACTTCAGGATGGGAAAGACGCGGGGGGGGGGGGGGGCGGCACTTACAGCTGGGAATGGGCCAGGGCAGTGGCTGTTCTGGGGTAAGAAGCTGGGCTGCGGTTGGGAGCTGCTTATGTGCGCCATCTTTGCCCAGTGACACCTCAAAGCTGCTCTGGCAGCTTTGAACCTACAGAGGCATGGGTGAGGCAGGCTAAGTGGGACGCTGTAGCTCAGGGCTGGCCTTTCCCTTCTGACACTCTGCCAGGATCATCTATCGTCTGTCATGCCAGCCTGTGAAGCCCATCTGTTGCTGCCCATTTGAAGTTCCCCCTCCTGAAGTTGACTCTCTGTGAACTCCCTCTTATGCTCCTGGGCTTTCTTCATAAACCAGTTAGGATCTCTACGTTAGTGTCTGTTGAGCTTCCTGTTCTGATGGGAAGGTGTCCAGGAAACTCACAACTCTGAAGCCTGGGAGCCCCAAAGCTCTTAGGAGGGATAGTGTCCCAAGGGAAGGGAAAGGTGAGACATGGGAGTCCAGGAACCACATATATCTGAGAGGAAGACTCCTCAACAAAGGCACTGCAGATTCCAAGGGAGGGTTTCCCCAAAACCAGCTGAGGTGAGGAGCTCAGGAGCCTCATCCCTGCTTTTTTGTTTCTTCTCTTCTGAGCTTCTCGGCTTCTTCCGATGACAGAGTCACACCAGGAAGCAAATCTCTTAAAGTTGGAGAGACAAATCCAGGAGAGGAGGGAAGAAACTAGTAGTGGCTGGAAGCTTAGGGAGTGGTGGGGTTGTGCTCAGACTTGAGCATAATCTGGGAGGGGTCCCACTGAGAGACTGGAGATGACCTTTGTGACAGAGGCTCGAACTACCATTATGACAGTTAGAGGTGTGGGGGAGGGGTCTATTGACTCATACCTCAAGGGGTTTACATAGACTTGAATTCTAAGCTAAACAAAACAAAGTTCCTTAACTAAACTATGGATTTATGGGCTAGATTCCTAGTCCTGGTCCATATCTGTATAGCTCCCTCTATCGGAGGAATGGCTAGTTTATACATTGTTGCCACAGAGAAGGTAGTTCCTATCAGATAAGCCTCCCTCCTCCTCAGTTCCCTGTGAGCAGCAGCCATAATTGAGGCTTCAGGTGTTCCTGCTTTCTCCGTGGCTTCAGCTTCTCAGATTCTCCAGGTGTCTGATCTCTGGTCTCTGGGCTGTGGAGATTTAGCCCCAGCCACTCTGGAGTCCTGAGGTATAGAGAGGCCAGCAGCACAGCCTGAAGATAAAGACAGCCCTTTCAGGGCCCACAGGGAGGTGTAAAGCTGGAGCAGAGACATTTAGTGATGCCCACATTTAGTGATGTAACTCAGATTTGCAGTCTCAGAGCTGTGGGTTTTCCGGGACACCCTTTCGTCCTAGTACCGCAAGGCAGGCCAACAAAAACAACAGGTTGCTCTCAGGAGAGCTGAGGAGCTGAAGACAGGACACCCTGGAAAGATCTACAGGAAGCCCAAAGGCAAAACTTGGTGCATCCCAGCCTGGCTGCTGGAGCTCCTCAGGCAGGGGCCTGGACACTTGCCAGCAAAGTATGGCAAGTTTACAAAGGGAGTCCACGGGAGGGAAGGTTTTCCCCGCTGCTTGAAAATAGCCAACAGTCTCTATTATTCTTGGTCATGGACAAACTGCCCAAAGCCTTTGGAGTCCTCTGCACTGCTGCCGGATCTTTGCCTTCGAAGAGGTCAACAGTCTGGAACATGTCGGTCTTGGTGACTCCATAGTCTTCTGCTGCCTTCACAGATTGAGCTACTTACTTCATCTGCTTGAAGACCATAAAAAGGCGAGTCCTCAGGCACCTTCACTGGTTTGGGTCCCTCAGGAGCATCTTGCTCAGAATCACGCCATTCTTCAGCCACACCTGGAAGCCCAGGTGCCCAGGATCTAGGCTGCCAGCACCAGGGCCACACTGCATTACAATCCACTCTACTAGTCGCTGCTCTGACTCCTCATCATACTTTTTCTCAATTTTGGACTGCATGTACCATACATGGGATAGACCCATGTTGAGGCAGAGAGGGCTTGGTCATTCGTGGGCTGAAGAAGAGTACTGTCAGTATCTGGGCTGGGATAGATGTCAACTAACTGCATAATTAAGGCCAGATTTTCTTCATATATTTCTACAAAGATTTCTAATCAGTAAAGATTTTATGCAAAAAATGATTATTAATCCAGCTAAAAGTCCATAAAATAATTCCTTGCAATTGTTCTTGTTCTACAAAATATACCCATTTTAATAAAGTATGTAAGTTGTTAAGCAATAGTTTTTATTGCTGTATACTTAAGTATATACAAGCTTTATAAGCCCTTGTAGCAGAATTTTAATCCAGCAATGTGGCTGCTCAGATCACATCCAAAGGCTGTCTAGGTCTGTGTGATCTGTCTGGAATGCAGACATGCCCTTAGCACACACCTTTAATCCTTAACAATGAAGGTAAGATAAGCCATGTTTGAAAGTAATGTCTAATTGAGAGGCAGACAAAGTGATGAATCAGATTTCACAGAATAGGATATTCCCAACTCTCACTAGAACAGAGAGGAAAGAGCAGTGGCTTAAGAGAGAACAGCACAGAGGGAGAGAGAGAGAGAGAGGAGGTGGTTTTACCAGGACAGTAATACAGGCTGTAGAGAGAACAAGCTAAACACAGGTGAAGACAGAACAAGCCAGAAAATGAGAAGGAGCCAGAAGATTAGAACATTTTGCTAGAGTTAGTTTGAGGCCAAGCAGAGCAATTCAGTCAGAAGCTGAGAGAAGCCAGATTGAATGAGTCAGCTTGGAGAGAAGTTTGAGCCAGAATAGCTGAGTTTAGCCAGCCAGCCAGAGTTCAGAACAAACTAGAAAGGGTGAGCTTTATTCAGCAATAAGTCTCAGAGAATGAAAAAACTCTAGGCCTACATTACCTTGTACAGAGGCAAAAAGCTTCCAGGACTAGACCTATGTTAGCAGATGGAGGCAGTAAGCTTCCAAGATGACAATTACATCAGGCAAATAAAATATACTTTTACAAGCCCTAATTTAAGTTTTTGCTTATTGTGGCAGATATAGCCACATAAACAAAAGTTTGGGAAACATTTTCAATAACTTTTAAAGAGTATTCTGAGACAGAACACCTGAGAATAAATGACTGTTTTATTACATTTAAAATAACCAGCTCTCTTGCCTGGCTGATCTGATCACAATGTAAGGGTTAAATTTTATAGAAAATACATTCTTAACAATGATTTCCAAATATCATGGATTATTTAGTAAAGGAGATATATTTTGTGAAATGTTTTTTTACTAGACAATTTTATCACTGTACAAACAACATAGTGTGGACTTAAATAAATGTTGATGGCATATGGCAATCATTTGGCATGATCCTTTGATTTGATCAAGAGATATGAAAAAGCATGGAATACATAAGAGCTCTTACAGATGTAATATGGTGCACTGTTTTATAGAAACAAAAATGGAAATGGGAGTATACTTTGAAAGTGTAGGGCAGCAAATAACATAAACCAGCAGCATTACAGCTGCTGGTAATAGAATTTGTTAGCATCATCAATGAATAAACGTCGTAATGTTGGAATTTTAAATGACTGTCACCATGGGGGGTTTATACCAGCATTACCACAAACATGAATTATGTTCTGCTACAGCTTAACAATAGCTATACCACTAGCCAATAGGATTGTTTTCAGCTCCATGGTAATTGGAAAGCTGCTGCTGAAATCTCTCACTCTGCTCTAACTGCCTACTTAGTGTCTCCATCAATGTAGTCGGGAAATGTCTTTTAATTATTACTTTTTGTTATGTTACTATATTGAAAAAAAAAAAAGCTTTAGGAACCTGCTTCCACGTTGCAAAAATGGTATTTGGAGAGACGTAAACCTGTTTTTCCAGGCCATGGCCAATCATATTTGGCTCTAGAATAAATTACCTTTTTCTCTTTGAGGTAAGAGCTATGTTTTTGTGCGAAAAACACGACCTTTGCTCAATTTACTATGATTTCTCATTCCACTCATTTCCCCTCAGTTTCATTTTTAATTAATTATTATGACTGCTGTTTTTTGTGTGTGTGTGTGTAAATCAAGGAGGCTGTAAATCCAGCTTTGGAGGATCACTTAGTATCCACAAGACCTTAAGTTTGGGCTGTAGTACCTCAAAAATAACACAAAATGCCAGATCACCGTCCCCCTCAAAAATACAATCAAGAAATCTGCATCTTACATAAAACACAGAATCTTTACAAAACCCTCACAGGATCTGTTCAGTTGCTCAAGAGCCGCTCCCCCCCCCCCCCCACGTGCCTCTTTCCTATCTCTCCTAATTCTTAAATCTGAATTCTGTTGTGTCTGGTGTTGAACTAGTGGACAAATTTTCTGTCACTGAGGTGCCACGGAGCTAGCTGTTTCCATTGCCTGGGTAACTCTTAAATTATCAGCTTGTCTCAGATTAAAGGCTTTTTGAAGGATTACTGCGTAAACATCTTTACTTCCTTAAAGTCTCAGAACAGTGGTAGAAACACATTCTGAAAGTGCATCTGAAGTTGCGAGGCTCCTTTATTCTCTTTTCATCTTTTCCCTTGTTCAGTTTTTTATGTCACAACTACTTTAAAGCTCACCACACAACATGTTAGCCATTCTATGTTTCTTTGCAGCAAGTTGTAACTAAACACAAGGATCGACACTCAGAACTCTTCTCTCCGTTCGTACACTTCGGGGCAAAGCCTGAATTCTGGTACCTTCTTAAGTACCTAAAGCATAAGGAAACACACTTGTTCAAGCAAGACTTTCGTGCCCCCGGAAGTAAAACCGTGTGACCCCGGTCAAAGACGGAAAGCATTTCCGTTTCCGTACAGGTTCGACAACATGGCGACCGCCGGGGAGAAGAGTAGCGGTGGCGGCAAGCGAGGTTTCAAGAGGAAAGCCGCCGATGAAGAGCCTCAAGAGGCTGCGGTCGCGAGCGATGGGGCGGCGGAGAGCGGGGTGCGACCCCCGAAAGCGGCTGCCTTCCCTCCGGGCTTCAGTATCTCGGAGATTAAGAACAAACAGCGACGACACTTGATGTTCACGCGGTGGAAACAGCAGCAGCGGAAGGTGCGCGCGGGGCTGGGGGCGCGCGGGGCCAGGCTGCGTGCGCGGTACCGGCCCTCGCTCTGCGCCGGGCTCTCTACCGTCAGCCTTTTGCGGGACGATCCTGGCTTGGGGGATCCGGTCCTTGCCTGCTCCTTGAGTTGCACTTCTTCGGGAAGCCGATGGTCCCAGAAAAAATGAGCCAGAGGGCGCAGGGCGCCTCGCCTTGTCTTGCCCCGCCTGCCCAGGGTTGGTGAATTTCGAAGTGTAAACTCCAGATCCCAAACTCGGCCTCTGACTCAGGAACTATGACTGAAGATAGTACTGTGAAGTGTCTGTAAGAACTGCGTTTGCTCTCTAACGCCTTGTGCAGACACAGTTCTGGAGTAAACACAAACTAGACCAAGACCGTAAAGGCTCATTTGTGTCTAAGTTTGAAAAAGAAAAATCCTTATTACTGCATACATAGAAACAAACACGATGTTCTTTTAATTTTTATTTGCGTTTTTCCTACTGGAGGACCTTAACTGAGTCTTTTTGTAAGTGCTAGGTTGCTAAGGGAGTTCATACGATGGACTTGTTTACCTATGGTTTACAAGTATGAGGGAGGAATGTCCTAGAAGCCTTATTGAGGATCAGAAGGCACCACAGAGTGTGTCAAACATTTTGTCTGGAGATCAGGAGATACTGGTGTATGTATACTAAAGAACAACCATGTTTGTAACTTCCTATTGGTCTTCAAAGCTTGTTTTGGTTACAAAATATAAGAATAACTAATGGTGATCTTACTGGAAATCTCCTGAAAACTCATGTCCAATTTCTGTTTATTTTTAGTGCTTTCTAGGAAGTTTAATTATTATAACCATGATGTTTCGGATGCGTCCACTAGGGGAAAAATACATGTTAATAATACGTTTAACTAATTGGTGGCTTTATAATAAAACCTAAAGCTACTCAAAGTTTAAATGCTCAGCCTTACGTTGATTTGACAAAGCAAGCACTTTGTTAAATACATCTTATTGATTAGCCTGTGTCTGGTTGGGGGTGGTAGGGTGCACCTGTAATCTAAACACTGAGGAAGCTGGGCCAGGAGGATGGTCAGTTAGAAGCAAGCCTGTGCTACCTAAGCAGACCTTTAAAAAAGTTGTGTTCTTACTTTAAAACATTATAATAATTTATCATAGTGGTCTGAGAACTGATTTGTAGTTTCAGTATGAGTTTGTAAAATAACTGCTAGTTTCTCAAAATTGTTTGTTTTTATCCCATTAGGAAAAGTTGGCGGCTAAGAAAAAACTGAAAAAAGAGAGAGAAGCTCTTGGTGATAAAGTACGTAAGGTTTTAGCCATGTGATTTGTCTCATGTTAAGTAGTGTTTTCTGGATACTGTGTTGGTTTTTTTCTAAAACATTTCAGATGTATGAAAATAATGGAACAAATCGCTTTCTACACTGTACTCAACTTAGCAGATTGGTGAAAGCCCATTGTCTGTTTTTGAAGTAGATTGTTCATATGAAGTTGTTTGAATTTCTTCTTTACTATACCTTATGTAGTATGTTGTGTTCAAAGCACAGTAATGTTGATGTTCAGGAGGCAGATAAAGTGCTCCCTGGCTTTCAGACTGGGGGACTTCCTACTTTAGGCTTGAGGGTTTAACTCTTGTGACTTAAAGCTGAAAGAATTACTAAAAATCCCTGCCTTGTTGCACAACTAACTAAACTTTATTTTTAAAAAATTTTACACGTGCTTTTTTTTTTAATTATCTTGTAAGGATTTTATTTTATTTTTTGTGATTTTTAAAATTAATTTATTTTTTTATTAATTACAGTTTATTCACTTTGTATCCCAGCTATAGCCCTCTCGATCATTCCCTCCCAATTCTGCCTTCCCTCCCTCATCTCCTCCCATGCCCCTCCCCAAGTCCACTGATAGGGGAGGTCCTCCTCCCCTTCCATCTGACCCTAGCCTATCAGGTCTCATCAGGACTGGCTTCATTGTTTTCCTCAGTGGCCTGGCAAGACTGCTCCCCTCCTCAGGGGGAGGTGATCAAAGAACTAGCCACCGAGTTTGTGTCTCAGACAGTCCCTCTTACCTTACTAGGAAACCCACTTGGACACTAAGCTGCCATGGGCTACATCTGTGCGGGAATTCTAAGTTATTTCCGTGCATTGCCCTTGTTTGGAGTATCAGTATCAGAAAAGACACCTGTGCACAGGTTTTTGGTTCTGTTGCTTTCCTTGTGGAGCTCCTGTCCCCTCTAGGTCTTACTATCTCCCCCTTCTTTCTTAAGATTCCCTGTACTCTGCCCAAAGTTTGGCTATGAGCCTCAGCATCTGCTTTGATACACTGCTGGGTAGAGTCTTTCAGAGGCCCTTTGTGGTTGGCTCCTGTCCTGTTTCCTGTTTTCTCCCTCCTCTGATGTCCATCCCATTTGCCTTTCTGAATGGGGATTGATCACCTTATCCAGGGTCCTCCTTCTTGCTTAACTTCCTGAGTTTTTTATCTTAGCCATTCTGTTGGGTGTAAGGTGAAATCTCAAGGTCATTTTGATTTGCATTTCCCTCATGAGGAAGGACTTTGAGCATTTCTTTAAGTGTTTCTCTGCCATTTGATACTCCTCTATAGAGAATTCTCTGTTCAGCTCTGTTCCACATTTTTTAATTGGATTGCTTGATTTGTTGCTTTTTAACTTCTTGAGTTCTTTATATATTCTGGATATTAGCCCTCTGTCAGATGTAGGGTTGGTGAAGATCCTTTCCCAGTCTGTAGGCTGTCATTTTTGTTCTGATGACAGTGTCTTTTGCTTTACAGAAGCTTTTCAGTTTCATGAGGTTCTATTTGTTTATTGTTGATCTTAGAGTCTATGCTGTTGGTGTTCTGGTCAGGAAGTTGTCTCCTGTGCTAATGAGTTCTAGCTCTTCCCCACTTTTTCTTCTAACAGATTTAGTGTGTCTGGTTTTATGTTGAGATCTTTGATCCACTTCAACTTTAGTTTTGTGCAGGGTGATACTTATGGATCTATTTGCATTTTTCTACATGTAGAGATCCAGTTAGACCAGCACCATTTGTTGAAGATGCTGTCTTTTTTTTTCATTGTATGGTTTTGGCTTCTTTATCAAAAGTCAGGTATCTGTAGGTGTCTTATAAGGATTTTAAAGCATATGGTTCTCCCCACTTTCATCTTATATAAGCAACAAGCAATAAGGATTCTTGAGAAAGGCAAAATATTCAGACTATACACAGAGTAATCATACTACTTTTTCATAAAAGTCTAACTAGTATTAGTTTAAATCCTCTAAAACCATCAATATTAGGCTATTGACCTTCAGAATTCTAATACATCATGTAATATTAGTCTCTCTGAAACTCCTATAATCAGCTAAATAAGCAAACCTTAACATCCTTACTGGCCAAGGTTGGAGGCACAGCTTAATAGGCTTTCAACTGGTGTACACAGCACCCTGCCTAAACATAACAAAAATTAGCTTTTGCCTGACAGGTGATTTCCTAGAAATTATCTTTAAAAATTACGTAAGGACCAGCAAGATACTTCAGTAAGGTAGAGGCACTTGGCAGTCTGAGTTTAATCCCTGGAACCCACATGGTGGTAAGAGAAAGCCAACTCCACAAATTGCACAGCTGAAACACATACACACCCACCATCCTAAATAGTCTTATCATATTTCCTTCATGTCAGTGCATAACATCCATGTGTTCTCTTAATTCTGTTGTGCTCCTTAGTTTGGTGATCCCATTTCTTGAGCGAAGCTGTGTGGTAGTTCTACAGTGCCTAGTCGTGTGCTAGCAGTTACCCTGCTGTGGGACATTTGCTCTGTTGATGTTTCCGTCCATTGTGAGTGACCCCCACAGACCTTTTCTTTCTTACTGTAAATTCCCACAAACAGAATTCCTAGGTCACTGGATAGACGTTTTTCATATTTCTGAATAGATTTTAGCAAGGATAGAAATAGTCACTTGCATTTGCACCTGACTGATTTTTTTTTCATTCTGTTAATTTCCTTTTTGCTGTTAGATATTATTTTAGATATGGATAATTTTTGTGATTTCTGCTACTTCTGCCCATTTTTAAGTTGTTGCATTATATATTTACCATGTATATGTTGCTTTAGATTTTTAAGAGAGCATTAATGCTCCATTTTGTCTCTAGGATTTTGCAACAGTAGTTGTGGTTTGAAATAAGGACGGGTTATTTTGAGATTATTTGAAGATGTTTTTGCTTCCCAACAGTAATGTGAAGTGGTAAATATAAAATGCTTCTAACACTTGGTGCTTTCCATCTTTCTTAGGCTCCACCAAAGCCTGTACCCAAGACCATTGACAATCAACGAGTCTACGATGAAACCACAGTAGACCCCAATGATGAAGAGGTAATGTCAGAAATAAACCTGAAGGTCACCCTTGGTATCTAGCTGTTCACCATCAGGATGGTTGTAAGAGCAGGATTTACCCTTCTCACTTCCCTTTTTATTCTTTTTCCCTCTCTTTGGTTCCCTCCCTTCTAGAACATTTGAAATATCACCAGGTAATGCTAGTCCAGGGACCTGCATATGTTACTTCACTTATATCTTTCTTAAATACTGAAAATATGTTAGTAAAATTTGAATCGTTGCACACGTAAGTCTTGTTAGAGCTGTTCCTGTCCTGTGGCTGTCCCTTCGAGCACATGCATCTCTGAAGCTTGCTTTGTTTGCTGGTTTGTAATGATACAGTAGTTTTGTGGGGTAGTGGTCCTCTAGACATAGCTGTACCTAAACTGGCTTCTAATAGTTTATCCAAATATTGGCTTCATTTTAAATTTTAGATATTTATTGCTCCAATGACAGATTTATCTCTTGCTTTATTTTTTAACTTTTGTGCTGATGGGACTTCCGATGTAATGTTGAGTAAATAGAAAAGGCTTGTTCCTGATTTGAAAGAAAGTATTGAGATGCTCATGTGTGTGTTCAACATGTTACCTTTATGCACCTATGGGTTTTCTAATGTTAAAAATAAGTATCTTGCATTCTTGGGGTAAACTATTCTGGTTATCATGTTCCATTGTACATTGTTTTGGATTGTTAATACTTGCTTAAATTGTTACTTATTTGAACTCATGGGTGAAACTATAGTAATGGCTCCTAATTGTTCTTTTTTAAAAATTAAAACTTCACCCTAATTATCTTGCAGATAGTCATCATGCAGTAAGAGGAGCTGGACCTGCATTCTATTCTAAGAAAACCCGTAGTTTATTCTAACACTTTCTTCTCATGAGGTTTTTACCAGACTTCGATATTTTGTGTTCTTTTTGGTTTTTCTTTGATCTTTTCTAATGACATTTGTGTTTCTGTCTCCCTCTTGTTTCCTTCTACTTCTCTATTTTAATTTTACAGATTTGTTCATTTTATATATATATATATATATATATATATACATACATACATACATATATATTTACTATGAGCAACAAAGTTCTCTTTGAGTATCCCTCTTGGTAAATCCCACAAGTTTGAAAATGAGCTACTTTCACTGTTACTTAAATCAGGGGTTTTTGTCCGTTAATAACATAGCTAGACTTTTTATCTTCATCTGTCTTTCTCCCCTCTCTGTATTTCTCTCTGTTCTTGTGTTTTTAGTATGCTATTTTAATTCCTCTTGATGTTTAGACTATGGTAGTCTTGTAGTAGTTCCTCTAGAATTATAACATGCATTGGGCTAGGAGCTTAATTCTCAGCCCTGGAAGGAAACAAGCCAAAGGCCACACACATAACTTTAATCATTACGACTGCTGCAAAGCTGCATAGTTCTGCTAAACTGTTGACATACATTAACTTCCTCCATTTTTAGTGTGCTGTTGGTCATTCACTTGTCTGTGAATGACCTGGTGTTGCAGTTACTAGAATTCATCTGACGCTGTTCAAAGAAACTAGACTGTCTGTCCATATAGTCGAATCTACATACAAACAGCTTTACCATTTTAGCACCTGTTTCCTAGGTCCTCTAGGTCTGTCTTACCATCTAGTGTCATTTTCGTTCAGTTTACAGGATTTCCTTTTTGTTTTTATAGCATATCTAATAGCTGCTCATTATCTCAGGGCTGTTTACTGAAAATACTTGTATTTTGCTTTCACTTTCAAAGATAGCGTGAGAGTTTAAAGTTTTTTTCTTTTAGTACTTTGATCATATTCTGCATCATTATTTCTGCTTCTCTGCCTTGTCTCTTTAAGTTTTCTTGTGATCTTAACAGCTTGACTCTACTGTGCTTATTATGTTGTCTTTATATTCCACTTGGGATTTGCTGAGCGTCTGAGATTAGTGATAGTATCTTCACCAAGTTCATCTTTCTAGCCATGGTTTCTTCAAATCCTTTTTCTGCCTTTGTATTCTGTCCTTAAGAGACGCCCTTTCCACACTGTTGAAATGTTTGACATTATGCTGCAGTTGTTCCCTATCCTTGCTGCATTTCTAGGATGGTTTATGTTGGCGTCCATTGTTTTTCAGTTCACGTGTCAGCCCAGTCAATTATCTGCTAATTATTTTCTCCGATTATATATCATACTTCCTTTTCTATCAGGCTTTGGCTGAAAGTTAGGCTTAGACAACACAGTGTTGTAGTTCTAGATTGTAAGTTATTTAACTTACTGTGGATTTGTTTATTTGACAGGACCTCCCTATGTAGCCCAGCCTAGCTTCAAGCTCATGGCAGTCTGCCTGCCTCAGCCTCCCTGGGATTATAGACATGAGCGACTGTGCTCAGCTGTATTTTAGTTGGTTTTTTTTTTTGTTGTTGTTTGTTTTTAATATTTATTTATTTATTATGTATACAGTGTTGTACCTGCATGCCAGAAGAGGGCACCAGACCACATTATAGACAGTTGTGAGCCTGGACCATATGGTTGCTGGGAATTGAACGCAGGACCTCTGGAGGAACAGTCAGTGCTTTTAACCTCTGAGCCATCTCTCCAGCCCTGTATTTTAGTTTTTAAGGACTGTTTTGTTTCTGTAGCTTACTTAGACTTCAGAGTGTCAGGTCATTCTCTTCTGCATGGCACAATATCTGCTCAGTTCTTGTTGTGGTGACTTTAGCTTGTCCTGCTACTGAGTGCCCATTTTTATTACATGCCTGTATCCGTCGGTGATTAGGCAGGTACTGCTGAACACCTGGAGTCCTTTGAACAAGTGTGTTTCTCCATCTGAGCTGTGGGTGTGTTGAGGAAGGCCTTCAGTTCTTGTCTGTGTCCCTGCCTTTCACAGTCAGTGGGTTCCCAGGTCTCCCTCAGCTTGTGAGAAGTTAGTGCCACCTGTGGGTTAGTGGTGGCATACCTCAAGTACACGTGCAGCTTGAACTTCAGAGCACAGCTTTTATATTCTGGCTGCTCCATACCTACCCTAATGTAGTCTGCAACCCTGGTTTGGCAAAGCTCTATGTTATCTACCTTTCTCCTACCAATTCTGATTCTTGCCTTCTTCTGCTCTAGACTGCCAACCCATCCTAGAAGCTGGTACTGCTGGTTTCCCCCACCAACAAAATGAGGCTGGAGAGTAGCATTGGTCAGGACTGATGCTCTTGCCCAGTTCTGTAGGCATTTTACAAGAATACAGTAAATCTTAGTTAAGAATACAGTACATCTTAGTTTGTGCCCTGAAATTCTTGATAACTACCCAGTTTATACATGAATTATGCAGAAGGGAATCAGCTTCTTCACGTGAGCTCCTCCAGTGCCTGTCAGCTAACAATCATTAAGTGATGCTTTAAAATCCCGGTTAAGTGAACTGTTTGATGCAAAATGATCTCTCCTCTCTTCCTAGGTGGCTTATGATGAAGCTACAGATGAATTTGCGTCTTACTTCAACAGACAGACATCTCCTAAGATTCTCATCACCACCTGCGATAGACCTCATGGGGTAAACACAGTGATTAGTGTCATCCATGAATTCTTATATTTAGAATGCTCCCTTCAGAAAAGTGAAATAGTTCATTGCCTTTGATAGTGACTGTGAGCCAAACAGAAATAACTGATGATAATGTAGGTTCACTGAGCACACTTCTTCAGGATGGTTTTGCACCCTTGACACTGTTAACACCATTGCTGGCTAAGTCCTTGTTATGAGGTGCTGTCCTGCCCAGTATGGGATGTTTAGTCACATCCTTAGCCTCTGTTCATTATAAACAAGCAGCAACCCCACACCCCTGCCCCAGTCCTAGGCACAAACTCTCTCCAGAAGCTGCCATGTCTCTGGCTCCATGAAGTAGCACTACCCCTTGTTGAAAACCTGTGCTTTAGGATGATTGGCCTTTAATACACGAGACTTGGCTCTGCTTTCATTCTTCCCCAGTCATGCTCAATTTGGTAACATTGTCTTAGACTTGTCATTATTCCTGTCCTTATAAGTATATCCATATTCCTTTTTTGGTAATTTTTCTTCTCTTCTTACAGAGAACAGTGCGCCTCTGTGAGCAGCTCTCAACAGTCATACCAGATTCACATGTTTATTACAGACGAGGACTGGCTCTGAAAAAAATTATCCCACAGTGCATTGCAAGAGATTTCACAGACCTGATCGTCATTAATGAAGATCGTAAAACACCAAGTATCCTTTCGGTTTGTTATTAAGGAAACTTTCCTGTCCCTTTCCTCACCTGTTTTTAAGCATAACTGGAAAAAAAAGAAACAGAAAAAGGCCTCTTATCACTTGCAAAGAATGCACGTTTTTCCATAACATGGTATTTCTAGCCAAGATGCCATAAGGTTTTTATTCACAAAAACTTTTATCAGACAAGTATTACAGCTAAAACACTGCTGTAATGTTTAGTAAAGGATGCAAACATAACTGTCAACTTACCACAGTGAATTCAGGCAGATAGTTCTGTCAACTACAGAGCACTGTTCCAGGGACATGGGGCAGGAGGACTACACAGGAAGCTTGAGCAAGGTCTGATTGGGAAGGGGTGATGAATGAGGAAAAGGAATAGTCATTTGTTAAGGAAGAGATGTGAAAGTGCTGGCCCAGTTGACACACATATTTGGTATAGCTTCACCTCAGGCTGTCCGAAAGCACATCTTTTCATTGTTCTGAGGTGGGACTTAGGCTTAGGCCTTATGTGGGTTGGTGGTGTTTTGGTTGCTAGTAACAAAGAAGCTTTTTCTGGGATCTCACATCTGAGATAAATGCCATTGACCCCAAGGTATTTCTCTTGAGTTGAAAGAATCTGAAATACATCTAGATTTCTTTGTGTAGTTGCTGTTATTTCTTGAATAGTGCCTATAATTTCAGTATCTAGGAGATGACCAATTGGGTGAGTCAGATTAATAAAGAATTTATAAAAATAGCAATAGGACTTTCTGTTCGGCCACAGGACAACACATTCTTTTTATATCAGTGAACACTTGGTGTTTTAATACACTTTTTTTAATCCATTTTTTACAGCATTCATTATTTTTAATATAACTTAAGTGTATTATTTTGTTTGTATGTATTAGTTTTCCAGAAACCAAAATAGACCAAACTAGCTTTTTAATGGGGCATTTGTTGGCTAGATTATAATTAAGTTTGACTAGATCATTGTAGTTTTTGTATGCCTGATTATTTTAGAAAAGAACTATTTTTAAAGTGATTGCTGCCTTTATAACTGCTTTCCCAAATAAAATGGCAAGGTCTGTTTTGATTTTAGCTTTGAAGTTATCATCGTAAGGCTGCCAATACTGCAACAAGCATTAATCAACTTAATAATGTTTTCTCTTTGCTTTAGTATTTCCTATAGGTACACAAATGACACCATTTCTAGCTTTCAGAAAGCTTGCATTGTCAAGACTAAGTCAGTCTTTTTCTCTGAAACATTCATTTTGTTTTACCGAATAATCACATTGTGGGACCAGTTTTCAGCCTCTTTTTTTCATTATTGAAACAGGCACACTGACTGTTTTGCATGATTTTTGTTAGTTTAACATTAAAACTTATATACCTCCCCCCCTAAAAAAAAGCAAACAGTATTTGGGAACTTAAGAATTTGGGATATTTTGCTTTTGATATAAGCCATGATTTAATAGGAATGTTCGAGATAGAATTCGAGCCTTTACAAAGATGGGAGAAAATTATTTTAGAACTACCACTCTTCAAAATTTTCCTGGTTTTGTGAGTGTCCATGCAGTCAGAGACATTCTTGGCTATACTTCATAAAGTTGAACCTGTAGTGAATCTTTAAATAGAAGAACTCAATGTTTACTTTTAGCCTGTTGTGTAGTAGACACTAATACTTATTTAAAACAACAACAACAAAAAAAAAAAAAAACAGTTCTAATACCAGGGTTAATAGAAGCTGGGAGGCCATATTTTCATGACTCATAACTGCTATTCTAAGTGATGAGCATTATGGTACGTTAATTCTAACTAAATGAAAAGGTGGGATTGGAAGCAGTCCTTAATGGAGAAGCAAAATACTGCAAGTATTTGAAATAACTAGGGCAAAAATATATGTTGTATATAAGATTGCATGAGGGCTTTAAGTCAGGAAACATTTGGGAAAGTTGGATATAAGAAACATAATTTGCCACTACATTATTCTGTTAAACTAATGTCTTTATTCTGAACATGAGTCAATGATAACAGAATGGTAGGAAATTAGAGAACCAAGGGCTAAATCCAGGCTTGAGTACCATCAGTATTAGAAAATATACACAGAAGTAAAAAGTACCAACTGAAACCTTATTTTAATGATACAGGTGGAAAATGTCAACTAAGAAAGAAGTGGTTGTAGAAGTGGAAATGTTAAATGAGAACAGTAATACCTGGTGGATGAGTGAAAAGTTGAGAACTAATGGTGGCAGTACTGTTTTGTAAATCTCATATTATGTGCACATAGATGTGAAATGGTTTTGGTTAGGGCATAGTCTCACTTTCCTACTATAACGACACCATGGTTATTTTATAAAAGAAAGCATTTAATTGGGGGACAGCTTACAGTTTCAGAGAGTGAGTCCACGACTATCGTGGCAGGAAACATAGCAGCCAGAAGGCAGATATGGCACTAGAGCGTTAGTGATGAGCGCTTACATATTATCCACAAATAGGAGAGAGGGAAGTGCGGAGAGATAGAATGGGGGGTGCTGATGAGGGTTTTGAAACATCAGAGTCCACCCCAGTGACAAACCATCTTCAAAGCCACACCTCCACATCCTTCCTAAACAGTCTACCAACTGCAAACCAAACAATTCAAATATATGAGCCTATGGGTGCCATTTCTCATTCAGACCACTGCATTCCAAGGTTGTCTTGAAGGCAATAGAAAAATAACTACAACCACATATGTAAGGTTGATGGTTTTTTTTTTAGAATTGGGTGTATTGCAGCTCCTTTCGCGTGCCTTTAGTTCAGCAGTTCTCAACCTGTGAGTTGTGACACCTTGGGGGTTGATGCACCTTTCACAGAGATTGTCTAAGACCATTGGGAAACAGTAATTTACATTATGATTCATAACAGCAAAATTACAGTTATGAAGTACCAATGAAAATAACTTCATGGTTGGGGAGGGGTCACCTCAACATGAGGAACTGTATTAAAGGGTCACAGCATTACGAAGGTTGAGAGTCACTTCTTTAATTAGTAAAGACAACAAACAAAGGGGCAAAGTCAAGGCAGCAGTAAACTCTATCCCCCATCCTTTTATGTACTTTTTAACTTTGAAATTGAGTCAAAGTGCCCAGGCATAGGCCTTGATCCTCTCTTCAGAATCTGGACTGCTGGGCTGGGTTATCAATACCAGCTTCCCCTCTCATATCCCCCCACCTTAAACTAAAAGCATTATTAACTGAAAGCCCTTGGTCAACCACAGTTCTGCCTGCTTATGATATAATTGGACACCAGCCATAACTTATTAATTGAAAAGTAAAGATTATTCTTTGTGCCATAAAACTTTGCAGCGAGGACTCTAGGCTTTTGCCTACTGTCCTTGCTCATAGATCTCGTATATTTAATTTGTAGTTTATAGTATCTAGCATAATTCTGTTCATGATAGACTGATTATATGCTAGTGAGTTATTGATTTTAATTTCTCATTAATCCTGAGAGCCTCTCTCTTAAAAAATAGTGGTCACTTTGACTTCAGTGTAACAGGAATGTGTGGTTCTGTTGGATGATACTCTATCGTGTCCTAATCATACAAAAACATACAAGTGGACATAAACTTACATACTAGCTGCACTGAACTCATCCTTTTTCCTTCTTGAGTAGTGGCCATGGAAAGATTTGGTTTTGTTCTTTTACTTTGAAAGCCCAGGATATCCTATTAAGAGTAATGCTATTTAATTGTAAAAGCAAAAAACAAACAAAAGGTAAGACTATTCTAGATTAATACATATTTTCTTGAAAGGTTTGATGTGTTTTGACTTAAGTTTGGTTAATCCAGAACAAAAAATACATCTGTCCACTCATTTGTAGATTTTAGGTGCCCTTGAATACACAGAAAACAACTTGTTTATTCAGTTTCAGACTTAAGTTACAGTTTGGCATTTCTTAACATTTATAAACAGATGGACTTATTTTGAGTCATTTGCCAAATGGTCCAACTGCCCATTTTAAAATGAGTAGTGTTCGTCTTCGTAAAGAAATTAAGGTGAGTCTTATATACTGTTTGACCAATATTGATCTCAGGTTATCAGTAGATTCTTAAAGATCTATTTGAGTTTAGTTAATTGATCTTCTGATGACATCAGATTGTCTACTAAGATATTTTGTGAAGCAGTAAAAAAATTTGGTAACAGCAGTACTCATTACCATGAAATGTTGATTTTACAGTATTTTGAGGTATATTCAATGCATATTAAAATATTACATATATATTTCTGGATTTGATAAGCCACCTGTTAGATGTTTGTCATTTTAGAAAGTTTTTTAAAGCCAGGATTATTGTTTCCTGATTGTAATCCCAGTATATCAAGGACTGAAGCAGAAGGGTCACTAAGTTTTAGGGAAGTCTGAACTAAAGCTCCAAGCCAGTCTGAGCTATGTGAGATCCTGTGCCAATAGATGACTGAGAGACAATTTAAGTTCCAAACCCCAAAATTATATGAATTTTCTAATTATCTTTATTGAGCATCTTTTTTTTTTTTTTTTTTTTAATTCTTCCAGAGACGAGGCAAAGACCCCACAGAACATGTACCGGAGATAATTCTGAATAACTTTACAACACGGCTCGGTCATTCTATTGGACGTATGTTTGCTTCTCTCTTTCCTCATAATCCTCAGTTCCTCGGAAGGCAGGTTGCCACGTTCCATAATCAGCGGGATTACATCTTCTTCAGGTTTCACAGGTGAGACAGTAACTTGGACTTTTTGTTAGTCATGTAGTACATTCAGTGTGAACTTGTATTCTGATATAACAAGTCCTTTAAGCTTTGCCACAGAAAGTTGAATGAGCCTGACTGTTTAACCTTTGTCTCTGAAGATACATATTCAAGAGTGAAAAGAAAGTGGGAATTCAGGAACTTGGACCACGTTTTACCTTAAAATTACGATCTCTTCAGAAGGGAACCTTTGATTCTAAATACGGAGAATATGAATGGATCCATAAGGTATGTGCTTATTGTTCCAAAGCCCACTTTATATTGTTACTTACATGTTAGGATGTATGAGTGAGTTTCTTATCCCATGATCTAGAAAGTACCAATGTGATATGGTATCCTGGCCTGCTGATTAACCTGGATTTAATGGAAGTAGCACAAAGAACAGTCATTTGTAAATGGGACTAATAGTATCATATGGATGGAAAACTCTCGGGCCCAGACCTGCTGCACTAGTCAGCTTCATGGGAGTTGGCTTAGCAGTCTCTTAGGCCTGTTAGTGATTCTGCTTTGGTATTTGAGAACCACTGTCATTCTCAAGAACATTAGGAAAGCATCTTAAGTGAGAACACCTGAAAAACATTCTTCTCCACTATCTCTGCCTAGTTAGCAGCAGGACATCCTTCCTATTTTTTACTTTAAAACTATACACAGGCATGGAACAGAAACTCCCAGCATGTTTACATTAGATGCACCCAGAGTGTTTCCGCACGGTTAAGAAGCCAGTTTTTATTACCTTACCTAAGTTGTTCTTCATTGTCTTTTCCTCCCTTTCATTTTCAGCCACGGGAAATGGATACTAGTCGAAGAAAATTCCATTTATAAAGTACTACAAGAGTACTATTGAATTTTCCTGGACAAGCCTGTCTTGAAAAACTTGGTAATTTAACAAAACACCCTTTTCAATGTGGAATTTATTGATTTTATAAATCTTATATTTGAACAAATGATCGACTGCTGTGATGTTCTGCTCCATATAGTAAAAATAAATGAATGTGATTTTGGTAAGGGTCTGAAAGGCTTCAAATTGGTTGTGAATAATTTCATTGGAATGGAGATTCAAAGCAACTTTCTAATCTGTACCCCCAAAGAATTTGTAGGCTAGAGAAAGTATTGGTAGATAGTTTGTAACCATGACTTACTATATCAGTCCTAGAGGTTACTACACCGGTCCTTACTGTACCAGGTTACCAGCACCTGGAGCAAAGTCAGAGGTCACTGAAGCCAACTTTCGTTCCTGTTTACCTGCTCCTTTCTGCCTGCTTACCCTCCACTACCGTACTTCATTCAGGCATTGTGTTGAGGTCTCAGTTCTTGATTCTTCGTTATTTCCAGACTGAAGCAACTACCTTCTTGGTATAAACTAACTGCTTGCTGTAACCACTACAGAGGTTTTTGTTTGGAATCTTGCTGCCTGTGTGAGCCCAGAGGACAATTTCAAGTGCCCTATATCTCTTTTGCCTTATATACTTAAGTAGGGTCTTTCATGGAGCTCACCATTTTTACTCAGGCCAGTGGCCAACAAACCGCTTCCCCCCAAGTGCTGGGGTTATAGGCCTGCGCAGCCATGTCCAGCTTTTTGCATAGGTGGCAGGGATCTGAACTCAAATCATTATCATAGATGGCATACCAAGCTCAGTCTCCTCCCCCATATTTGGAATATTTTAAAGTAATTCCTGTAGCTGAAGGACAAACTAGAAGTATCCCAATCTTTAAACAAAGATTTGTAGTTGTTCTCTAAGTTCCTCGAAGCCTTACCAATATAAGGCATTGAGTATTAAGAGTTGGTGTTGGGGCTGGAGAGATGGCTCAGAGGTTAAGAGCACTGGCTGACTGCTCTTCTGGAGGCCCTGAGTTCAATTCCCAGAAACCATATGGTGGCTCATAACCATCTATAATGACATCTTATGCCCTTAGGCAGAACACTGTATATAGAATAAGTAAATAAATCTTAAAAAAACAAAAAAGAGTTGGTGTTGAAAGGATTAATAAATAGCACATTCATATCAATAACAAGGCCAAAAATTTGTATGCTGTTTTATTATATGCTACAGCCAGTGTATATAAAATAGTTAAACCTTGTGAAACAGAAATCCATGAAAATTCAGAGAGGTAGATGTTAAGGACCAACAAGTAGAAGATTGTAGTATATCATGGCACGTGCGATAGAGAAGCTTTTGTACAGACTTCAAATTTAGTTGTTTTGAATATTCACTGGTTCATGAAAAGTGGTTTGAGAAACCTAATGGGAGGAAAAACAATATAAAGTATCAATTAACTTTTTTTGAGAACATTTTTATCACCAATACTTAATCAAAAGCAATTTTATTTTTGAAAATGGTTTATATTCTGCCTATTTTATTATTATGCTTTGAATCTTGACCTAGTTAGGCAATCTGGGCCTCTTCAGTGATGGCCCTGAGATGCTGTGCAGCAGCAGCAGCAAGGTGACATCCCCTAGTGTGCTCCATAACCTACCAACCCTCCCTGTGCAGCTCTTCCACTGGGCTGTGGTATTCTTCAGTCTCGAGGCGGCTCACCCGAATGTCAGTTTATAAAAGCATTTTTAAATTAGGTTGAGCCTAAGCCTGCTTACCTGTTTACTTTTGAAGATACATCAATGTTAGTACAAAAGGCCCTAATAAAACCCAAGTTTCCCTGTTTTATGGAATCTTACAGATAGTAAGATTACTATTGCAATATAATTTATCACAATGAAAAGGTATAAAACTGCTTAATGAGGAAAATCTTAAGATCCTTTGAAAAAATTGTAAGATGTAATCACTTCTATTCACCTACCAACAAAACACATGGCCACAAGGATATTGAGCATATTACTGTCAGCATACAAATCAAACAACTTCCATGCTGCCCATTAGAGGGATGGTTAAATGAGGATCTGTGTATACAATAATACTATTTAGCAGCTTAAATGACCAAACAATCCATCAGGAAAAACAGGGATCTCAAAATTGAAGCAACAGTTATACATTTAAAAATCGTATTACCTTGACACTATCAAATACAGAGGAAAAAAACAGGCATAACAACTTCACGGTAAGTGATTATGAAAATCGGTAAAGGTGTAAGCTGTTTAAAAAAATAAGGTGTTAAAAAAAAATTGAAACAGTAGATGGCCAGTTCACCTTTCTACTAATTTGAAATTTTGAATACCTCATAACAAATGCTGAAGGAGTTGAAACAAAACGGGGGCAGAGGGGAGCACATTTAACTTCTCTTTATAGCAAGTTAAGTAGGGTCTGTTTAGCAAGACTGAGGAGACAAGAAAAGCACCATGCCTGCGTGGAAGATCAAAACAAGCAGTGATAATCAAGTATTACCAAAATTTCCAAGTCATTGTTTAGTAGTTTTACCTCTAAAGCACACATAGCCACTAAAATATCAGCTGGCCATGGTCCCAAACTTGGAAACTGGTATTAAGTGAAGTTCAGCAGTTGAAAGCCCTATTTACACAGAACACTTACTGAGGTGGAAATCCTCGTGGAGGGAACATACAACAGCAACTGTTATTTCCTTTTTGCATTCTCTGTTGCTAATTTAATTAGTTGGGTTTTTTTTTTTTTAAAGCTGACTCCAGTGACTGTTTTTTAATCCCTGTGTTTAATGTATACTAGACCATCAACATAGCGAACAAATGAAATGCAGGTTCTAGGGCCTCACCTTAGACCTACTGCACTTCATGAAGGCGATTTTTAAATTCCCTCGCAGTTTTAAGAAGCAGTGCTTTTACATATAAATACCCTTTCCTTACCCTAAACTGCTTCAAATCATAATATCCAAAGTTTTCTTTTATTGCTTGAATTAACAGGCATAAATCTGGGTTCTTATATCTCAGTCATTAATAAATGTAAGTCATTTAAATTTAAACATTTAAGTTGACTCTTAAAAACAGGACCGCAGACTTATAATTTTTTATTAAGTGAAATTAGTCAGTAAATATGCAGGAACTGAGTCTAAAAAATGTCCTCAGTAAATCATCAAAAATATGAAACTTGTAGAAATCTCCAGTGAATATTGCCAAAAGCCAAAAAACTTTATCACTGTTAGTACAAAGCCACTAGGCTAGACTGTTAGCAGTATTTCTTTACAAAGAACCTGTTACCTAAAGCAGCTCTTACTCCCCTTCTCCTTGTGTTTCAAAAAACTTAATCATCTAAACGAATTACTTTATGTACCCGAACAGTACTTACACTTCCTGGACACTCCCAAATCTACAAAGCCTAAAACAAGGTATTTTAGGAAGCAGCTTCCTGAACTTTTCAAGTCAGAATGTTAGTATAAGGGTGTGCACCACACACCAAGTATTTTTTTAAAGCACTGTTAATGTTTGCTTCCTAATTCAATACTACTAATGAATATACCAAAGATTACAAATGACAGTATCCTGTAATTTACATTTTAAATTAGCCGAAAGCAATTTTAGCCACATCTATGGATGATCAGGTTTTTTTCACACATGACATTTAATCTAGGACAAGATTATCTGACAGACATATAGTAAACACCAAATGATTTATTATCGTAATCCTCAAATCCAGCTCACTGACAACACAAATGTAAACCTCATGTTTTATGTTTGCTCAACAAATGAAAAAAGCAAAGGTAAAACATTCCTTATTCCAGATGCCGGTGCCATATCTGCTTGTTCAAGTACCCAACTTTACTCTTTCATTCTCTACATCACTCATATCTTGGCTCTTAACACCAGTGACAACAATTTATCCAAACAATTTATCCAAATCCGGATAAGTACCTACAGAGTACTGTAAACTTTGTTAAAATTTCAATTTGCTAGGTAAATAAACAAACTGGTATTTTAGGACCTCTAAATACACATGCTTTTAAGGCCAGTACTGTACAGACACACGGCTGTGGTAGCAGTGGAGTTCTGTGAGTCCCCATCCTCTTTAACAGTTACTACATCTGTTTAGCACTCTGATAGAATTGAAACCATTAGTCCTCTTGACTACAAACCAACCTTCAAAAACAAGACATTGGAATGACAAGATTACAGAGATAGATGCTGTCAGTGCTACAAAAACTTACCTCAAGATGTATGACTACAAAAAGGAGCAGACTTTCTGGGGTCTGAAGGGATTTGTACTTGAAGACATTCCAGTCAGCAGAGGGTCATGCTGAGCATTCTGCAGACAGAACTGTTTCAAGTCTGCAGCTGCCTGGGACACCTATCATTCAATGAGAGTGGAGAAAAGTCTGTTAAGGTTTTAATGGTCCTTATAGGTCTGGAACTCCCCCCCCCCCCGAAATAAACAGCACATCAAAATAGTTCAGCTACTAGTTCTATACTGGCTCATACTTAAAACCCTTAGTAAATGATTCAAATACATCAAATGATTCAATACAAAGTATAATCCCATTTACCCATGTCTTGTTTTTATATGATAGGCTGTCAACAAGCCTTAACAGCTTGGTTTAAGGAGAATAAGAATTGTTTTGTCTTGTGTAGACCAGGCTGGCTTTAAATTTGCTATGTAGCAGCCAGCCTTGAATGTCTGAGCCTCCTGCCTCCACAACCTGGTTGCTGGGATTAAAGGCCTGACCCATCATTGCTGGGATTCAACTCAGGACTTTCTGTATTCATAGGTAAACACTAACAATGAAGTCACATTCTCCAACCCCACTATCTTTTTTTTTAATTAAAACTAATATATAGTATTAGTAATTCAACAAAAAAATATTTAACATTTTAGGGAAACTGTCTTGAAAGCAAACGGAAAATGCCCATGAATGAACCTGAGGTAACTAGCACAGAACTCAGATAACCAAATACCATTCAAAATATTCAAATTTATACTCATCCATATACATCTTGTATTTAGGAGCGACATGCATTCACTCATTTAATCATCTACCACTATATTCTGGTTAGGAACTATAGGATATAACAATACAGGAATCCTATTTTGGTTGATAAATGTATCAAATCACATTTGAGACAAATACAGGCTTCTCAGAAGGGTTGTTAATCTGGGCCTGAGGTTGATCTCCAGAATATAAAGGTGGAAGGAGAGAACCAACTCCACAAGGTTGTTCTCTTACTACCACCCATGTGCACCATGGCATGTATGCCCACGTACACCATGCATATGCTTTTTCTAAAGTCAAAGCTGTTAAACTAAGGTCACTTTTAGCTTTTCAAATCACAAGATAAAGGGCGGAAGGTTGTCAGGGTGAGGTTTTATAACTAAAACAGTTCTACACCAGCCTGACTACTTGGTAAAACCCTATCTCAAACTAGTTGAACACAGATACCAACACAACAAACTGAACGGTTACACTGAACATGAATGGCTGAAAGTACATCAAACCACCTAGTTCCCTTATTTACTTCATTCACCATCTCAGTTATCTCTAAGGTGACAACAAATGTCCAAGGATTAGCCCCTCACATAACAGCTATAAAACTGTGACCAAAGGAGCACCATGGGATAAGTTTACACTGAATAGATCTGTTTGGTTTACACAAGAACTCAGTATTTATTAGTCTCTGAATATAAGAGGTGCCTGCTTTGCCCCTTAAAAGTGGCTACTGTAGGGAGGGTACAGAATCAGTTTTAACTGTGTTACAGCACTTGGTTTTGTTCACAATCAGCAGTAAGCATAAAGTGCCTGTTAATTCCTTTCCCACAAAATTTTTCAAGTAACCATTATATATGAACTATATTTCTAGGCACTGAGTAGGCTGTGTGCCTAACAGTTAAGTAAAGAGTGGTAGAAAATGACAGGGAGTCAGGTAGTGGTGGTGGGGTACTCCTTTAATCCCAGCGGGCAGAGACAGGCAGATCTCTGTGAGTTCCAGGCCAGCCGGGTCTACATAGAGTTCCAGAACAGCCAGGGCTACACGGAGAAACCTTGTCTCAAAAAAAAAAAAAAAACCTCTTCCCTCCCCCCAAAGAAAGAAACATACTCTCAACAGGAACTTTGAGACTCAAAATGCAAAAGCTGCTAATCCCCAAGACACAGAAACATAGCTACTCTGGAAAGTGATCACATCCACAGACCTTCTAGGTCTGTGTGATCTGGCTTGAATACAGACACACCTTTAGTCTTAAAAAAGAGAGGCAAGCAGTTCAAGGCCAGCCGGGTATAGAGCAAGTCACAGCTAAAGAAAAATTTAAGACCAGGCCTTAATCTCAGCACTCAGAGGAGACAGAGGCATGCAGATCTCTTGAGTTCCGATCGGTGGTGCTTCAGGTAAGTTTGGCTGAGTCAGTGAGTTGAACAGAAGTATGGTGGAGTTGAGTTCACGGAAATTCTATTCATTGAATTCAAATGCAGTTTTACCAGAAGAGTTTGCAGAGACAGGTTGAAGAGAGAACAAGCTAGACACAGGTAAAGACAGACCAAGCCAGAGAATGAGGAGCCAGAAGATTATAACAGACTGCTGGAGTTAGTTTGATGCCTAGCTGATCAATTCAGTCAGAAGCTGAGAGAAGCCAGTTTGAAATCAGTCAGCCAGGAGGAAGTTTGAGCCAGAACAGCTATCTGAGTTGAACCAGTCAGAAAGAGCAACAATTCTTAGGGGCTGAAAACATTCTAGGACTAGATTAGATTGTATGGAGGCTAGAAGCTTCCAGGACTAGGTTACTGGACGGAGGAAGTAAGCCTCCGAGATGACAATTATATCAGGCAAATGAAAAGTTGTTTTCACAATAGTCACTGTCCACTATCCAGGAGATTCACACTGGAAACTGTTAGTCAGGCTTCCAAATGTCCTGATATAAAGTACTTGTAATTGATGAGGCCTGCTCCTTTTGAGTAGCATAACTATAGCCATTTCTGTTTCGGCCCTAACAGCCACATCATCTCAGCTTCTTGCTGATAGAGAGAAAAGCTTATCTGTGCAAGATCAGGTTAACAAAAAACTGTGTCTATGTTCAGCATACTCTATGGCCTTGCTACTCCCAGAAATTCCCCAACCATAAACACAGCTAGCCCCAACTGGCAGGCACATTTTCAAGGTTAGCTAGAACTGGCTTTGTCTAATTAGCAAGAATAACTGAGGAGTCAGAGGTGACTACCCTATCCCACTATCCACCCCCCCCCCATGTGAGCTAACTGTGGGTTTTGCCTTTATAAGCTATCTTTAAAAGACAATGTCATAGTCGTGAGTTTCTTTCTGTATACCAGACCATCAGTGGTCAGTCTTGGGGTGTAGCATTCATTAAACAATTCCCGAGATCAGTGTCTCAGTGGTTTGTGCGGCTTCCCTTGGACCACAATAGCAATTACCAACTAAACAAATACAATAGTTAAGTTTATACTCACTTTAAAATGTCATACACAAAAACGGTGCCTAGCATAGGCATGGCATGGACGACGTGACACCTAACCTAATTCAGGAACCTAGAAAAAAATCATTTAATTCCCAAGTGATATGTGCCTTGCCACGGCAACTCCAAAAACCTGCTTATTTGTGGTGGTTGAAACTATCCCAATCAGAAGCCTTCAGAAGAACAGATACACAAGACAAGATCAAGCTTCGAGGCAGCCACCCACAGAGTAGCTAGGGTTTTCAAAGAAAAGCAAGTTCTAGTCTGAGAGCTCATTTCTTGGACCACTGGGGCCAAATACCACTACTGTAATTACTGCATTCACCTGCCTTTCTTTTCTTTCCCCAACCTATTTTTTTTTCCTTCCCAACCTACTTTTTGACTTTAACATATATCAGTGATGATAATAATAGGTCGCTTCCTATTTCAGAGCTCTATCTGGCCAAGGCTGACTAAATCACTTGGATGAAGTGAAAATCTGATTAGAGAAAGGGTGTCCAAACCAAGACTAATGGGCGTCTCCCTACCCTCCTAAGGTCACCACATGGAAGTTAAACGATCCCTGACATTTCTTCTACTTGAGGGAAGCTAAATAGAAGCCCTCTCCACAAAGCACGTTAGAAATAACGACTAGCTTGCTGAATATCAAATCACCTTGGAAACTGGCAGCTTCTAGTAGGGTGATTAATAATTCTTGTTTCTTTTTATAATCACAGGAGGTGTTTCACATGTAACCTGACCTACTGCATCAGAAAGAAGCCAATCTGGTTAGGATTTAAAAAATAAGCAAACGGTCCTCAGAACAGCGTTTGAAAACCTGGTTGTCAATCAACAGAAGGCCTTTCCCCAAAAGTCAGTTTAGCCCAAGCCAATGCAATCATCACCAGACAGCAAGGTAAAGCCCAACGCAGCCAGGGCTAATCAGTTTCTCCGGTGTGTGAACCAGTAAACAGATACCTCAGGAAGGTCAGATCGGAGCGAACGGCGCCCAGTCTGTCCAAACACCTCTTTGTTCGAGGCTGTACTGAGCAAGGGTGGTGTCCTGAGACTCCGGGGCATTCCGCAAGCAAACTTGCTTATTATGCCGTAGTTGGAAGTCACCCGAGCGGACTTGTGTGTGTTCGAAGATCGAGAAATGGGTGTACGTCTTTGTGAAAAGTGTGACTCGAGAGTCGGGGGCGAGTCTGGGCGTCCCGTACGGAGACCCTCTGGGGCAGGGCAAGAGGCGGCGGAAGGGCGGGCTCACTGCTGCCGCGGCCCACAGCCCGCCACCGCCCGGGCCCGAGGCGCCGCGTGTCCGCCCGCTCGTCCGCCCACGCCCACGCCCGCTCACCTTCACGCGGTTGAGCCCGGCCTCCAGCCGGAGCTGCTGAACCACCTTCTTCATGGCGGCGACACTTGAGGAACCCGACATGGCGCTCGGGACAGCCGTGCCGACTCGTCAGTGCGAGCGAGGGGCGGCGGGTCGCGGGACGGCGGGGGCGGGGCTCCGAACTTCGTCGAAGTTTCCGGTGCCGTGCGCGCCGCGCATGCGCCGGCTGCCCCGCGGCTCGAGCCGAAGAGAAGGGGCGGAGCGGCCGGTGGGCGCGGCGGCGACGGGGGCGGTGCGGCCCGACGCCGGGCCGGCGCCTTCCGCGTCAGGAGGGGCTGGTCGGGGCGAGGTAAGGAGGTCGCCGCGGGGTGGCGGGCGTTCGTCACCGAGTCGGCGGCGGGGGGCCCAGCCGTGTCCCTGGGCGACCCTCCGTCCAACGGGCGGTGCCGGCCGCTGCTCGCCCCGTAGGGCGCCGACCTCGGCCGCGGGACCGAAGACGGTCGGAGGCGAGCGGTGCTGCCGGAGCCCGGGGCTGGGCGCCCCACACAGCCTCCCGTTAGCCGTTTCTTTCAGGAATTAGTCTTTGTGCTTCTAAAAATAAAGCTCTTGCGTTTAGGGAACGTTTGCTCTTTTGATGTCTGTAAATGCTTCCTTCGTGCTTGTAACTGAACCCCAGAGGGATTTTCAGGAGAAAAGAGTTAAAAGTTAAATAGGATTTAAATTTGTTCAAGCTCCACTGTCCCGGGTTTGAGACCTCACGTTTATAAACCTGAGTGTCGTCAAAAGTGCTGTTTCTTTTGGATAGTGAGAAAAATGACATATACTTTGCTTTGACCGACAAACCGCATTACTAACGGTAATGTGTACTGGATGTTTGATGTTTTACCCAATCCTTACAGTACAGCGAATGTGTTAGAAACTGCAGTTTGAATTTGATTCTACCGCTTGCCCAGGTATGCTTCGGCAAGCCAAACTGCCCAAGTTAGGAAGGAGTTCTTGAGAATGAAAGGAAATGAAGTTATGTGTGTGAAAACTATGAAAGGCGAGGCTGGCCGTTAGAGGGAGGACTGAGGACCTGAGTTCAGCTCCTGGCACCCACGGCAGCTCGCAAGCGCCAAGCTCCAGGGATACTGTTGCCCTCTTCCCAATTCTGGGGAAATCGGCATTCACGCACGCACAGACCCACATTCATACATAATTTTAAAAAATATATATTGTTGGGTTGAGACAGGGTTTCACGTTGTAGCTCTGGCTGACCCGAAACTGTGTAGACCAGGCTAGCCACAAACTCTTACGAAGTATGCCTGCTACTGCCTTCCACACTTGCACCACTAAAATAAATGAATGAACATGAAAGGCAACGCGAATATTTTACCTTGTTCCTTGTTGCCTATAATGTATGCTAAAATAACGGAGATTTCTAAGATTAAGCGTGTAACTTAAAGGATATTCTACTTTACATTAGCTGCAATAATATTTAAGAACTATGGAATGTTAGTGCTGGAAGGATTGCAGAGAACTTACATGGTACAGTGCCCCCTGCTAAGGAAATGTTGAGGAGTAAACAAAGTTTATTTCATCATAGTCTCAGGAAGTTTGTTTGTTCGTTTCTCCAAACTATTGAGTTAGGAAACCACACTGTATTGCTGTCTCAAACACCAGATGTCATCTTAATTTTATATGTCCAATAAACAGTAGATATTGGGATAGGAAGGAAGGAAACAAAATCCCCTTTTAGTTCATTTATATCTGAAGCTGAGTATTACAGTTTATGAACTATCAAGATCTACTATAAGCTTGTTTTTTAACCTTCCACAGTGTTCTAAAATATTTCAAAGGCTTTATCATGTGTTCACATTTTAGATGATTAAAGAAAGACTTTGTAGTCAAAAGTAACTTGACACAAATGGAGCCTATTAATGAGAGAAAACAACCAATAAACTGCTTTCTTCTTGTATTTTGTCAGCAGAACATTGCCAACTTAAATTTACCTAGTTCTTCACTTACTCAGCTTTGGGTTGAGTAAGTTCATTTGGTCTGAGTTCAATATTAAATAAAATACTTTCAAGATTCACAAGCCTTTGTAGTTTAACCAAAAGCCAGAAGTTCTCAAAATGAGTTTCTCAATGAATTTATATTACTTAAGGTAAGCACTTGGCAGTTTTGAGTTCACATTATTCTGCTTTTTGGTAGCTAAGGAAATTGAAGTTCAAACAAAATGAGAGACTTGCTTCAAAACAAAAAACATACAGCTTAGGTTTCACAATTTTTATCCTATTACATGCATACAATCATACAATGCATTTCTTTCCATGACTTTGCTCACATATTGCTATAATTAGTTTTCATAATTGAATATGGAACCTGTAAGATAATTAAAAGAGCATTTGCAAAAGGGTTTAAGATAACCAGTAATATGTTTGAGTCAACATCTATGCATGTTATCACCTATTTTCAGGGAATGGGGTATTAAATATTCCAAAATCTTACATTTCTTTTCTTCTATCTTAACCATGTTAGCATTCACCTCATGCTATGGGTTCCATGTTAAATACACTCCAAAAGCCTCCATGCTAAAGCTTGATTGCCTGTCGGTGGTGCTATTTGAAGGTTGTTCCTTTAGGAAGTGAGGCCTAGTAGAAGGAAGGTAAACATACCATTGATAAGGATATTAGGACTCTTGCCTCTTCCTCACTCTTTTCATTTTATATCATAAGGTGATCAGCTCCTCTGTCAGGTGTCCCTGCCATAATGTACTGTGCTGCCACAGGCCCAAAGCAACAAGTCAAGACTTCATTATAAATAGACTTTAGTCTTCAAATTAGTTCTATCGTCTTAAATATACCGTAGGTGTGCGGACTCTGCGGTGTCCGCAGGTACTTTATTTAACTAACACAAATTACTTTTTTAGGAGAGTTAGAACTTTATTACGTCACTCATCTACTAGGAAAGACAAAACTCTCAGAAAAGAAATAGACCTTGAATTTATCCTGATCAGAGATACCTGTGTCAAAGAAGTACTCCCATCATCTGGCCTAAGGTTGACTATATTCTAATTTCTCTCATTTCCTGAACAAAGTTGTTGTTACTTTCTGATTGAATTTAAGAACTGGAAAGGGTCTTACTGAGCCCAAGTCACTTTCTTGTCAGTGTTAAGACACTGAGACATAGACCATAATGAATGGTCTTCTATAGTATGGAGGACTACAACCCTGGTTTTCTAGTTCTCAGTCCACTTGATTGCTTTGTGTGGGGTTCTGCTATATTTAAATATAGCCTATATCAAACTCCCAATTTCAGTTACTTTTAGGGTTTCTAGTCCACTGAGTATCTCTTTGTATATGCTTGTATCAAACAATAACTAAAAATTACTGAAATCCTTATTTTTTGAAGAATACCAGAAATTCTTAAAAATTGATTTTAGCTCTGGAAATGAGTCTCAAAATTATTTTTTATAATCTCTGCAGTCCTTTTCTGCTTGGGATACTTTTCAATAACTATTTTAAACAGATAGTTCTGGGGTCTCAAACCTAAGGGCGTTGCACACACTGCGCAAGCAATCCTCCGCTGCAGATTGCAGCAGAACCCCAGACTAAACAACTGACTTTTAGACAAATTGGTAACTGTTGATTGGAATTAGTATGCCAGAGAAGATCGAGTTTCTGCTCAGAACTCTTCTTGTTCCAATTGTTGGCGTTGCTTTGTCCATGTTATGTTAGTACTTAGTACGTGAAATGATTGTTCAGGATTAACTTCAAATTCTAATCCTGCCTAAGTTTTAATTTAAGCATTATTACTGATTTAATAACAGACTCATTCGGGTTAGCCACACATTGAGGTTATTATTATAAAGATAACACAGACAAGTCATGGAAATTGATTCTATGTGAAAACCCCAAAACTAGAAAATCCAAGGCTGAGAACCTCGGTAGCAAAAATTCTGCCCTTTGTTGCTTCTAACTGGTTGTAGTATCTACTCAGTTTTCCTGTTAGAAAAACGGAGTCAACTGTTTTTAAAATCTATTTAAAACCTCAGTAATTACAGCTTTCTCATGGAATAAGTGTATCTAATAGCTGTGATAACTGCTTCATGACTTTTTTCCCTATATGCTGTTTGCTTTAGCAGCTACCAAATATTATTTGGAATCTTGAGTTCTTTTCTAAATTCTTATTCCTAGTGGGCTAACCTTCTTAACAGGCCCTTTTAGTTGTTTTTAGCCACCAAAGAATTCGATCTCAATTACTCGTACAGCTGAAAATGACTAAACATGGCTAAATTATTACTGCCTTTCTATTACTTGGAAATGAAGAGTATATTAAAGTATAGTTTACCAGAGAACAATAGTAAAGTAGGTCTTTATTGACATTTCTTGAGGTCTCTTGATTACAAGTTTCTTCTGAACTAATACGGTATATCTAGTATATCTATATAAAATTTCAGTTTAATTTGAATACTATTTAATTAATTCATATAGTAATTGTTTTAGATTATTGACTAGCTCTTCTCTAATAATCATGAATGTATATAAGTCAGAGCTTTTTAAAACTCATAATAGAAACTAATATTAGCATAAAGAGCCTTTGACTAAATATAAATATGGGATTACTATTTCTTAAACTACTAATGCATTTAAAATAATATATCAAAATGACTGATAGTTTTAGCTGTTGCAATAAATTTATATATATAGGAAGTGACTCCAGTTTGATTTAAAAGATTGTATATCCCACAGACTAATTTTTAATTTTGAAGTTAAAACAAATAGTGGTATCTCGTAGTATTTCATAGAGCTAAGTACAAAGAGTTTTGAATTTTATATGACTTAAATTATTGCTTGGAAATCAGTGTACAGCAGTGCTTTGAGACAGAAAAAAGCTTTCATTGTGTTAGTATAAGTATCATTAAATTAGTGTAAGTTTCATCAAGGATTAGCCAGTTTTGGAGATTTTAGAATAATATTTCAACTACCCTGTTTTTTTTTTTCAGTTTTTATCATAGACACAAATATATTTTAATTTTATCATTCATTCTTATGAATTGAAATAAATTTTATGAAGAAAAACACAGGAGAATTATAAAAATAATGCCTGTACTTAAAGACTAATGTTTTCAAATGGAATGATTGCTTACGTTTATTCTATGCCCTGAAAGAAATGCATCTGAGAAAACTATTTTCATCATTCAGTGGCCATTGGTATAAAATCAGTCTTTGCCCTTGTAAAAGTATATTTCTGTTGTATGTATATAGTTAACCCAAATTTTGACCCACACGCACAAAAAAAGAATTGTTTAGTAAATAGTAAAACATGGCCTTGTCAAAAGTTCATCATAATGTAATTACTGCTTTCCTTTATTATTCTTGACTGGCATGGGATTCCATGGTGAGTTGAAAATACTATGTATTTAATACACTAACTTAATGACTATAACTTAGCAAGAGTTCTCACCTTGTGACCCTGTAACTGACAGACAGGGCAGTGGCTTACTGTTCCTGCCCAGCACTCCAAGAAAAGACCAAGTTAATGCCTGCCAGCTCAGGAAGACACCACCATTCTAAAATTCTACCACTTCCACGCCATCATAACTTGAAGAGGCTGTCTATATAAGAGTGTACGTTTTCTTAGAACTACTGGCTTACTTAGTGTATAATGTATTTTTAAATGAGAATAATAAAATTGTGTACATGTATAAGCTTATATTAAAGCTTTTATGTTTTTCTTTTTACTCTTCGAACACATCAGAGAGCAGAAATAGCTGGAATGCTATCTTAAACCAAAAAACTATTTAAATACTTTTTAAATGCTGCTTAAATGGAGAAGTATATATAAAACATCCAAAACTCTACCTGATAACTATCCCATTGAGAGACTGGTCAATATGACACTGAATCCAAGTCGACCTTCTTCAACAGAGGTAAGAAAACCATGCCTATCAATGGTTTTGAAAAAAAGCAAAAAATATGAATGACATAAAATGTTAGATGCTGATGCTACCATGATCCCAACTTCCTGGGTCACATTTTCAGATTATGGGATTATGCTTCTTGCATCTCTAACCTACTTTCTCTAATCTTCTTTATTACGATTAGCAATGATCGTATCTAGCTTAAATTCTTTAGGGCACAGGATCACTCTGGCTCATACTTTTGACCAATAGTCATCTTTGTTGTACTTTGATAAACAGCCCTACTAATGCATTGTCCACGTACTCTTTCCAGGAGAACTGAGGAAGAATGTACAAGAATAAGGACCACTTTAACTTTAAATTCATGACCATGAGTCTCAAGTGAAATCTTTTCTGGAAGGCATTCATAATATGTGTCACTCATTGACTTACTTTTTTGTACAAGTATTTTGTGACACAATAAATTACCAACAACTTCCTGGTCTTTCTTAGTCTACCCCAATCATCTTTTCACTTTTCATAAACCCACTCTTGTTAAATTCACCTCTTCATCATGAAATTCATTAATTTTCCTAAACATACTTGATCTGATTGAAAACAACAGCTGATACCATTAATCCCTCTCTTTCTTGATAAAATTTCTTCACATTGCTTCTTAAATTATCTTGGACTGTCCCCATTATTTTGGATTTCTTTTTCTGTCCATGGTTGTTCATTCTCAGTCTTCTTTGTTGGAACTTCCTCCTCTTCCTACATCTTTATAGTGGATCATCTCAGCTGTTCTCTCTGCTCTTGTTTTGTGGTAGTCCCATCCAGCCTGTAGATTTGCACTTGTTCTGTAGTGGTCTCATCCAGCCTGTAGAATTTTTTATTTTTGTTTTTGGGTTATTTTACTTTTCAAGACTTGGTTTGTCTTTGTAGCCTTGGACTCACTTTGTAGACCAGGTTGGCCTCGAACTCAAAGAGATCTGCCAGCCTCCCAGAGTGCTGGGATTACAGACATTGGCCACTGCATGTAGCTAAGCCTATAGATTGTAATACTGTTTTTACAAGGGCTTCATTTTTTTTCTCCTTTCCAAATTCCAGTTCTTATATACATATATTCAAGCTGACCATTTGACATTGCTGTTTGGATAATCAGTGAGCATCTCACTTAACATATCTGAAACTGGTTTTTAACCCTGCCCCAGAAACTTGCACTGCTGGTTCCTTTTCTAGGATGATGGCAAATGTTTTTTCTTTTCTGATGCAAATCCTTTTAGCTAATACTTGATTATTCTTGAATACTTGACTATTCTTGACTTCCTAAATACTGGGATTACAGGTGTGCCCCATCATACATATCTTCTAATACATGAATCTTGATTGAATTCTAGGCTGAAAAAAAAACTGAATAAAATTTAACAATATACTCTGAATATAGATCAGATGCTAGTTAACATTAATAAATAATTAAATGTTTTATTGAAAATAGAAATGTTAGAGAGATCCTTATTTATAGTTAATGGATATTAAAACATTTAGGGGTACTTTGATATGAAATTATGGTATCAGATTTACTTTGTTGTGTCGAGAAAGAGAGTACCAGATATAGTGGTGCATACTGGTAATCCCACTATACTTGAACGACAAAGGCAAGAGAATCAAGAGTTAAAAATCTATCTCATGTACAGTGAGTTCAGACAAGAAAGAAAGAGAGAGAGAGAGAGAAAGAAAGAAAAAGAAAGGAAGGAAGGAAAGAAAGAAGGAAGGAAGGAGGGATAGACATAGCAGAATGTTGACTTTTATGTAAATTGTAGATTTTTAAATATTCATAATTTTTGTATGTGTATACATTTTTCATCTGTGAAGTATGCCATGTCTTATAGTGCTTCTGTTAAAAGCATGTATCCCTTCCTCCTTGAAGGTTCTGCTTACTTTGTTACTCTTTTATCGCCTGTTTGCTTCATTCCTCTTCAAGTTTGTTTCCTTCAAGTTTGAGACCTTTCCCTTAGCTCTTCCTGTGACTCTTTCTGTCTCTAGGTGTTCACTTGACTGGATCATTCTTTCCTTCAAGTCTTTGTTCAGACCTCAGCATCGTCCTGCAACACTAACTATTCTATTTAAAACTCACAGCATCTTCATGCCTTTATCTTCCCATTTTTCCTTATCCCAATATCATTATATTTTCTAGTAGATACCCTTTCAAATAAAGTCTTTAGTCTCTTTTATACTCCTTAACCAAAGTTATCTAATCCCTCATAGGACCAAGATTAGTTGGAGGAAAATTAGGTACTTAGTCTGGGTACAGAATTTAAGGAAACACCAATGTGAAGGAACAAACAAAACAAAACAAAACAAACAGTAAATCAAGATAAAAACTTTAATACAACATTTTAAAATTATAGTTATTTCAAAAATTCATAGTGAATAATTTATAAAGACTTTAAATAGAGATAAGATCTAATGCTGTTATGTTGTGAGCCATTTTGAAACATAAGGCAAAAGGAAAAAAATAGGAGACCTATATACATATTCTTTTAATGTGTTTTTAAATGGTTAATGGATTTAATGAAAATATTATTGATGAATTATTTGCTATAAAGCCAGGAGTTTAATATTAGAATAAGATGGTATTTTTCTAAGATTAAAATATTTAACTTTTTTTTTTAAAATGTTCAATTTTTTAACCATGTTAACTTATAGAAAAATATTACATGTATTTCTTTTAAATATGTATATGCATTTAATTTAGGAAATATTAATATAATTGTTAAAGATAAGGTTATAATTAACTTTGTATTCAAACTAGGGAATAAGCTTTTAAATGTTATATTGTTGAAAATAAAGCATAGTCATTGGTAATATTTTATCATCAAAAGTATAGGAGCAATTAATTTGGTTTATAAAACAGCTTAAGCAAAACCTTCCATTCAAGAACCATCTTATCTCCTGTTTAAAAAAAAAAACTACTGGGACAGTAGCCTACCACAGAAGGCACCTGAAAGACTCTACCTAGCAGTGTATCAAAGCAGATGCTGAGACCCATAACAAAGCCTTTGGCAGAGTGTAGGGAATCATATGAAGGAAGGAAGAATTAGTATAACCTAGAGGTGATAGGGAGCCCCACGAGGTCCAAATATATCTGGGCACAGGGGTCTTCTATGAGACTGTTTATCCAACCACGGACCATGCATGGATATAACCTACAACCCCTGCTCAGATGTAGCCCATGGTAGCTCAGTATCCAAGTGGGTTCCCTAGTAAGGGGGACAGGAATTGTTTCTGACATGAACTCAATGTCTGGCTCATTGAGCTTCCCCTCCTTCCCTCCCCCACGAAGGAGGAGCAGCCTTGCTAGGCCACAGATAAGGACATTGCAATCACTCAGTGAACTTGGAAAGGGGCAGGGAGGAGATAAGGGAGGGAGAGAAAGAGGGAGAGGGCTGCAGCTGGGATACAAGTGAATGTATAAAATTATTTAAAAATTAAAAAAATATTTTAAAAAAAAACTCACTGAATACCTTTGTTTCTTTGGCGTTCTTAATAAAGAGTTATAAATAAAAAAACTACTGATTTTAATAACTGGTGTGATTCAAACATTTTAAAAAAGATTAATCCTATTTGTACATGTGCATATGCATGCATACGTGTGTGAGTGTGTGTGTGTGTGTGTGTGTGTGTGTATCATGGGCTATCAGAGCTAAGAGAGGACAGTGTTGGATCACCTGAAACAAGAGTTACAGGCCCCATGGGTGCTGGGAACGAAACTTGGGCAGTTAGCAAGAGCTGACTGTCAGCAAGTGCTCTTAACTTCTGAGCTATCTCTTTAGCCACTTATTAAATCTTTTAAAGTTCCCAGAGATTTAGTTATAGTTAAGAGTATAAGTATTCAAGTTCTTTGAACTTTAATGTGCAGTGGATATCAACCTTTTCTAGAATATAGAACATAAGACTCTGCTATAGTTTTTTTTTTTTTTTTTTTAGTAATCTAAATATTTTAAATGGGTTACTGATTAGAGATATAAAAATATATCATTGATTTAATTTTAAGTAGGTAGTTTGGTACAGTCATCAACAGGCTAAGCTAACATCAAGAATAGATTCTCCCTAGAGCTCTAGGGAATAGATATATACCTCAAACCACAATATTAACTTTTGGATTGTCACTGTGAGACAACAATCCTTCAACCTTTAAAAGGCAGACAATATACAAAGAATAAGGATTCCAGGAGGTCATATTAAAGAAATTGAGAATGTGGAGTGGATGTGTGGGATAAAAGCCAATGATAAGAAAACACCATTTCCATTTCCAGCTTATGATAAGGGTCTGGGGAAGAGACTACAAAGGGCTCAAAAACAGGCCCCTGAAACAGCTCAAGATATAGGCCAAGGAAATGGATGAGGAAGACAAGACCTTCAAGTGGAATCAAGAAGAGGAGTAGAAAAAATCTCAAGGAGCTAAAAGCCAGGCCTGCTGGAAAGGGACCCATAGCCACAAATGGAATTAGGAAGTCTGGTAAAAAATAAGCTGTCCTTGTACTCAAGATAGTAGCAAACGCTCTTTCATTTCTATTTAAACATCTGGATTTCCTGCTGTAACATCTTTTTACCACCTAAAGCTATGAAGTGTTATCCTGGAGCTTGTTGTACATTGTAGTAAACTTTTGTTTAGAAAGAAGAACAGAAAGAAAAAGGAAGGAGAGAGAGAGAGGGGGAAAGAGAGAGAGCACCTAATATTCTTACTGGATGCCACAGGAAGAGTGTCATTTATCAAAGGTACTGAGTAGGCTGTGAGCCAACAGGTATTGTTGTTTCAAAGGAAAATGCGTTCCAAGTGTCACGTGGTCAACCTGACAAATTGTTGTTTTAGCGTTTTTAGATAAGTGCATATATGCTGTATTTCGATTGTATTTATGTAATTTAAATTCTATAGGAAATAAATTGATTCTTTTTCTACTTTAGAAAAAATTTAACTGATGTTTTTCTTATTCAGTTGGTGGAACTTCATGTTTTTTATGTCCCTGAAGGATCGTGGAACTATAAATTAAATACTATTTCAATAGAAGTTATTAACAAGTTTATTTCTGCTGGATTTATAAGGCAAGTATTGTGTGGTCATAAAACAATCTCTATTAAAAAAAATATAGGCTGGAGAGCTGGCTCAGATGTTAAGAGCACTGGCTGATGACTAAAGGTCATCAGTTCAATTCCCAGAAACTACATGGTGGCTCACAACCTTCTATAATGAGATCTGGGTCTCTCTTCTGTCATGCAGGTATACATGCAGGCAGAACACTGTATATACATGATAAATAAGCCTTTAAAAAAAGAGAACTATATTTTCTAGAAATTAAAAAATCTTGTAAGTGAAAAATATTCATATGATTTATTCCTAGTTCAATAAATGCTGTCAATAAACAGTACTGTGTAAGGCTAGTGATATAGATCAAAGATAAAGTGATAAACAAGGCCCCAGATGTGATCACCAATACTGCAAGAAATATAGAAGCTTTGTATCTTAAACATTGCTACAGGGAAAGATGTCGCCTGGCCATAATACTACTACTGCTCAGAAAACCATGTATGACCTGCTTATTACAAAGATTGCACACAAATGTAATTACCAGAAATTATCTAAAATTTAAAACCAGTTGAAATATGAACAGTAGTAGTTAAAGCAATATATTGACAATGGTCTTTATAATTGTTTAAAATGTTGGCATATATATATATATATATATATATATATGGGTATTTTCACATTTAGACAGACATGACACTATGTGATTTGGCAATTTGTTTTCCCCTTGAATGTATCTCTCCCCCTAAAATTTCTTATGTGTTTCTCCAGTCACTTTGATTTCCTTTCTGTTCTATATATATAGTCATTATATATAGACCTGAGCTGCTGAGATTTGTCAACAACTAAAAGCACTTACCACACAAGCCTAGCAACCTGAGTTCAATTCCTGGAACCCACATGAAGGTAGAGGGGGAGAAGCAACCCACAAAGTTGTCCTCCAATCTCTATGCACAACCATACATAGGAACAATTTTTGGGAAAAAGTATATAAATTCCATATCAAAGTTTTGTTTTAATTACAAAACATGGATATAGATTAGCAAAACAGACATTTTTTTCAATACTAAAAGCATTCATTTGTTAATTTTAAGGGACATTTTTAATCTTTTGTTTTGAAAAGTACTTACTAGAAACCCTCAAAGTTCTAGGATGTATAGAAACATTATATACATTAAATTAGTTTAATACATTTAATTATTTACATTTGAGTTAGCTGACTAAACTTGTTGATTCATTAATATGTTCAAAATCTATTTAAAACAATGTCATGGTATTTCAGAGTATCTCCTCAACTAACTTTACAAGCTCTGAGGGAGCGCCTTGGTGAGTTTCTTGGTGTAGATGCTGTTGCAGAAAAATTTTTATTTCTGAAATGCATTGGAAATAATTTAGCTGTGGTAAGTTTCCTTGCCTTTTTTCCTTTTTAATAAAGTTTGCTTTTTCAAATTACATTTCTTAAATGCTTACCAAGTCAGTTCCTTCTCCTACTATGAGATCATTTAGGACAAATTCTAAAATGTTTGTAATATTTTATTTTAAACAAATATTTGTTAACATCTTCTTGCATATAGAGATAAATGTGGAATCTGTCCTTAAAGTATATTTGGTTAGTGGTGAAATAAATTATGTAATGTGAATACATTAAATGTCATATTTTATATTGTGAAGAAGAAGATTTTCCAGCAGAAGGAAAGGGAAGGTAGGGGACACTGAGGAAGAAATGATACTCAGGCTTGGATCTTGAAAGATAATATTTGATCTTGGAAATAATGAAGAGCCAGAAAAGATTTCTGACCAAAGAAATAAAATGATCAGAGGAGTAAGAATCATGCAACCAATCGTGTCAAAAAGTGGGGAGGGAGATCAGAGAACCAATCATAAAGCACACTTTTGAAGGTCTTGAATGCCAGATGAACACTTAATAATTTTTTTTTTCTGAAGACTTGGAGTTTTTGAGCAAAAGAATAGCACAGTTATATCTTTTAATGAAAATTACTCGACCTTTATTGAGAAGTAGAAGATGTTATGGGTACAAGTTCTAGCCAGTTATACCATCTGAGAAAGTTACTTCATTTTTATGCCTGTGCCTTCTTGTCTATGAATTACAGATGATGTTCATGTTCCTCTAATGGAATTATAAAGATTAACTGAACTAATTTATGTACTGCACACAGAATAGTGCGAGACATACACTGCTTCTCATGCAAATGATTATCATAATTATTATTAGAGGACATAGAATTTTGATTGTTGGTTCTGTGAATAGAAGTAGGATCAGATTGTACATTCTCTGTGATCTAGCCATAGTTGCTGTTTATATTTATATGCTGTATGTCTTCCATAGAAAAGCACAGAAAAATAATTGAAAAAGATTATCAAAGATTTCATTTTTTTCTTATGTATTCAATTTCTAGGTGAAGGAAAAGCAAGAATCAGAACTGAAACTGAAATCATTTGCTCCTCCATATGTATGTACTATAATCTTAAAGTTAGACTAATTTTAAAACTTAAAGTGGATTTTGTTGGTTTTTGACCTTTAAAAAAATTTCCTATGTTTTAGGCTCTTCAACCAGAATTATATTTGCTTCCTGTAATAGATCATTTAGGAAATGTTTATTCAGCATCAACAGTTACTTTAGATGAACGGCAGAGTAATAATGACACTACGGAGATTAATGGAACAATCCATAGACCAGATAGTGTAACTTTGTCAGAGGATGAACCTGGAGATCCAAGTTTGTTGGAAAATACTTGGAAAGAATTTACAGATGAGGAAGAAGGTGATTTCAATTAAAATGGGACAGACAAAGAATTTCTTATATATAGTAAATTTGAACACTCAAGCCTATTTACAAATTTTGGGCAAATCTAACCTTACAAATAGAGGCAAGATACAAAGAAAACTGTAGTTCAATTAGGGCTTAAAAATGGACAAGCGGGAAAGAAAAACAGTGAAATACTTTGTTAAAAATGAATTGAGGGTTAGGGAGGCAGCTCAGGGTGTAATGTGCTAGGCTTGCAAACATAAGGGCCCATATTCCGAGCCTGTGTAAAACCAAACAAAGAAAGTTAGGCATGAGGGTGTGCACTTGGATCACAGCATTGGGGAGGCAGAGACAGATCCTTGGGATTTTTCTAGCCTACCTAGACTGGCCTCGTTGGTGAGCTCCAAGCCAGGGAGAGACCCAATCTCAAAAACACAATGGTGTGAGCTGGAAAGATGATTCAGAAGCTAAGCGCATTTTCTGTTCTTGCAGAGGACTTGAGTTTGGTTTCTACTATCCACATCAGGCTAATCACAACTACTTATATCTCCAGCCCAGGAGATCTGAAACCCCCTTCTGGCCTCCTGCACCTGCACTGGTGTACATACCCATACAGACATATATAATTAAAAATAAAGTAGATCTTTAAAAGCACAGACAGAAGTATATGGTACTTGAAGAAAGACACCTAATATTGACTTCTGATTTCTATAGGTACATGTGCACACACACCTATACACATAAAAGTAATTATATCCTCTAGATTGTGATTGTTGTCCCAGAGGCTTACTGCTAAATAAGTTCACCCTTTCTAGTTCCTTCTGAACTCTGGCTGGTTCAACTCACCTCTTCTTGCTCAAAACTCCTATTCAAGCTGACTGATTCAAACTGTCCTCACTCAGATTCTCCCTGAATTGCTTTGCTTGGACAAACTGCCCCTGATTTTCGTGAACTGAACTGCACTGAACTGAACTCCAGTGCATTCACTCCGAACTGACTGCCAAGTGACTGACCTCAACTCCCCTTCAACTGCCTCTCTCTGCACTCTTCCTAATAACCTCTTTTTCCTGTGCTGTTTTCATGGGAGTTGGGTGTATCCTGTCTATGACTCATTCTGGCAAGTCTTTCTCTGATTTCTCACTTTGTCTGCCCCTCAGTTAGATGTCACTTTCAAACATGCCTGCTTCCTTCTATAAATTAAACTTACTTTCAATTTTTGGGATTAAAGGTGTGTACTAAGGGCATGTCTGCACTCCAGCCAGATCACAGAGACCTAGAAGGCCTTTAGATGTGATCCCTTGCCAGAGCAGCCTTGTTGCTGGATTAAAATTTTTCTACACAGACACTGGTGCACCTACATACACATGTATACACACAAAATGGCAGATAAGCAAACTGCTTTAATTAAATTAAGGTTACATAAACAAAACTGTTTAGAAAAATGTCACCTGAACATTTTTATAATTTTCATGGGCAAATAAGCTGTGAAAGGAAAGAGCAGGTCTACTAGATGTTAGTGAAGTACATCTCTCCTGAACTAATAGCAGCATCCATTACAGCTGAAGGATATTGCTTCATAACTATATTTCTTGTCATCTCAGTTTAATCTACAACCAGATGATATTTCAGACTTAGCAATTCCTTTAATATTTTCTGCATTAATATTTAATATTACTTGATGTGAGATAGATATTTGGTTAGAATCTTTATCTTGGCATGTCTCTAATTTTCATTTATGATAATCACCTATGAACTAAGGGGAAAAATAAGAACATTCACAGTAAAATTCAGTATTTCTGAATAGTACAAGGGAGAGTGCCTAATGAAGGTGCAGTTGCTCTTCATAAATCTTTGAGTTGTGTGAGATTTCATATTCTACATGAATTATGATAACTGCGCACAACTTTTTAAAACTTGGTAGAAATGTTAAATTACGCTAATTCCTCACAAATGTGGTTATTTTACATTTATTTGTATGTATGTCTGTGTGGAGGTCAGAGAAAACATGTAGGAATGCGTTCTCTCCTTCTACCATGCTGGTTCCAGGGGTTTAAACTCAAGTCTTCAGATCTGATGAGTGCTTTTACCTGTTAAACCATCCTGCCAGCCCAAGACATATTTTTTAAAGTAACTTTTATTTTTTATATTAATTAGTTTATTCACTTTTTATCCCAGCTGTATCCCCCTTCCTCATTCCCTCCCAATCCCACCTTCGCTTCCTCATCTCCTCCCATTCCCCTCTCCAAGTACATTGATAGGGGAAGTCCTCCTCCCCTTCCATCTGACCCTAGCTTATCAGGTCTCATCAGGACTGGCTGCATTGTTCTCCTCTGTGGCCTGGCAAGGCTGCTCCCCCCTCATGGGGAGGAGAACAAAGAGCCAGCCACTAGGTTCATGTCAGAGACAGTCTCTGTTCCCCTTACTAGGTGACCCACTTGCACACTGAGCTGCCATGGGCTACATCTGTGCAGAGGTTCTAGGTTATCTCCATGCATAGTCCTTGGTTGGAGTATCAGTCTCAGAAAAGAGAGACATGGTTCTTAAATTGGATTCATTTTTGGTCCTTTTCTAAAAACAAAACAAACAAAAAACATACAATTTAAATGAGATGCTAATGCATGCCTATTCTTTAAAGTTCCAAAAACTGCAGTATGTATCAAGAAAAAACATTAATAATGATTCTACTAATCAGAAGTAACGTGTCAAAATTTTGATATGTATGTGTTCTGACGCTTATTGATCATGTGGTTTGAGTGTGAAATATTTCCATAAGGATCATGTATTTGAAGACTTTTGCCCCTAGCTGCTGGTGCTGTGTTAGGAAGCCTGTTAAACCTTTAGGCCATTAACCTATGGGGGTGGGAGGTAGCATGTCCTCCGCAGCTGCATGTGTGAGCAACTGGTCCTCAGCTTATGGCATTGTTTTAGGAAGTTGTGGAAGCTTGCATATGAGGCCTTGTACACAGACATGAGGCCATAAATGCAGCAGGGCTTGGTGTTTGTAGGTCACTGCCACATCTACCACAAGCTCTTGGCTTCCTAGTCATTTCCATATAACAAGCAACTGCCACAGGCTCTTGCCATAAGAGCCACAGCCTCCTCTATAACCATGAGCGCCACCATGTTCTCCCAACTTTGAACTATATGTCTTGCTATTTCTTCATTTAGAAATGTTCATAAACTGGCTTTGGGTGATAGCCATCCACACTTTTATGCTTAGTCAAATATATTTTCAAGTTGTATATTTTGACTCATCCATTTTATTTGGATGAGTTATTGTAATATAGCTATTTATTGTCATAGCAACAATTTTTCATTTGTATTTTTTCATCCTACAAGAAGGAATTTATAATTTTTTATTGTTTAGGTTGGTATATAAAGACATTTCTTGAAAATATTCTTTATTTTATTTTATTTTATTTATTTATTTATTTATTTATTTATTTTAATCACAGGTCATTCACTTGTATCCCAGCCGTAGCCTCCTCCTTCTTTCCCTCCCTCCCTCCCTACCTCATCTCCTTCCTGCCCCCTTCCAAGCCCACTGATAGTCCTCTTCCCCTTTCATCTGACCCTAGCCTAGCAGGTATCTTCAGGACTGGCTGCAATGTCCTTATCTGTGGCCTAGCAAAGCTGCTCCTCCCTCGGGGGGGGAGGGGGGCCAGTGAACCAGTCATTAAATTCATGTCAGAAATAGTCCTTGTCCCCCTTACTAGGGAACCCACTTGGATACTGAGCTACCATGGGCTACATCTGAGCAGGGGTTCTAGGTTATATCCATGCATGGTCCTTGGTTAGAGAAACAGTCTCATAGAAGACCCCTGTGCCCTGATATATTTGGTCCTTGTGGAGCTCCTGTCCCCTCTAGGTCATACTAACTTCCCTTCTTTCATATGATTCCCTGCACTCTGCTGAAGGTTTGGTTATCAGTCTCAGCATCTGCTTTGATACACTGCTAGGTAGAGTCTTTCAGATGCCCTCTGTGGTAGGCTCCTGTTCTATTAGTCTATTTTATGTAGAAGAGCTGAAATCATTTCTTTCCTTCTCATTCACCCTGTTCAGTTTCTTCTGAATGTGAATTATCCTCATTGGAAAAACAAGGCTGCTGAGAACATTTTAAATGTATGTTTAACATGTTTATTAAAATGAAGAAAGGGAAAAATGGAACATCCCTGATCTGAAACTTAAAGTCAGTGCCCCCAAATAAAAATACCCTAGATTCTGAAACTTTTAAAATGCTGACTTGAATACCTCCAGAATGCTCCCTTCATATAATCATGATGTGGATGGAATTCTCAGGATTTAGTTAATGGGGGTTTATTCAAACATTTTTACCATTATAGTCTGAGGGCAGAGGATGAAGAGGTAGCATTAACTTGATTTAAGAACTCTGTGTACAAGCTAAAAAATTCAATGGACAGTGGAAGCCACCTGGAGTATTTAACAAGAGTGACAGGATGGAATTTCAGTCCTAGAAACACAATTTAGGTAACAATAAGAATAGACTTGGGCACTACAGGCCTGATCTAGGAAAATAACAGTTGGGATTTGAAATCAGATCTTGAAGTCAGGGATTTGTAAGGTTTGGAACATGTGCTTCACTTCACCACTGTTCTACTTTAAGGGGAAGAAATGGTGAAGTCATACCTGCTATGACAATGCCAGAACTTGAGCTGTGTTTCATTAAAGCCGATGTATACAGGAACTAGAAGCATATTGAATTTTCACTGTTGATTTAAAATGTTACACAGATTATTAGTTCGCTTGTACACTTCACACGCCTTTTCCTTTCTCGAGTTTCTCTTAACTTTGTGACAAATAACTCACAATACAAATCTTAGTTTCACGGTAATTCCCTTTTCTGTGAGTCTGTATATTTTTACAAAACATTTTATCATTTTACAAGGGTAAATATAGAAATAGGAATTTTTATATAAAGTTGCATAGATATCATGCTTGCCATGTATCATGCTTTGAAATATCGTTGGTAGGAATGAAAAATGTGCATCTTCTGTTCCTACCAGATTGGACACACAGATATTCTAGATTTTGCATTGTCATTTCTTTGCTGGGAGTGGGGGGATGGGGAATGTGAGCAGAGTGGTGTTTCACTACTTTTAAGTACCTGTTATATTCAGTTATGATTAATTTAACATTAATTAGATAATTTTGAAAGTTCCTGTTTTCTTGACTTTGCCAGTGTCAACGTGGAAATGAGTGGTAGCTAAATTAAAAGTAAAGTGATACAGCTTCAATTTGAAAAAAATATTTTGTTTGTTTGTTTGTTTATATGCATTGGAGTTTTACCTGCTGTATGTGTACTGAAGTCATGCAGTGTCCAAGGAGGCCAGAAAAGGGGGCATTGGATCCTCTGGCTTAAGAATTAACAGATGGTTGCAAGCCACCAGCTCTCCACCCCTCAGAATTTCTATTTAAATAAAGGAGATTTTATGAGTAGAAATGTGGATAAAATAAAAGTTTTCTTCTGTTTTCATACCTGCTTTTTCTTAAGTATGATCGTCAGAACATTATTTCAAAAGCATCTCTAAAAAGCAAAAGGTTTTATGAAGACTAAGCTTGATAAAACCTAACTTATTTCCTCTTTTAGATTCATGTTGCACATAAGAAATATTGCAGTAGTATGTGTGCACATGTGTGTGTTTGTGGTGTTATGTTTTAAGGTGGGTGATCAATTGAGTTCACCAAAGAATCTTTTATTCACATAAACTAATATTTTGTGAAACTTATTCTGAAAAATATAGATTTGTATTTACGAAGGTCATGAGATAAGGTTATAAATGTATAAATATATATTTGTATATATAAATATATATACTATATAAATGTATAAATATATATGCTATATATTTATATATATAAATGTATAAATATATATACTATATATTTATATATAAATGTATAAATATATGCTATATATTTATATATAGTATAAATATATATATTTATATATATAAATGTATAAATATATATATATACACACACACAATATGAAAAGAAAGCTTATTTTACTATTTTCCTAATGTGTGGATTTTATTTGCCATTGCATGAACATAAACATCAGTTGAGGAAAGCCAGATTATACCAAATCACCGTGGAAATTCCAAGCTGTCAGGAACATTGGATGAATTAAATGATTGTTTTATGAACCTAAAAAGGTAATTACTACCAATGGTGATTGTATAGATCCTAATCTTGAGTATAAAGAAAATAATGTATTTATATAACAATTTAGATTACAGCCTTTTTGAATTAAGCAACAATTGTATGAGCAAAAGAATTATATTCACTAAAGAATTGTTTATAAAATTTCTAATTATTTTTAATCTTAACATAGATCCATAATGATGTGTAATCATATTAAATGTAGTTTCTGTTGACATAATGGAAAGTAAATATATGGCCCAGCATGAGTCTATTAAAAAGAAAAGAAAAGAAAAGAAACAGGGTCTCATTATGATGCCCAAGCTGGTCCTGAAACCATGGGCTCAAGCAGTCCTCTACATCAGCCAGGGAAAGTTAGGACTACTTACACAGGCCACTCATCTGGCTCTGAGGTTAACTTCAAACATTTTAAAAGTTATACTTGTGTTCTTATACTGTGCATGCAATTATTAATGTATGAATAGTGGGGCTGGAGAGATGGCTCAGTGGTTAAGAACACTGTCTGCTCTTACAGGGGTCCAGAATTCAATTCCCAGCAACCACATTGTGGCTCACAACCATCCATACTGGGATCTGATGCTTTCTTCTGGCATGCAGGTGTACATGCAGTCAGATTACTAATATATATAAAATAAATAAATAATTCTTTCAAAAATATATGAATATGTAGATATTAATACTCATGGAATCGAGTTTTAATATGGCTTTCAAATCTGTTGTTTTTTTTCAGTCCGTTTTTTTGGAGAGATGAGGAGGAGGAGGAACAGGATGGACAGGAGGAGGATGACGCAACCACCAGTAGAATTCAGGCCAAACTGGTAAGACATTAAAATTTTTACTTAAATGTAACACTTCAACATAACATAAATAGAGAAATTAAAACTGAGCTAGAGATTAAATTTATTTATAATGCTATAAATATATTCTTTTTTCTCATTTTTTAATTCTTTTTTTATTTTTTTCTTATCAGTTACAATATATTCTTATAATATCAGGATTGTCACTGGAAATTCAATTTTTGTTTCTGCTTTTCTGAAAAGATATGTCCAAATGAATGGAATAAAAATGCTATCTGCAACAGCTTTTTATATTATTTTCCTAAATGTTTTCACTGTTTTTAAGGCACTCTAACCTTTGATTGGCAATTTTATTAGATAATGTTACTGAAAATTCTTTTAAGTGTATTTTATTAACTCAGCTCTTTAGAACAGATTTTCTGAGTGTGATGACAGAGTAGATAGTATCTGTTGACTGTTGTCCACAGTTTTCAGTCACTAGCTGTTTGATATGGTTAGCAACAGTCTAGAGCAGCGAGTGGACACTGTTTACATCATCAGTTGATTCTGAAGAGCTAAGAAGAAATGGAGAGGATTTTGTAAACATCTGCAGCATGGATTTAGGACATTATTAAGATGCTAGCTATAAGCATCTTAATAATGCTATAATGCTTAGCTAGCTATAATAGCTAGCTATAAGCATCTATTACCAGGCACTATTCTAAGCATTTCATAGATATCGATTCATTTCATTCCCATTTCCTCTGCAAACAACAACAAATCTTATGAGGTAGATATGATTATAAATCTTGGTTGTTAACTTAATTGGATTGAAATATGCCTAGGAATTGGTAAGGCACGTTTCTGTGTGTGTCTCTGAGGATGCTTCCAGAGAGACAAGTGGGGAAGATCCAACTTCAATAAAGATGTCATGCTCCAGCATGCTGGGGGCTGTGCAGAACACAAGCGGAGGAAGGAGAAAGTCTTCTTGGTAGATATTCTTGTTCTGGTACCTGGGCACTATGAAGTAAATATTTTGCTGGGCCACACAGTCATGCTGCCATGTTGTCTGCCTCATCACAGGCACACTAATCATAGAGAGAGACAGCTGTGGACTGAAATCTTTAAAACTAGTGCTGAAAGCAATCTTTGCTTCCCGCAGACATTGTCAAATACAGGTGTTTTCAGTGGCTAAGCATTTTTTTTCCTACTAACTTAATTCAATGGAATTCACATCTTGGTCATTAGCCCTCTAGAAACACCTTTTCTTTCTAAAGGGATTGCTCACGCTTTTAGAAATTGTATCTGGTCATGATAACCACCTCCAGTCCCCTGTGTGCGTATTTTCAGTTCCTTGCTTTTGTACCCTCTCATTCAAATCTTCCTGATCTAGGTGGAGTCCTGCCTTTCTAGAATGGAGCACAATTGACATTTCTATGCTATCTGTGTATAGTGTTTTCTAATAAAAAATGTTCATCTGACTTTGCTGGAATGTGAGCTCCTGGCCATGCTATGGGTTACATTTACATATAAATTGCAGGATTCTGTGATCTTATGCTGTACATACGTTATATTTGTCTTCTTTTTAGGGCATCTGAAAGAGAATTTTTAATTTCCATTACCTTGTAGAGTCTTGATTGTGTAACCGACTAAAATAATCTACAGAAACAAAATACAAGACTTGATTATTCAAAAGTTGTAACTAGTAAATTAGAGAATTAAAAACCTAACAATTCAAGTAACAATTTTACTTCCTATAAAAGCAATGAGAGAAAGCATCAACATGGCATATAGGCTTAACAAGAAAAGGTAAAAATAAGAAAATTGAAAAAATTGGGGCAAGAGTTGGCAAGATGGCTCAGCAGGTTAAGGCACTTTCCATCAAGCCTGATGATACCAGGACACACTTGATTGAAGAGAGAACTGAGTCCTGCAAGTTGTCATCTGACCTCCACAGGCATATACCACACACAAAACAAACATATAGATGCAAAAAGAAGAAGGAGAAGGAAGGAAGAAGGAAGAGAAAGAGGAGGAGAAGTAAGTCAGTTGAATATAACACACAGGAAGTAGGACATATACGAATAAGATACAAAACAATATGCTAACATTTAGAAATTGCAAAGACTTGGGATTGGGAGGGGAGGAGGGAGGGGCTCATGGGGGGATGCAGAATGAATAAAGTGTAATTGATGAAAAAAAAATAAACTAAGCCACGAAAATAAAAAAAAAAAGAAATTGCAAAGACTCATCAATTTTCTTGGCAAGTATAGATTATCAAAATTGACTCAGGGTGAAAAAATCAATAGCATCTTAAAAACGTTAAGAAGCTATTATATTGAGCCACTAAAACTAGAAATCTTGAAAAGGAATCACACTTGGAAGAAAGATAACAAATTTCTAAAGCTTTTGTTTATACTGTCTTCATAAAATGCCCAAGTAATAGTGAAATAGAGAGACAAGACATGAGACATAATCTATAGCTAGAAACATAGAATTGGGAGTTCATCACTATATAGTAAAAGCACATTGCTGGTGTGCATTAGCAAACGCATGTAGACAAAATGAAAGAATGTTTCCTGCTCTCAAGTTCTGTTCATTCTCATGCTTGCTTACAGGTAGGTGAGGAGCACTGCACACTGCCAGGTCTTAATGACTTGCCTTCTCAACGAAGTTTAAGATTAACTGATAAGTCTCTATTAAAAATTGAGAGTAAGTATTTGTGACATCATGAGTATAGATATTTCTATGTGAGGCAAATTTAAATATGTTAACAAGAAGTTATTGTGTAATGGCCAAAAAAAGCTTCTGTTTGTGAATGTTTTTAAACTTATGGAGATAGATGGTGGGAATGGTTATACAACATTGTAATAACTTAGTGTCACTTAATTGTACACTGAAAAGGGTGAAATAGTAAATTTTGTTATATATATTTTATTATAAAAAAGCTAGATATATTAATGTTATTTTGGTTACAGTATATAGTTAGTCACTAATATCATTTCATTCACAAATATGCATTTTCCATGTAAGATATACCTACAATAACTTTGGGCCCCAAGTAAATTGACCAAAAATTTAGAAGCTAAAAAAAGTAAGAATAACTTAAACTTGACCACCTAGTTTCACATATATATGTAAATGCAGAAGAAATGTACTGTTTTACAATCCATGCAAATCAAAATGTTTCCTCCGTTCTCTCCATAGTGGTAAGAGCAAAAAGAATAACATGTTTTATGTAAAATTTATTCTTGTTGTTTACACACTTTCAGGTTTTTAACTCTTCTTTTGGAATATGAACCATCTTTTAGCTTTTCAGAATTGATGAGTATGGTTATAATCTCTCTAGGAGAGAAGCTTATTGAACAAATGAAACAAGTAAAAGAAGAAAGAAGATATTTGGAAAATATTAGAGACGAACTAATAAAAAAAGTTGAAAAGCTGTTTGAACAAAATAAATCGAAACAATATCATGGTAAAGTTTATTACCCATATTTTATAACTATAAAGAAAACAAATCCTAAGTTCTACAAAATTGATACTTTCATTATAAATAACATTATAATTAATATTTAGTTTCACTTGTTATACTTTAAGTAAAACATGATTGAAATTCATTCAACATAGAAAACACAATCATTTCTCAACTTTTATACAATATGCTTTGCATATGGCTTTGTAAACTAAAACTTATTATTTTTTGCCACCAAATTTATTTTTAATTAATGCTTTCACCTATTTAAGTATTTATATGTTTAGCAGATTTAGACACTGCTATAGGGCTGAGGAGATGGTAACAGGCACATACAATCATTTTCCTACCATTGTAAGTTTTAGGGTCCAATGGAGAAATGAGAACCAAGTGAAGAATAATGATAGATCTTGTTTAGTGCTATTGTAAACAAACTGTACAATTGTATGGATAGGAATTTGAAGGAAGAACACCTAAATTGGATGGGGAAAAAAATCAAAAAAGCCTTTGAGAAAAAATGGGATATACTAGGATCCAAGTGTTTCCTGACTCCATGCCCTCTGCCGTGCTTTTCCCTAGTCATCAGTAATCTTTTTCAACTTGTTCTCCTCCTCAGTTCTACTCTGCTCACTAGGTTGTTTCCCACAGGTCATTCAAGATCATATACCATGAACTGTAGCAGCCATCTTTGAGTCTTTGAACTGCCCTTGGTGCTTAATTTTGGGATAATGTGCCTCTCTGCTAGTATGAATACATGATGGAACTTAAGAGAAAAAGTCATTTGCTTGCAATAAAATCAGAAGCAATATGATTAGGGCTAGTAGGAATGAATGGAAATGTGAGCCAGAGTGAAGAAAGTAAAATATAATGGTTTGGGAAATGTTAAATTATTTGAGAGGCCTTCATTTGGGGTTGCGTTTGAGTATTATAAAGAAAATGCCATAAATGGAATGAACTTATTTTAGGATTCTTGATTTACAGCAAAATACTAGAACTGCACTAAAAGTGACTGAGGGCCACAGACCATTTCATAAGCTCTGAAGACTATTCAAAAAGACTATTAGTCACTGTAAAAGCAGCAGCAGCGACTCAGCCTTGTAATGCTGAAAGTCAAATGAACACTGCACTAAAAGTCACAGGGCCTTGATTCCAACACTGAATCAGGCTTTTACTTATGCAAGTTTTTTATATATCTAAAATGAAAATTATGAGTCACTTACAAGTAACACACACACACTCGCACACTCAGATATTTAGTGATCCTGCTTTGTGCCAGCTATTGTTTTAAGCACTAAGGATGCAACAATGAAGAGAATAGAATAGACCTGGGCCTGGCCTGCTATGAGAGCATGCTTCCAAATGGTAGGAGTCTGATAATAAACAAGACAATATCAATTAAAATGATCCACATTTTAAACTAATTTTAAAAAGCACAGTTGGGGCTGGAGAAATGGCTTAGTGGGAAGAGAACCAGCTGCTTGCTGTTCAATTCTCAACTACCACCTGTAACTCCAGCTTCAGGGGATTCAGTACCTTCTGGCCTCTGTGGGAAATATATACACATGGTGCCCAGACATAAATGTTGGTGAAAACCCATAAAAAAAAACAAAACAAATAACAACAACAACAAAAATCACAATTAAGAGTAACACGTCATGGTGCTGTATCTAGGATTGCTAGGAAGACATTTCTGACACATGGAGAGCAGTGCTGTGTTGGCAGTAGGGCACTGGTAGAAGCTGCTGAAATCAGATAGCAGGGTTGGAGAGACAGCTAGGTTCTGAGCTAAAGTTCCATGCAACTATGGGACATGAGACCACCTTAAATGTAGAATTTTTTCATGTAAGTTTTCAGTTCTATGATAATCTCAAAGAAATAAATACAGGGGCATCTTGGTGGCATTCCACTTTGCAGACTGTTTATATTTAGCTTTTCCTGAGTACTGAAATAATTTACTTTTCTCAGCAAAGGGCCTTGTATAGAGGGATGTTAAGTTCAGAACATGGCTATTCTGGCAGGGGATCGCATTCACAGCCCTTCTATGTCTGTGTGATCCAGTTGGAATACAAACACTCCTTTAAGTCCTGGAGACAGAGGCAAGCAGATCTGAGTTTAAGGCCAGCCTGGTGTAGAGCAAGTTTCAGGCAAGTTTCCATTCCAGGGCAGAAGGCATGTAGAGGGAGCATCAGATGTCTAGTCCAGGCAAGAAGCAGAGAGGCTTCCCCCCACCCCTTTTTATTCATTTGGGGATCCCAACCAATGGTATGCCATCACTCACATTCAGGATACATTTTCCATCTTCAATTAATCCTCTTTTTCTATTTGGAGTCTATTTGGAGGTTGGGTCCTAATAGAACAGAAAACAAAACAAAACAAACAAACAAAACCACCACCAGGTTGATTGACCACTTTTCATCCTGGAATTCCAAGTGAACTAGGTGTCTTTCATTTCCTACTATTGAAGAAAATAGGTCCATGTGATTGACAATGGTGGTACATGCCTTTAATCTCAAACCATGAAGGTAAAATTAGGTAGCAGAAGGAAGCACCCATGTTTGAAAGTGATGTCTAATTGAGTGGCAGAAACAGTGATGAATCAGAAAAAGAGTTGACAGAATAGAATACTGAATAGATAATGGAATACAGAATAGATAAGGGAAACTACTTAAGGGTAATACAGAAAGGAAAAGAGGTGGTTTTATTGGGCCACTAATACAGAGACAGGGTTGCAGATAACTGAGGTGAAGACTGAATGAGCCAGAGAATGAGAAGGAGCAAGGAGATTAGAGCAGATTGCTTGAGTTAGTTTGAGGGCAAGCCGAGCAATTGAGAGGCTGAGAGAGTAGCCACATTGAATAAGTCAGCTGGGAGAGGAGTTTGAGCTAGAACAGCTGAGTTGAACCAGCCAGCCCAGAGCTCAGTAAGAACTAGAAAGGGTGACCTTACTAAGCAGTAAGGCTCAGAGGCTGAAAATGTTCTAGGCCTAGGTTAGACTGTATGGAGGCTGGAAGCCTCCAGGAGTAGGCCTAGGTTAGCAGACAGAGGCAACCTGAAGCAGGTGAAAAAAAGTTCCTTTTACAGCCTTGGATTGAGAAATTGCCTGTATTAATTACTTTTTTCATTGTGTGACAAAGTACCTGAGAGAAGCAACTGAAAAGGAAGAGGATTTTTGCCATATGTTTAAGAAGGAGTGAATTCCATTCCAGGGCAGAAGGCATGTAGAGGGAGCATCAGATGTCTAGTCCAGGCAAGAAGCAGAGAGGCTTCCCCCCCCCTTTTTATTCATTTGGGGATCCCAACCAATGGTATGCCATCACTCACATTCAAGATACATTTTCCATCTTCAATTAATCCTCTCTGGGTACCCTCAAAGTTGTGTCATAGGTGATTCCAAGTCTAGTCAAGTTGATGATAAAGATTAACTATCATACTATGCTTTAGAACATGAGGGAAATGCTTAGAGTAACTCTGATAAATGATCAATGTGAGTCCACAAAACAAATCCATATGGTGGCTGAATGAATGAAATAGCCTTAGCATTTATCATATCTTTCAAAAATAAGCAAAATAAATATAGATTGGTGTATATGTGGTATTTTTAATTTTTTAAAATACGTTTTACATTTATGTGAATACACATACAGCTGTGTAGATATATGTGGGTACCTTCAGAGACTAGAAGGTGAATCAGATCCCCTGGAGCTAGAGTTAGAGGTAGTTATGAATTTCCTGATGGGTGGGTGCTGGGAACTGAATTCAGGTCCTCTGGAAGAATAGCACTGAAGAGCTGGGCTTTCTCTATATCCTCAATACTTTTTAATAAAGACTTTTCAGAACTCTGCTTAAAGAAAAACCTGGTTGTGGTTTATAGATGTATCATTATTTTAGTGCATGTGTAGAAGGAAGTGACAGGCAGCTAGTGATGACATATCCTGCTGTTGCTAGGTCCCTGAAGGAGGCAGTGGAGATGCCTGGTTGCTAACATTTACAATAGGAATGAATTCTATTGGCTGATAAACAGAACTCAGGGCTAGGGGCCTAGAGGAAGGATCTGAGGTAAGTATAAGGATAGATTCTAATGGTGATGCCTTTTTCAAAGGGATGTATTCTATTTATTCATTACAGGACTAGGGCCTAAACAATGCCCAGGATATTGGGGATAATGGGAGAGTCTATTTGGAGGTTGGGTCCTAATAGAACAGAAAACAAAACAAAACAAACAAACGAACAAACAAAACCACCACAAGGTTGATTGACCACTTTTCATTCTGGAATTCCAAGTGAACTAGGTGTCTTTCATTTCCTACTATTGAAGAAAATAGGTCCATGTGATTGACAATCCTGGTTATCCAATGTTTAGTCTAAGCTGTGCTTCCTACATCCATTACCATCCAAAAAGGAAAGAAAGGAGGCTTAGGAGGAAATACTGAACCAAAGCAAGACTGAAATCCAGCAAGGCAAACTCCAAATCCTTTAACTCTATGTCTGATGTCAAAGGGCTTAGTTGGCTCTTAGGATCACCACTCCTTCCAGCTTTGCTGACTGGAATACACTTCTCTTTCTTGGGCTGTTTCCATTCCTTGTTTGCAGATCTCAGCAGACATCACAAGGCTCTGACATTTCCAACAATCTTGGGGTCCAGGGCAATCCAGGCTTCACTTTCACAGCTTCACATAATGGCCTCCCAGGGCCTCCTTGCAGTGAGTCCCCTGCCACAGACTCGGTAGCTCTCCTTAACCATGGAGGAAGATTCCACAACCCCTTTACTCCTGTAGCTTTGATTCTAAAACCAGAACTACATGAATGAAGCTGCCATGTTCTTGCTTGAACCAGAAGTTGGTCCCCTTCTTGATTATATCTGCATAAGTTTCCCTTTATAGTTGTTTTTTAGTCTGAGGAAATCCCTTTGGCCATTGCCTTTCACAGGGTGCAGAATTAGCTGAAGGCACCCTCCCTTTATTACTCTATTTAGTATCCATTTAGCATCAGGCCTTTCTTAAAGTGGGTTTAGCATTACATTCCTTGTGCTCCTTTTCTTCTCAAACTCACATGTTATATTTCTTTTTGCCTCTCTTTTTCATTGTAGGTCTGTATGACTGGTCACTAATAACCATGTGATACAGTCAATACTAGGTTGACTTGAAATTTCTGCTGCCAGTCATATTAATCCAACATTCTTCAATTTAACCTCAGAGACATTCTTAGGAGAAAGGCAAAAAAAGCAGTGTTTGCCAAACGATTATAATAATTTTCTCTAGACCAGTTGCTAATATTTTTCCCCTTTTGAAAACTCTTGAGCTATAGTTCACATTGCTCTCAGCACTACTGTCTTTTAAGTTCTTCCTAGGATGGCTCATTAAAACCCTTATAGCATTCAACCACAAGCAACATGCTAAGGCCTGTCACAGCAATATTCTGGCCCCTAGTACCAACTTCTTTTATATTGCTGTGAAGAGACACCATATACAAGGCAACGTATAACAAAAAGCACTTACCTGGTGGCTTGCTTACAGTTTCAAAGTTAGCCAATGATCATCATCGTGGGAAATATGGCACTGGGGAAGTAGCCAAGAGCTTACATTTGATGCACTAGCAGGAGAGAGACTGAGCCTGGCTTGGGCTTTTCACCCCTTCCCCCAGAGCTACACCTCCCAACCAGGCCACGTCTTCTAATCTTCTCAAAGACTTCTACCAACTTAGACCAAGCATTGAAATGTAAGAACAGTGGGGCTGTTCTCAAACCAATACACTAAGTATGTTATTAACTAGCAAATGTTTCTCTCACCTCTAAGGTACTTAATAACTCCATAAGAAATGGAAAAGAGGAGAGACAGAAATGCTTTAATTTTTTTTTAAACTCGAGTCCATTCTGCCTTAAAAGTTTAATCCTTTAATAGTATCAACCTATAACTTGTGTAGTTTTTGTTTTGTTTGTAGACTGTGATAGCTGGAAGAAAAAATACTTTGACAGCAAGAAGGTCACAGCATCATTGGAGGAAGTTTTAAGAAAACTTAGAGAAGATTTGGAACTTTACTATAAAAAACTGCTCATGCAGCTTGAAGCCAGGGAGATCAAGATGCGACCAAGGAATCTGGCAAACATCTCAGATTCTAAGGTACTATGCCCTTCCATAGAAAAATCCTATGCAGGAAGCATGCTTTATACTTGTATTATTGTGTTTAGGATTCTGTGGGTTGCTTGTAGCAAAGCTTGCTTGGACAGTTAAAAACAAAATCTGTGGCCTGGTATCCAGAAGAGCCCCTGAGGAGGCAATAGACATATTTCTTTTAGGGCCTTGATGCTTTTGGTATTTCCTCCCTGTTTTTATTGATGGCCTCCTGATTTAAAAACAAACAAAAAACAATAATAGCAGTAGAGTTGCCAATGGCAAATAGGATCATATGTTTTTAAAATAGGAGAAAAACCTGGTCCAGAGCAACGAAATATAGAAATCTTTCCTTTAGCCTAGTGGAGGTCAACTAGGTAGTAACAATGGCCAAGGAATGCTTTGGCTGCCTTTGGCAAATTAGCATTACAAAGAGATAAAAACCTAATAAACAAGAGTAAGGTGCTAACTGAGCCCACTATAGTCCTGTGGGGAGAGGGCTTTACTACACCCATAGAACTCAGAATTACTGCTATTCCAAAGAATTTTTTACATTCTATGAAATTTTGATCAATTCATTTTGAGATAATCTTGAATCTAACATCTCAGACAAGATCATCCTTTATTGTAGAATTCTACCACCTAATTAAATAGGCAAAAATAAGTAAATAAACCCAGGAGATATTTAACAGTTTGCTTTTTGTTAGATTGATCTTACATATCCAAAAGACTTTAAAATATGTTAATTATGATAATAACTTCACTTTAGAATGATGAAATAGTGAATATTTACTATTTTAGGTAAATTTAATATAAAAAACCAAGATGGGCCAAAATAATTACTTACAACATTAGTTGATACTATTTTAGTGTAGTTAATACATTTATCTTGCACTTTTATTGGTTCAACATGAGCATCTGTTTCACAAAGGAAGTTTAAAAATTTTTTGATTGTTTTGTTTTTTTGAGATGGGATTTCTCTCTGTAGCCCTGCCTGTCCTGGAACTCGCTCTATATAACAGGCTGATCTTGAACTCAGAGATCTACCTGCCTCTGTCTCTGCCTCCTACATGCTAGGATTAAAGACATGCACCACGACAGCCCTGCATGGAAATTTAACATTTTAAAAAACTTCTTTAGTAAAGAGCACTGTATTTCATGAGGGTTTCTGGAAAAACGTAGATTTTCTTATATAAAACATTTAATTATTAAATGTTAAAAATAGTCCTAATCTGATTCAATTAATATAATACTCTGCTTATTTTTAAGTGTTTGCTAATATTTTCTTAAGTTAATAGTGTTGATGATGTTAAATTGATGGCCAGTTTTACAAATATAAATTCTGTTTTCTGAAACAGGATTGTAATATGTACCCAACCTGGCTTCACACTTAAGATCCTCCTGCCTCATTCTCCTAAATACTGAGATTATAAGTGTGTGTCATGATGCCAGGATAATTTCTTAAAAATAATAAATGACCAGTGTAGAACAGAAGCAAAAGTCGTTGCTATTGCACAAGAATTCAACAGAAAGAAAGACATCCAAAACAATGATATTGTTTTCTGAAATGGATTGTTTTCATGACTAATTCATAGCTTATGTTCATAAGGCCATTTATGTTAAATACACAAATATACTAAATAAATAATTTTATGTCTCACACAGAATTATCTTATAATCCAGATTACTGAAGTACAGCATGCAATTGACCAACTTAAGAGAAAATTGGATACTGATAAGATGAAATTCATATTAGAAGTTAAGGTAATCTATATTTCCCCTTATCAGATTATAATATTTATCTTGAAATAAAATAGTTTGGTGTTTTAAATTTGAATGTCAATATTATAAGGGGACTGACTTTTTAAATTAGTACTTTAACTAGAACAGGAATGAACAAAATGCAGGAAGAAAACTAAATATTATAAAAGGATGCATGTTGTAATAAGCCAAAGTAAAATTTTACTTAAAGTAACTAAAACTTAAAGGACCATGTTGAGACAGTACAATATGGGGGGAAAAACAATTTAAAAATCGCCTTTCTACACTTGTATAGCATGCATGAGATCCTGTATTTCAGACATTGATAAATCTGACAAACCTCTGGGTAAGCCCCTAACTCCCACTTAATTTGTTCTCTTTTCTTGGGTGATCAAATGTTGCTATTGTCATATATATGAAGCATGGCTCTTCTCCTAGACACTAAGTGCCCAAATGCTTCTAAGGATCTTAAATCTTTCATTTTCCTCATTTCATAATTAAGGAAACTTGAGGCCAACCAAAAGGCTAAGTACTTTGCTCAGAGTTTAAAGTACAAGGTTGGAACATCTATTCCTCATGCTGTGAATGTATGGACCAATAGCAGTAGCATCACCTACAGATTTGTGAAGAGTAGACATAATGGTGGCACACATCATTAATCCCAGCACTCTAGGAGGCAAAGGCAGGCAGAGCTCTGTGAGTTCGAGGTTAGCCTGGTAACAAAATGAGTCCAGGACAGCCAAGGCTACACAGAAAAAACCTGCCTCAGGGGGAAAAAAAAAATCTCAGGCTGCCCCGGGCTTACGGTGTCAGATGCTGCATTTTAAAATGAATCCTCCTGTTAAGACAGCCATTAAACCTTTAGAAGCACTGCTTATGCTCTGCTACCTTGAACAGAACAGACTCAGGTTAGCATTGGTGGAAATCTTTTAGGCAGTCACTCAAAAATCAATAACACTTAGTATTGGTTATATGTCCTTTAGGGATTATGGCTACATATGGGATTTTTTTTTCTCCTAGTCCATAAGCTGAAAACTCTCTTTCCTTTTTTTCTTTAAAACTAAATTACTATTTAGGTCCAAGTCATAAGTCATATTTGTAAAGTTAAAATCTACACAGAAGGTAGACGCTAATGTGCACACTTTCCAGAAGAACGCGGAGGAAGTCATGATTGAAGGTTTGGGGATACTCTTTTCTGCATCCCCACTAATTTCTGATATACAAGCCTATACTCTGGCTGCTTCTCCACATCTTGAACACATACTGGTTTCCTTCACTGGACAAATTGGTTTTGATTCCACAAATTATCCTTTGTTCTTTCCCTCTTCAATCTTAAGTATCCTAGTGCTGAGTGACCCTTGAGGGAAGCGCTCACATCTAGAACTGCACTGCCCAGTGTAGTAGACACTTGGAGGTTTAAATTTACAGAAGGTAAATGCAGGTCCTCACCCAAACAAGCTTCATTTGAGTGCTTAGTATCCTTGGGTGGTAGTGGCAACCACATTCACCAGTGAAGTATGCAACATTTCTACATTGTCAGTGCTAATTCTAGAAAGTGATAATTATTCTGTGCCATGAAGCTAATCTGGAAAAAGGGTTTAATGGAGAATTTCTGTTTTCATGTTCTATGTATACATGCTTTTTTTTTGTTCTATTTTTTTGTTTTTGTAAAGCCAGGGATTTGGTTGTAGCTCAGTGGTGAAGTCTATCATGTACAATGGGCTGCTAAAAACCCCAGCATGTACATGCATATATAAAAACTGCAACAAAGGTATCCATACTTCAAAGATTATTCCTATGATACAATTATATATAACTTTATTAAAAAAAAGTTCAGAATGCTCCAGATCATCTCCTAAGCATCTAGTATAGAAAAGCTCCCCCTGGTGAAAGTAAGCCCTCCCAGGGCAGTCCCTGCTCCGGAGGAAACTCATATTCATGGGCCTGCAGCATTTGTTTTGTTACACAAGGAAAGCCAGGCATGGGGGCACACACCTGTTTTACTGTTACTTGAGATTTTGAAGATAAAGTAAAAAAAAATAAGGTTCCTTTTAAGGACATTATCTCATGCACATCTGCTTAGATAAGTTAGGCCTATTAAGTGGGATGTATAACATGAGTTTATCATAGTAATCTAATAGGAATGAAGCATGAAAGGCAAATGAGGGCGGTTCCAGCCATGACACACTTTCAGAAGGGTAAGATGAAGTTCATTTCTAAAAGGCACTTCTTTCTACAGATGAGAAAACAAGCAGTTTCAGATTTGCAGACAATAAAAGCTGACCTGACACAGAAGAAAATGGGTACATCTTTCCGATCTCCATTATGTATGTTCATTTAACTTATCTCTTAAAATTTTAAATATTTATTTGAACAAGATAAGCTTGGTAATGTTCCTTGGTAATGTTTTACATAAATTATAAGGTTGAGAATAAATTTCAAGAATAAGATTTAACTTTTACCCCCCACTCCCCGAGGGGGGAGCAGACTTACCAGGCCACAGAGGAAGACAATGCAGCCGGTCATGATGAGACCTTATAGGCTAGGGTCAGATGGAAGGGGAGGAGGACCTCCTCTATCAATGGTCTTGGAAAGGGGCAAGGGAGGAGAAGAGGGAGGGAGGGAGGGAGGAATTGGGAGGGGATGAGGGAAGAGGCTACAGTTGGGATACAAAGTGAATAAATTGTAATAAATAAAAAATAAAAGATTTAACTTTTACTTCTTGTATTGCTATTGCAAAGTATAACATAAATCTCTAAAGTGTCTGTTTTTATTGAAGATTTTGAGTCTATTACCTATTCTGCAGTACTGTATTTTAAAACTGCTTATTTTTAATAAAATTAAGTTTAAAGGGCAGTAGGAGAGCAAAATTAATGACTAGCAAAACATGTAATGTCCTAGTAAATACCAGTGTATTTGCCTGGAAATAGAATTGTGTTAATCATATTGTGATTGAAAACAATTGTATCTACACATACAACAAATTAATGTCCAATAATCTAACTTGTATTGATTTTTAAAAGTGTAAAAAGATTTTTAGAAATACAAAGTTATTCAATATATACCAAGGAAGAAAATAATTTTACTGTCATAAGCAACTATGGAAATAGAAAGCAGAATATTGTCATAACATATAGTTGATAAATCATTTATTTTGGTTTGGAAGGGGATCATATATAAAGAAGATAGAATTTATGTAAATGGAGCTCAAAGGATACAAACATTTAATCTATTTTTTCAGGAAGTAATACAATTACAGTGTAATGAGTTGTTTTATTTTTTATTTAATATTTTACATGCACAGATGTTTGTCTATCTGTGTATCTCTGTCTATGTGTACCAGAAGAGTGCCTCAGATCCCCTGGAACTGGAGTTGTGAGCAACCACCAATGCTAGGAGTGACCCCAACCTCTGGAAGACAGCAGGTGCTCTCACCTGATGAGCCCTGTAACTTTATTGATTGCTTTGAGAAAGAGAACGAGGACTGTTTTACATTTAGAAATTTATTTTCACAATATTAAACTTTTAGTAAAAAGGAACAAGTTGAGAGAATAATGTTCTTAGGTAGCTTAATAGCAAAATGCAAATGAAAAAGAAAGTAGTCAAGAGTGAGTGGATAAAAGTGAAGGACCGGGAATGAGTGTGGAGAGTAAAGAGTGAAGAGCAGCAGCATATTCTTCTTACAGGGAATCACAGCAACCCCACTATCCACACCAAGCCACTAGTTACACACAATTTTAAACCTGTATTCATTTTTACAGAATATGTTAATACCAGGAAGGAAAATCCAGCATGAAATTTTGAAAGCGATTTTTATAATTAAATTATAGTCTTGAAACATTGAGGAATATTTAATAGAGTAAGTTGACTTGTTTTTTGCTTTTATATTCCTGGATATTTAAGAAATGTATGTATTTTTCAAGTGCAAATGAAGAATTTCTTTATTTCTTATCTGTGTATTGAGTATACCATTAAGTGAGTTACGGCAAAACATGACAAAAATATATGTTTTTATCTCTTCAAAAAGTTAGATGTACTTATACAGCTCAGTCCTGGAAATCTACTAGTCTGACAGAAGTGCTCCTTGGCATCACAGCTTTGGCTTTAAGGCTCCCCACATTTCTTTTGTTTGCTCTCTGGCTAGAGTGTCATCTGAGTAGTCAAGACAGTTTGCATTCCACATGCCAATGCCCCGCAAGCCATAGTCTTGAACATACGCTGCCTTCAGTGAGATGCTCCGGGGGTTGTCATACCATACTTGATGAAAATGGCCAGCAGGGTCCTATACAGAAGCAATAAGTTGGAAAGTTAAACTGTTCAATGCAACAATGCAACACTGAAGCACAAGGCTTGAACATGCAATGAAAAATGTTATAGCAAGTCACTTTCCTGCTCTAATATTTCATGGTTATACACATGGTGTTTCATTATCTTGTACTTCAGCAACAGTGAATAGTACACAACCTAACTTCCTATTTAAAGACCTCCCTGCCTTAGGAGTCTTTATTTGATCTGTTCTAATGATTATCAACTAAGATGTACACTTTATCATTGTAGAGCATGGAGCTTTTAAATGTACAGACTCTAGTAAGACCTGGTGAACACCTGGTGATGAACCCATGAGGTCAAGGCAAGCCTGACCTACCCAGTGGGATCCTGTCTAGAAAAACACAAGACAAAACTAACAGTTCAGATTAATATATTTTCACTCTGCATAAAACATGTTGAATTAAATGCTTCTAAGGCACGTGCTGTGATGCATATTAGTTTATTTTATGTTTTAATATTCCATTGGGTAACTCTGATAATGCAACCTAGTTTAAAAAGAACAACTGCTATTATATATTAAAACCAGCACATTTATTTCTTTGTTTGATTATTTCTATTCCTTACAGTTTCTGGAAGTGTGCCAACCTAAGAGTTCATCAGATGAATACTGGTTGTGATAAATCAGCCAGGAGAACAGGTAATAACAGTGGAGGAAGAAAGTGCTCCTTCCTAGGTCTTAATAATTGATTCTAAAAGGCTGTTGGAGGTGACTCCCCAGATGACTTTGCACAGAACTGCCAAAGAACAGTAAACTAGACTGTGGTCATATACTTACCTTCTTTTCTACTCTGCACCACTGTCTCTCAAGAAACACAAGGGTTATTAGAAAAGATACAGGGAAAAGAACAAATGAAGGAGAAAAACGTATTAAGAGGAAAATCCAGCGCATAATAAATAATTTACTGTTGCTCTAGGCATTAGGAAACGGCGTAAAGCAACCTGGATGAATGCCAGTACTGTTGTTCTCTGTGGCAGCGCTCTTAGAATTAGTTTCTTGACAGTCCACTTTGAAGAGCAGTAGTAACATGGCAAACCGGCTGCAGTGTGGTTCAGCCTCATAGGCTCATTCAGTGCAGGCAAACCTCGGCCCTCACGCTTGGTGCACTGACTGGTGTAAGCCTACTTGCAGTATACATGGTTATAAAGAGCAGAATGATTCTTTTCAAACACAGCAGAAACTTGATTGTATTGTGACTAAAATTGAAGACCCTAACAGTAACAACAGATTGTTGTTTAAAGTGCCTATTAAATGGCCTCTGAGGCTCCCCAAAATGTTTCATGAACTACTTGGCTTCAAATAGTGTGTTCTAGATAGTGCTTACCAAAACACACTCAGTAAGATGAAAGGACATCTCATACATAAGAGTTTAAACATAAAGAAATATAAGAAAAAATGCTATCAACCTTAATTTTATCAGTGGATACTGTGTATTGTGTTGAAAACCATACTGAATCCAATTAAAATATGCAACTAACACAAGTGAATAAAAATATTTTAAAGTGTGTCTAGGAAGTAAAGAAAATATACTTAAAAACAAATCTATCTTTCAAAGAAACTAAACTGGTAGTTATATCAGAAGAGGGAATGGGGAAAATGGAGACACTCAAAGGACATGCTATTTTAGTCAAAAGAAATAAGTTGAAAAGATCTGCCAAATGTAAAGACCAAGATAAAAGGGATTAGATATTGAAAAAAATTGCTGATTTTAACTGATTATGGTTTCATATACTTTTCACTATAAAAGAAGTCTGTGGAGTAAGATACATGGTAGGTAACGGGTTTAACAATCCCACAGTTTAGACAATGTTAAAGCAGGTTGTATACCATAATAAGATACAGTTTTGTCAATTAAAAATGTTATTTTTTTAAAAAATGAATTATGTTTCTGCATTTTCTCCCTTAGTGAATAAAAATTACAAAAAACACTGTGCATGACAGTATATGCTGTCACTACACACATTTCTAATTTATATATAATTGGTTACTATAATGACAAAATATTCTTCCCCTGCATTGTTATAAAACAGGCTCCATGTTAAATAAATAACTTTATGTATTACAACACTTTTTAAATATTTTAATATAATTCCATACAATAGAAATCCCAGACCAACAGATATGGCCAAGTGTTTTCTAAATATATTTGATCATAGCACATACATGCATATTTGCATATGTATGGATGTGCCTATATATAATGAATGTTAACAGTCCTCAGAACAGAGGTCTAGTAATATTACTTTATATTGTATATAATATAAAAATATTACATCATACACATATATTAGGTATATAATTTTGATTCTGAAGTTTAAACAGCTTAGCACTACATATCTGTAGTAATGTGCTTGCAATCAACTTTCTATAAGCAAGTATCAGATCATCAGTCAGTAAAATATAAAGACAACATATAACTAATATTTCAATATTACTTTTAAAGTAACGTAATTCAAGGTAACTTTAAAGATAATTTGTACTTAAAGTTTTTTTAGATTTAAAACAAACAAACAAAACAAAAGGTTTCACTTTTCCTAAAGGTGAATTGTGAAACAATTCTTTGCCTCTGGAATAGACATCTCTATTGCCACTTCTCATTTTTTTTTAACCACACCTATAGTTCTTCAGGTTTTCTTATGTAATATTTTTGTTATTAGCTTTTAACATTTCTTACAATTTGTTTTACTTATAAAATAAACTTTCTGGATGCCATTTTTTTTTTCAATATGAAAATCTATCGTGACTCATCTACAGATCTCAGTTTCATTCCTACCTCTCTGGGTCTCATCAGAATCATTAAGCTATTTTGAAATAAGTAGAGATTTTCAAACATAAAACCTACTCTGGCCAGAGGCCTTTCAAAAGCAAATTACCTTAGCATAATTGTAAACTATTAAGGAAATTCTGTTTGTGATACGCATATTTTATAGAATTTTCAAAAGAAAATTGACCAAGCAGAGTAATGTAATGTGACTTGTATTACATTACACTAGTAATGTACTTGAATTACTGCACTAGTAATGTAACTTGAATTGTTCTTCCAGGCAACTAAATGTCCTGGTTATACACAGTGAGGTTTATGCACATAACCAGTAAAATTGATATTGCTACTGCGAAATATCTAACCACAAAATATGGAGTTATGCAAATCAATAACATAAATGTTCATAATTTGTGAAACTGTACCTTGTAGTTATAGTAAGGAGCTTGCTGGTCTTTATTCCATTGACTTCCAGAGACAGAACTATTTACTTGCTTCATGATTGCTTTGTAGGGCACCTGATGCCCTGCAGCATCGCTACAGGGAGCCCCCCTAAAAGGGACCTTTGCAATGGTACAAACATCATCCTAGAAATTTAAAAATGTTCATTTTATTAGTAAGCAAATGTTAAAAGCCAAATGAGAAAAATAATAACTGTTAGAAATAAAAAATATGCTATGAAGAACCTGACTATACAGAAAAATCATAAAATTTAATAATAAAGTAAACTATACAGCATTCAGAAACTTCCATTATTTTTAAAGAATTAAAAAGAAAGTTTAGGGCTGGAGAGATGGCTCAGAGGTTAAGAGCATTGGCTGGCTATTCTTCTAAAGAGCCTGAGTTCAATTCCCAGCAACTACATGGTGGCTCTATAGTGAGATCTGGTGCCCTCTAATGGTAAGAAGGCACACGTGCAGGTCGACTGTTGTATAAATAATAAATAAAACTTAAAAAATTTTAGCCTTAAAATGTATTTCAAAACTTATTAAATAAAGTTTCATCTATTCAGAGCAGAACAAAATATATAATGGAGTAATATCACATAACAAATAAGTTGTTCTTACCTCTGAGAGATTCAGGCAGAGGTAATCATAGCCATACCAGGGAATACCCATTACGAGTTTCTTAGGGCTAATGCCCATCTTGATGTAATCACTGTATCCTGGTCACATGGAAATAGAAAAAACATATAACTCTTTCATTTATGTATCTGTTAATAAGTATATACAAGCTGGGCAACCACACTAAACGTTAAATTTATAAAAACAGGTATATGTGCAGATGTAAGGTGGGTTTTCTTCTGTGATGTCATAAAAGTTATCCCTTAAGAACTGGAAGTTCTATGTCTTGCTTTCTAAGCTATTTGTTTTTAAATAAGAGACAATTTCTAATGAAGATGATATGGAAACAAAATACACAAAATATAATAGGAGAAGTGAAAATTTCAAGAAATCATACTAATTTTATGTGTTAACTGCTAACATATACTTGATATTTGAGATTCCAAAGCTTCAAAAAGATTCTATAAATCTTAAACTTTATGACAGTGACACTCAGAATTTCTTATAGAAACTCAAGTGTTCCATGTTTAAAAGTATTCTGTATGTTTCCTAATGGCTGCTGGAGATAAGAAATGTCCTTGCTCTTCTGCTGTGGTAACCTGTAGTTTAGTCCACACAGACTATGAACGAGCTCTCCAGCTGCTCCTGAGAATGTTGACTGGCTGGGTCTTGTGCAGGTCTTATGTCCGTTGCAGCCAGAGCTGCTGGGAACTTGCAACTGCATCACCGCATCATAACTGGAAGACACTTTTGCTATGGGCTCCTCAACTCTACTTCTTAGACTTTCTGTGCACACCACAAGGGTTCCTGAGCCATGTGTGTGTGTGTGTGTGTGTGTGTGTGTGTGTGTGTGTGTGTATGTGTGTGTGCACTGCACACACGTGTGTAATACAGAGTACCCATGAGTTCCCATTTGTGGTTGAGTATATATGGTTGAGTCCATATATGGTTATTGTTTGTACTCTGACTAGCTGTGAATTTCTGCATTAACTTCCATAATATTAAACAAAAATATCTTGGCATACAACAAGAGTATTAGGCCTAAAGTAAAAAGCACCCATTTCTGATTTGAGTTCTATCTCGTCTATAATGTAGGAGCAATGATAATATAGCTGTCCCATGAAACTATGATAAGTAAACAAAATTTTCAATTTTTTTTTAAATACGAAAGTTCTCCAATTTATTTTTATTCTTTGAATTTTATTATATTTTATTATTTAAAATATATTTTATTATATTTATAAAGCATGCTTTTATATAGAAAGTGTATAAATTATTTAGAAATGCTAAAGGTACCTTGGTATCTGAGGTTTTGGAATAAATATTACTAATTAAGTGATCATTTCTTTGAGTCTTACCAGTTAATGTCTGATTGTAGGGAGCATTGGCTGCTGCAGTACATTCTGACCAGATCTGACTTTGCTCATCATAAGACATCACAAAGAGAAAGTCACAGGCATCCGCAATCCCAGTGTAATTATAGCACCTGTTGTCTATATTCTTTGGTGACCAAGCTACATCAAAGGTTACCTGTGAAAAAACTACATATTATTTTATATAATGTGATAAAGTATATCAGATTTTTATTTTTCTTGCCTTGTTCTACTCAAGAATAAGGAAGTGCTTATAATGTATGCATATGGGAGCTGACACATGTAGACAAGGTCTAATAAATACATTTTGTTACTACATTGGACTGGCCTGCATCTGGATCTGGATACATAAGCACCAAGAGAGAACACTGTAAAGAAAAAGAATTTCAAATCCAAAGGCTGGGCTAGGAACTCCCTTATTGAAAGAAGCAAGTTCAATAATAACACCCAATGTGGGGCCCCTGGATAAGTGGAAAATGAAGCCACATGAAAAGAAATCAAATACAGAGACTTTAAAGTACTGTAAAGGCTACGTAGATCACTTGTTGGTTCTGCCTGATGGTTAATCCCTGATTCAAAATTATATACATGGTAGGGTGGCCCAAGATGACATACAGTCAGAGGCTTTACTCATCAACTCAAATGCTTAATGCATCACTTAAATGATCTTAGTTTCTGGAAAGAGCCAAATGAATCAGGTGATAAGCTATGCTTTACTTTGAATAGTGATCAACAAGGATGAGTCTCTTAAAATGTTTTTTCCCTTAACTCTTAATAAATTTTATTTTAATGTGTAGAAACATTCTAACATTCCCTCAAGTGTTTCCCTTAATTAGACACCCAGTAAACACCAGTTATTATAAAATGAGTCTTTATGTAAAATCTTTATATTGTGTCTAATTTATCTTATCAGACTTTCAGACTTTTTCAAAGTTTTCCCTATGCTTCATTGAGAATTAACAGTTTTACAGCAAATGGCTATGAAGCAAAGGTTTACATATTGGACCCATTTTATCACTGTCTCTTCTTATCAAATGGGAGCTGTGTTACAGTAGTAAAGTGAGTAAGTACATACACACCAGAGGTTCTCAACCTTCAAAATGCTGTGACAATGTTGTGGTGGGCCCAACAATAAAATTATTTTTGCTGCTACTTTATAACTGTAATTTTGCTACTGTTATGAATTGTAATGTAAACATTTTGGAGTTGAGGTTTGCCAATGGGTTGCAACTTACAGGTTGAGAACCACAGCTCTAAGCAGTTAACATTACAATCTGCTCTGTTACTGTTTATATATCTTGAACTAAGATTATTTTCACTTGAATGGCTCCTCAACAGTTTCTCACCCACTTCAGAGAGGGTAGTGGTTAGAGAGAAGGAAGCCAAAGCCTTGGGTTTCAGTATTAGTTCTTGTGGCCAGCTATTTACATCTGTGGCCGCAGTTCTACAGTGCTGTTTCTACTCCAGGCTCTCTAGTTTGTTTTTCTGAGACAGGGTTTCTCTGTCTAGCCTGGCTGTCTTGGACTCACTTTGTAGACCAGGCTGGCCTCAAACTCACAGCAATCCTCCTGCCTCTGTGCTCCCCAGTGCTGGGATTAAAGGCATATGCCACCACACCCAGCTCTAGCTTGTGAAGTTTTAAGACATATCAAGAATGACTCCTTTTTGAGTGGTCTAGCACTTGTTCTATTTCTTCTTTTTTTTTCTATAATGAACTTTTCAAGTATTATTTCAAGATTAGCCCTGTATAAATCAGAGCCACCAAGATAGCTTAGGGTAAAGGCACTTGCCACCAAGCCTAGAGACCTGAGTTTGTTCTCTGGAACTGACGGGAGGAGAGAGCTGACTCCACAGCATTGTACACACACACATGCACCCACCTGCCTGCCTGCACACACATATACATGCAGTGCACACACACACATATTTATACACAGACTAAGCTAACCTAAATTTAAAAATTAATTCAACAAATATTTATCAAACATTTCCTGAGGACAAGAGTGATGCCATCATCCCAATCTAAGCTATAACTATCTACTTGTAGATAACTACCACTTACTAGTGGTACTTCATTTCTCCTCTAAGTTTATCGATCACTACAGGATGATTTTCTACTGTCACCTATTATATACTGAATAAAATGCATTTTCCCAGCCTGATATTCTGAATCTTTCACAATCTGGTCTTTGCACCTTTTCTCCCATAAATATGAACTTCATGTAATATATTCACCTAATATAAATCTGACCCCTTAAAAACAAACAAAAAAATTAGAATTTGGTTTAGCTAGTCCTTTTGACCTTGTCCTTTCATTGTAGGTTAATTAGGACTGGCAGATTGTTGTCCTCATGCCAATTCTAACCCTCTACTAACAGAGAATGAAGGAAATTTTTCTGAGACCAAAATTTGAGAGGCATATGCTACTCTGAATGCCAAGCATTTGCTTTTGCTGATCTATGCTGAAAACCTGAATTCCACTGGAAACTGATAAACATTTCTGTTGGAGGTTGGTCTAATGCTAATTACTGGCGCTTAAGATCTGGTTACTGGGCCCCTAGACACCCATCCTTGTTGTGTAAACCTACCTAAAACATGCCTGATTGGTTCATTAAATGGTCTATACCTGAGCATGGCAGAATGGGGTAGGCGTGACTAGACAGATGGATGGGAAGGAGGAGAATGATAGGTTAGTGTGGAGAAAAAAACCATGTGGCTGAAGAGAAAGGACTCCAATAATGGCATGGAAAGGCCCAGATCAAGAATAAAAACAAGTAGCATGGGATTATGTATTGAAGGTGTTCTGCCCAGTTCTCAAACCCCAAAAGACCAGGAATAAACAGACTCCACTGTAAATACATGAGGTTCTTTTTATTATAAATCATTACAAGCTGCAACTTGGGCCCACACCCCAATTCTGTTCCTGAATTGGTGACCTATAGCCTAGTTCCTGGGACTGGTGACTTTTGGGGGAGGGGAATCAGGCCTGGTTCTCTCATTATCTGCCTAGCCCAAGGTGAATAAAGCAACTGTAAATCTAACAGGCATCTGTATCATATTATTTTTGATAGCAGGTTAGATGATACCCCCATTATAATCATAGGACTAATAATAAATATATAATCTGAGTGTAAGGGTTATGCCACCATCCCATTCTAGACCATAAATTTTCTTACCACTAGACAGGATCATCCTTGTGTTATAATTACCAGTGTGTCTCAAATTCGTGACAACCAGCTGTTGGGTGTTGGTATGGTGCTCAGTGTATACAAATGCTGAACTCTAGGCCCCAAGATCTGGTTATTGTCCAGACAAGTGCACTGTCACATACTCTGATCAATGTTGTGTAAACTTTGCTCCCCAATTATCTGACTGGTTAATAAAGTAGCTGACAGCCTGTAGCTGGGCAGAAGAGAGATAGGCAAAACTTACATTCCCCAGCTTGGGGTCTCAATAGGGACCAAGAGGCAGAGGAGAAGGAGGAAGAAGAGAGAGTAAGAAAGGATGTCACCATGAGGAATTGGCCTGATGGAGAGAAACAGCCCAGGTAGGACCAATAGGGCAAGTAACTTGGGGTGTGTGGCTGGGATGTAGCCAGACTAGCTTAAAGGATTAGTATAAATGGATATCTGCCCAGTTATTGAGCTTAAAGCTTGTTAATAAATATAAGTCCCTGTGTCATTTATTTGGGAGGTAAAGCGATGATTAGAAAACGACCCCTGAAAAAATACATACTATCCACTACAACCAACCCTACGAGAATCACCTGATGCACACAGTAAAAATGCAGTTTCCTAAGCTCTATCCCACCCTCAATGAATTAATGTTAGGAAATTTTAAATAGCTTCCCCATGTGATCCTAGGTCAAGTTCCAGAATCATTGGCTTATAGTAAGATGCTCTATCTTGGATGAGTATTACATGTATATGTAATAGATACTCAGAATATATTCATTATACATATTTTATATAAGGGTGGTTTCTGCATTCATAAATTCTACAAAATACAGAAAAAAAGTTTGCTAATTTTCTGTACTGAATATGTGTGGATATATTTTTTAAATCAACAATCAATGTAATAGCTTTGTATATAACATATTGTACTAGATATATCAATAATGTAAAGATGATTTAAAGTATATGGGCAGTGTTGTATAGGTTATATTGAATACTTTGCCATTTTATGACTTCAGCATCGATAGATTTTGATATCTACTGGAAACAATCTTCCATGGATACCAAGAACAATATGTGTGAGTCTACTTAAATATTTTGGCTTTATTAAGCCAGCATCTCACTATGTAGCCCAGGCTAGCCTCGAACTCCCAGTCTCCCTGCCTCTACCTAAAGCACTAAAATTAGAGACATGTATCATCACAGCTGGCAGGATTTTAAATGTTTTAAAACAGGGATAATTAATGTGTTCAGTAATTTTCTTTTCAGTGCTGGAGGGTATCCCAAGGGCTTTGTGCATATGGATATGTGTATGTGCACAGGGCTTTAGGTTTTTATTTTTTATGACCCTGAGTTTTCTTTCTTTCTTTCTTTCTTTCTTTCTTTCTTTCTTTCTTTCTTTCTTTCTTTCTTTCTTTCTTTCTTTCTTTTTTCTGAGACAGGGTTTTCTTTGTAGTCATGGCTGTCCTGGAACTGACTCTATAGACCAGGCTGGCCTCAAACTCACAGAGGCCGGCCTCTGCCTTCAGAGTGCTGCCATCATGCCCTGCGACCCTGTTTTCTGAATGTGCAGGCAGTTTAACAGTCCTGATCCAAAGGCACATTGCTCCCTGCTACTTACACATTGTCTGCAGGATTCCTTGTGCTGAGATCTGCTCTAATTATTCTCCTGGCCTACTGCCACAGTTCGGACTGGTTCTACAGAATTATTCCTTCGACCTTTCATGGGCCCCGAGTTCTTTGCCAATAACAGAGACTACAGAGAGTGAGACATTTCCGCAGCACCTCCCCTCCTTAGTGCCTGCTTTTTCTGCCTATATACCAGTAAGAACCATGTCGGGCCCCCTTGCTTCTTGCTGCCCCACACACAGCCTGTATTGCTGCAGGCAGGTGGGCAGATAGATGGAACAATCCCAATGTTGACATCAACAGAAACTTAGGACCTTAAATAATAGTAACACATCAGAAAAGGTGTTCTGGGAAATATGTGTAGACATTCTTTCAGCATTGAAATAAAGATTTCATTAGTCAACACTTTTTTTGTGAATATGTTTTGATTAAAAACTAACAACAAAGAATGAATACTTACCTGTGAGCCTTCAATCTCATGATGGAAATACTCTGTGGTTTCTTTGACCAAAGCTGTCAATGCTTCATATTCAGGTGATGAACAATTAACTTCTTGTTCTATGTCTATATTAATTCCATCCATATGTTGTGTTTTGGCCAAATCAACTTTTTGAGCTATCCATGATGCTCTGAAGGCAGGATCAATGATATCCTTCAGGGAGACATCACCTTTGGAAGAAACACATATCTATATAGATGGTTTTCATAATTAAAAGTCATTTACTTCACAAAGCCACTCCCAAAGAGATCAAAATATCTTTCATTATAAATTTTGGAATATTAAGCCTCTAATTTGCTGTCCAACTTGAGAAATAGCATGCCAAATAACAGCCACTGCTTACTAATCTTCAAAATGGTCATTATGTATAAAATCATCCTAAGTTCAGCATGCTATAAGTAGGCAATCACATTTGCTCAAAAACAAGAAATGCTTTTATTTAATTTTTTTAAATCTGTATTTGTGGAATAGATGTAGCAGTATCTACAGTTAACTTGGATACAGAAACTAACAATACAAAGTGTGGCATATTTACACAATGGATTACTACTCAGCAATTAAAAACAAGGAAATCATGAAATGTGCAGGCAAATGGTGGGAACTAGAAAAGATCATCCTGAGTAAGGTAACCCAGAAGCAGAAAGATACAAATGATATATATTCATTTATAAGTGGATATTAGCCATATAATATAGGATAAACATACTAAAGCCCTAAAGAAGCTAAACAACAAGGTGGACCCTAGGGAAGATGCTTAATCCTCATTCAGAAGGGCAAACAGGATAGAAATCGGAAGTAGGAAAAGACAAGGAACAGGACATGAGCCCTCCACAGAGGACCTCAGAAAGACTACCCACCAGGGTATCAAAGAGGATACTGAGACTCATAGCCAGAGTGCCAGAATTCTTATGGAAGAAGAGGGAGATAGAAAGACCTGGAGGGGACAGGAACTCTACAAGGAGAACAACAGAGCCAACATACCTGAGTCCAGGGATCCCCTGCAGAGAACAATACTCCAACTAAGGACCATGTATGGAAAGGACCTAGACCCCCTGTTCAAAGGAATCCCATTGGCTGCTAAGTTTCCAAGTGGGCCAGTAAGGGGTACAGGGATTGTCTCTGACATGAACTCAGTGACAGGGCCTCTGATCACTGCCCCCACCTGAGGATGCAGCCTTGCCAGGCCACAGAGGAAGATGATGCAGCCAGCCTAGATGAGACCTGATAAGTCAGGGTCAGAAGGGCAGGAGGACCTCCCCTATTAGTGGACTAGGGAAAGGGCATAGAGGGAGAAGAGGGAGGATGGGTGGGACTGGGAGGAGACAAGGGAGGGGGCTGCAGTGGGGATACAAAGTGAATAAATTGTAATAAATATATAAATTAAAAAGGAATTTTAAAGAAATCTGTATTTGTGGAATAGATGTAGCAGGATCTACAACTAGGTTTTGAAAAAAGAGGCATAAAAAGAAGACTATAGTAAACAGTGCACTATAGTAAATATGTGTTCCCATTGGCTAGACACATGTGTTTGCTAAAAACATACCTTTCAGCACTACTCTGGCTCCTTTTGAATGAGCATAGCACATAAGTTCTGAGTCATATTTTCCAAAAACTGCCACAGTTGTAATCTGTGACCAGTCAAAAGATTTCCAGGTTTTCTGTCCAACATCAAATACAAAGACCTGCCAGGAAAACAGGGGTAGGTACCAGCACTTAAACTGAGATTATCACACTGACATCCAGATATGTGAACCACCTCCATATAGACACTGCAGCAGGCACTGGGCACTGAGAGTGCAGGACGAAGCCATCAGGTTACCAATATAACTGCTGCCTGAGTGGACCTGGAATTAGTACTGGCTAGTGTTGAGTCCTGAAGACAGAAAGAGCACAGTCACCATAAACATTTAGTATGGCAGATGCCAAGAATTTAGAGGACACTGAAAAGAACCAGAGAATGGTTAATCCAGGATAAATCATGAAAGGCTATATCAGTAAGTCAGCCCTGTTCCAAAGCTAGTATCCTGAGGGAAATAGAGCAAAAGCATCTTTATTTAATAAAACACCTTATTGTAACAGACTCGTAAAATCGCCACTGTAATGGACTCACGTAAAACTCATCAGAGATTAAGGCAGCCGCTCAAACACAAACAGCATCTCCCTGAACTTCTGAATAGACTGAACGGCCATTTTGAAGCCATGGAGCTTCACTTCAGGTTTTCTACTTTTACTAGCCATTACAGTTTTACACATTTGTCCATCACACACACACACATAACTGTGACAGACTTGAAATAGAAAAACCATCTGCTGTACATGTGCTTATGTGTTCTTTTGCCTGCATTAATCCCCACCTAATGTTAAGTTTTTAAAAAGGAAAAGGAATGCATTCTAGAAAATTCCCTTCTGGTGAAATGAGAAATAGACTAAAAGGCTGGCATTTAATTTTCTCACCCACCCTTTTACCTTTCAGAATATGCATAGTTAATTTTTTTCTGCCAAGCAATTATCCAATAAAGTAACTATATACAGAATGTGAACTGAATGGCCCAACGCCCAATGTTTTTAGTCTCATATTTAGGACTCAATTTATTTTAAAAAAAATAACAAAAACTAAGTCCTGTGGTATAATAGCAATCACCCTCAGTCTTGAATATACAAAGGAAGGGGGTGTTAGGTCTGGCACTCTGGAGAATGGTATCTTAGGTTAATGATTACTGTGATGAAACCCGAGGACCAAAGCAAGTTGGGGAGGAAAGGATTTATTCAGCTTAGGTTTCCACTCAGTTCATCTTCAAAGGAACTGGTCAGGTCAGGTCAGGACAGGCTCCTGGAGGCAGGAACTGATGCAGAGGCCATGGAAGAGGACTCCTTGCTGGCTTGCTCACTTTTTTTTTTTTTTTTTAATAGAACCCAGGAACACCTGCCCAGGGATGGCACCGTTCATAATGGCCTGGGCCCTCCCTCGATGCTCACTAACTGAGAAAACGCCCTACAGGCTTGCCTACAGCAGGATTTCATGGCATTTTCTCAATTGAGGATCCCTCCCCTCTGATGACTCTTAGCTTGTGTCAAGTTGACATAAAACTACCCAGTACAAATGAGGTTCGTCCTCAAAGCACAGTTCAGACCCCAGTATTTCCCCCACACAAAAATACATGCAATGGGGAGGGAGAATCATATAATCTAGTCTTCCCTTTCAAGAAATAAAAAGCCGGCAAAGGGCTCATTTACTACAAATATATGAGGATAAATTTTGTCTGTGTGTGTAATTCAAAATTCTCACAAATACTATGTCACCTACTAAGTATTGGGTGCCACAATAAATCAGACTGTTACAAAACCATTTAACTGTGGGGAAGGGCTTTAGGCTGAAACAGCTGAGTACCTTGAATTCCTACTTACCGAATCAGAACCAGCCAACCAACTAATCTCAAACTAGGTTTCTTAGTTAGGGTTTCTATTGCTCTGAAGAGACGACATGACCACAGCAAATCTTGCAAAGGAAAACATTTAATTGAGGCTGACTACAGTTCAGAGGTTTAGTCCATTATCCTTTTGGAGCAAAGCATGGTGGCATGAAAGCAGACATAGCGCTAAAGAAAAAGCTGAGAGTTCTGCAACATAACATCAGGCCTGGCTTGAGCTTTATGAGACCTTAAGGCCCGCCCCCACAGTGACACACTTCCCCCAACAAGGCCACACCTAATAGTGCCACTCCCTACAGGACAAGCATTTGATTACATGAGTGCATGGGGTCATTCCTCTTCAAACCACAGTAGGGAAGTCCCACCAGACCGTATACAAAAAGCTAAACAGCTATCCATTGCCAGCTAGCTAATTACATCCTTCCCAGATTTTTAAAAAGATTTATTTTATGTAGATGAGTGCTCTATCTGCTTGTACATCTGTATGCCAAAAGAGGGCATCTGATCCCAGAATAGGTGGTTGTGAGCCATCACGTGGTTGCTGGGAATTGAACTCAGGACATCTGGAAGAGCAGACCTTGCTCTTAACCGCTGAGCCATCTCTCCAGCCCCTTGCCCGGATTTTAGCGTCTGAGCTTTTTATGATTTGAGTGCTGCCAATGACCACAGCTCAAAGATGGTCCTTAAAAAAAAAATGTTATTTTTCCACAGAAAGCAGTCTCCAAAGATACTTTCACTATTTTTTTTTCTGAACAATGTGTGCAAACACAAGCATTTAAATATGTCTCAAAACCCAATATAAGATTAAGGGCCAAAAATTGTTTCTTCTTGTACTATTTTTTTAAGCGCTCCACCCTGTGACCTCTCCGACTTCTTCCAGGTCCAGCTTACTGTCATCAACTCCAGTTACATAGTTTTACCATTGCTTCAAGAAAGAGTGTCAAGTCCACAGTCCTTTATAAACCCTTATGTTGGGTTAAAGGAAAATACTGGAACACTTGTTTTTGCCACCTTCCTGGGTGGGTGAGCGTCCATAAACTAAAGAACTAATCCATATCAAGCGCAAAGGTCAACAGACATTCTGCCTTCTGATGTACTACCGGAGGCTGAGACTCTCTCGTACTAAACCTTCATTGCCTTGGAAACGGAGGACTTGTTCTCCGACACCCTGCGCAGGAGGCTGAGCGGGTAGGAGAGGAGTGGGCCTTGGGGGTGCGAGGAGGCATTAGCGCGCTCAAGCAGGCACTCTCAGGCTGAGGGAAGTTGCCCAACCTCTCTGCGCCCAGGGTTCCCGTCTACAGGGAAGGAAAGATGAAAAGAGGAAGGCTTGGGGTGCTCGGGGTGGTTACGGCCGCTCTGAACGCCACAACTTCTCCTACAGCCTTGAGTACCAGACAGCAAAGGGGGTGCTGACCTCCAAGTCGCGGCGAGAGCGGATCGGTCGGCAGAGCGCAGCCTCTGAGCACGGGCAGTCCCCGGCCGAGAGCCGCGCCAGCAGCGGCACCAACAGCAGAGAGAGTCCGGGGACGTAGCGTAGCGCCATGCCGGGGCTGGAGGCTGCAGGGAAGACAGCTCCTGGGGGGCGGGGCCCGTGGTTGGAGGGGCGGGACTTGCTGCAGAACAACTGCGCGATTGGGCCCTGCGGCCGGATAGGTGGGCCTTAAAGGGCGGGGCCTGTGCTGGACGTTGGAGAGGCGGGGCTTGCTGCCGAGTGGATGGGGGCCTAGTGCTCTCCGCTGGGAGCGCAACTTAACTAAAAGACGCAGCGTAGTCCCCCCACCTCCCTCCACTCCAATGCGTGGACGGGCCGGGGCTCTATCATGTTTATCCTCTCCATCATTCTGGCTCCACACCATGCCATGGTTGTGTGGTCCAAAGTTTTCTGCTCATTCTTCTTAAAACTGTCTTAGAACACTTGCGTAGTATTGCTCCCCTCCAGTGCACCCCTGCCTGAGGTTCGGCCCAATGATTGGCTTGTGGTAAACAGTAAGTGTACTGAGAGACTCCGAGAGCACCTGTTTTCTTTTTAAGACTCGGATTCGATCTGTTTGACACCCTTCTAGGCATTCTTTTCCAATTCCCTATACAGCATGTTAAAAAAAAATGTAAAGTAGATGGAGCGATATTATTGTCAGATATTACCAGATGTTTGGCTAAGTGGGTACTGTGATTTCCAGCATAAAATAAGGTGGATTTAAAGATAAACTCCGTGTAGTGACCTTGCATGAGAGTTACTACTTCATGAAAACCCTTCCCTTTGCTGTTAGAACAACGCGACAGCGGAGTTCCAGCAGGCTCATCAGGTCCTGGGGTGTGGCCTGGATTGCTCTGCTTAGCTAGAGCAGTGAACACTAGAACAGTTTGAAAATTACTGCGATTCCTTGGGGATTCTCCTGTTTAGGTATCAACAGGAATAAACGTTCTCTTTATGGCTATAAAGGAAACTGAATGTCATTAAACTCCTAACAACTAAAACACCAATTATAGCATATGAATTTAAATTTATTGTAAACCCCCTAAACACCAATAAAAATTTAAGTGATATAAATTTTTCCCAGAACCAAAATGTTATCAAAAATAAAGACTGCTTTGAGCTCTCTCAGAAGATAACTAGAAACAGAATAAATTAATATATTTCTAGTCTTTGCAGATTGGAAAGGCTGGAACCCAGATCTGCTTTCCTGTCTTAGTTTCTCTGCCTGTTGCAGCGATTAAAAGGAAACCTAGGACAGTTTGGTTGTTTAGAACCATGAGCAAACAAACAAACAAGCAAACAAGTCTACTATGGCAATGAAGTCAAGGCAACAGGATCTTGAAGCAGCTGGTCACCCTCAGAAAGCTGGGTGAACGCAGCAGGCGCTGAGCTAGCCTTCCCCTTTATAATGAAGTCTAGGAGCTACCCCAGAAGATGGTGCAGCCCACAGTGGCAGAGTCTCCACAACACGCTGAACTTCCCCCACCAGAAGTAAGCCTGGAGGCTTGTCTCCTCGATTATCCTAGAGCAGTCAGGGGGACAGTTGACACTATCACATTCCATCATTTTGAAGTCTTCTTGAGGGATGCAGGAGCAGCATTCTTCAGTCTCCTGCGATGAGTGTGGACTTTTGCTCCACTACTTCTCTCACTGCTGATATGCATTTGAATCCTAACCCATTCATCAGAGTAGTAATCATGCAAAGTAGGCATGCTTTTCAGCTTCATTTTACAGTGAAGCTAAATCATCGGTGGATGGTCCAAGGCACAGATGATACTAAATGTAAAGCAGGGATTTGACCTGAGCTTGCCTTAGCAGGTACTCTTGTTTTTCAGTATTTTTCTATCTCAAACCTGATTTGTGCCTTAAGGGTTGATTGTTGCTTGAAGCTCCAAGTCAGTGATCTAACAATGATGCCAAGTAGTCTCCATTTTCCATCACCTGGCCTTTGAGCAGGTAGTCAGCCTGCTCAGGTAAAACTGCACAGCATCTCAGGGCCACAGCATCTCCATTTTTAATGGTAATCTCTACTTGTTAGGTAAGTGTACAGACCATTTTGCAGAGGTAGAGGAAATAGCATTAGCGTGATGGTTAAAACAGGCATAAAGGCTGCAGTACACGTCATTGTTGTAGAAAACATAAAACTAATAATGTTTATTATTAAAAGCCAATAATTATGGTGGTTTTATTTAACCTGCTATCAAATCAATAAAAGACACAGACACCTGTTGTATTTAAATAAGCTTTGTTTCACCTGGGGCTGGACAGATATTACCCCCTAGTCTACCTTGATACCTCTCAGCCCCACATCCCATACCATTTGGCTTAATCATTCCTATCTGGACTGCTTCCCATTTGTTATCTCCATAAATACTTTCACATGCTTTCTATCTGGGCTGTGCCTCTCCACAGAGGATCACTCCTCCCAACCCACACGGTTCTTTACCTCTCCCAGAGATTTTCTTTCTTCTTTCCTCTCCCTGTCTCTCTCTTTCCTGTGATCCTTCTCTCCTCAAACTTTGGCCATACCTACCTCATTTCTGCCCTGCCCAGGTGAATAGGCATTTATTCAGCCAATCAGGGATAATTTGGAGGTATCACAAACATCATTTTGGTATGTGAGTGTCTGCTCGTAAAAGACAGCCAGCAGACCACAGGAAGCAAAATAACTCACAAACACAAAGCACCAGGCCCTGCTGTTACAGGTCATGATAGCTTCTAGAATCCCTCAGGCCGTCATTACCTATCTTTGAACAAGATCTCTGGAAGTCCCGCCTCACATTCATCTTTACCTTCCATAGGGGTAGGTTTCAAAGTTGGGAACTGTGTTGCATGTCATCAATACCAGCACCCAGGAAGCAGAGGCAAGCACACTGCTGTTGAGTTCAAAGCCAACCTGGTCCACACAGTGAATTCCAGGACAGCCAGAGCTACACAGTGCAACCCTGTCTTAAAAAAAAAAAAGAAAGAAAAAGACAATAGGTTTCAGCTCTTGCCTGGCTCTTCCAGAATGCGCTTAGCATCTTATTAAGCAACATAGCCTTTTAAAGAAAACTAATAACTGCAGATAATTTCCTACCCTTGGGCTGGAAACTGTTTTATTATTCCTGCCTCTTTATCTCGGGAAGTTCCAGGAAACAGTTTTCTGTCTTCCGTAAGGTACCTTCACATATTTGAACACAGCCAAAAATTTCCTCCTGATTCCCAAATCTTTTCTCTTCTAGCTAAATAAATCAGCTTCCATCACTAGACCCAGACCTAAGCAGTTTTCTGACTCACCACCCACTCGAAGCTCTTTTGAGGTGCTTTGCAGACAGACTCTGGCACTTATGGCCACACACGAGCAGGCCTATGCATCATAGAGCCTAACAGTTACCTTCAGGAGCAGATGTGCCTTCATGCCTGTCACATCCCTGTGGCTAACTGACCGCCAGTAAAGCCTATCAATGTTGGTTTAGTAGGAAACACAAAACCCATTCTCATTCCCCCTTTACTAATGCAGCAAAGTTCACTTGTTTCACATTTATCCTGTAAAACTGCGTCTTACAGAGCCAGTCCATCCTGGACGCAAAGACCCAGAGACCTTGCACCTTTCATGTATTTCAAGTTGAGAAGCTTAGAACTCAATCTGCAAACATAATGCTTGTCAGTGTCTTTTATTGGCATGACAATCATTACTGAAAAGAAATCTGTTTTCTACCTGCTGCATGATGGAAACCAACAGAGGCTGAGGCTGTCTTGTTGGCCAGGTCTCTCTATTAGCATGCCAAGACTGACTGCACTGAAAAGCAGGTAGAAGCCTTCTTTTCAGCTCATCTTTAGCACTTTCTACCACAGCCCACACACGGAGATGGCCACAATATTGTGTGATTAGCTTACTAAGGTGGCAATAACTGTCCTAAGCCAGAATGAAATAATAACAATGTATTTATTATTCTATAATTCTAGTTGTCCAAAAACAAGATATAAAACAAAACAAGGTGAGTTCTTTCCAAAGGCTATGACAGAAATCTGTTCTAGCCTTGCTTTCTGGCTTATAGTCATCTTCGTGTTCACACAATATTTTGTATATTGATGGAGGTTGGTCTGATGAAGCTAAGTTGCCTTTGTCAGATGTTTTGTCACAGCAAGGAATAGTTACTGACCCATTTACTTTTTAAAAATTTGCTCCTAAACTACAGAGAACTACAAGTCTCACTCTGCAGAAAGTGCTTGAGGAGAAAGCTCTCTTCTCCGCAGCACAGGTACCAGGCAAACCCAGCTAGAGTTAGGAAGCAGGAGTGCCAGGGCATCTCTGCCCTTTCTGCCATCAGCACTGTGCACAAAGGGCCTCATTTCAGTCACTTTTCCCAGGTCAGAGAGCAAGGTCAGGCAGACTGTTTTCTGCAAGAGCTGAGGAAGATGGAAACTAGGAGGAGAGTTTTGCCAATTTCCAAATCTCCCTGAGAATAATTGCTGTGACTCTGAACTGAAGTAATGAAGTTAACCTGTAGGTTCAGTCCGAAGCACATGGGGTCCAGTGGGATTTGAATTACCATCCCGGCTCCTTCAGGAGTGATGAGATCCAGGCCCTTAGAGGACTACTGGAGAGGATTGTTTTCTAAGAACCACCTTGGTTCCCAATTTTCTCCACTAGACCAATTTCTCTAGGCCATGTCTGTGTGTAGGACACACATCTTGTGTGCTAGCAGTTAGACCACACTTTTACTTTCAAAAACAGGGAATGAAATAAAATTGTGTGGGAATGAGAATGGGGATAAACTGGGAGTTTCCACCTAATATCACATTGGTAAATAATCAATTCATAAACTTTAACACTACAATGTAATTAATTTCTTGCCTCAAAAATGTAGGTGGGAACTACTGACAGATTCTATCATATATGTTTCCTCAAAGATTGAAACATTCTATCTTGCAAGGAAAGCTCAATCAGGAAGTCTAAACAATTCAAATTGCTTCAGGAAGTCCCTGAAACTGACCAGATTCACTAGGCCCCTCCCTGCCACTGTAAGCAATAAAAGCTATGAGTCCTCCTCAGATGAACTGAAGTTAAGCTACAAAGATGACTCCCAGACTATACCAGCTGCCTGGAGGAAGCAGAAATCAGCCCAGCTGCCTGGAAGAGGTTTAGACCAACTGAGGAACTACTTGGAAGAGACTCTCCAACCTGCTGAGCTGCCTGCAGGCTGTGCAGTGTGCTCCAGGTTCCCTGGTGAGCTGTCACCCACGCTGAGGTGGGCTTTGGTGATACAGCCATGATTCAGTCATTTCTGCTAGATCTAAGTAACTCCTCACCCCTACTCCTGGAACCCCAATAAACTCACTGGTTCACCACGCTGGACTTTGGTGGTAAACATACTTGGGTCTGTCATGGGCTCCCTATTTGGGTTAAGTTGACATTGTGTTACATCTCTCTCCAGGAAAGGTTCTGTTAACAGAACAGGTTCACAGCACCAGGTTTCTGCTGGTCTAGGGGGCTATAGTCTGCCGTGGTCACTTCTGCAGCTCTTGTTCTTACCTCCTTTGCTCTATATCCTTCTTGCTTTGCTCAATACACTGATGCTTTTATAGTGAACTGTTACGTGAGTTGCCAAATTCAGTTTTTCTGCATATGAGTTCCAATTAGGTTTCTGTCAGTTACATACAGAATCAAGCCCGAGTTTCTTGTGTTGGGGCTGACCAGCACTGATGACCCTGAGAGATCAATACAGCAGAGAAGTGATGACCTGGTCAGACATCCATCTGAAAAAAAAGGCACCTGTGGCTGCATTCCTGTGACCATACCTAGTGCTGCACTAACACAGCTGTTCTCTCAGACACTGACTGCTTCCATGCTAGGATGACAAGTGCTTGTATAATTATAGTGGAGCCCAGGTGCTGCCACACAAAAAGTTATCCATGACTTATTATACAGTGCGGTAGGAAAGACAGCAAGGACCCAAGTTTACCAGCCATACAATGGGCAGCTCACAACCACCCACAAACCCCCAGCTCCAGGGAGCCCAACACCCTCTTTTGGCCTCTGTGCACACCACATGCACCTAGCTCCAAACTACGAGAATCTGAATGAAATGGCTGCTTCCTGCATGTTAGGTGGTTAAGAAATACAAGCCCACTGTAATGATCACACTTTACCTGGAGAAAGACTCAACACTGCATTATTGGGTTATGGCTTCTAAACGGGGACACACCGGAGAGTGACATAAAATCCGAGGGTAAATGGCGCTATTAAGTGGGTGTGGGTGTGGCTCAGGATGCACGGTAGCCTGGAGCAAGAGGAAAATGTCTGCGATGGCTTTGTGCAGCTTGCTTCCGCTGCGGAGCTGCCAGTGTCGCTGGCGGTTCCCAGCATCACACAATGTGTGTGGAAACAAAGGCAAGGTTTGCATTACGCTTAAATTATCCCCTTATATTTCATTTGAATTGGTACAAATTTCTGTGGTTTTGTTGTTTTTCATTGCATGTATAAACAACTTAAAGAACTACATATTAGAACACATTACAATTTGCTTCTCTCTCAGGAACTACCAGTGTCTGAGGCAGGACTCAGAAGAACTAGTTCTGGGCAAGGAGCTTAACTGAGAACTCAGATTGGAGCTGCTTGGAGAAGGCATGTAACATACACAATTTGACCACTTTGTCACAGCTGAGGCCTGTGGTACCAGCCCAGTCAGACAGCCCCCATCACCATCAAAACTCTTCCAAAGTTTGGGGCAATCTGTAGCCATCAGACAGAGCCATAGCAAGGAGACGTTATGGCATGACTTGGAATCTACAGAGTGAGGCCACCCTGTCCAGAAGAGATTCTGGAGTCGATAGGACTGTCGTTGCAGGAGGTCACATACAAGCCACCGTGTTCGGGAATGTTACCCTTGTCTCTGGTCCTTACTGCCAAGTCCAGAGTTCACCTCAGATTTACCAGTGTTTGCTGTACAGGAGGAGCTTAACTTGGAAGCACTTATGAATCATGTCCTGCACCAAGAGCTTTCCTACTCACAAAAATGAGCAAGTGCTGTAGAAAGAGGAGCTTTCAAATGCCAGTAAACCATTTCTGTTTACTTTCTAGAACAATGTGCCAAAGCACTGTGGCCAGACACTGGATTTCTGCTTTACTTGAGGCGTTTCCAGTGAAATTTTGTTTGAAAAGTTTAATTTTCCTAACATCAAATAACGAAGATTTTATCAAGTATATGTTTCTTTGCTTAAAAAGAAAAAAATTAAAAAAAGGGGGATCTTTTACCTTTCACGAAAAGGGACTTCTCAAGATAGAAGAAAAATGCTTAAGAACTGCTACTGGTCCACACAGCGTGAGAAGCGCCCCTCCGTGAACCTCTGCACCGAGCGAACACTGGACATGCAGGCTTCCCCAGAGTCCTGCACGCTACAGGGACTGTAGCCACGTACAGTGAGCTAGAGCCTGGGGTCGGTGGTCCCAGGGTTAGGTGCCACTGTCACTAGTTCTGTGACCCTACATTGCCATTTAACACAAGCTGTTTATTAAACCTCAAAAGAAGGGTGTTAGTATCCTATTAAAAGAGCCAAAACAAACGAGTTCTGTACACTGGATTTGAAAAACTAAACCATTAATACCATTTAAACATTTTTAAATCTATTATGAAAAAGATCTTAAAATAAACATTTCTCTCAAAGACAAAGACTATCCGAAGTTTCTATAATCACAGCAAATTCACTGCCCAATTGTGCAGTGGATGAAATGCCAGCACAGGCTGCATTCCAGAGCAGACTGTCAAGCTCTCCAGACAGCTCCGTACCCATCAGGCTGCAGGTAAAGGGCCTGCCTTTTGGGTCTGGACCTGAGGCAGATCCCACACCACCCACCAGTCTGCTCTTTCTGATCTGACAAAGCTGGGACCACATGCTCTCCCTGACTGTGCCTGGGCCACAGAGACTTGCAGGACTTGGAGCCTTTTCTGTGACAGGGTGTAACTTTTATTATGTGGATTGTGATCTTCTCTACCTAAACCTCTGCAGAGTCAAGCAGGGACACATAGCAGGACCCACTGAGACCAAAAGATTAAAAATTAGCAGCTATTATTAAGATACAGTTGCTAGGAAACTGGCCCATCCCCCTAGGGAGGGACACCAGGTCACTACGGTCTGCAGACCTTCCAATAGGCAATCAATTCAAAATGTAGCATTTTGACCAATAGATGCTTGCCAGGCAGGAATTGCCCCTGCCTTGGGCATGCTGGGATGGACCAGAATCTTTAAATCACTCAACTAACCTGAGCACGGGGCGCTCGGTTCCCACCGCCTCATCGGTGAGGAGTGTGGGCCCAAGCTGCAGCTTGTAATTTACAATAAAAAGAACCTCATGTACTTACAGTGGAGTCTGTTTATTCCTGGTCTTTTGGGGTTCGTGAACTGGGCAGAACACCACCATGCCAGAAGGCAGAGCTTTAGAACTAAGGCCAGGGCCTCTCACTGTCCCTTCTAATGAGGGTGTGTGCTGCCTAATTAAATCCACCAATGTTTACAACTTCCCGGCAGATCTTATGCCTGCTGCTGGTTAAACGGTTAAACGGTAGGCTTGATACAGAGAAGAGATTCCGAAGCTGCTGCAGTGAACGCTGCTGAGTCTCTATGTGCCACCGGAATGGCAGGTATTTCCTGAGACCTTTGAGATGCATTATTCCTAAGGGTTCACAGAAATAAAAGCAACTAGTCAACTGGTGGTTTTAGAGCAAATCATTTAATGAATAGTCCATTCCATTCTAATTTACATTCAGCCCTCCAGGAGGAAACATCAACAAACACTCAATTTACAAAAAGAAAAAAAAAAAAAAAGACTGAAATCACCTATTTCATGATCCTCACCTACATGCTCACGCCTTTTCTCTTATCATTTCTCCTCTATGGGGAGAAGACCTTATCTGCTCTGCATATCAGCGTCTGTGAAAAACAAACTCTGCGAAGCAGTAAGTGCGCTCCACAGCACATCTCACAGAAAGCCCTGGTGGGCTCGCTTGAAAGCCGAGCACTGTAGTAAATGGGCGAGGAGACCTGGAACAGCCCAGACGTGACTAACCTAACAGGTCATACAGCTGGCATTCAGTTCGGGATTCTCAACCATGGGCAGTGTGCCCATCCCCCATCTCCTGTCCTCTGGGACTGACAGGACAAACCCAGCAAGCACAAACACTGGGCAGTGTATTGACTGAAGTTCCAAGAACATGTCCTCCACAGGTATAAATACTTGGCAGATTTTTTACAGCAGGACAACCACAGGAGGCCTGTGCTAACTCACAGTGCTCCAAGCCCCCACACTTCGGAAGCCTCTGCTGGGGTCCCAAGGCCTTTCACACTGCCCTACCATAGGGGGGGAGGGTTAAAACTTGATTTTAGGCGCTGTTCACATCATGCACTACAGAACACTACAAGCCTTTGGGCAATCCTGCTTAGGGTTCCTAGGCTAGGAACCACAGAGTCATTCCCAAACAACATACTGTATTTCAGTAAACAACAAGGCAAACAACTTTGGGTAGCTAGTTCTGGGAACCTAAGTAATTTAATATATTGCTTCTGTAAGAAAATACTCCTTTCTTAAATCTTAAGTCTTGATTTCTTCTGTCACTGGTCTTTCTATTGAGTTTCTAGTCACCGTAAATAAGTTATTTAATAGTAGGAAACTATCTTAGGTTTTTATTGCCATTTTTAGGCTTTGAAAATTCAAAATGAGCATGTTCAGTATGTACAGACCAACTTGAGGTACAAAGTTTCAGATTTCCATATTGATAAATAGGAAAGCATGTAAGATTACCAGGAGGCTTTTGATTGAAAAGATACTGGCATGACTGAGTCATGAAGACCAGCATGACTGTGTTGGCTGCACATTGCAAATGTCTGAAAAAGAAGAGACACAAAATCCCAGGAGCTTTCCTGTGGACGCATGCTTTCCAACACAGCAGCACCTGACTGTCTCGGCAGATGATTAGGGATCATTTTAGAACCGGAATGGGCAGCAAAACAAGGGCTGATGCACAGCTTCTGGAAGATCTGTGCACATTCCTAAAGGGACCTGGCTTTCTTCCATGGCTCCCTTCACACTTCAGAGTCTCAGGGATGCCTTTGCAGTATGAAAATTCAGCCCACACTGCGATGCAACCACAGCAAAACAGCAGGTGCTCCTTTCCAGAAAACCCTCCTCATGCAGAGCAGCACAGTTTTCATGAAAACCAGGAATGTTTGTATCTGGCAAAGTCTGTCACAGAGACAGCCCCTGTGGGAACGTGGGAAAAAATCATCAGTGACTACTTCAGAACACTGATTGCCTTTCTTCAACAGCAAGTAATGATACGCCAGCTGCGTTTCCTCCTCTGGACCACAGCAGTATCTCTGAAATGTCCAAGTTTAAAGAGCAAGGAAGTGCCCCTGCACTGGCTCAGGGTAGCAACGCACACTCAAGAGCTAGCTCCTAGGACTGCGAGCGTGGCAAGGACATTTACTCAGCAGCAATTCTCCTCAGGTGGTGCTATCGTACCTGCCCCTGATAAATGGCAGCTTCAGCATAACCCACGGTCACACAGTAAATGGACAACACAAGGTTTCTCTTTTGGTAGCATGATGAATTTAATGCAAGAGCCACAACAGGGGCAAGGAAAGAGAAAGGCAGACGGGACTAACCTGCATGATCGAGCAAGGACTTGAATAGGCGTCTATGGGCAGACAAGTAGGGTGAGGCACTTAAAAGCTTTTGGATGAAAATCCATCCAGGAGAAGCCTGGGCCTAGGTCTACATTTATTATTGTTGTCATTACTATTAATAGTAACATAGTTCCCATGAAGAAACATGCAGCAGAAACAACAGACACAAAAGAGCTGAAGATTGTTCTGAAAATGAACGCGACACAGGCGTGTCGAGTGTCACATCGCAATTATAAAAGTCAATGTTTTACACTGTCTCATTCTTTACTAGTAGTATCTAGTTGAAAACGTCTTAATTACAAAAGTATTGGCAATGAAATAAAGCCCTAGCTGGTACAGATATTCCTGCACTGGCACCCATTTGGTGAGGAAAATATCACCATCTGGCTCTCTTAAATATCCGTTATCATCCAAATAGCTTAAACCAATGCTCTTATATTGTTATTCAAAGACACTTTTGTCTCTCCCCCATTCCTCCATAGTCAATATTCCTCTTAGAAATTATAGCATTCACATATATAAAATAAAATATAATGTTTTAAAAATCTCAAAAATGTAATGTTAGTAGATCTAATTATCTGAACTCAGCTTTCACGACGTGGCTTTGAATTCTTATTTCCCAGATGGCTTAAAAATAACATCGTAACTGTCACGTGGCAGTGGTCCTAATACATCTGTAAACACAGTGCCACTGGAACCTTTTTATGGCATGAAGACTATACTCAAGCATTGTGTGAAATGTTTAAACTTTAAAGCCTCTTAACATAATCACGTATATATGTACAGACATAAATTTCACTTTTGTAAAACATATGAAAGAGGTAATCCCAAAATCACACTAAACATAATAAATATAGAACTTGCTTTGTTAAAAATCTACAGTATACATTCAAGTAAAGGCTAAACTTCCAATGCCAACCATATTTGGGACAGAAATTTAAAGTTTACAATAATCAGTCCCCTAAAAGTGCTATTTTCAGTACCTGGAAGAGGAGAGCATCCTAGCGCTTCTGTTTCCATCCAACGCCACACATCCCTCTAGTCACAGAGCCAAAGGCTTCTGTTACCGACACACACCAAAGCTTTTGCATCCTTTTAAATAGTCAGCGTTTCAGCTCTTTGGGGGAAGACAGGGAGTCCAGACAAACAACTCAGACCATCTTAGGTTAGATGACTGACTTTATGACACACCCTGTTTTAACTCAGTGTGAACTCTGACACACACTTCAGTGAAAACACCACAGCCCGTGCACCTAAGGTAAGTCATCTCTCTCCACGTGAGAGTTTGTATAGGTTGAGGAGCATCCACTGTAGCAACCTTCCCGGGAGCTGGGCCTGGACACCACACTCCACTTCTGATTTGTACACTCGCTTCCAGCTTCATTTGGTTTAGTTTCTCCAGGAGTTATAGTCAGTACACTGATTGAACTGTTGGGAAAAAATTAGGTAAATCTTAGTAACTAATTATGCTCTTTGCTTATCGTTTAGAGATGTCCCTGAATGCCTCAGTCTGACTTCCCCATGTCTGTACTAACAGTATGTGTTGGGAAACCTCGGGGGAAGGCAGGGTGCACGAGAACCGCTCCACGCGTGACCTCCACCTTCCCACATTCGTCAGCACTGAGCAGCAAGTCCTCCCGCTGCAGCTCCAGGTCCACTCCCATATCACCTAAGGTAGCGTACTGGCTGTGCGTTCCCACTGTGGCCCAGCTCCAAGGAAGCATCTCTCACCTCAGCTTCAACAGTGACTTCTGACTGGCTCTTCTAGCATTCAGTACTGACTCCATCACCTGCTCCCAGACAAATGTGGAGTACTTTTTTTAAAGCTCATGTTTTTCGTTTCCCTCCTCCTGTTTAATGTTCTCTGATATTTAGACCACTGACCCCCAAAAAAGACTAAATTATCTTACATAAATATATATGTATAAATGAGTTTCCTAAGAATAAGCTGTTTTACTACTTTCATCTTGGACAGAAATCTTCTTTATCAACCATGAGGAACTGTTTTTTCTTGGCTCTTTGCCCTTCAATACTGGGGAGATGGGCATACCAAAGAAACAAAGTAGGAACTCAGAAAAACTATCAAAATGGCATTCTTCAGTATGATTACAGTACTTAGATTTTTCAGTGATTCCTGACATAATTACCCTGGTGTCTCTTTTAAGGCAGGGTCTTGCTCTGTAGCCCTGACTGACTTAGAACTCACCACATACCAAGCTGAGCACAGGGATAGAAGCTGCGCACGCACCACCATGGCTGGCCCCAAGTCTATACTTTAAATGTAAAGTAGAGACACACAGGAGTAGAAACCAGATCCCTTGTTCTCCACTACAGTTCTATATCTAGCACAAAGCCTCACACACTGGCATTACACTGTTAATCCTTTTTAGAAGTATGTGAAAAGATCACTTAAGAAAAAATACCTGTGTTCAGACACACAGGAGTGCGTCTGGCAAAAGTCTGAAGTAGAAGGTGAAGCAGGAAGAGATTTAGTCAGTTTTGATGTGCAAGCTGGCACCCCATTAGCCACGCCATGTGGCTTCTTTTGCCGTGGTCGTGAGCGCTCTGGTAGATTGTCTGGATCAGAACCTGGTTTTTATAAGTCAGAGAAAGAGTGGGCACAAGGTAAATCATCAAACACAAGGAAGACAGTCAACCAGGATAAAATCATTTGTAATTTGGAGTGGGATTTGAGAAATAACAATTTAACCACCGTCTCTATCACATATTCTGTAAATAAAAGGAGCTAGCTTGAAAAAGGTCCACTTCTAAGCTCACAAGTTTTCAAAAGCATGGCATTATGATACACTCACAAGAACACTTTTCATGCATGGCTCTCCTACGAGCTCGACTGTGACTTCAGTGCCAGGAAGTGGATTTTGGGGGCCTGGGATACAGCTCTTAGGCAGAGTGGTAGCCTACCATGGGTTGAGTTCCTGGGTCTGATTACCAGCACCTCAACACAGGCAGGGATTTAAGATTAAAAGCAGAAAAAAACCACACAGACTGTGTCTTCAGCACCGCAGGCAGACAGATCATTCTGGGCACAGAGGCTGCTCACGCACCTCTGTGCCTGTGAACAGTCACACAGACACTTTGTGAGCACTTACTTCCTGAGAAGGCACTGAAAAGTTTCACATTTTCTGAGTTCTGGTGGTCAAAGGTCGTCATGTTTAGAAACTGCTGCTTTAACCAGCTGGCTCGCTCTTCCTCGAATGCCTTTCTCTAGGATGAAAAGCAAACGCAATTACTCAACTGTCATTTCCAACTTCTCCAGCTGTTTCCTCTCTGGCCACCTGTATTTTTCTTATATGAAATACTTGCTTAGAAACTAAAAAACTCAAGAAAATTATGTTTGAAAAAAAATTGGAAAAAAATAAAAAAATAAAAATTGGGGGCTGGAAAGATGGTACAATGGTTAAGAGCACTTGTTGCTCTTACAGAGGACCTGGGTTCAATTCCCAGCACATACATGACGGTTCACAACAGTCTGTAATGCCAGTTCCAAGGAATGCAATACCCTCTTTTCTGGCCCTGAGGGTACTAGGCACACATGCAGTGCACAGACATACATGTGGTGCAGAGACATACATTCAGGTAAAACATCCACATACATAAAATGATACTTTTAAAATAATTTGAATACTAGAAAAGCATAGATTTACTTAGGCCAACAATTACTGGGTTTCACATGGACAGCTTATTAGCAGAACTTTTGAAGACAAAGAACACACAACCATAACTGACATCAGAAAATACCCTCGTTCCTAAATCAGTCACTTGGAAATGAACTTTTGACTACATGGGGCATTTCTTTGTCCTCTAGCCATCTGCCAGTGGTCATTGCCACTGAGGCACAAAAGGCAACACAAATCATTCAAGAACCTCGTGATCAGGTGAGGGCTTTCTCACACCAGGGCTCTCCTCTCCAAGCACACAGGTGCTCAGGCAGGCACAGGTAGTACAGGGCGCATGAAAAAGAGTTTGCTGCCTGAGGAAGATGACTACTGAGTCAGTGTTGGCACCTTAACATACCCAACACCGAGTCTTCCACTCACAAAGGTGTGTATGAAGCCAGGTATCACCAGACAGCTAGGAAAACCAATGGAAGAAGAGGAAGAAAGGCCCAGATATAAGCTGATCACACACAATGATGTTTCAAGAGTTCTGAAAATGTCACACATCAGACTCATAAATTCATGCAAAACAATAATAGTGCATAAAGAAAAGGGAAACCATGTGCATTAGAAAAAATAAAACAAAAAACAAATTCTAAAACAGGAAGCCAGTGACTGAAGTTAATAATAAAACTGATCCTAAGGACAGCTGAAGAATACAAGAGAATGCCCAGACCTTAGACCTCAGCGTCAGCACTGACAAGGCCTGAGGGCCAGGCACTGTCTAATAACACGGGGAACCAAGCAGAAGAAAACGCCTCTAAGTGAAGATAATACTCTTCCAGATGAAAAAAGTAAGATATATCCTGAAAACATGAGAAACTATGAGAATCCCATCAACTTCCACATGATCTACCAAATGATCTACAAAGTGACCTAGGCTAGATATGGCCTCAACAAAAACAACAAAAACTAAAATGAGTAATTCTTCAGTTTTTGAGGTGAAAGCTAAAAGTTAAACACACAGCGAAGCAATCTGATATGGTTTTAGATACTGCAGTGTTCAGAAGATTAGCGCTATGCAGTGCTTCTGTTTACAAGGGGAACCGAAGGCGGTAACACAGACTTTACAAAAAAAGCTGTAAACCACACAGAACAGGGTCTGACTCAGCAAAAGACCATGGAAATACTGGCATGATACAGCTTTCCTGGCTAGACAAGTCAGGGCTGAGACTGCCGTTAGATGGCAGAAGGTACCTTGAATATATGAAGCTCTGGGTTCAAAGCCCTGTCATTTGTGTTCAAATGCATTATTTGTTTATAGAGTAATCTCTATATAATCAATCATATTATCAACATTATTTTCTGGCTTTTAATTTTTAGGCCTCAACTTAAGATAAACCACTGTATTTATACTTATTTTATGCTATGGGGCAGAATATAAAAGTAGTAGCAGTGGACAACGAAAAAAAATAATCTCATAAAACTGCAAAGTGAAGGGGCAAGCAAGACATGTCGGAAAAAGCTGCACAAGGATTTCTGCTTGACATGGGGGCTCTTGCCTTTAATCACCACACTCAGGAGGCAGATCTCTCTGAGTTCAGGGCCAATTCTATAATGGCAAGTTCCAGACCAGCAAAGGCTACACAGAGAGATTCTGTCCTACCAAAAAAATCAAAATAAAATGTCTACTGGTAATTTTTTTCTGAGAATTTTAAGGTCAATCTACAGCATTTTACCTTTTTAAAGATTTACTTTTATTCTGTATGTATGATTGCCCGCAAGTTTGTATGTGTACCACCTGTGTGTCTGGTGCCCATGAAGGCAGGAATTTTAGATCCCCTGAAATGGAGTTACATATGGTTGAGTGCTGGGAACCCAGCCCAGATCCTCTGTGAAAACAGCAATGACTCTTAACCACTGAACCTCCTCACCAGCTCTGAAATGGGATTAAAAGGGTGTGTCACCACACCTATCGTCCAATAGTTTTTTGTTGTTGTTGTTTTTTTAAGCAGTGTTTATGTCTAAGGGATAAAACTGGAGATGAGAAGGACACTGTCTCATTCCATAATGTATTGTATAGGTTGAATTTTAAAACCATGTTGGGACACCTTGTCTTTAATTTTCGAAAGCGCACTATGGAGACAATGTATTGCTGACAGAATGCAACCTGTGGACACAAACGTATATTCGAAGTCCAAGCTGCCAGCTTGGAATGTATACATTCCTCTGAGAGGGCTGGGAAAAAATCTTTTACTGTGCTGTCTTTTCTATTAAACAAGTATGCTCTTGGTATCGTCACATATATAGACAGCGGATCAATGATAGATGCCCAAAAGGAACTGAATATCTAACAGAAGGACATCCATCTGCTCAACCTTCCTTCCAGTTATTCGTAATGTAACAGGCACCAGACTTAACACAACTGACTCCATGATGGAAGTACCATTCAGGCCATAAAACCCAGCACATAGGCAGCCCCACCAGCCAAAATGAAAACAAAGACCTAATCCATCAGAGCCCACAGTACTGCAGAAGTTTCTAAATGTACTAACCTTATTTTCTGACTTCTGGCTAACTGATCTTGTTAACTGAAGTATGCCAGCCCAGGATATGAATTTTGTGCTTAAAAGCTCACCCAGAGACAGACTCAGCAGCACTGCAGTGCTCCCCTCCACCCTGCCCACTGCAGTGCTCCCCTCCACCCCGCCCACTGCAGTGCTCCCCTCCACCCCGCCCACTGCAGTGCTCCCCTCCACCCCGCCCACTGCAGCAGCACTGCAGCGCTCTCCTCCACCCGCCCACTGCAGCAGCAGCACTGCAGCGCTCTCCTCCACCCCGCCCACTGCAGCAGCACTGCAGCGCTCTCCTCCACCCCGCCCACTGCAGCGCTCTCCTCCACCCCGCCCACTGCAGCGCTCTCCTCCACCCCGCCCACTGCAGTGCTCCCCTCCACCCCGCCCACTGCAGCAGCACTGCAGCGCTCTCCTCCACCCCGCCCACTGCAGCAGCACTGCAGCGCTCCCCTCCACCCCCGCCCACTGCAGCGCTCCCCTCCACCCCGCCCACTGCAGCGCTCCCCTCCACCCCCGCCCACTGCAGTGCTCCCCTCCACCCCGCCCACTGCAGCGCTCCCCTCCACCCCGCCCACTGCAGCAGCAGCACTGCAGCGCTCCCCTCCACCCCGCCCACTGCAGCGCTCCCCTCCACCCCGCCCACTGCAGCGCTCCCCTCCACCCCGCCCACTGCAGCGCTCCCCTCCACCCCGCCCACTGCAGCAGCAGCACTGCAGCGCTCCCCTCCACCCCGCCCACTGCAGTGCTCCCCTCCACCCCACCCACTGCAGCAGCACTGCAGCGCTCCCCTCCACCCCGCCCACTGCAGCGCTCCCCTCCACCCCGCCCACTGCAGCAGCAGCACTGCAGCGCTCACCTCCAACCCCAAGCGAATGGCAGCTTCTGTAAAGCTTCGCCTTTCTCTCTCAAAGTTCTTTTTCTGCTCTTTAAAGAGGGACCACTCCTCCTTGAGGCGCTCCTTTTCCTCCAGCAAGTAGCAGTCTCGCAGCAGTGAGGAGGTGTCATCGTCACACGTGGTGGCCAGCTGCTGCTATAAAATGTAAAGCACAGTAAGTCAGGGAACCTACAAGCACAGATTCAAGTCAAAGCAAGGAAGACAGCTAAGGTTTGGCAAGGACATACACTGTGAGAATCAGCCAGCCAATGAGAACTGGCTTTTCCCAAGCGCTGCTTCCCTTGGTAAGACAGCATGACTGCTAGTGCAGAACTCAACTGAAATGGGAAATGCAACTCTACAGATGTCAGTAGATAAAGGAGTAGACACCCAGAAGGCCCAGTGGCAGCATCTGGGCACCGACGTCGTTTACCTGTAAGAGCTGCTGCTGGGCCTTGATCATCTCTTTGCACTGCTGAATCTCTAACTCCAGTTTCTCCGTCTCTTGTTCATGGTCTTGTCGAGAGATGACATCCTCATCATTAAGGCCTTCCAACTGTCCTTTCGAAACTGACAGAACACCAGTGTGCCGGTTACTTTGTTGTCAACTTGACACAAGTTATGGTCATCTAGGAAGATGGTACCTCAACCAAGAAGTCGCCTCCGCCAGACTGATGTGGGCTAGTCTGTGAGGCACTGTCTAGATCGGCAGTTGGTGTGGGAGGGCCCAGCTCACTGTGGTGGGCCACTGCTGTGAAACTGCTCTTGGGCTATATGAGAAAGCAGGCTAGAGGAGCCAGCCAATGAGCAGCGCTCCTCCATGACCTCTGCTCTAGTTCCTGCCCTGACTTCCCTTCCTGATGGTCTGTAAGCTGTACAGTAACATAAACTCTTTATTCCCAAGTTGCTTCTGGTCATGGTGTTTATCAAAGCAATGGAAACCCTAACCAGAACAACCAGAAACTAGACAGGTTTTTATAGCCTCTGTCTGCTCATATTGGTTCTGATCAGACATTAAAAAATCAAAAGACTCTCACAACTTTTGCCTTTGGGCTTCTCACAGGTTTTATAAAAGGAAGTTATTTTCTTTGGCATTTTCCATTTTCATAAAGTGTAGAAAAATTAAATGTTTTAAAGAAAAACAAGTTCTCCAAGTTCTGACAGCTATACAGTTACACAATTTTAGGACTAAGTATGTTTACAAATAAGCAGTTGCCAACATTTAGTTTATAATCCACATTTATTCAAGACTGTCATGAGAGGTTGGTAATGCGCCTTATGAGTCTCTGGTTCTTGCTACCCAGTCTTCAAGAGCAACTGTCTCAGCCACAAAAGAATGCTAACAAAACCACACATTTATAAATTGTTTTTGGTGCTACTTGAAAGAGTGGCACAGTACTACCAACTGTGTGCTTGCACATTCAATCCTGCAAAATTAAGAGTCCGGCCATCTTCTTAATAAACGGGGACAAGAAACGAGTCCATTTCATGCACAGTAATGCTGGAACTATAATGAGAATTGTGCAGTTTTCCCTTTACAACCTGTGGCACTTGCATTAAGATTTGCTGTTCTGATAATGGGAACTTACATTCAATGATATTCCCATCTGCAGGCACACAAACACAATTAAAATAATAAAAATCGATCTTACACAATACAAAATTTAACTTTCCTATTTAAAAGCACGCAGATGCTAATCCATACAAAATGGCTTGCCCTCACACTCCTGAGTTACTCAGTTCCCTACTGAGATGCACAGGGACACAGCCCTGGAGTGCGAGTGACCTCGCTCTCTATGGTTTCTTCTGAAGCCAAGCGCATCTCTCAGTGACTGCAAACCCAGGGGCAAACCAGGCATGGTCTGACCCTCAGAGCAAAAGGGTGAGCCTACGACACTGCCCTCCGTGGACTGGAGAGCAGCAGCCCACTCTGCAGGCCTGGAGAAGTACTTACCTTGGTTATCAAGTTTTTCTACATGACTTTTCAAAATTCTCCACTGTTTTCTGATGCTGTTTGTAAGCTGCTCTCTCACAGTATCACAGGAAAGGCCCCACACACTCTCTCTGCTCAGCTCTCCAGCATCTTCCTCAATATCAGAGATAACCTACAGCACAAGGGAGAACAAACAGAAAGAACAACTATGATGGCTTTCCCCAGGCAGCTGTATCACACTGACAAAATCTATTACCTAACAGCTTGGAAAACAGAAGTTAACATGAAGACACAGAAACTCCCAAATTGAGACAGATCTCTTCAAATCTGAGTGGCAGAGCTGTCTGAGGAGTGACAAGCCCTGTCTGTGCAATGCTGTGTTGGAGGCTGCCACACACTCAATCCTCAAACTGCAAAAGTGTAGAACCCAAGCTTAGAGAAGCAGGCTCAGGGCTACACAGCCAACAGGTAGGACCAAGATCTGAAGTTGGGTCAACTTGTCCCTACATCAGGTGGCTTCACCAAATGACCCTTTTGAGATCATGTACAGAGTCAAACGCTTAGTCCTAGTTCTCCTCGGATCATTGCATAGATGACATGTCTTTTTGTTGTAACATGGAATTACAGGAAAATGTATCAATGTTGAAAAATTACACAGAGAAATAGTACTGCAGTGCAGCCCAACACATCTACACAAAATAGTTCTTATTTGTTCTTAACACCCAAGGGAGGTTGAAACACTTGAATAATTTTAAAAAATGCCTTTCAGGAGAAAAAAGGCAAAAGATTAAAGAAGGGTCATCAGACCCCCTCCCCCAATCATAGACAAATGGGGACGAGTGAACAGCCTGGAGAGCTGGACAGATGCTGTGATTCAGCACTGGGTTACCAAGGTCAGCTCTAAGCAGAGCAGGTAAGTAAAGGCTTGAAGTGTGGCTCTGTGGCTGGCTCTTGCTATCATGAGCTGTCAGGAGCTACAAGCCTGTGACCTGTTTCCAAGTCGCTTAGAATACAGACTGAGCATACATCACCAGAAATGCCTGGGGCTCAGCACTTGGGATTTAAGATGCCTTTGGATTTTGTAATATCTCTCGTCTGTCTGTCTGTCTGTCTGTCTGTGTCCCGACTCCACCGTGTGTATGTGCACATGCATGTATCTTAGATAGATGGGATGTAAGCCTAAACACGAACCCTGTTTTAAATGTACACTGGAGGCACTGGCAGCATCAAAGTTGCAGCTTGTGGAGCAGCTGGACTTCTCTATTTCAGATCATGCTACTACGCCCTCCTTACAGCTTGTTCACAGGCTGGTAAGATGGCTCAGCAGGTAAAGGCACCTGCCACCAACCTGGACGACAGAACTTGATGCCTGGGACCCACAGGCTGTGATGGTGGAAGAAGAAAACTGACTCCCACCAGTTGTCCTCTGATTGCCATACCATCACCCCCAATAAAGTATCTTTTACTTTAAAATAAAAATTTAAAAATTCAAAAATCTTACTAACACACAGGTGTAGACGACACGTGCCTGAAATCCCAGTATTGGGAAGGTAGACATGGAGAGATTTTAAGTTCTGGACCAGCTTAGGCTACATAGCAAGACCCAGACTCAAAACAACAAACAAACAAACAAAGCCAATTACCATGTTTCCCAAAATGGGTACAAATCTACAACAACAAGATTTATAAAACAAACAAACAAACAAACAAACAAACCCATCTAACATGAATCTGGGGTTCATATTTTGACTACTAAGCAAGTAAGCCGAAAAATAAGTGAAACCCAGGAGATACCTAGGACTCAGACACCCTTCTCTGAAAGAAAAGAATGGTAAAATTACTCAATTTTCAAGAGAAAAGGCAGTAGAAACAATCTTTTAACAATGGGAGAAACGCTCTGACTTCCCTTAGCTTCTGAAATGTGAGGGGCTGTTACCACTGGCTGAAGACCAGGAGGAAGGAACTCCTGATTTCTTCCCGCTGAGTAAAGTACAGGCCAACACCCAAGAAACCTCCTAAGTGATGGAACTTACGCTGGTCAAAGTTCACAACTGGCTCAAAGTGAGAGACTTTGGGAGAAAAACCTAAACTTAGAGCAGGTGTTAAGTCAGAGGAGGTATAAGAACACAGTAGCACCCTTGTTCTAAAGTAAAACTGTGAGATATTACATTAACATTCATTACCATATATTGTTGTATTAGTTATTGACACTGATCTTATCGTATTTGGTTTAGAAATCAAGACTTTTTCATAGGTATATACAGGGAAAACAGGACACATAGGATTTGTTTTGGCACTACCTGTTGTTCCAGGCATCTGCTTTGGGACACAAAGAATTGTGTCCAGCATTTTTTAGGCACTATTTAAAAAAAAGGCAAGGAAATATGATGGGCTTCTCAGCTGGACCAACGTAAGAGCCTACAAAACAACCACCTTCTAACACAGGCTTACAGATCCTACTTGGTGACTTGGCTGGCAACACACAAACCCAACAACTGTTACCTTCAGATTCTAATCACTGTGAACACAGTAAAAGCCAGAACTCAAGTTCAAGTTCACATGGCAGGTGCAGAAATCAAGTACCCATTTATTCTGGAAGGGCTGCTCCACAGTCATTCTCTTTGTTTAAGCACCTAACAGCCACCACCTTTGGCACATGTGGTAAACGTTTCCCCGCATGCCTGTCCTTCCCAAAGCACTTCTTGAGAGAACAGTAAGAATCTTAGCTTTGCCTTTTCAAGACCTAGAACGTAACCTGAGCTGCAATGAAGGTGTGGACTGAACGGTTCTTTAGCTCCTGTCTTCGTTAGGGTTTCCACTGCTGTGTAGAGATGCCATGACCGAGGCAACTCTTAACAAAAGAAAACACTTAATTGGGGCTGGCTTCCAGTTTCAGAGGCTGAGTCCTTTATCAGCATGGCAGCGTGCAGGCAGACATGGTGCTGGAGAAGCTGAGAGTGCTACATCATGATCAGAAGGCAGCAGAAGGAGACTGGATGTTTCACACTGGGTGCACAGAGCACGGAGGATCCCAAAGCTCTGCCTACACACTGGCCCTCTTCCTCTGACCAGGCCACAGCTCCTAATAGTGCTACTTCCTATGGCCAAGCATTCAAGCCCATGAATCTAAGGGGCCATATCTATGCAAACCACCACAGTTCCAAAAATGAGAAAAGTTCCCCCATCTGGAAAGTAGACAACACGGCACTGAAGGCTGTGGCTCACAGCACAGAGGATGAGTGCATACTGAATCCAACCCTATTCCTGCCATGTACACTGTGCTAGGAACAATACTGCGCCCGAGGCTGCTCCTGTCTAAGATGGGTATGAAAAAGCACAGTCCAATTATTTTTTTAAACATTATAATGCTGGAAATAATTTCCAGGAGAAATATGAATGAGATGATGCTCATGAGGTACCAGATGATCTGCAGTTTTCCAGGATGTAGGAGATGCACAGGGGCGGGCTGTGGTTGTCACAGTGACTACAGGTGGCAGAGCAGTGACTGTCAGTTCAAAATACCAACAGTGCCGTCACTGAGTCACCCACCCAGGTCTGAGTCGTGTGGGTTAGAGCCGAGGCTGCTGTTGGATAGGAACACTTACGACAGTGCCTGCGCCGTCCTCTGTTTTCTCTCTGGATTTCCTCTGGGGAGAAAGGAGGGAAATCATCTCCTTCTTCATCTGCTGGAGGACTTTCTTCAGCTCCGCGTTCTCTATTAGGAACTGCTTCTGGCGGCATTCATAATCATTCAGCAGGATTTTGTACATTTCATCTTCATTCCTGGGGGAGAAAGTACGGTGTGAAAACACATGGCGACAGCAAACCCTGGCCACACTGTTGGGTTACGTGGCTGTACCTGGCTTCTGTTTTATCAGTCCTCCATGAGCCTCGTTTTCCATCAGCTCGACCCACATAATTTAAAATGTCCATGGCTACAAATATAAGCATAAAACATAATCATTCATCAATCTCTACCATACCTGAGACACCAGGGACGGAAGCTGACCTGGTGCATAGATCAAGACCTTCCCATACCCTGAGATTTGGCAAGTTCTTCAAATGCTAAGCTCACTTCTTTCCTGAATGGGAGAGAGTCCCCTTCAGTCCTTAAGGATAAAGCAATGTAAAAGCACTTAATGGAAGGAGACAGTGTCTGACGCACAGTAGGTACTTGGCTACCTGTCACTATTGACTTCATTATCATTGAGGACAGACCACTGGCCACAGGCTGGCTGCCTGCTCTTGAAAATCAGCCTTCCCTAGCACTCAGCCACAGCCACCTATTTACACTGTTGGAGGACCGTTCCCGACAATGGCAGAGGAAGCAAGCTACACTTATTGTTGGGGTCACTGCAGAGAAGGCTTGCTGTGCCTTATGAGCCACATCATTGCTGTCATCTTCAAAGGACTGAAAGCCCTCAATAGTCTTCTCCAGGTGGATACAGACTCTTTTGGCATAAGGAAAAAACATTATTCAAGTTCTGGAACTAACACGATGAAATCTATCATTTCTGGTTGAGTTTGGGACAAGAAACAGCTACCCAGACCTCAGCCTGCTGCTGCCACCGCTTGATTAACCTAACTCTAAAATCACCCTTCTTGTGACCTTCAGAAGCCACGCTGATGCTCACTACCTCCAGTTCTTTCTATGGAAACCAACGTCTGGCTTACTTATGGACCAGCTCCATATGGTCATGTTAAATAAGTACATGTGTGCTGTTTGAGTGAGAATGGATCCCATGAGCGCTCATATGCTTGAACACTTGGTCCCCAGCTGGTGAAACTCTATGGGAAGGATTAGGAGGTGTGGCCTTGTTAGAAGACCTGTGTCCCTGGGGTTGGGCTTTGATGTTTCAAAAGCCCACAGTCATTACCAGCTGGCTTTTCGCCTCACAGTTTGTCTCAAGCTGTAAGCTCTCAGCTACTGCTCTAGCACCATGCCTGCCAGCTGCCATGCTCCCCAACATGACTACCATGGACTACCCTTTGAAACCGCAAGCCTAACACATTCTTCTCTAAGTTGCCTTGGCCACTCTGTCTTACAGCAACAGAAAAGTAACTAAGGCAACATGTAACTAGTGCAAACCAAAAGGAGAGCCCCCACAAGCCAGTTGTCTCAACTTGCACTTTACATGGAAATACCTAAATTGTGAAGCTAGCCTTACAGGGCAGGAAAACCCTGCACCCTTCCATGCATACTGCCCATGCCTGCGTCACTCCATCACTTGCCAGCGGGCGGGCCTACCTATCTTTTTATCCTTCTTGTTCATGACGAGCTGGTGCAGACGTTCCTTTAGTTTATTGTATTCACGCTCTTTTCTCTTCATATCATGATTATATTGAGTGGCCCGACTGGCTATGATATTTTGTAATTTTTGTACCTAAAAGAAAAAAAAATACTTTCTATCAAACAAGAATTGCTAAACGCACTAAAATTCACAAGTTCAAAAGCCCTAGTAGCCATCTTCCCACATAATAGTTTTTCAGTTCCAAGCGGATTCTTCCTTCCTTATGGAAAGCACCTTAAAAATACTGCCTGAAGGGCAACACTGCTTCGTGGCACAGCGGCTGCCAGCAGGCTGGCGTCATCTCTCCGAGCAGCAACTGCCGGGAGCCTGAGCCCAGGCACTGCTACTCTGACTCCCTCCGCCCTGTGTGTGCTAGGCTAGTGCTGGGCCACACCCCCACACCTCTCGGTGTGAGTCATTGAGTCAGGGTCTCACACAGCTGTGCAGGCTAGCCTTGATTCCCAGTCTTCCTGCCCATCTCCTCAGCAGCTGAGGAACAGGCCTGTGCCTCCTGGCTCAGCTCACAGAGCTCTTCATTGTTTAGAGCCATTCTCAAGCCTGGCCATAGAGTGTGGTTTCTTAACTTACTCCATCCCAAAGACAAACTAGTCAAACTAAAGGTAAGCGACAGGTCAGCTCAAAATTTCCTATGCAGTAACTCAAGAAACACATATATTTATTATTAATTTAACAATTTAATAATATAGTATTAAATATATAATATATATATGGTTTGGTTAGATATTCATTGTCCATTATTAAATACTAGTTAAGTAGGGTTAAAAATAACTATGAATTCATGGGTTTTTTTAAGACTCCTGGGGTTGGAAAGATGGCTCAGTGGTTAAGAGCACTTGTTGCTCTTCCAGAGGAGCTGAGTTCAATTCTCAGCATACACATGGTATTTAAAACAACCTGTAACTCCAGTTCCACGTGAGCCAACACCCTTAGAGGCCTCCACAGGTACCAGCCATGCACATGGTGCAGACATGCAGGCAAAACATCCCCACACATAAAATAAAAGAATAAAATAAAAGAATCCTTCCCGACCTCTTAAAGAATAAAACATTAAAAATAATCATATTTTATAGCTGTTATATGGACAGGGGTCACAACCCAGAGCAGTAGAAACCCAATGGCTTATTCACAGATGCAGTATAAAATAGCACCTACAAAGCACTACCTCCATAATTCCTCATCATCATAGTGCTATCGGCACTAAACTAGAAATCAAAAGTCTAGGCATGCATTAAAACAAAAATCAGAGTGATGACATTTTGAGTTAGAAGTGAAATGTTCAATGTGAACTGTTACATTCTGTGCATCCTAGGCAAGTGCTCTACACTCTAGACATTTGGTCAGGTTGGTTCTTTGACTAAATGAAAAATGGTTACATTTAATATCATGTTAGGGGGAAGGGAACAAACAGTTCGGTATAGAGCACTTGCCTAGCATGTGTGAGGCCCTGGGCAGGCAAAAGCCAGGGAGAGATCGGCAGGCCTTCACTGCAGATGGAGACCTTGCCGCAGCCAAGGTAGGTGGTGAAAGGGATGAGGCATGGAGCCATGCCTCTGTGACAACAGTGCAGACAAAAGGATGCACACTCTACATTCTCTTGTGCTTGAGGAAAAAATGTGTGGTCCCGAGTACATGAAGGACGGTACAGGGGACACTGCCTGTTGCCAGGTATGAACTGATGGCTGTACTGTTGGTATAATGTTCTTTTGGAATGTATACAATTTACCCTGTTCATTCAAATGCTGACTTCTCTACCCTACTATTTGGTTTCAGTCCTGGACATTTTATTGTGATGCTAATTCTAAACATCACCTGTCTCAAGTTTGTGTAAACATGCCACCATTTGTTCTCTGTAATGTCAATAAAACAACCAGCTACAACGCTGAGTAAGTGAGAGACTAGGATGGGACATCCTGGTCCAGAGTGGAGGAGAAGGAAGCGAGGGGGAGGAGTAGGAGAGCAGAGATCGACAGGAGAGGTCTTGGAACCTAAGATATGACTAAAATCAAGTACAATGGGTAAAATCTGAATGGGAGAAAACCATGCAGGCTTGTAGGTTTAGGATGAAGTAATCATTGCCCAGCATTGCGCTCTAGGGTAATTAAATAAATCCCAGTCTCTGTGTGGTGATTTGGGTTTAGGAATAATGGCTGCTTAACTAAAAGATAAATCAATAATAAATATTAATATTCAACAACACTGTACTAGGCAAGAAAATGCGCCCTCTTGGGGCAGGGGCAGAGGACAGGCATGGGATTGTCCACCCGCAATGCCAGTGTGACACAGGATGAATAGACTTACAAGTGAAGCGGCCACTGTGTCTCTTCCTGCAGTGACAGAACACTCACCTCATCTTTCTCACTCTTCAGTAGCTGATGCAAATTCCTGTTTTTGCACTGTAACTGCCTGTCTCTCTCCTGCAGACCAATCAGCTCTCGCCTGGAGGTCTCCAGTTGTTCCTGGAACATGGGATTAGTCACGAGTAAAACTGACAAGTCACAAAATCCCCAGAAGAGCAGCGACAGAGGTCACACTGGGAGCTATAGTCCAACTTCAGAGGCACACTGAATGTTTAAAGCAGTTACTATGAAATTTAATACATAAAACCACATGCCTCATTTCAGCTCGTTTTTATTTTTATTTATGTACAAGAACTGCAACATGGGTCCCTCACAAGGCTCTTCCTCTATGCTGCTGTCACTGAAGTTTCCCAAATTCTCTTTAAGGCTTTTACAGTTTAACAGCACACATTAGAAGACCCGCTCATCTACAAAGATACCTTCATGCTTTGGGGGACGCTTGGCTTTAGGGAACAATAAATGCCACTGAGGGTGAGAAGGCTGGGAACACTATCCCTCACAATACCTGAGGACTTCAAGTCTTAACTCTGAGAAATTAAAAAAAAAAAAATCCTCAAATTCATATACAAGCACAATAGCCCCAAACAGCCAAAGCAATCCTTCGCAGAAAGAAGACAGCTGAAAGTACCATAAAACCTGATTTCAAACTACACAACATGGCCATAGAAACAAAAATACACAGAGCACTGCCATGGAAACAGGCATGAAGGCCAAGGGAATACAACAGAGCACCCAGAAAGAAATCCACACAGCTACAGGCACTTCATTTTGACCACGGTCTAAAAAATAGACATTGGAGAAAACACAGCCTCTTCAGGTAGCTGGGAAAGTAGGACAGACCCCTCATCTCGTCCTCTGTATTAATTCAAGCAGATCAAAAACCTCAGCCTAAGACCACACACTCTGAAGCCGCTGGGAAGGAATGGAGAAAACATTTCAGAGAAGGTTCCGCAAAGATTTGATGAAAGGATTCCAATGACACAGACACTGACCTCAAGAATGGACACGTGAGATTACGTGGGGTCGAAGAGGGTACTCATAGCAGAGGATGCATCAGAGGGTAAAAGACGGAAGAAAGTCTTTGCTAAATACATGTCTGGTAGGGCCTAATACTTACAATCTATAAAGACACTCCAAGTATTAAATACCAAAGCCCCAAACCACTCAATAAATGGACAAACACTTACTAGCTAGTTCTCAAAAGAAAAAAATGGGTGGTAAATATATAAAAAGCATTCAACATTTTTAGCCCTACAGGAAATGAGAATTAAAAACTATAATGAGATTCCACGTCACCCTAGTCAGAGCAGCTAGGGCCTCAAAGAAATAAGCAACTCCAAATACTGGTGAGGACGGGAGGAAAGGCAAGACTCCACACACTGGTAGGCTGAGGCGGCCACCACAGAGATCAGCATGGAGGTTCCTCAAGAACGCAAAAGCAAAAATACCATACAACCCAGCACCCCGCTCCTAAGCTATGTCAGTAGATTCTAAGTCAACACATCCCAGGGCCACCTACTGCAGGCTTATTGCAGCACTGTTCACAGCAGCCAAGCCAGGGGATCAGCCCAGATACAGCAACAGAAGAATGCAGCAAGAAAATGTGACCCAGTGTGCCTGTGAGTGATGGAGTTTTATTCAACTCAGAAAAATGAATTTGTCGTTTTCATAAAATACGTGAAACAAAGAAAACTGTGTTAAGCTAAATAAGCCAGACTTACAACAACAAATACCTTGCTTTCTCTCATATGTGTGAATGGCCTGAAAACAGGTGGACTACAGTGCCAGGGCAGGAGGATACTGACAGGCAATGGAGAGCAAGAGGTTGACAGTGTGTGTGGCGGGGAGGGGCCTGGCAATAACAAAGACAAAATGTGGCACATTTTTTTTTCTTCAATCCTGACTTAACTGTATATGCACAGGGCATGAAAACAGAAGGGGAATGTATGGAAAGACAGCAGAGGACCTACAAGGTAGAAGAGGAGGCAAATACATGTGAGGCAGGCTTGAGTAAGGCACAATAATGTTATGAAAATTTAACAATGAAATCTATTTTGTGTATGTTAACAAAAACTTAAAATAATCCAAAAGTTGTGCCAAGAATTCCTAAAAACTGTTTTTGTCATGAGCTTCCTGAGCCTTCTACCCTCATGTAGATGTGAATGTGCGCCCCATAAATCTCCATCCTCTCAGCAAGGTGACAGTCACACATGTCTCCCCCTTCTTTGGTGCCTCCTCATCTCACCAGGGCCCAGCCTCCCACCTCAGTCTCCAGCAAACCTCACACTCTCCACAAGCCCATCTGTGGCTCCTGGAAAACACAATGGCCACTCCTGCCTCCAAGCACTTCATATACATCACAAGTTCAGAAACCTTTCCCAGAGGCCGGCAAGCTTCTGAGTGCTTCTTTAAATCTTGATCAAGAGCCACCACACTATAAAGCTTCGCTTTCCTTCTCCTTCTGCACTAAGCACCACTTCTGAGGCACTGAAATAATTATGGTTCCATTTATTGGACTTCACTGGTTGGGAACTCATAAGCAGGGCTGGGCTTATGCCCCCAGCACATACAGAATTAATCACACACACCATACCTACAAACCTTACAAATTTCTGTCCTCAGTTAACCCAAATAACAGATTCTGGCCCAGGTCAAATCCAAACTAGGAGAGAACCTAGCCCAACACCCTGCTCCTGGTAGTTCTAGCTCATTCCTTACAGGAAAGGCCTTGGTCACTCCAACTTAACTGCACCATTAAACTACACAGCTGAGCACTACTCACTCACATGGCACTGGCCAGCTGGCCACACAGAACAACACTGCCTTCCAGCCTGATTAGCATCTGGTCCTGGTAAAAGGACCAGATCAATGCAGCATGCAAAGTTCAGTGTTAGAAAGCCCTATGCATGCCCTGCAGTCCCACACAGTCCCCAGCTAGCCAAGACATACTGGGATAACCTGTCTGTCCTTTAGGCAAACAGGATGTTCAAGAAGCTAAGGGCACTGTTAAGAGACAGCGTTACTGCACCTGCTCTGAGGAGAGACAAGACACACGAGGCAGTGACAGGCTAAAAGGGCATGTGCTGTGGAGGAGCTGTGACTCTTCAACAGAGCATCCCTAACTAGGAGCTCACCAGGGCAGCGCACACCACATGCACTTCGCGGCACACTCCACCACTCTGCAAGTGTCACAGTGAAACCACCATCTCCTACAGAGACACAGAGTCAAGGTTCCGACTTTGGTTTTCCTTATCTGTTCTTAGGAGTAGGGTAGGAAGTAGATACACAAGAAAGAGGGCCAGGGACAAAAGATAGAAAACCACAAGAAAACCAACATGTCAAGAGTATACACATACTCACAAAGACTTTTTAAAACAGGTCCTTCTACAGAATACTGAGGGAAAATGGTTTGTATGGATTATATCCTTAATAATATGCAACTATAATGTTAAACTTTCTTGTACCATGATTCAAATGCTTGTTCCTCTTTTCTAAGGGGAAAACATATTTTTATAGAAAAACATGAAAAAGCATTTTTATAAGGAAGAAAAAGCAAGCAGAGCAGGAATCAGCAACAGCATCCTACATGGTAAGATGGAAGGATCACATGTGAAAAGCATGTGATCCTTTTACAGAGAAAGGTTACCAGGGGTCCCAGGAAACTACAGTTTCTATGTAGCATGGGGACTCCCGTCAGCTGCTGCCTGGCTCGCTCATCCCTGAGCCCTGCTCTTTGATAATAAGTACCATACCGTGGGATTATTTTGGGGTGGGAGAGCTCAATGTTTATGAAGCATCTCCTTTACCAAGCAAGGCTGGATGAGGTGAGGAAACCCTGATTTCCCCCAGAACATGAGTATTTCCTAACTCTTCCTGCAGATTCAGGAAAGCCACGAAACAATAAAATCAAGGCCTTCGGCATACACAGCAAGAACCACAGCAACCACTGTGAAAATTACTAAAAATCACTCTTACCTACATCTGAAAGATCTTCAGGTTTTGAACACAGCCTTGAGTCTCGTCCGAAGCCCACAGCCACCCAGAGTGCTATGCCCTGTGGCAGAGCACTGAAGCCAGAAGGATGAAGGCGTGTACCTTGAGTTTGGCATAGCAGCTCTGCAGGTGGTCCATGTCACTGCCCAGCTTCAGATTCTGTGTTTCCACACTTTCCTGGGCCAGAAGGTTCTTCCGCTGAAGCACAAGCAGCTCATTCATGCAGTTGAGAACAGCAACTATATTTAACTCTCTTTTCGTCTCTTTACTTTTGGGTTCCGCATATAAGGAAGGAAAACCGAAGGTAGTCAGTTCCTGAGGGGAGAAAATGTGTCTTAGCAGCCTTATCTCCGGGAAGATGTTGGTCAAAGGACAGGATGTTTCAGTTTGGCACGAATGAGCAAGTGCACTGCAAGTGATAAGTAAGTAACGATGTGCTGGTTCTCAAGAACTGCTGCGTGGACCTCAAATCACCCCGACACAGAACGAAACTCACTCTGGGCACATCAGAGCCACTCCACAATACACACATATTCAAAACCTTGTGCAGGACATAATATACTGTCAACTGACACTTTCAATATGTAAATTGTTTTTCAGTGGATTAACAGACAACTTAGTGAAAAGGAAAAAAAGAGAAAACAGAAACCCATTCTTAGATCATTAATATTAAATATTCTAAGAATGAACACAAATATCTTTAAGTTCTTTGATAAGTTTTTAGACCCTTTTGAACAGTCACCTGTGCCCTGGCATAAGCTACCCAGGTTTTTATCAATAAAGTTGAGGGCTGGACTCCCAGTGGCAGAGCGTGGGACAGCAGGAGGCCAGGTGCTGCAAGACACAGCAGTCAGCCCTGTGTCAGCCCAGAAGCTCAGGGCAGCTCTCCACATGTCCAAGTCTCTGGCCACTCAGGCTTGGCAAATGCTTTTCTAGCCTTGCTATTTCCCAGTATATAATAAATATGACTCATGCGCTTGCTTATTACAAGAAACACATTACCTGATCCAGATATGAAATACTTTGTTCAATGTTCTCTTCTGTGCAGAAGGCACTGAAAACACTGTGCACATTTTTTGATAAAGGTATTGAAGAGCATAGCACTTGCTGGGAGTATAAACTTGATGGAGACATCTTTGTTTCTGAGGTATATTGAGAGAGATTTTTGTTTTCTGAAAATAAAAAAGCATTCAGGCAATTATAAAACTTAAGTCTCCATTACCAAAGATTCTGAATTTTATATAAAGTATTTTAAAGTTAGGGCAAACACACTTTTATGTGAACTCTATGTACTTTTATAAGCAAAATGACACGAACACACTGGTGCTCTTTTTTGGAAGTTATGTTCAATGAGCGCACTACTGGGTTTAACAAAAACAGGACTAACACTGTGCCACTCAGCTTATGTAATGAAAGGGATCAGGGGCTGAAGGAGCCAGTAAATATATTCCAAGTGCATAAAGCTGCCCTCCAAAGTAGTAATAAATAATCTATTGCCCCCTCCCAAAGCACAGCTCGGCTTTTTATAGCATTACTGCAAATGAGATCCGGGTATGAGCTCATCTTCAGTGTCTGTGGTAATTCATGTTTTTCTCAGAGATTCCTTGCGGTGGTGTCTGGACTCAATTACCTGCACACAGACCTGGATCTGTAACAGTCATCCAATCTCCCATAGCAGTTTCCAGAGCCAGGGTACCTGAGGAGGTGGGTCAGTGCTCACAAATGTACGACAGCTTGTCACTCTTCCATGTGAGCATCTCCTCAGGAAGCAAGGGACACGGGCATCTAATTGAAAAGATGAAACCCAGTGAAAGCCAATGTGCAAAAAATAATTTTATGTTCTTTGATTTTTTTTTAATTTAGTTTTTTGCACATGAATCCTTTGCCTGGATGTATCTATGTGCACCATATGTGTGCCTTGTGCTCATGGAGGTCAGAAGAGGGCATCAGATCCTCTGGAACTGGAGTTAAAAATGGTTGAGCCATCACGTGAGTGCTGGGAACTGTGTGTGTATTATAAATTGTATATATGAGTATCAAGGTTAGTGGTTTCCCAAGATATGCAGTACCTGATTTGGCTCTAAGGTACAGCATAACATATAACAGGGGAAATTTTTACATTATATCCTTTAAAGTACAGATCTTATTTATGTAAATGAGAAGATGAAACCTTCTTGGCTAGTGTCCCCATGTTTTGTTTTCCTAACTAGCAGATCTTTATATTTTACACCCCAGTCTGGCACAGATGCAGGAAAGGAACATTCCTACGTGACTCATCATCTCAAACATCATCTCATACACCAAGAACAGAGCTGGCAATATGGATCTGGTAACGCCCCTCACAATTTTATCCTAAGAAGAAAAGTGCAACTAAAATCTGCACACCTAAAGAAGCTAAGCAAGGAGGAGGACCCTGGGGAAGATGCTCAATCTTCATTCAGAAAGGCAAGTGGGATAGACATTGGAAGAAGGTAAAAATAAGGAACAAGACAGAAGCCTACCACGGACAGCCTCTGAAAGACTACCCAGCAGGGTATTAAAGTGGATGATGAAACGCAGCCAAACTTTGGGCAGAGTGCAGGGAATCTTATAAAAAAAAGGGGAAGTTAGAAAGACCCGGAGGGACCAGGAGCTCCACAAGGAAAACAACAGAACCAAAAAAATCTGGGCACAGGGGTCTTTTCTGAGACTGATACTCCAACCAAGGACCATGCACAGAAATAATCGAGAACCCCTGCTCAGATGTAGCCCATGGCAGCTCAGCCTACAAATGCTCTGCTCCCAAATAAGGGGAGCAGGGGCTGTTTCTGACATGAACTCAGTGGCTGGCTCTTGGATCACCTCTGCCTGAGAGGCGAGCAGTCTTGCCAGGCCACGGGAAGACTATGAACGGCAGTCCTGATGAGACCTGATATGACAGGGTCAGATGGAAGGGGAGGCGGTCCTCCACTATCAGTGTACTGGGGAAGGGGCATGGGAGGAGTTGAGGGAGGGAGGACAGGACTGGGAGGGAACGAGGGACTACAGCTGGGATACAAAGTGAATAAATTATAATAAATAAAAAATTATATTAAAAAAGAAGAAAAGTGCACAAACATTTATCTACAGGGTGTTCTTTATAACAGGGAAAATCAAAGCAGAAACATGTTCCATAGAAAACTGGTTCATTCAACAGCGTACTGTACAGATTGAAACAAAACTGCGGAATTAATAAGTGGCTAAGAAATATCACAGACTAGAAACAATGAGTAAAGAGGACTAAGTTTGTGTACTATTTATGTCTCCACCTTCTAACAGATGAGACATATTTCTACCACAAGAAAATTCAAATGAAATTGTAACTGGCAACTGGTAACAGATTTCCAGGTCAGGCAAAGGCGGAAGGGTGAGGCGCATGGGCAAATGGGAGAGCGTGTACAAGGCTTCGGACAGCTGCGTCTCAGCCGCAGTGAACTGCAGCCAAAGGGACAGCGGCCCCTGTGCGAACAGCTCAGTCAGTATTTAGAGGTGTTGGAATTCTCAACTTTCATATGAATTCTTTCCATTTTTAAATGTTCGAAGCCAATTTATAGAAACATGCAATTTATCCCGAGGGAAGAGAAAGTGAATAGCGGATATGATGGCCTTCTGGGGTTCTAGAAGCCTCTTGATCTAAGATTATGTGGGTATATGCACAATTCATTAAGTTGTACAGTAAAGGTCCATGTTCCTGACTATTAAATTGTAACTTAACATCTAACATGTCAAATCAAGTGTATCACTGTACTGGGCACAGACCCAAGATCATTAACACGGGCAAAAAACATGACATGATTTACTGAGGGGTGGAGGAGTAAATCTGACTGAGCAGGCACAATTTCTGGGCACGAAGGAGGCCATCTTCTCTGCAAGTTCACATTCTGGGAAGAGCAAGCAGGTGACACTGCAGAAGCAGGTGATAAGAACCACAAAGAAAGCAGTCCCGACAGGCTCAAAGTGTGGGGTGAGACATTATCTGGATCAGGCAGGGAAAGCTACACAGGGATGGGCCAGTTCCAGTTTGAACATGAATGTGCCTCAGAGGTTCATTAGTTACCGGCTAGGTCCCCAGCTGGAAGCGCTGTTTGGGAGGGACTGGAAACTTTAGGGGTGGAGCCTAGCTAGAGGAATCAGTTGCGGGGTCAATGTCTTTGGGCTGTTTGTTGCCCTACTCTGCACCCCCATCTGGGACAGACAAGCTGGCGTTTTTGTTTTGTCTTTTTTTGTTGTTTTGCTTTGTTTTTGTTTTGTTTTGTTTTTCAAGACAGTAATTCTTTGTATAACCTTGGGTATCCTGGAACTCACTGTGTAGACCAGGCTGAGTTCAAACACCAAGATCTGCCTGCTTCTGCCTCCAAAGTGCCGGTATTAATGGCATGTACCACCACTGCCAGCAAGGTACTGCGCTTTTCCTTTGTGCTTTCCACTGCATGTTCAGTCATACCTTAGGCCTGCGAGTGGGAGTGGGACACAGGACGACCAGCCAGTCATGGATGGTAAACCTCTAAAACCATGAACCAAAATATATCTTCCCTCTTTTTAAGCTGTTTTTCTGAGGCATTGGTCTCACCTAACACAAAGGGGGGAGGACATCTGAACACAGTCCTAAACGCTGTGGATTCAGTTCCAAGACAATTGGTACCTTGCTCTACCTGTGCAGTTCCATAAAGAAAGTATCCCTATCATCTTATCCCTGACTGGATATTCCCAGCACCTGGAAGAAAAAGGTAAGAAGGATGAAACTGCATCAACTTTACTTTGGGACTTCAGAGACACAACTCTAAGCAAAACACAATGCAAGAGAAAACATGACCACATGTTGGTGGCAGCTTTGCTCTAGGTCCACTAAGCAACCTCTCTGAGCCCTGGTAACTCCATAGGATTAAATGAGACAATGCATTCAAGTATTTATCATACTGCTTAGCACAGGGGATCCAGAGTTAGTATTAGTTCATTGTATCCAACTTCCTCATGGCCATGACCAAACATCTGGGATAAACAAGGTGCGAGGGGGATTTCTTTGGGCTCACAGCCTCAGAGATTTCACCCCACCAGAGACAGAGGGAGGGAAGAAGGGTATGGCCAAATGGGGACAGATGGGGGGGGTGGATTTACAAGAATGTGAATATCCACCAGAACGTGCCTTCTCCTTCATTCCCCATGGAACCCCAGCCTTTGGGATAGAACTAACCATTCAATGAGGGTCTTTACCTTAGTTGATCCTTTTTGGATATGTACTCCCACACATCTGCAAGTAGGGATCACAACCAAAAGCAGCACCACAGTCATCACCTAGACACAGCTCTGTCTAAGTGACAAGATTCCAAGACAGGCAGAAGTCACTGCTGCTCTCAAGGAAAGAGGAACACAGATCTTCAGAAGACCTGGAAAATGAAGTCCAAACAGACACTGGGCAGTGATCTAACCCCCTGTAACAGGCTGTCCACATGGACACTGGGCAGAGATCTACACAGGGCTGGGAAGAAGCAGAAAGCTGACCATCAACAATTAGAAGACCTGGAAACTGAACGAATGCCCACATAGACTCTGGCCAATGACTAATCCTCCATAATCAGAATGGACTCCAGGAAACTGAGCTAGGCTCAATACAACTCTTATACAGGGACCTAGGCCTCACACTCCGCTTCTGCGCTCCCGCTGCCTTCTTCACCCAGCCCAAAGGAATGCTTTGTGTTTTGTTTTTGTTTTTAAGGAAGAAAGGTTTTCCAAACTCATCATTCTTTATGCCAGATTTAGTTCATGATTAGTTTTTCCATGTCAACTGCTGGAAACTGGGCTCAGAGAGATCAACAGGACTGTCCAGGGCTACGTTTCTCAGTTTTCAGAATTTTGTGCTCCCTTCCTTCACCCACCACCTTTCAAACCTACCTTCAGCAGCTGAAAAGTCAGAACGATTCTCAGAGTCTTTAAGAAATTGAGTCCTCAGAAAAGACCCTGTGCTCAGATATATTTGGTCCTTGTGGAGCTCCAAGGACCATGAATGGATATAACCTAGAACCTCTGCTCAGATGTAGCCTGTGGTAGCTCAGTAACCAATTGGTTTCCCATAGTGAGGGGAACAAGGACTATTTCTAACAGGAACTCAATGACTGGCTCTTTGACCTCCCCATCCCCCCAAGGGAGGAGCAGCCCTATTAGGCCACAGAGGAGGGCTTCGCAGCCAGTCCTGAAGATACCTGATAAAACAGGATCGGATGAATGGGGAGGAGGTCCCCCCCATCAGTGGACTTGGAAAGGGGCACGGTGGAGATGAGGGAGAAAGGGTGGGATTAGGAGGGAATGAGGGAGCAGGACACAGCTGGGATACAGAGTTAATAAAATGTAACTGATAAGAAAAAAATAAAATTAAAAAAAAAAGAAATTGAGTCCTGTAATTAATTTAAGGCAACTTCACTCAGAGCACATCTTAGACTCAAATCTAGGCACACCTGTGAACTGCCTCTGCACAAACACCAGCATCTTGCTTATAAATACTCTGTCCTAGGGTAAATTCTAATTCAACACCAAAACTAAGATATCTCATACAATCATTGAGTTCTCATTAAGTATACCCATTCTTTTCACCAGAGAAGTTTGTTATCCTTTCTAAAGGTTAAGGTTCTTATACGCCCCAACAATCTGCAGAGCTTTAGAGGGCAGCCTCTAAGAACCCCCTCAGTCCTTTACCTGCTGGGATAGCCTTGGGTCATTCTGTGCCGAGGTATAGACTGGATCTAGTGAGCGGCTTCTAACAGTATAGGCAACATGGTAGATTTCACTTTGGAAATCAGGCTGAATATGTGGCTCCATTTGAACCTTTCCTTCACTGTCTGTCAGGTTTCTTTCTGGACCCAACAAGCCATCCTGCTCTGAGTATCCCTGGGAGTCCATGTGACAAGGACTGATATCCATTCAGGCCAAAAAGACTCCAGGTCTGCCAAGAGCCAGGAGCAAGTTGGAAGTAGATTTTGCCTGAGCTCTGGCTCCTACCTAGAGGATGCCTCTGATGAGACCCAGCACCAGAGCCAGTCAGTGAAGCTGTGCCCATATTCTTGCTAAGTGGAAGCTGTGAGACAGTATGTGCTTGTTGTGTTAAGCTGGCAACTTTAGAATAATTTGTTGTTCAGTACTAGATAACATAAGTTTAAGAAAGGATACATTTCTGAGTCCCCTCTAAAACTAATTTATGGGGCTGGAGAGATGGCTCAGCTGTTAAGAGCACTGACTGCTCTTCTGGAGGATGTGGGTTCAATTCCCAGCACCCACATCACAGCTCATAACTGTCTATAAACTCCAAGAGCTGACACCCTCACACATGCATGCAGTCTAAACAGCATCACAAAAAATAAAAATAAATAATTTTTTAAAATTTATATGCATCCTGATGAAATGGAACAAAAAAAATGGTATCAGGAACTACAAATACAAATGACTGTTTTATGATAAGAATCTACTATTTTATTTAATGTTTCTGGATGTTACATTGAATGGTTTATGGACTTCTGGAGAAGTAAGAAGTCTCCTCATCCTGACACAGAGCAGGACTCAGTACATATCACCTCAAGCACCTGAGGCCTCTACAGTACTGTTATTCTAGCCTCTGACACTCTCCTCCACCCCACCCTACCCCTCTCTCTGTTTTTTTTGAGACAGGGTTTCTCTGTGTAGCCCTAGCTGTCTTAGACTTGCTTTGTAGATCAGGCTGGCCTCAAACTCACAGAGATCCTCCTGCCTCTTCCTCCCTGAATGGTAGGTTTACAAGTATGCACCACCACTACTCTGATTTCTCATACCGTTCGTTACTTGTTTCATCTTTTGCAGTTACACTCTTAGCTAAGTACATACTTAACACTTCTGTACACCCATAAATGCACAATTGTCAAGAACAACGCATGACAAGTCAGTGTGTCCACACTGGCTAATGTATATGGAAGCAAGCAGCAATGGGGAAGATGATGGAGCTAAGTCAATGCTTGCTCTCTTGTGCCTGTTTCTCTGTCCTGGTCACCCTAGATCTGTCCTACATCTACAATGAGAAAAGAAGTATGGCAGAATCCCCACCTTCATGACTACGGCCTCTTTAAACAGTATTCTCTCAAATGTTCTTTCCAAGTTGACTTGCATTTCAAGCTTGAGAAGGCACATGCCTACCTAATCAGAATTCCACAGCAAACACCCATCAAGTGTCAGAAAACAGTAGCTTCCTTTTTAATTAATTAATTCAATTTACATTTCTGTCACAGGCCCTACCCTCCTCTCCTCCCAGTCCCATCCACCCTCCAGCATCTTCCCTCCCCTATTTCCTCAGAATAGGGGTCCCCCCTATCCAGACACCAGACACCTCTGTTCACATGAGGATTGAGTTCATCTTCCTCCCGTGACTTGGTAGGGCAGTCCCATCAGGAGGAAGTGATGAAAACGCAGGTAACATAGTCCATGTCAGAGAATCCCCACTCCCCTAACTAGTGGGCTCACATGAAGCCTAAGATGCTCATTGCGTATTTATAAGTAGAGGACCTAGGTCCAGACCATGCATTGTCCTTGGTTGGTGCTTTAGACTTCATAGGCCCCTCTGGGCCCTGGCTGATTGGCTCTCATGGTCCTTGCTCCCACTCTTCCACCATTACCTCTGTCTATTCTATTTCCCGTTCTGACATACGCATCCTCCTTGAAATAACAGCTTTCTACTACAGAGGAACATAGTCACATGGAGCCAGTTGGCCTTCTAAATACTAAACATGATTTTTAGATAGTTCACTAACATGTCTGCTAAAATATCACCAAGTTGAGTTACCAGATTGTTGGAATATTAAAATAAAATTGTTAAAACTAACTCCTTAAACATTAGTAATCTTCTAAATTCACTCATAGAACTTGAAGACCCAGTTACAGGCATGATTTATATCACTAATTTCAAAAATGGAATCTGATTACTTAAAATGATTAACACCTTTAATTATAATTTCATTCTAAAGGAGACTACCGCTTTTGATTTTATCACAAACTCCTCTGTTAACTACAAGTACAGAAAGACTAAATTCAATCTCTTAGTTTTACAAATGTAAAATCTAAATGATTTCACCTGTATGGCACAGTGCTGTAGACATTTTCCACAGATAAAACTCTTCAGAAGCACCTGATGCATGAGGTAACTGGTGAGCATGCAGCACTTAAACAGCCATGAATTCTTTGTGAAGAAAATAATACTACATATCAGAAAGGCCCAAATTAAAAAACTGCTATACCGTTACTCATTTGCCTTCATGTTGAGCTTATGGCTAACCTACTGGAAGATTTGCTGTTAGGGAATGCAGTGTAAACCATGCTGGCCACCTTGCCTGGTCACATGTCTGGGATCCTATTCTGGCTTAGTCTCTACCCACAAGCCATCTCTCCAAGCTGGCCTCCTCGCCTGTATGATAAGGGACACAATGTCTATTTCTTATGACTGCTGCAGGTACTTGATTAGAAAACAGGTGCAGAACTGAGCAAAGTACAACAACCAGAACACAGGACACACCCACGCCACGGCACCTCTGTTGCAGCACTAACTCCTTTCCATGGGCAAGACCATTAAGGCAGGCAATTTGGCCAGGGTTACAGGGCCAATGAGGAGAGCTGAGCCAGGATTCCAGCCTCGGCCCACACAGCCACTCTCCTAGCCATCTGGCCCTGCAGCAAATGAGAGCAATCTCTTCCACCAAAGGCAGGATTCTAATCATATCTCCCAACTGGGAAAGGGGTGAATAAAATAGAGTGGGGATGCAAATTATGATAAAAGGTTTCATGTGGGGACACAATCTTAGTGATGTTCCTAGCCTCCAGTGCAGGCAGCAGGGCAGTCCTCACAGCCACGAGAACTGCTGCAGGAGGGCTGTGAGGCATGCACTCTAGGCTAGTCTGGAGCGGTGGGGCAGTCCTCACATACCCACAACAGCGGGGAGCAGCTCAAGGTATAACCCTGCAACCCCTAAGCACTCACCTCCAACAGCACAGCGGGAAAAGGGGACCTACTCCCAAGAGGTAGCACAGAGTGACACACAACAGATCGATTATAAAGCAGACACAACTGAAAGATTGTTACAAGGGACAGGAACGTAACACCTGGTTTTTAATTATATATGTATATGGAAGCAAATGTGATAAATCTGTATTTAAAGGACACAGAATGATGCAAGGTTCAGTGATCACTGCCTTATGGAAAAGGGACTGAGGGGTCTCTATATAGTTACATAGAGGTTATTGTCAAAGTCCCCCTTTGTTTTATTATTAAAATAAATAAAACAAGTTAACAAAAGAATTTGTGTTAAGAGGGTAAGAAAAGACTCAATCAGTAAACTGTCTCAGAAGCCCGAGGACCTGAGTTTGGATCCCAGGAAATGTGCGGAAAAGCCAGGAGCTGGATGATAGGAGGCAGAGACAGGCAAATCTATGGATGTCACGTAAGCACTCCATCATTAGCTATGCTACTTTATAATGTTAAGGCAGACTCAGGGAAGTCCCATCATTCACTGGGATATTTTGAGTGGGCCACGATGTATGAGGATTTTAGAATGTGGTAGTAGTTTTTTATTTCTCCAAGTTTGTAGTTGTAGATTAAATACTACAAGTATGAAATATGTAATCTCTCTCATTAGTTCTTTCCATCAAAATGTGGCCTAATCCCAGGCCAATAACAAACCCTGTCTCAAACAAAAGGTGGAAAGCACCCAATGACTCAAACCTGAGCTTGTCCTCTGACCTGTCACACAGGAGTGCTATACACACATTCACCCACGCCCACAGGACCCACACATAAACACTAGCCTTCGACTCTTGAGCACTGGGATTAAAGGTGTGCACTACCACACCCAGACCCAATTTTCATTATATAAGCAGCACATATTACTTTTATTAAAATAAAAAATTGGCAAGAAAGACATAGTAAATGAAGAAGTCTATGGTCATGATGGGCTACCTGGTAGAAAAAGAGGACAGAAAAGAAACACACCAGGATCAGGCAGAAAGAACACGTTTTCTCAAATAAAAGCCTATGTTTGGTACTAGACAACATGTTACTTAGGACAGAAGACTAAGGTTAATGGAACTGGGTTTGTGTAAACATACAGACAGCCAGAGATGCCTAGGAAGTGTAGGCTATGCAGACTGAAGTTGAGGCCAACCTTTTGACACTGTGAATTGACACTAATTCACAATCACTCATGAGAACCACACAATCAAGTTACATAAAAACAAAACAAGACTCATAAGACCTCCCCCAATTCAGTACTTATGGTTTTATGTTGGGTCACACAGTAGTTACACAGGCATGCTGGAAAGCCCATGGCCATTATCCCGGCCTGAAACCCTTTCCCTCAATCAGAACTTTTTTCTTTCTGAGACAGGGTTTCTGTGTGTAGCCAAGGCTGTCCTGGAACTCACTCTGAAGACCAGGCTGACCTCAAACTCAGAGATCCTGCCTCTGCCCCCCAAGTGCTGGAATTAAAATTTCCCAAGTTCTAGGATTAAAGGCTTGCGCTGGCGCTACTGCAGCCGCTGCAGCCACAGCCACAGCCACCACCACCACCACCACCACCACCACCACCACCCAGCTCAATCATAGCTTTTTATCAGTTTGTTTAGGTTTTTGCTTTGGTTTTTGAGACAGGGATTTCCTAGTAGCCCAGGCTGGCCTTGAACTTGTAGTCCTTATTCCTCAGCCTCCAGAGGGCAAGGATTTTACATAGGCTAATTACAAACACTTCTCACACACTGAGTGTTCCAAAGGCTCCCAACTTCTGCTATTATCAGGACACACGTACTCAGCGAGCACAACCCCAGGAAGCAGGTCTCAGCGTTAGCATCCCTCTTGGATTACCAGCAGAGGACCAGTGTGGAAAGGAGCATCTGATTGCTGAGAGAATCTGAAGGAAGGAGACGCAGCAGCAGTTCAGAACTACAGTCACACAATTCTGTTTAACTTCCACTAAGAACTTGTTATTGGTTCCAGAGTCTCCTCTCCAAATCCCACATGGCTTCAGGCTGACGTTTTGGGGCCTCCCATCCCTCGGGTTCTGCGGTGACTGTTTTCCACCGGTGGGTTGCATCTCCACCACCTTTGATCTCTGCCGACCAGGCCTGGCACAGAAGACAACTCAACAAAGACCTGCTTTCCAGAAATCACTGCTGCTTTTAAAAGGCTCCTGTCAGCTTCATTTCCGTGACCTGTGAAAAACCGGCTGCTTTCAGGTATTAATTACCTGGACCACAGAAGTCTAGAGCCCCGAGGACTGCGCAAATTACTGACGGGCAGACATATACTACATCAGAAGCAATCTAATCCCCAATAAAACGGTTCAGATATTGCTCACTGCCTTCCGGTGAAGGTTCACAGCACCGCTGTTGACTCTTATCATTAATGCAGTTCCAGCAGCCACCTGCAGTCCCCAGACACAGGGATGGCACCAACCACCTGTAACCTGCACCTGCTTCACTGCACACAATGCAACAGTTGCTCGTTGGGCACCTGTCAGGACACAGCTGAAAAAGGCCTTCTTTTCTACAACCTTTCCACATTTGCATTTTTTTTCCTTCACACAAAAACTCCCTAAGTACAGACTATTCAGAGGAACACATCTTTTTAACCTTAGGCCTGGAAAGTAGCAGCTGAGCATCTGATAATAAATATTTATTCAAAGAATAAATTTATTAACATATAATAAATCTGCTCCTACACTATACAAAATGGGTCAGCATCAAATGGTATGAGGTTTTCCTAATAATGGATGGTATATTTCTCTGTATCATCCCATAAGCTCATGAATTAAAGGTAAGACACATGCTCATTACCAGCTAACCACAATGACCCAAGACACAGACAAGACACAGCCTCTTGGGATGAACAAATGGCTAAGCCACCACATGTTCACAGCTACTGTAAAGGATACAGGAAGCTAGCACTTAAAATCGCTTTTGCAGCTGGGCCTAGAGGCAGAGGGCTATAATTCCAGATACCTGGGAGGCTGAGGCAGGAGAACTGCAAGTTCAAGGCCTGCCTGGGCAAGCTAGTAACAAGGCAACCCTGCCTCAAAATAAAGGGGCACTGGTCTTCAAACCTCAGCAACAGAACCTTTGGCCAGCACGTGCATGGCTCTGGGTCTGGTTCCCCAAGGAACAAGAGGGTGTTGTTTTTAAACAGAGTCTGTTTGTTGCCCTGGAATTCCTAAACTCAGGCTATCCACCTATCTCAGGCTCCTGTGTAGCAGCAGGCATACAAGGCTTGTGGCTCCCATTTTAACATACATTCAAATCACTGTGGCAAAGCGTTTTCTAGTCTTCCTAGCTGAATTTCTAGCTGAATGCTAAGTGAAGGAGGGCACGTCCACAAAATCTGTATCCTATCCGGTTTGGGCCAAGGAACTGGTCTGTCCGGTTTTAAGAGAACACAACTATATAACTTGACTGGGCTGGGTTTGAGGCCTCTGGGATAATACAAACAGTTAACTTTTCCACTTTGTACAATCTTGCCTCAGCAAGTCTAGGGTGCTATGCAATTAACAAGTCTTGTCACAAGGCACAATGTGTTATGGAGAGAGCTTTACATTTCATCCTGGAAAAACCAAGCCTCTGCAGTTATCTTCAAGCTGCTTCACCCCATTACCTAATCCCTGGACCTCATTATCTTCACGGTACAGATGTGAAATGACTAGACTGTTGGGGCCCCACCACTCACCAAAAAAGCCCTGGTCTGAATTCTATCCATTCCTAATCCTCCTCTCAGAGAACCATTTTGTGTGAGGAACTTTCGTGCACACCAGGCAAGACAGTGTCGAACGGGATCACAGCTCTTTTTTCCTTGTTTAGATTGAATGGACACTCTAAGCTTCCTGGCCTGCAGGCTCTTGGGGAGTAAGGAGATTGGAGGGATTAAGTTTTGCTGGCTGGATTGAAGTTTACAAATCTGCCTCTGTTCTACATTTCAAGATAGCATTTTTCTAATCCAGGTCTTCTTAAACTTTATCCAATCTCATAACGTGTCATGTCATATACAGGCCTTTCCAGTTCAAGACCAAATTATGGGCTAGAAGGATTTTCTTCCAGAACCTTGTGGGCTCCATGGTAGCACTATTCTCCTCTAACTCCAGGCCTGAAACCCGATCTGAATGGAAGGGAATCCCAAATCCAGGAAGCTCTGACCCTTGGGCTTGGGAGCCCTTCACCTTCCATACAGTCTAGATTCTAGAAGGAAATCCCGGTTCTCACAACTGCATCAGCGTTGCCAGTTAAGAGTATGACTGGCAGGGCGAAGGAGCCTGAACTGCGGGTGTTAATGTAAAGATTCCTCTACTGGTGCTGATGGGGAATTATTTGGCAAGTTTTATTTCCCGGGCCCAGGTGACTTTGCATAACCCGGAGCTCTGCACTAGGAGAAATACGCGCTGGATTCCTCACCATTCACTGTACAACACTGGAAAATTCGAGGCCAAATAATTCCTCAACCAAGCCTACCGCTGCGATGATGTAAGTTCTTCCCCTGAACATGGGGCTGGACCACTCTGAGGCACTTACCCGTGCAGCTGCGGACCACTCGCTAAGTCCTGCGGCAGCCTGAGAAATCGCCGAGCCCGCGGGGACCCCGCGCGTGCCCCGCACCCTGCAAGGGCGCGGGGAAGCTCCCCCAGCACCTACCTCGCACCTCCCGCTGCAGGCGGCGGGCAACAACGCTCTCCAACCGCCGCAACGGCTGCGCCGAGCCCGCCGAGAGCCGGCCCTGGTGCCTGCGCCCACGTCCAGCCCGGTGCCCTTCCACGGCTGCGCGTCACAATCCCGCCGCTCACCGTCACGGCACCGGGAGCGGCTCGCGCCTCCCGCAGCCTGCGGGCCCGCACCCGCGGCGGCACGCAGCGGCTCCCCGCCCGGCCCGCCGCTCCGCGCAGCCTCCAGCCCGCCGGGCCCGCCTCCCGCCGCCTCCCTCGCCCGCCGCCCATCCCACCCCGCCCCGCGCTGGCGCCGCCCATTGGCTCCGCCGGTTGCCAGGCGACGAACAACCGCGGCTCTCATTGGTCGGGAGAGGGCTGAGCCTCCGAAAAGCCCCGGGCAGACGCCGAGCGCCTCTCCCCGGCGCAGCTGCGGCCGCCGCACCTGTTACGCCCGGGCTCACCCCGCCGCTGCCCCCCGCCCCCAGCTCTCCGCCCCCAGCTCTCCGCGGGGACACGGGGAGGGTCCTAGCTGCTGTAGAGCTCCGCCTCCGAGCCCTCCCCCCGAACCCCAGCTCCTCAAGGAGCGAAAGCGGGGCTCCCAAGGGGACCAGGTGCGCTCGCCAGAATGGAGAGACACCAACGGGCGTCCAGAATTAGGTCAGGCCCAGGAGAAGGGAGGTAGTGGCCTCGGGAATCGTGAGTGCCGAACATGCCAGTGGTACGAAAAGCCGTGTAAAACTAGGGCCAGGGTAATGGGCGTAAAGTCCTGGGTTCAGTCCCCAGGACCGCACGCAACTCGCCCGTGAGGGTCGGTGAGCCAGCAGAACTGAAGTTCAAGGTCATCTTCGACTACATTGGGAGCCCGAGGCTAGCCTGGGTGGTGTGAGTAAAGCACCAGTGGCAAATAAGGTTAAGGCAAAGAAACGGACTTGGGGAGGGGACTGCTGCAGGGGAAACTAAAAAACATGGCACTTGTGAACTAGAAGTTGATGAAAAACTCCTTAGGCCCATTCGGCGCCCCACTGTAGAGAAAACATAGGACAGCAGCACATGGCCAAATCCTTCTGCGTCTCCCTATCATGTCCGCCTAAAGTTCCCTGGGGAAAGGAAGATGGAGAAATCATCGCAGTGAAGGGCAGGGTGGTGAGGTTCTAGCCAGGTATTTACTCAAGAGGAGAAAACCGGGCTGGAGTTTTAAATTTGCTCCTGAGAGCAATATGAGACCAAAACACCATGGAAGGAAAACAAGAAACACACCCACCACTGCCACCAAAGAACAAGAGAGAGAGAGAGGAAGGAGGACTACATACAGCCTCAATCCTGGATGGAAGAGCAGGGTGCAGAAATGAGCAGTGGGTAGAAGAGGAGGGACACAGATTAGATGTCCTTGACTACACACAGAAAGGACCCATCTTGGGGACGCAGGGCTGAGGCTAGTGAGAAACCACTGCCAAGGCTGTCTTGCTTCCCAAATCAGCCCGTTAATGTTGCATTCTGAAAGTTCCATTGCCCCCTCTACAAAATAGCACTCCTTTTCCTATCCCAAGAAATATCTTAATATGACATCGGTTTTTTAAACAATTAGGGGCTTCATCTTTCCCACTTCACTCTGGCTTACTCCTGGGTTAGCTAAGTCATTCAGTTCAATCTGTCCGAATAATTGAGAGATGTTCCGCCTTTGGGACATGCTTCACACAGTGAAGTAAACAAGGTCTCCCAAAAGCTTTCGTTTGTATAGGTCTTATCTGTGGATAAATACCACACTATGGAAAAAATTTTAAAGTTTAGTAAAACATCAAAAATCAATGTCAACATGAAATGGTAGACTTTCATGAAAATCTGTATTGCTTTAAAAACCCCATGGTATTTAGAAATTTGCATGTTTATTTACATGTAGAAGACATACAAGTTTTCAAGTGTCTACATTATGTCTGTGACGCTGTTTCTGGCAGCCTCTAGAACACCCCATTGTATATTCAGGCAAATGGCTTAGTGTTTCACCAAAAGTAACTCATAGATCCCCTTTAGAGGACTTTAGGAGAGACCCTCCCAAGGATGTTAGCTCATCCTTTGAGATCCACTGATCTACGCTTTTGTGCTCTGTCCCTCTCTGGTAAGGACTGACTTGAGGGGCTGAGCATGGGATCTGATCCTAGTCAATAGGCAACAGGAAGGAGCAGGGCGCTCAGGGGAAGTTTTCCATCCCGCCAGCCAGTAGGGAGTCTTTTCCCTTACCCCTTGCCTTGGCATCGACTGTGGCAGCACATCTTACAAAAGCACCAGGAGGACCCCAAATCCAAGTGTCACTGAATGGCTAACTTAACCTTGGATGGCTCTACACAGTAGCTCCAGCCTGTTCCTCACCTGAAATAGTAAAAGGCTCTTTGCTGAAGCTTTTGGGGTCAGATATTCGGTTACTTAGACCAAGAAGATCCTCACTGATACACAGGACAAGATAAATAGCCTGAAATAAGGATAGCTGTAGCTCAGAGCTGAAAGGGGCTTTTCTGGGCTTGAGAGAAGGTAATTTGGTATGGTGGGGAAGTGTAGGATAGGCAAGGGGGTGTTTTCAGCTTTGCTTAAGCTATTTCCCTCTCCAGCAAAATTAAAGGACATGCTAATATAATGCTGTTTTTATTTTTCCAAAACATGAAAATGTTCTCCCTGGTTCCCCTGAAGTCTACTCACCTCCATTTAGGAAAATTCTAACAAAGCATAGATCATGTGACCTCTGTGGCTCTATACACATCAAGAAAGCCAAAATGTTTTCTAGCTCTAAGATTCTCATGACCTGCCTCTCTGCACACACCTCTTTTAGCACCCTGACCTTGTATTCAACAGACATGCCCACTAGCAACTAACTGCTATCCCCTCATTGTTCCTCAGCCTAACTAGACACTTCTGCCTCAGGACCTTTGCCCTGAGCATTCCTGGGTTTAAGCACTTTCCCCTTAGCGTTTGTATTTCTTCCACAAATGCCACCTTTGTGATGCCAAACTAGACACCTTTACTTAAAATTCCTTCCAGTTCCCAAATATCGAATTACCTTGCTCTTATCCTTATCTAACCTTTAACCATACTTTATCCTTTCTTCTGGCTGCTTGTTTGGTCTACTAGAATAAAGGGTCAGTAAGCAAGAGCCATTTTGTTTGCTGTGTCCTCAGTAACGGGGACTTTTGGTTGGTTTTCAGTACCTGGTGACTGTTCAGGTTTTTCTATTTCAAAGTAAGCACTTTAATAGGAGAAATCTATACATTGCCCAAAGATGTGGCTCACATCTGTGTGCTCAGCATTCATGTGACACAATTCTTTCCTTGAGAATATGCCTGATTTTAATAAATAAAACCTCTGGTTTAGTACATTAATTACTTCTCTGTGTGCTTAGCATGGAATAAATGGCTTAAGCTGAACTGACATTTCTGGAAGTTCTTACTCAGCACAGAAAGTTGCCAGCAGGGAATCCCCACCCCACAAACCCCCTGGCTTCTTGCACCTGCGCAATCATCATTGCAGCTTTCTGGTTTGTCTTCTGGCAAAACACAAGAAAGGTTTATCACACATCATTATTCAGAGCTTGCTGCTGCTGAGCCTGCAGCTTTGGGGCTGGTCAGGGCTCATCACCTTGGCGGGCCGCACCCGTGGACCCAAGCTGCTCACTTTAAGGTAGCCAGGAAGCCAAGTGGGCCCAGGGAGGGGGAGCAGCAGGGAGGAAGAAGTCACTTCAATCACTTCAAGGCTATATCCCTGTATTCAACTTTCTATGTCCCTCCCACAATAGTTTGTCCACCGCCACATAGCACCAATGGCTGGGGACAAAGCTGTTAAAAGCCTGTGGGTGTTTGAGGGACATTTCAGATCAAACCATGACAATCTTTCTGGAAGATTCTTTCCACCAGGGCTCCATACTGATTGCTTTTCATCATTCAGATCCTACCTGGATGTAGAGCAGCCTTCTCAGTCTGTTTCCTCTCCTGTGGTCTGTCTCGTCCCACTAGGTGTAACAGGAGGGCTGTATTCAGGTTCATTTCTGTAGCCTCAGCAGCTCATGGCTACGCTAACTACCCAAACTGCTGTAAGCAGGAGGCAGGCGGTAGAACACACACACACACACACACACACACACACACACACTACAGCTTACTACTGCCATGCAAGAATATTCAGAGGTAGGTATTATTGTGATATTTAAAACACCTTAATTCTGCTGAAATAGCTTCTGAGCCACCCCCAATTCAATTCATCTGTCGTTCTCAGAGACAGTATTTCATACACCCAAGCAGAGACTCAGGTCCAAGGCTGCTTCTGGCATGCAGATTCAGAGCTGGGGAGTAACGGGCCAACTCGAGGCATTCTGCTGCAGCGCATACCATCTGGGTTGCTCAGTACACGCAATGAGTTAGGGATCCACTGAGGTGCATTTCTTGTCAGAGCCTGTGTGCGCTGGAACAGATGAGACTATGAGCTGAGTCACTTCTGTTAGTGGTCCTGTTTCTATTACTCCTGGTTTCCGGCCAGGTCCGCCTTTTTAAGGACATCAGGGTGGATAAACATAAGCCTTGCTAAATACTGAGTGATCTGCTTCTGTGCTTATGGTCATTTTATTTTTGAGAACAGTTAAATGCAATATAGGGCAGGCAGAGTTCAGGGCCAAGCGAATTCAGTCTTCTCAACCAGGGAATAGTCACAAGGAAGCAGAGAAACGGGTGTAGAACTTTTGGACTATCTTTACTCTGCTAACTGGAAATTATATGTGTTTATATTATATATTATATATATATATAAATACTGGCCAGGATAATGGACACTGGCCAAGTCCATACCCAGGATTCCCAGACAATGGCCACGAGTCATTAGTCCAGTGCTTCCAAAACCCACAAGGCTATGTACTTACTGCTTTTGGCCAATCAGGGGCGAACATACATCCTGTGCATGAGCAAGCACATCCTGTGCAGTTGTGGCAACCAAATTTGTGTACAAAAATGAAGACACATAGCTATCTTACATGAGCAACAGCCCCTGGCATTTCAGGAAATTTTCAGCACAGAACTGAAAACATAACTACTACTCACACCATCCTTTAGCCCCAAACATTCCTCCTCTCAGTCCTCCTCCAGATTCCCAGCTTTTGCTCGGTCTCCCCTTCCTTTCCAGTGTACAAGTATGCAGATGCGTGCGCACGCGCATACACACACACACACACACACACAAAGCTACTTTCCTAAACAGCAAATTCCCCTGCCTTTTAAAATACAAAACGATTGTTTGCTCTATTCTGTTAGACTTGAAATTTTTAAATACAGAGCTTTGCTCAACTGACAAAAAGACCTTCCAAAGAACTGAAATGTCTTTCAGCCACACAGAAATCTGTTTAAAAGCACAATCCAGCATAGCTTGAATGATTCAAACATTTGGTTCTGTACACAAGCCCTCCAATTTCACCAAGTCCTAGTCTGACCTTGTGCCTTAGTGAGTACTTTCTGAATGGCGACTGTGTGCCAAGCACCTGCCCACAACAGGAACTCCAGTATCCTAGGAAGAAAAAATCATGACCGTGTTGAACTCTGAGCTCCACTACCCAGTTGAAAAGGTTGGCTTGGCCACATAGGTCCATGGTGATGTCACTGAATTCTCAAACCTGCTGGGACCACCCCCCGCTGGGTGCTTTGTTTACTAACTCACAAAGATTCCAAGCCACTGTTAGCTGCTGTTCCTCAACCAAGGGAGCTTTCTAATAGCAGCAACAACAAAATCTCTAGCTGTGACCTGTGGCCGTGATGTTTCTTTTTACTGGGACAAACGTCATGAGCTTTAACAAAAGTCAGAATAGGACTTATTCACGAATGGAATAACTAGGAAGGTTGAATCGAGTAATTACGAAGGAAAATCGTGGGGCTTGTATTAGCTTTCCAGTGCTGTGACAAAAGTTCCTGGGATAATACACTTTAAAAAGGTTTTCAGCCCATGAGGGGTTTTGGCTCCATTGTTTTGGGGAACGAGGTGAGGCAGCATATCAAGGAACTTGTGGCTCACCAATCTCCTCATTTCAGGGTGGCAGAGAAGTAAAGAGAAAGGATGGGTTGGGCCCCAGTACCCTCTTCAAGGGAACTTTCTCAAGGACCTGACTTTTTCCAACTAGGTGCCCTCTCTTCTGAAAATTTGCCAGTGGCCTATGTGCCTGTGTGTGCACAAAGGCCAGAGGGGGGTGTCGGGTGCCCTGCTCTTTGCTCTTTCTCCACCTCATTCCTTTGAGATAAGGGATCTTCCTGCGCCTGGAGCTGGGGTAGCAGCTGGGAAGTTCCTCCCGTCTCCACTCCCCCACCTCCACTACACCCACACAGTGCTGGGGTTAGAGGTATGCATGCTACCTTGCCCAGCTCTCCCACATCCTGAAGTTCCAGGAGCAAGCCTCCAATGAAGATCCAAATCATAACAGGGTGATCTATGACTTGTGTTAGAATTATACACTGAAGGCAAGAAAGCTTTTCAGAACCACATTTACTCTCTCTGTCTCTCTCTCTCTCTCTCTCTCTCTCTCTCTCTCCCTCTGTGTGTGTGTGTGTGTGTGTGTGTGTGTGTGTGTACATCTGTATGGAGGTATACAAGTGTGTATGTGTGTACTCAGTCTCAGTGCTCTGTCTGCCTTGGTTTGGGAAGAAAGGTTCTCTCAGCAGCTTGGAACCTGCCCATTAAGCTAGACTGGCTGGCCAGTAAACCCTGGTGACCCGGCTGTCTCTCCTCTCCAGCATTAGGGTTACAAGTTGTAAGATGCCCAGCTTTTTGACATGGGTTCTAGGGACAGAGATCAGGCCTTCATCCTTGCATGGCAAAGCTGTTTTCCCACTGATCTTTCTCCCCAGTCCTGTTTATTATTCTAATTAGTTCAGAAATATTAAACAATTTTGTTATAAATGCAACTTCCACAAAATAGTATTTTTTTTTCAGGCACATTACTGTTTTCTTGCCTGTTCTTGCTTTAGGTAATAGATATGTGCCAGGAAAAATGACATGTAAATAATACCTTTATAAACCGAATCAATTTTAAATATACTATTGAAGTCACATATTTACAGGGAAACTGATACATCTTTTTACATGACAAGCATTCCAAGATAGAACTGAAATGTCTAGCATATATCTGTGCTAGAAACCCTTCTTAAAATACTTGTTTCTCTTGAAAGGGTTTTCTCTGCCATCAGTTACAACTGGGATTTTTTGTTTTGTGCTCTTTTGAGATGATTTTAATGAGTTTCCTGCAAGACAGACTAGATGAATCAGAAGGCTAAGTTGTTGGAATCAACCAAACATTTGAACCTTTTTATTCTGCAAATTGGCAGTTATATTCAATGTTAATCTTATTTGCAATTCTTATTTGACTTTATGATTTATATTTCATTAGGCAGGTTCTGTTTTAAAATTTTTATTTTATTCTTAATTATGTGGGGATGGGGTAGGGAATATGCACATGAAGGCAGGTGCCTAAGGAGGTCGAAAGCATTGGATCCCCTTGGAACTAGAGTTACAGACGGTCATGAGTGGCCTGCCGCGGACACTGGGGATTGAGTTCCAGTCCTCTGCAAGAGCAGTGCTCACTCTTAACTACTGGGCCATCTATCTGGCACGTGCAGTTTCTTTTCTTACATGCTCAGTGACTGTCAGTAAATAACTGCTCAAGTTGAATTACTGAGGAATAGAACGCCCTCTATCACCAAGATCAAAACAACCACATAAAATTTCATATGTGAACGTTTTTGTGCAATTAAAATGTTGTTTCAGACAGCATTTAAGTCTGCCTGTCCCTTTAAGAAGACACACGATTGTGTTTAGTTGCTGGGCTGTCTTGGATTTATTTTATCTTAACAGCTGTGCCTGCACTTAGCATGATTCCGAAGGGGGTTTTCAAGCACTGTTGTGTTTTTCAATTCGGATGTGTTTCAAATATTCAATCCCCAATTTAGAATCAAATGTGGGGGTGGAAATAATTGGGAGTATTGGTGAAAGAAAATAATATGAGCAAAAAAATTTTCCAAGTTTCACTTAGCAAAAATAAAAGGGTTATCTTCCTGATGCTACCTACCTCCCCTCCCCCAGCAACAGCAGAGAGGCCAAAGCCCTGAATGTCTAAGAGTGAAAAGCTGGATGAAACATATCTTCTATGGCGACAGTGTGCCAAGCAATGTAAGAAAAGGTCTCTGCCCACAACAGAATTCCAGTCTCCAAGGAAGGGAAAATAATGACAGAGATACACCTGGTTTTAAAGTTTGGTTTGTCCACATGGGTCCATGGTGATGTCACTAAGTTCCCAAATACATGTATTCATATATATATATCCATGTATATATATGATTTTTTCTTTTTTTCTCTTTTAAAAGCAGTTATGTGTCAGACCATAATTCTTGCTTTATGTAATAGAGAACCTACCAGGAAAAAAATGGCATGTAAATAATACCTTTATAAATTGAATATATATCCATATATATATATATATCCATAAATATGGGGGTGGGGAAGAAGCATTATAAATGGAAATAATGGACATTTCTGTGCCTATAGAAGATGAGAGCAAAACCCATGAACACTTCTCACCACTCTGGAAATGGGGACATCACAAATTCTGTCTAATATGCCAACATTCGATCTAGAAGGAATAGTCTTCGAGCTGGAGCATCCTCCATTTAATTTATTTTCTATCATTTGTCTTTCGAAGGGCAGTGTAACAGTCTTAAACGGAAAACTCTGGGCAAGAATTATGGCCTGACACATAACTTCGATTAGAAGGTAAAAAAAAAAAAAAGAAAGAAAGAAAGAAAGAAAGAAAGAAAGAAAGAAAGAAAGAAAACATGCCTTTTGTCTTGTTTGTGACTAAAACAAGTTTCCTTAGGTAACAGTAAAGTGTATCTAAAACTCTAGCTGATTTGGAGCTACTGTCCCATCTTGTGTCATGTGTGATCAGTTCCCAGTATTGTTCTCATTTATTCAACCTTCAACCTCTGAAGTACGGTTTCGTGCTTTCCATCAACTCACTTAATCCTATAACCCCGTGACTGAGGCCTCCCCTTCCAGACGAGGATTAACAGGGAGAGGTTGACAGTTCCCACTCAGTGCATTGCAGAGCTGGGCTTGGCTGAGCTCTAACCATGTGCCAGGGCCAGTCTGTTTCCTCTTCGATGTTGAGCTCTGGCACTTCTATTTGAAAGAATTGCTGATTAATTAACGAAAAATTTCAGACCAAGCAAAGTACCCCCCAGCCCCCCTCTCCTGGCCTCAAGGTATTGAAGTCTCTTAGAGTGGTAACAAGTATAGGTAATTTTGAGAGAGTCTGTCAATTTCATGTCCTTTATTCTCTTTTCTACATTTTTTTCCTTAACCTAGTCTGCCCAAGATGGAGCTCAGGGTTTCCTTCTCACCCTCCCTTCCCAGCCACCAGAGTCGCACCTCACAGTCCTTCTTTCCCCACCTTCTCACCTGTCATGATGCTTTGTCCCCAGAAACATGAGACAAAGAAAATTAAAAGTCTTGCTGACATGGAGAAAGAGAATGGCCAAGAACATTGGGGACCAAAGTGTCACTGAGAAGAGGATTAAAAATATCGGAACTGGGCTGGAGATGTGGCTCAGTTGAGGAAGTGCTAGCCTTGTGACGGAGAGGGCCTAAGTTCCACACCCAGATGCAGTGTGAAATGCTGAGTGTGGTTGGTCCTGTGTTTGTTTGTCATCCGGCATGAAGGAGGCGCCCTGGGGCTCTTTGGCCAGCCTATTTAGACTGATGCAAACTTGAGTTGAAGAATTATAGGTGCCAACATAGAAACGTGGGATACAAAGATGAAGGCAAGTGGCGAAACCAAAGAGTATGGAAGGTATCTCTGAGGCACATAGCATTTGCTTGAGGTCATCATTAACACAAACATTATACATAGAACAACATGGTTCCTATGTAAAATGAATTGCTGGGTGCTCTTCTTGCCTGGGCATCCATTAGACAGCTGAGGACTGTTTGCCTTTACCCAGAGGCTAGGTTATCCTAACTTTCATAAAAATAGTTTTTAAATGTATTTTACGTGTGTGAGTGTTTTGCCTGCATAGATGCCTGCTACTGCATGCACAAGGTCTGGGGAAGCCTAGAAAAGGCATTGGGAGTGGAGTTACAGATGTATGGGCTGCCATGTGGGTGTTGAACTCAACCTTAGTGCGCTGGAAAAACAGCCAGTGTTCTTGACTGCTGAGCCAGCTCTCCAGCCTCCTGGTCACTTTTTACTGAGATATTAAGATCTGTTTCCTGGTAGATTTTAATCAGAGCAGGCTGTCATTCTAAAGTTTGGGTAGAGATCTCTTACTGCCATTTCAATCTTAGCTTTCCCCATTTTGCCTGTGGTTTAATAAATTCTGTAAAGATTATGAGTTTTTGTTCCCCTTTTCTTTGCCAAGCTAGTCTTGGTGATTCATTTCATCAATATACAACTTTTTTTTAATGTTATTTGATTCTGGCTGGGAAATTTCAGCAGGCCGGTCCTGACCAAAGTCTCTTCTTGGTCAGTATTTAATATTTAGTAAATGCTTGCTTTAAACTTGGCTCAAAAATGTTATTGTTCCCCTCAGTGTAGAAAGAGAAACAGTGATCTACTTGTTTAGCAAAAGCTCTGAGCATGAAGCCATTTTATTAACTACAGTGCTGAGACTTGAAACACCAGCACTGGGAAAGCCTTACATGGATTTGAGCAATGGAGGCACCCATTTAAATTAACAATCTACAAAGAGCACCCTGGAGACATGGGGAGAATTAGCTGAAGATGGGCAAGCCATGTGAGAGACCAGGAAACAACCGTAATATCCCAGAGAAGTACCAAGGACCCCAGTAAGGACGGAACCAGCCAGCATTGATCTAAGGGGAAAAGCAGCTGAAGTCATTGAGAAGGAGGAGTGGGTCCTGACTCAAATGGATTTTAATAAATTTAGTTCCTACTCTCCTCTTCTCTCAAATTTGCCTGACTCAGGTTCCAAGAATAATCTGAACTAATACTCCCTGCTTTAAGCGACCACCCGATGACCCTGTAAATATTTATTTCTGTGACCAAGGAATGTTGAGTCCTCTCTGGTCAAAATTCCCCACTCACATTCTTACCTCCCTGTCATCAGAAAAAAATCTCCTCCCACCAAGCTATTCTCTGGGTGATTCCAAATCTATTCATCTTCTTAAAGGGATCCTGGCTTTTTGTCAAAGCCACGGAATTCTCTGCAGTTCTTGTGAATGGTGACCCATTTCCTCTTGCATGTCATGTTCCACCAGGCCTTCAGATTATGTTTGTGGGCCTGGCTCCTTGCTGTCACTTCTAAACCACTCTCTCTTCCTCACTTTTTAAACCCGTTGCTTCTAAGCTTCTCTCACCAGACTGTTTCTCATAGTCAGCATCCTGTTACCATAACAAATATCTGGGACAACCTTATACAGAACAAAGGTCTGTTTTGGCTCACAGTTTCAGAAGTTTCCATCCATAATCTGTTGGCCCCATTGCCTTAGGGCCAGTGGATAAGTGGCTTAGCAATTGACAGAGCCATTTACACAATGATCAAGAAAAGGGCTGGCAGCTCTCTCCTCCCTTGAGGACATGCCTCCAGGGATTTAGAGATCTTCTACCAGGCTCCACCTCTTAAAAACTGCTGCAACCTCCTCTAGAGCCAAACTGGGAAGCCAACCTCTACCATGTGGCCCTCTGGTGGGGGCACTTACGATCGAAACCATGGCAACTTCCCTCCAGACATCCCTGCTGCACTCTTGTCTTTTTCTCTAGGTCATTTTCATGCTTTCTTGAAGACTTTGACACAGGTTTAACGGCATTCTCCCTTTATTTATTTTGCTATTGTTCCTGGTAAGGTTACTACTCATAGATGGTCTAGACACTCCTGTGAGGTTCCCATTCACCAGCCTCTCTATCACCAGCAAGCATTCTCCTACCATTCCACTTCAACCACTTTTCTCTGGATTCTCCTCTCTTGACACGTAAAAGATCTGCACCTCCAGATAATCCTCACTTCAGACTTCCTACTCCTACATTTTCAGTTCTCATCCCATCATAATCCAGATCTAAAAAGTCTGCTTTGCTAAGCATTTTGTTCTTTTGGCCCCACTGCTTTTCGCCGTTTCTCTCCTAAGAACCCCCACTTCTCTCTTGACTACTCCAATTCCATTATCCTTCATTATAATTACTCCTTCAAATATATTCATACTTTTCTAATGCTTCCATTGCATTATCTCCACCTGTGACAAAACACCAAAGCAATTTATAAAAGAAAGAGTTGAATTAGGGGTTCATGGTTCCATAGGATTAGAGAGTCCATGACAATCATGGAGGAGAGCATGGCAACAGGCAGGCAAGGATGGCACTGGAGCAGTAGCTAAGAGCTTACGTTTGACCCACAATAATGAGGCAGAGAGAAAGCTAACTGCGAATGATACGAGCTTTTGAAACTTCAGAGCCTGCTTCCAGGGACATGTTTCCTCCAACAAGGCCACACCATCTTATCCTTCCCAAACAGTTCCAACAACTGGAGACTAAGCATTCTAATATGTGAGCCCATGGGAGGTCATTCTCGCTCAAACCACCCCCCAAACCCATCTAAAAATCTAGAATAGCCTCCCACTTATTGTCTTACCTACCACCCTTTAGAATGCAATATGTCTGAAGAAAACTGTGGTTACACTGCCCCAGATATTAAGCTATCCCTCAGTGCTGCCAATCAATCCTTGTATGTGTTTCTAGTCACTGTCTTCTTTGATTCTCCTAGTCTCTTGTTCTCAAGACCCCATCACCCTCTTTCTACTTTGCTGGCCATGACTCATATTTCTTAAGGAAAAAACACCAGCACTACAGTCAAATGAAGCTCCTTCTCCCTTTAGCTCTCCCCACATACTCTGCTTCTCCTGTGGTGATGGAGAAGGAGCTCACTTTCCTGCCTGATGCCACCATCTTCTCTGTGTCCTGGGTTCCTCTCCCACAACTCCCCATATGATGTTTTCTTATATCTTATGTGCAAGTGTTTCTGTCACCATTGAATTGATCTCATTAGCAAACAAACTGTTAAAACAATTTCCTCCTGCTTATATTATTTTCTCCGAGTATCACCAATTTCCTGCTTCTTTTTACAGCAAAGTGCTAAAGTCTTTGCTTTAACTTTTTGTCTTCGTAGTTAGCACCACCCTTTACCAATTAAGCTATTTTCCACTGTGGCCATATCTGTTTCTAGGTTACTTCCCAACCAGATCACTGTGCCCTGTGAAACATGGTAAGAGCTAACCTAGCTTTGGTCACGATGAAATTCCCTGCCAGAGACAGCTTTGCTGTAATTGGTAGTCCCGCTAGAAACACAGGAGTAAAAGAGAGGCCATAAAAGGATAATGCTGTCACAGAAACAAAAACAAAAACGGGGATGGAGGATACAGGAAAATAACATATATGTCCACTGAATGGAACATATGTTCCTGAAGGGTAATCCAAGGAGATATGACTGAAATATGTTTAGATTACAATTTCTTCCATACTCAAGTAGGTTTGTTTCAATGTATTGAATATTTCTTACTTGCTCATTCATAAATTTTATGAAATATTAAACAAAGATTATAAGAAGTAAACTTTAGAGAAAGGCAAAACAAGTCTGATTTTTATGTTGTGAGTTGGTGACACATGTCAGAAAAAATCTTATTAACACCTTCGGTTACCAATTTCATAAAAAACAACAAACTAAACCTTTAGTGCTGACTTCTGAAGCATACTAAAAACTGGAACACACAGAGAAGATCACCATGATCCCCGCATGAGGATGATATGCATATTTATGAAGTGTTCTATATTAACAACAACTTTTTGATCCAATTGTTGGTAAAGATGCTTGCTATCAAAGCTGACAACCTGAGTTACATACTGGGACTCACAGGATGGAAAGAGAATTGCCTACCATGAGCTGTCCTCTAACCTCCGCATGTACAAAGTGATGCCCACGTTACTCACAGACAGACACAAAGACAGAAACAGACACACATACACACACACACACACACACACACACTGTAATTTTAAACCTTTAAACTTGTTTTCATACTTTTCTACAGACTCAGTATAAGAAATCAAGCACACAAACACATTCTAAAGTATTCAAAAACATGCATTGCCTTAAAAAACAAAAATGGGTCTTCAAAAAAGTTTTGCTCTGTCATTTACTTAGTAGAAGGTTAGTTGTTGATAATCAATTATTTTCCCTTTTCAACTATGTTGAGCAACAACTCTGCTGAGGCCTTAAGAGGCCAACATTTTCAGAACTTCTGCTTGCATTTCTAACACATGTTGAGCTGTTTATGATGGCGACGTTTTTGGACATCAGTTCATTGAAATGCTGCAAGCCGACTTCACAAGCTGGAACTGTAAGCAGCAATGGGTACAAGATACAAATCCAGATCAGATGTGTCTTACTGTGAGTGGGGTGGGCTGCTGGGAAGGCGACATTAGCTAGTGATCTCCTCTCCCTGAAATCTTCAACACTATCTTCCTGACTTGAGGCCTGAAAACTCCAACTTGACCAACAAGAATGGGTAGAAGACAGAGTTTCTTTGGGCTACCCAGAACCTATTCCCCTACTGGTGACAGCGCTCTGATTGTCCTGAAGAAGCATCTCCACAGTTGTCCTTGAAGCAGCTTTAGGATAGACCGATTCTAACCCTACATTTAAAGGTAGTTATGAGACTCAGTCTTGGCTAATGAGAACACTGCACTCCCTGGCCTTAGCAGTTGGTTAGCAATAGACACATAACCCAAAGGGACACAGTATAGGATTGTGGAAGTATGACTCCAAAAAGACAGCATTCCTTCCCCTCACGTGAGCCTGATGGTTGGAGACAGATTTCCTATATCTCACTGAGACTAGCTACCAGCTGCTAGGCTTGCAAAAAGCCATTGAAGCCTCTTGCCTCGATCCTCAAATTCAACCATACATCTCTTTTGGAGTTTTCTAGCTCCCTCAATGATCTCAGATGATTCACTGAACTCCATAAAGCCTGAATGCCAGGCTTTCTCTGCCAGTTCCCTAGGACACCTTTCAGGAGACCCATGCTGCCCTAAGTATATGTGGGGCAGCAAACACTGCTGGCACCCACACAGGTGGAAGAAGGAACGGCTGGAACTTTGTTTTTATTTGGCCTCCTGGAAAGAAGCTGAATGGACATTTGAGTTTTTTCATTGCAATGGTAGGCTGTAAAAACTGCCTATTGCTGCACAAACAGAAAAGTCCTATACACTGTAAAGATGTCCCAGGTGCTGTCATCAACAAAGATCTTTGTTTCCATTCTTGGACATCTTCTGTGGCAACCAACAAATGTCAAAATGAGGAGGAGGATACGGTAGATTATTTCTCTGATTATTGCCTCTCGTTTCCAAATTTGGCAAGGTTCCATAGCAATGGTCTACAGAGCAAGAAGTGCTTAGTGACAGGACCATCTCACAAGCACTTAGGAGAAGACTGAGCTCAGTCTAGGTGTGTGCTTTGCTCCTTCTGATCTTGCTATCTGTAACGTGTAATGTATGGGCCCATGAGTGACAGGTAGGAGTCACCACAGGAACAGCAGTCATGTGAGAATCTAGGGCAGGTCACTCCAGCAAAGAGAACAGCAGATGAGGATGAGCTTCAAACGCTGCAGTAGCAAATGACCAGAGACTCAGTGGCACACCATAACACAGAGTGTGAGCTTGTGGTTCAGAAGGCAGAAGTTCAAGATGGATTCACTGGAACAAACTCAAGACAAGCACAGCTGTCCTCCTTCTATAGAGTCCTTGTTTTCACAGCTTCCAGAGGATTCTTGGATGCCTTAGCTTCAGTCTGGCCTTCCATCCTCAGAACTGACCCACCCTCTTCTTATTCTTCTAAGAACCTCTGAGACTATATTGCCATCATCCCTAACCACCACCACACACACATAATACAGGATATTTTTCCTACCTAGGTTTCTTTCTTTCTTCCTTTTTTTTGTTTGGTTTTTTGAGACAGGGTTTCTCTGTGTAGCCTTGGCTATTCTGGACTTGCTTTATAGACTAGGCTGGCCTCAAACTCAGAGATCTGCCTTCCTCGGCCTCCCCAAGTGCTGACATTACAAGCGTGTGCCATCGTGCCCAGCTCTACCTAGGTTTCTTTTTTTATGGTTATTTCTTTATTTATTCATTTATTTATTAACTACAATTTATTCACTTTCTATCCCAGCTGTAGCCACTCCCTCGTCCCCTCCCAATCTCATCCTCTCCCAATCCACTGATAGGGGAGGTCCCCTTCCCCTTCCATCTGACCCCAACCTATTAGGTCTCATCAGGACTGACTGCATTGTCTTCCTCTGTGGCCTAGTAAGGCTGCCCCCAACTCAGGGGGAGGTGATCAAAGAGCCAGCTACTGAGTTCATGTCAGAAACAGCCTCTGTTCGCCTTCTTAGGGAGCCCATTTGGAGATTGAGCTGATATGCACTACACCTGTGCAGGGATTCTAGGTTATCTTCATGCATGGTTCTTGGTTGGAGTATCAGTCTCAGAAAAGATTCTTGTGCCCAAATTTTTTGGTTCTGTTGCTCTCCTGTCTGGAGCTCCTGTCCCCTCCAGGACTTTCTATCTCTCCTTTCTTTCATAAGATTCCTTGAACTCTTTCCAAAGTTTGGCTTTGAGTCTCAGCATTTGCTTTAATACCCTTATGGTAGAGTCTTTCAGAGGCCCTCTGTGGTAGGCTTCTGTCTTTTTCCTTGTTTTCACCCTCTTCCAATGTCCATCCCATTTGCCTTTCTGAAAGAGGATTGAGCATCTTACCCAGTGTCCTCTTTCTTGCTTAGCTTCTTTAGGTGCATAGATTTTAGTATGTTTATCCTATATTATATGTCAAATTTCCACTTATAAGTGAGTATATATCATGTGTGTATTTCTGCTTCTGGGATACCTCACTCAGGCTGATCTTTTCTAGTTCCCACCATTTGCCAGCAAATTTCATGATTTCCTTGTTTTTAATTGCTGAGTAGTATTTCATTTTGTAAATGTACCACAATTCCTGTATCTATTCCTCAACTGAGGGACATCTGGGTTGTTTCCAGTTCTGGCTATTACAAATGAAGCTGCTACAAATATGGTTGAGCAAATGTATTTGTTTTATACTTGAGCATATTTTGGATATAGGCCTTCTATGTAGGTTTCTTAATCAGATCTGCAAGCTGCATATGTCTCCTTTGCCACATACTCAGGTTCTAGATTTTTTAGAACAAGAATAATTTGAGCAAGCAGAATGTGAAAGGAAGGAATGTGTCAGAGAGTCTGAGTTTTAGTCAGCTAGGTGAGAGGGGACTTCATCAGGGCATGGCTTAATCTGTTGTAAATGTTTAACAAGGTCATTCCAAAGGTTGTGTGGACAGTGGAGGTAGTGGTGATAAACTGGGAGCAAGATGAACAGTTAGGAAGCTATACTGCAATTTATGGCAGAGGATGGGCAGCCTGGACTATGGGAAAGCTGTTAAGCATCTCTGTGGTTTAGATGTGTTACTATAAAATGAAGCTAATCTTTCAGGGTAGTACAGAGCTGGCAATGATGCATAGAAGAGATTCTGTGTAGCACTCAACTTTTCAGGGTTTAAGATCTGATAACTATTGTCCCACTCCACTTATGGGAGTTACATTTTCTAAAATAATTGGAGCCTGAAGAAGTAAAAGGAACCTTAAGGACTGAGAAAATGAAGCCCCAGCCAGGGAGCAGGAGCAACTTGCCCCAGCAGGCCTCGTAGTTACTGGCTAGCCACCATGCAATACGTTCAAGAGAAGAAAAGAGAAAGGGTCGTGTCATGCCCGTAAATGTCCAGTGACTCAGAGCTCAGCAGAAATGTCCATTGGGGCCCACATCATGAGACATGCAGACAAAGTGGAGAGGGGTGGGGTCAGTGAGACAGAAGTGCAGATGGCACCCGAACACCTATGCTCTAATCTTATTACAGTACTTACTGGCTATTCAATGGGGCCAGACTGTCAATCTCTCTTTACCTCATTTGTTTCTGTTAAGAATGATCATAATATGGCATTACACAAGACTGCCATGCAGTTAAAGGAGAAATTCATTTTGTAAGCTGCCAAGACCACAAAAATAAGTAGGATCTATGCCTCTCCTCTAGACTTGCCTATTTTCCATTCCCGTCCAACCCAAAGGCATTAGAGACTGGTGTTTACTTTTAAATAGCAAATCTCATCTTTCCTAGGATCCTGTCTGAGAAGTGTCCCCGTCAGGATAACGCCTCCCATCATGTTTGTCAGGTTCTGCTTCCTGGTCTGTCAATGTTCCCCTTCACAGACTGACATTCCAGTATGTAACACCCTTTCTCCAGTAATGCAATTCTCCGTTTGCATTTCTCCAAGCCCTATTCTGCTTGCAAACTCATTTGTTATAACTGAAATTTGATGCAATAAAAATAACTGTACTCTTCAAAACGAGAAAAGATTTGAAGTTATATGCAACTGAGAAATATTTATAGCAAAGCCAGTCTAAGACTGTAGTTTGCTAACTAGCACACACTTGTATAGTCCTTACGTAACAGGGCATGGAAAGGTTTTTAAAAGTATCAGGGATGACAAAATTTCGAGGTCAAATAAGAGAACATAAACCAAAGCTACTATCACCCAAAGGTTAAGCTAAAAAGATGGCAGCATCTTCCAGCATTCACACATACAGGGTCAGTAACGCCATCCCATGATGGCTTATCTGATTCTTACCTGCCCTGAATATGACATGATACCCTCTTTCCCCTGGGCTTTGTTTGCAGAGTTAGTTCCCAGCTGCAAGGGTATCAAATGCTGCCCAGTATTAGACTCACCTCCTCCCACAGGAAAGCCCATGTCTGGCTTTTCTATGGAAGCCTGTCTGGAAATAAGTCAGCCATTCAATATGTCTAATCAGATGAAAGCAATTCTCTGAGGAAAACCTTAGCCCTGCCGTGAATAGGAGTAGATCAGCGGATAGCAGTCCCAGAGCACCAGGCATTGTCTGCCAAACAAAAAGACATTAGAAACCCCGTGGTGGGGTAGTGGGGTAGAGGAAGCAAAAGGCAAGACGAATGAATGATTTGTGTATGTTTGCTGCCGTTTCAGGAAAGATCTGGGAGAATGGTGAGTCATCCGTGAACCAGTGGCTGCTCAGACTGCAGAAGACAACACGCACATTCCTGAAGTGTGTGAAATTTGGATCTCACAGGTGAACGTTTACAGTCATTGAAAATAAAGACAACTTCCCCCTCCAGGCAAACCTTTCTTACTTGTTGGTTTTGTTTTTAGATGTGGTTCAGGAATATTATAGACACGCAGATAGCTGAAAGGATGGAAAAAGATTTAAAAGTAAGACTAAATATTAACAGGAAGTAGGCACATCGATAGCAGACTAGTTAAACGATAAATGATCTGATAGAGATCAGCAGTACCGGAATGAACAAAAACCTGCAGGGCAGGTGATCGCTAGCTTCCAATAAATAAAACATAAGGGAAGAAAAGTAAAGAGGGAAAGGAAATTTACGGAATGAAAAGAGACACAACAAATGTATCAAACAAATACAAAGCATGCACCTTATTTGGATGTTAGCTTGAATAAGCAAGTATTAAAAAAAATCCATGAGACAGCCATTTTATTGAGATCATGAGTGTAGCTTCTCTGAGCCAGACAAACAACTATAGGCAACTAATGATGCTGGAAGATGGAAAATTAGTCTTTCCAAAGTATGGGTTCCCTAACTTTTTACCTAGTACCAAATGGTTAGCCATGACATCATTACATATATGTCTATGAATATGTATATATAGATAATTATGTGAGTATAAAATAATAATAAAAAGAGGGCATAAATGTGAGAGGAAGGGAGATGCAGGAGGGGCTCAAGGGAAGAAAGGGATTGGGGAAAATTATGTACTTGTACTTTAATTAAGATTTTAAAAATACCAAAAAAGGAGAAAAAAAGATTCATGAGACAACTGGAAATAGACTGAAGACTTAAGAATATAAGCCTTAACTGTAAAACTTCTATAAAGAATCACAGAGGACGCTAAGACAGGAGAATAAAATTTCAAAGAGAGACTGGGCTATACAGAGAGCCTCCAGGTTCAGATTAATCATTGCTGTAATTATTTTTTATTCCAGTTAATTTACTTTACATCCCAAGGGTGCCTCTCCCTCCTCTCCTCCAGTCTCTCCCTTCCCCTTCTTCCTCCTTCTGCTCTTCATTTCCCCCCCAGAAAGGGGGAGTCTCCTTCCCCCATATCAACCCTCACCACATCAATTCACATCAGGACTAAACATATCTTCATCCCCTGAAGCCAGGAAGGCAGTGCTGCTGGGGGGAAGTGATCTAAAAGCAGGCAATAGAGTCCATGTGAGAAACAGTCTGGCCCCTCCACTCGCCAGGAGACCCATATGAAGACCAAGCAGCCCATCGGCCATATGTGCAGGGGGCCTAAGTGCAAACCATTCACGCTCCTTGGTTGATGTCTCAGTCTCTGTAAGCCCACATGGGACTAGGATAGTTGTCTCTGTTGGTCTTCTTGTGAGGTTCCTGAGCTTCTCGTGAGGTTCCAGAGCTCCACCCCATGCTTGGCTGCAAGTCCCAGCATCTGTCTCTATCCACTGTTGGCTGGAGCCTCCCAGAGAACAGTCAAGTTAGGGTCCTGTCTGCAAGCATAGCAGAGTGTCATTAATAGTGTCAGGGGCTGGCTCTCTACCATAGGGTGCATCTCAGGTTGGAACAGTTATTGGTTGGACATTCCCTCAATCTTCGTTCCCTCTTTATTCCTGCACCTCTTGTAGGCAGAATAATTTTTGGATCAAAGGTTTTGTCTATGAGTTGTTCCCCTCCTTCCACTAGTCCTGCCTGGCTAGGAAGTGGTCACTTCAATCTTCATGCCTCCCCTTTAGGAGTGTCAGCTACAGTCATACTCATATCCTCCCAGGAGCCTACACTGCCACAGACCTCCTGCTTGACAAACATCAACAAACCAAATAACCCAATTGTACAGAGCTAAACCTAGAATTCACAGCAGAGGAATATCAAATGGCTGAGAAGCACTTAAAGAAATTCAAATCAAAATGACTCTAAGATCCATCTTACACCATCAGAATGACTAAGATCAAAAACTCAAATGACAACACATGGAGTCCAGGATGTAGAGAAAGGGGAACCCTCCTCCATTGCTGGTGAGAGTGCAAACTTGTATAACTTCTCTGGAAATCAATCTGGTGCTTTCTCAGAAAATTGGAATAGCACCTCAAGACCTAGCTATGCCACTCCTGGGCATATACCCAAAAGATGCTCCAACATACAAGGACTTTGTTCAACTATGTTCGTAGCGGCTTTATTCATAATAGCCAGAAACTAGAAACAATCTAGATGTCCCTCAATGGAAGAATGGATACAGAAACTGTGGTACACTTACACAATGGAATACTACTCAGCTATTAAAAACAGAGAAATCATGAAATTTGCAGGCAACTGGATGGAACTAGAAAAGATCATCCTAAGTGAGGTATCCCAGACCCAGAGAGACACACATGGTATGTACTCACTTATAAGCAGATATTAGACCTATAGTACATAATAACCATACTACAATCCACAGACCCAAAGAACCTAGTAACAAGAAGGGTCTGAGAGGGGGATACTAGAATGTCACTCAGAAGGGGAAATAGGATAGACAGCAGAAATGGATGAAGAGAGGGAACTGGGCAGGATGGACTGGGGAGAGAAACAAGGGTGGGGATCAGATGTGAAGAGAATGGGGGTGGAAGGTGAGAGGGCTGGGAACAAGAAGGGAATCTGAGGTGGGGACATCTCTTTGTCATTGCCGTTACTGTAAATGGAGTAAGGACTTTGCAGCACTGGAGGTCTAACCTGGGGCCTTGCATATGACAGGCAAGTGCTCTACCACTGAGCTCTGTCCCCAGGCCTTCAAGGTGAGTTCAGAGCTTAGTGTCCAAACTCCATGTGATTAAGAGACAGAGAGGTTTGTTTTCTAGTCCTGAACATAATTGCCTTTTCAGTCCCACCATCTCTTGAATGGTAGGAAACTCAGTTCTAGGGTTCTCTCAAGCAATTCTATCATGATCAGAGAGATCTTATGGAGTCAAAGGTAAATGAGAATTCCTGAAATGAAGGTGTATCTGGTTGACTGAGTTCAGTGTAGCAGAGAGATTGGACTGTTGCAGGTTCTGATGTTAACTAGCTTATCTAGTTTCAGCCCTCGGAGCAGTTATTCTTGCCCACTTCTGTGTTAGAATAATATCCTCTAACTAATAGATTAGTACCTTTTGAAATCTATAATCTAGCAAAGTACTATTTTCCACCAACCCAAAAACTAAGAAAGTTATCACACAGCATTGTGGGCCTATAGAGAAGTTTCCCCCATCTTGCTGAAATCACATTTCTGCTGTACTCACCAATGCATTTTAAACTTGGCTTGGTTCTGTAAAACTATAAAACTTTGTGAAACTGCTTCCATGTTGGAACATGAAATCTGAGGTAACCTAAATGTGTTCCGGGCCATAGTTACTCAAAATGTCTTCCTCCAGACATATTTCTTATTTCCTTTAAGATAAGAGCTGTGGTTTTTGTATTGACACAAGTATTGCAGCTGGGGTCAGTCTATCAGTTTTCAGTGTTTCTGATGACTATCCACCGAGACAACCATTGGGCCTCACAACCTTGGTCTTCTCTCTCTCTCTCTCTTTTTTTTTAAAGTAGGCCAACCAGAATCCCCTTTGAATCACCCTGCTACTTTCACCACAGTGACCCATGAGATCCTCGGGATCATTGCTTCTCTGTATTTTCCTCACTTGTGGGAATGCTTCTGGAAGATAAGATGCTGGTTTCTGCTTCTGTTGAACCTTAAAATCTGAGTGAGGCTTAATTGCTCCCCAGACCAACCTGATCCCAAAGGGCACTTTTCTTTAAGCAGCTACGCATTACCAATCATTTCCCCATCCTGCCTTCCCTTCCAACAAGAAAATTCTACCTCCATTTCAGCCATGGAGCCTGGACTATTCTTCTGCTCCTTTGAAACTCAAATGAGGCTAGGTGGTGCTGGAGGCATTGTAAAATGAGAAGAGATGCCTTTTTCTATGCTCTCTCCTGACCTGCCACTATACTAGACAATGGTTAGAAAAAGTGTGTCAGAGTAATGGAGATAGGAAGTACGAGGGAAATCTATCTGTAACTCCTTCAGTCACAACAGTGCTCCAAAGGGGAGAAAAAGTGTACAGAAGAGAGTGACTCGGCATTCTTCAAGTTTTTGTAATGGATAAGACAACTGTGTAAGTTCTAGAACATCCAGAATGAGGGGTGGGTGAGTGCCATGCCTTCACTCAGCCCCTGGCACACACAGATAAACACGCCAATGATGCCAACGTACTATGGCAGAAACATAGATGGACACGTTTGTGTCTTTCCACAATATCAGGGTTTGTGGAATAATAAATCACAAGCTAAGTCAGTTTGGTTGGCTCCAGTTTAGGATACATTTGCTTGATATCTAGCTTGGCAAATGCAGGTTCTCTGATTACAGTCTTAATCACTAATATAAGCACCCAGATTACACATTATGCTTCACACAGCTTGACATACCCACGTATCCATTGGTGTACATGTAGCCACAGAAGAGTTCAAAGAGGCCTTACTGGAGGCAGCAGTAGAGAAGACAGTCATGGCAGGTGGTTGGGTAAGATAAGGAGGAACCCAGTGGAGGGATGCCAGATGCCTACAGAGCTAAGCAGCGGAGTTAGCAGGGCCGCATGGTCAAGCTGAGTCATAGAGGTTCCCAACCACAGATGCAAAGCATTGAATGGGTTTGGAAGAATGAACAACGGATAGCGGTGGAGACTATCCTGGGTCAAAGTTCTGGGACTGTTGGGAGTTCTTTTCCTGGCCTGTCTGTCCCTTGATGTGCACACTAGATGGTCAGGTTGGCAGGGGGCCGTGACCATCATATCATAAGGTGTCCTCATTGTGGGGTCCAAGCAACGGTGCTAGACCCGTCACTGGTGTGCTATGTCTGACAGGCTCCGGGCCTGGTTTCTTTGATAGGGTTTTGATACACTCACGTGTTCATGTGTTCCAGCCTACTTTGGTGGTTTACAGGTGGCAACTTCTACCTTTAGGAGCGAGCTAGCAGTCAGTGCCTCGCGGGTGGTGCTCGGCAGTGTCTGTTCACACAGGCTCGATGCAGTGACATCCTGCTTCCGTGTTCCTGCTCAAAACAGAGCCATATGTTGCTTACACCGTGGAGTCACCGGGTCAAGGCACAACCAGGAAGCTGCTGTTTCACAAAAATATGAAGGGAATTAAAGCAGGGCACAGCTCAATCTTCCCACAGTACACGAAGGTTTTCCCAAAAACCTTTGGAAATATACAATTGGAGTATACACAAATTCAACTGGAACATACAATTTATTCCAAATGAATGAGTAAAAGTGTCAAGGTGGCCAGTTAGAATCACCAATCATTGAACCAATCACCAATCTCCAATCATTTTAGTTAGAATGCTCAAGTAATGAGAAGATCAGTTTTAAATGACAAAGCAGCAGCTAGTAAATACATGTACTTTAAGATTCATATTATTCCATTCACTGCATGTTTAAAAACCACACTTGAAGTTTTGTTCATTTTTCCATCCACACTTTCAGGAGTCGCCGTGCCACCAGCCACTGGTCTGAGGACGTGTGGGCTTTGCAGCAGTTTGGTTCCTAATTCTACTTGATCAGTCTGTGGCTGTGCATTTGTAAAACCACTAAATCATCAAGCACGGTGGCTGGGAACATTAGCGGGATGGTAGTTGGGAGCTGCGTGACTGAGGAAAGGAAATGCTGTTCATGCCTTTTGATTGCGCAGGCGGAGAACAGAATGAAAAGGCCTTTTATCGGTGTGTAACTGTGCGAACAGAGCACAGTAACGAGGCAGCATTGTGCCTGCCACTGAGTTATTGCTGGTCTAATGAACTATAAAAGTATCATTCAAACGCAAATCTGGTGAGTAGCAAGGAGAGAAATTCTGCTGCAAACACACTGCCTCCTGTACTTTCTAACCTGCACACACTCAGGCTGGCTTGCACTTTTAGTCCAATAAAAAAACTCAAAACAAACATCTCTTTGAACCTGAAGAAAAAGCGCTAATTGTATTCTCATAGGTCAGGAGTCTAGGTCAGGAGTCTGAAGGCCTTGAGCTCACCTGCACTGGGTCACTGATGGCAAACAAACTACTTTCCTTTATTTGGATTAGGAAAAAAAAAATAACCCTCTCCACCCCTACACATAATGGATTCTTTCCAAATAAATATATTCTTTTTGAAATATAAGATGCTGAAACTATTAGCTAAGTTCTTTTTGCTAGTGATAATTCCAGAGCTTGTAAGCAGTTGAATTGAATCATTGGCTAAATAGCCTGTTTTGGGAGAGGAAGGGTCATTCTTTCTTTACTCCCCAATGCCAGCTATAATTTTGTTATTTACAGACCAGTTATTGGGTCAAAGTTCTTTTCAAATGAAATATAAACAAAGGGAGTATTCAAATGAGCTCCTTCTAGAGATGGGGAACTTTGTAAATAAAAGAGAAACAGGACTCCCCTCATCATGACACTGTGGGCACAGCAAATGAGATTATTTGTTTTACACATCACTCTTTTACTCAGATCACATTGTAGCAAAGGCTATGTCTACGCAAACTTTCAGAGGAAAGTGGGAAGGAAAACTCCTGAGAAACTGTGTTTGCAGAGACTGATGGACTAATCAGAATTTTAGTTCTGTGGAGAGATTGGAATATTGCAGGTTGAGAGGCTAATTTCCTGATCTTGGGCTGGTTCTAGCTGCTCCAGAACAGCCATTCCTTGCCCACCTCTGTGTCAAAACTAACATACTGTGACTAACAGGTGGAAAGCCTTTTAGAATCCACTGATTTCGCAGACCATTAGCTTCCCCAACCGGGAAGCTAAGATGCCAGAGAGCATCTTAGGCCTCTAGAAAACCTTCCCCTATCTCACTGGGCCTGCCTTTCTGATGTGTACACCAATGTATTTTAAATGTGCCCTGATTCATGGCTTTCTTGTTTCTGTAAAACTAGGAAGCTTCATAAAGCTGCTTCCATATTAGCAGCTTTGGAATTTGAGATTGCCTATATTTGTGTTTCTGTGCTTCTGTATTCTGGTTACTTCAGAATAACCTATTCTTATTCCCTTTCAAATGAGAGCTGTGGTTTCTGTGTTGACAAAAGCATGCAAATGAAGAAGGGTTTGCTTCAATTAGAAGCTGTGAAATACTGCTCTGTGGAAGTAATAGAGAGCTGTGGCACCAATAAGCATAGGTGTCCTGATGGAGAGGGTTCCATCCAATGATTCTTTGCAACAAATTAATTTATTTCTAATTTTCCAATTAGCTGGGTTTCCCACTCCATGCTGGCTTCCATTTTCAGCGGCTGGCTATGTCTTCCTGAGAATTTCCTCCAGTTTCTTTTTAGCTTTTGACTAGAAACAGGGGCTTTGCATGGGATGGTCCTACCAGATTTAAATTAAAATCTGGAAGTCCTCTCTTACTATTTCTAGTTTTTACTGGAGAGGTGGTGAGCCTTCCTTCTTTCTAGTCAAAGGCAGTGGATGAAGGAAAGGCCAACAACCTAGTTTTCTGCTCTGTATACTATGTACATCTTTGGAGGACCTTGTAAACAGATAGGACACCTTTAGTGTGCTCATATCAACCTGCGGATGGCTCTGCACGGTTTGTCCTGGGCAGCTGCAGTCCCCAGATCACCTCTCTGTAGCCAGCTGGTCCTTTGATAATATTGCTTTAAGCTTGTTGAGATACAGGAAGTCAAGTTCTCTGGCTGAAAATCTGAAATTCTGCCCATCTCTCTTCATCCATCTGGTAGAGCTCCCTCCCTTCCCCACACCCTGCATACAACAGTGCGCCAGCCGGTCTCTTTTTAGCAGTTTGAACATGAGTTGAGATGTTCACTTGACCAACTCAACCATTGCTGAGCATGTTATCTCGGCCCTCTCCTCCCCAGATCTGTCGTTGCATTAGGTCCAACCAGAGCTGAAACGATTAAGAAATGGGGGTTCGTGCCTATAATCCCAGCACTTGGGAGGAAGAAACAGGCACATCTCTGAATTTGAGGCCAGAGTACCATAACAGCCAGGACTAAAAATAGAGAAATCTTGTCTCAAAAACCTGAAAGAGAGAGAGAGACAGACAGACAGACAGACAGACACACACACACACACACACACACACACACACAGAGAGAGAGAGAGAGAGAGAGAGAGAGAGAGAGAGAGAGAGAAAATGGTGGAAGTAGAGAATAGACTCTCTCAAAGTTATTTTCTAACCTCTACATGCATACCATGGCATACACACACACGGGTAGGGGAAGACCAGGCTTTTGACTTGTGGCAAATTAGTTTTCACCAAACCTGTCTCTTATAAAAGACCTAGCCATGGAGTCACTGTTGGCTGTGAGTCTCTGCCACAAGCACACAGCCTGGAACAGCAATTAGAGAACCGAGCAGAGACTGCGTGGGAGAAATGACAGGTTCTATCTCTGGACCCTTGCTGCTTGGAGTGAAGAGAGTTGGCATCCTCAGTTCTCTCTCCCAACACTGTTTGCCACCATGGTCCACCTTCCTGCTTCCCCACTTTGCCTTAGGGAAGAGGAGGGAAAGGGTCAGAAGGCAGCTGAGTGTATCCCCCACTCCCCTCTTTTGAGAAGGAGGTGAGAATTTCTTTCTCTCTGTGAACATGTGAAGAGTGGGTGGGAGATGGGACTGTATCCATCCCTAGCACACTTGCTGAGAGAGTTCAAGAGAGGGTGTAGATTCCCTTGGCTGGTGGTCCAGGCCAGCCTAACAACACAGGCTTGGTTGGGCCCTATGAAGAAGGCCCGGCCCTCTTTAACCTCGCTTCTGGTAAATAGCCCCTAGAAAATGCCAAGTCTGTGCACTCCCGACTAACACCACTCTTCAATGAAATGTCTTTGTTTAGGCGTACCCCTCAGTGTCTGCCCTTCTAATCAGTTCTAAAACATAGCCAAAGGTGCTTGGAGTGGACCTCACATGTCGGACCCGAAATTGGTAGCTGTGCTCTTGCAAACCTGAAGTTACTTAATTTCATGTTATTGTTTTGACTCATGACTTTCAGCATATTAGAAGAAAAAAATTGCATTCATGGAATTCTGACGAAAACCACTGAGTGATACTACAAAATATAATAGCGTTAGCCTGGGCTGATGGGAACAGAATTCTTAATTTAACCCTCAAAGTTCCATACTTCATGTTCTTATCTGATTTTAGTTGCATCTTGGTATTTTCAGAAACCAACTATCTTAAGAACAAGCACTGTTGCTCTTTCCAGAAAAAAGAAAAATTGAAAACTTTCAGAAAAGTAAATCAGGTTTGTAAGCTCCCGGAGGTCTGTTATTCAGCTAAAAACAGCTATATGAGCATTGTAGACACACAAAAGATCTTCATATACTTACTCTGAATAAGAGAGGGCTCTTAGTAAAATCAGAGCATGATCATTAGTTTAGGAGAACTATTTAACAAAGGATATTCAGAATATCAGGGGATCAGTGTCGTAGGCCATGCTGTCAGGAATCAGGTGTAAACCACAGTGAAGTGCTGGAGCAGGGAGTCCCTATAGCTCATGCAAACAGGGAAGAGACAAGACTCCAGGAATCAGGCTATCCTGTGCTTATGCTCCCACATCTCCTGCCAATTGAGCCATTCTTCACTGCACCTTTCTTTTATTTTCCTCACTTCAGCTATGGTTTGATTTTACAGGGCTGACTCGCGGCCACACGCCTGTTCCCCAGCTTCCAGAGAGGCCAGAGGAGTGATCTGAGGAAGAAGAATTTACTACAAACACAAGGTCAAAGGAGGGCAAGTGACTGCAAGCCTGAGCATAGTGACCTCAGTCTCCACCGGCTTGTTCAACAGCAACACTCAGCTCCCCTTCCCACTGATGTTTCCAAATTGTCATTCTCTGTTTTTGTTCTTAAAATAATTAAATAACTAATTTAGATACATGATATGACTTTGTAGCCCAGCCTGTCTTGGAATTCATGACGTAGCCCAGGCTAGCCTTTAACTCATGGCAACCCTTCTGTCTCAGCCTCTGATGTATTGACATTACAGGTCTGTGCTACCACACCTGACACCCAGATCTTCTTCTTAAAACTCATAGGGGATAGGAGCTCCACAAGAAGACCAACAGAGCCAACAAATCTAGGCCCATGGGAACCTGCAGAGACTGATGCATGAACCAAGGACCATGCATGGAGAGGACCTAGACCCCCTGCTCAGATGTAGCCCATAGGCAGCTCAGTCTCCATGTGGGTTCCCTAGTAAGGGGAGCAGGGGCTGTCTCTGACATGGACTCTGTTGCTTGCTCCTTGATCATTTCCTCCTGGCAGGGTGTTTTTTTCAGGCCACAGAGGAAGAGGATGCAGCCAGTCCTGATATACTTGATAGGTTGGGGTCAGTTGGTAGGGGAGAAGGGCTTTCTGAGGACTGGGGGAAGGGGATAGGGAAAGAGGGAGGGAGGGTGGGACAAGGATGAGATGAGGAAAAGGACTATGATTGGGATGTGAAGTGAATAAAATTTTAAAAAATTAAAAGAAAAAAAAGAAAGAGCCAGGTATGCTCTTTCCCTCAAGCTGTAGACTTGCTGTAGTGAGATTCAGGATCTGAGGACCACTTCCTTTTCTGCTCCTCCTCACTCTATGATCCTCAGGTCTCTACGTTCGTGAGATTGATAATTTCTTATGTGTGAGACTATGAGTTACTTTCTTAACTAAGTGCAATCACAGAGGCTATCAAAATGTTACCAGGAGAAAGGAAGTTAGAGAGGTGGCAATGGTGGCGGGGTGGGGAGGCTGATGGTGTAATTTCTATCTGTGGCTTGTAGCCTAGAGAATTCCTTGGTGCTTAGAGTGGTTCGACTTTTTGTTCTATTTAGGCTCCTGACTTAGGTTAGAAGAGGTTTGTCCTCATGACAGAGAATATTTCTTACTCAAAATGCACTGATTTTCAAGTCTTTCTCATCCCAACAGGCTCTCTAAGTTGGCAGGTAATTAGTGATCATGGGGATTGTTTGTTCACTTTTGTTAGCAAAGATTGGCAGGGATAAATATAATATATTCTTATATTTTATATTATTTCCAAATCACTCTGGTTATCTTTCTCTGGATGCGTGAAAACAAAAGCCACAGGCTTGCGATTCCAGCACTTGAGAGGCAGAAGCAGGTGAACCAGGAGTTCTCGGCAAGTCCCAGCTAGATAGAGTTTAAGACACTCAGCTCTACATGAGACCCTGCCTCAAGGTTAAAAATGAATTATAATTATCTCTTAACAGTAATCCCATTACCCTGGGCTCTAAGAAAACATCTGGACCCAGCACAGCCAAAATATTTATCGAAACTTCACCACCCCTAACCCCTGACCCAATGCCCCCTTGAATCTGAAGGCAGCAGGTTGAAATTGTTACAAACCCAGAGCAAGGATGCCCACTTGGAATCACAGCAGAGCTTAACGTTCTGCCATAAGCCTCACATTCTAAGTGTAGAATGTGGCACCACACATCCCTTTTCCGTCTTCAGAATCATAAGTTAAAATATGGCTTTCATTCCCGGAGCTCTCACGTGGCCCTGGGGTTTTTGTCTTTAACTCACAGTCTGGGCGCTCCCTCCCCCAAGAGTATAGTCAATCGTGTGTCAATTGCTTTGATTCTCCTGCAAAAATAGGCAGAATACGAAAAAAAAAAACACAAAAAAAAACCTAAGGTGGAAGGATAGCAGACTCAAAGGAAAGATTATTGTATAAAACATAACATGACATTTTTATGTGTTTGCTAGTGGCACGCTATAAATTTGGCTCCAGCATTTCTAGTGGTGTGTGGGAGTTAGAAACTCAACTAGTTACAGGACTGGGCATTTTCCAGAAGACAAGTAGAAGGGAAAATGTTCCAGGGAAATCAGCTCTCCGGGTGTGTGAGTCTCCAGTGAACACAAAAGAGCATGGAGAATTATGATTCACCAGTCTTGGCTAAATAAATATTTTTGTTCGCTTATTTGTTTCTATGTAGCCTGACCTGAAATTCACCATGTAGATCAGGCTGGCCTCAGACGCACAGAGATGCACTGTTTCTGCCCATTGCATATTGGCAGTTAAAGTTGTGGCATGATATTTCTAATTAAACGTGCACACTTGTGGTTTTATTCTCTTGCTTATCATAAGGAATCCTAAAGTAGATTAATTCAGCAAAAAATATTCAACAAAGCAGTGAAAATGATCTGCTCTCTGTGTTCCTCTTTGCAGCTGAACCTAAGGGCAGCATCTGGCAATGGGACGGCAGAGAATGTACGGACAGTGGAATGCCTTGAGAAGCTTGAGGAAGGAGAAAATTTTAAAATGAGAAGGATTATATCATAGTTACAGCAACGGTCCTTGATCATGAGGACTAATAACAAGAGGACGCCAACTCCAATATCAATTAGTTGAGTTTGTTTCTCACAAAAACATATTTTCAAGAGCTTAGCAGACTTTTTGAAGGATTGTGGTTCTGGCAGATTCTTTGAGACAGTTATTATCAAGCCATTGTGTGTGAGAACACTTCATCATGACCTCCTGGCTTCAGGTTCTTTTAGAGCTGACTCTGTTTTGATCCTGAAAATAGTCACAGATGTTATATGAGCTATCCTGAAATAATTTCAAATAAAAATGAACAGCACAAAATAACTGAGCTCAAATAACATATAAAGTTATTTTATGTATAAAAACAATTAAAATGAAACATGGTATCTTCATTATTTATTTATTATTTGTCTTTTTGAGATAACCACTCATGTAGGTAGCCCAGGCTGGTCTCAAATTCTCTCTATAGCTGAGGATGACCCTGAGTCCCTGGTCCTCCTGCTTCCATCTCCAAAGTGTTAGGATTACAAGTGTGAGCTACCCTGCTCAGCTAGTACATTTAAAAATAAGTCAAAGCTATGGCATTATTAGAAATAAGTTAAAACACAGTAATGAAATAATGTCAGACATAAGAAAATGAGTTAAAAGTAGTAGAACACAGAAGTGAAATGATTGAATAAAAACTCAGTGAAGAATAAAGAAAAAGTAGTCTGGATCAAGAAGAGTACCAGTGCAAATAAAGACAAACAGCAGTGTCCTAATGTGCTTTACAAGGGTTGGGAAGGGATGCTGTCTTCAGACCTCTAGAGAGATGTAACAAAATTAAACGACAAATTTAAGACACTCCAAGAAAGAAAATGTAAGCCAAGAATTCATACCCAGCAGAAAGACCTTCACCTTAAAGGATACAAGCTGCTATCAACATACGAGGAACCAGGCGTATCATTCCCCTGAGGCATTTGTCAGACATTAACTCTGAGACCATGAATCTAACAGCCTAAATGAGTCACCCCATTATATAAAGACATCACCTCAGCAGCTGGTTGTGAACACTGAAGAGACGGTTCTCAGTGGACATGGAGCCACTACATATGAAGACAGAGAGTGTGCACGACATGAAAAATCGATCTCACCATTTTCAGTGACCATCGTTGCTGGTGACAGAATTGTTACACTCACACTGCACTTCAGGTAACGTGGCACAGAGCTAATGCTACTTAATTCTATCCCATCTATCCTATGATCCTTTGTCCCCCCGGACACCAATTTCTTACTATGTAAGAAAGGACTTTTGATGGGTTTAGTTGCCTTAAGGTTTCATGCTGCTATGAAACACCATGTCCAAAAGCAAGCTGAGGAAGAAAGGGCTTATTTGGCTTATACTTCAACACCACAGCCCCTCATTGGAGGAAGTCAAGACAGGAACTCAAACAGGTCAAGAACCTAGAGGCAGGAGCCGATGCAGAAGCCACGGAGAGGTGCTGCTTACTGGCTTGCTCATCATGGCTCGCTCAGCCTGCTTTCTTATAGAAGCCAGGACCACCAGCTCAAGGATGGCACCACCGGCCATGGACTGGGCCCTCTCACATCAGTCATTAAGAAACTGCATTACAGCTGGATCTTATGAAGGAATTTTCTCAACTGAGGTTTCCTCTTCAGTTGACGTATAGCTGTGTCAAGTCGACATAAAACTAGCCAGTACAGGGGTAGTCTTGGTATTTGAGTGGAAACTGTCAGTAGGAACAAGTGAAGATTTTTTTTTTTATCTTTAAAAACCAAATCTGAGCTGGGCATGGTGGCCCACATCCATAATCACTGCACTCTGGAGTCTAATGCAAGATCGGTACAAACTTAAAGGAAGCGTGGGCTCCACAGTGCGTTCAGGCTCACCTGGGCAGCAATGTGAAACCTTGTTCTGTGTGTGAATCCGGGGCACAGTGACCAGCCCAGGTCCCTATCAGCTCCTGAGTGCCCAGATTGGAGTTCTGCAATACTACTTCCCATTAAAATAAGCAGGGGTTCTTGTTCCTAAAAACCAGCCAACCAAATGAAAAACCTGCCTCAAGTCCTAAACAGGACATGTCCGAAACATCTCCTCATTGTAGCTGACAAGGAAAGTGCCAAAGACTGTAGGGTCATGTCAGGAAGAGTGGGTCCAACTTTGAATCTGTCCCCATGGCCTTTAACGAAGCAGCCTGAGTGTTAAAATAGTAACTACAGGGTTGGGGTTGGGGGAGGTGTTATGACTGTCTTTAAGCCTAAGCACCATGAGCAGGGCTGTTGCCATTTTGTCTTGGGTGGTGAAAACAAGGTTGTTTGGATGACTGTCTTTCATTAGTCACTAGTCTTGTCTTTTGTTTTACTTCATAATAAAGTTCTTTAAGACTGTTGATCTGATAGTTGTTTTGATTTGCATTTCTCTGATGACGTTGAACATTTCTTTAAGTGTTTCTTGGCCATTTGAGAGTCCTCTGTTTAGCTCTATACTCCATTTTTAAAAATTAAAAATTAGATTATTTGGTTTGCTGGTGTTTAATTTCTTAAGCTCTTTGTATATTTTGGATATTAGCCCTTTGTCAGACGTAGGGTTAATGAAGATCTTTTCCCAATCTGTAGGCTGCTGTTTTGTTCTGTTTGACAGTTTCCTTTGATTTACAGAAGCTTTTTGTTTCTTGAGGTCCCACTTATTAATTGTTTATCATAGCCTGAGCCTGAGCTCTTGATTCCATCTTATACCTGTCAGAATGGCTAAGAACAACAATTCCAAGTGACAGCACATACTGTCAAGGATATGGAGGAAGGGGAACATTCCTTCATTGCTGGTGGGAATGCAACCACTTTGGAAATCCATCTGGTGCTTTCTCAGAAAACTGGGAATAGAACTACCTCAAGACACAACTATGCTACTTCTGGGCATATTCCCAAAAGATGCTCTACCATATTGCAAGGACATTTGGTCAACTATATTCACAGTGACTTTATTCATAAAGGCTAGGAACAGGAAACAACCTAGATGTTCCTCAACTGAAGAATGGATAAAGAATATATGGTACATTTACACAACAGAATATTACTCAGCTATTTAAAACAAGGAAATCATGAAATTCACAGGCAAATGGATGGAACTAGAAAAGATCATCCTGAATGAGGTAACCCAGACCTAGAAAGACACAGAGGGTATGCACTCACTTATAAGTAGATATTAGCCATACATTACAGGATAACTATACTACAAATCACGGACCCAAAGAAGCCAAGTAACAAGGAGGGCCCAAGGGAGGCTCTCCTTTGATCTCACTCAGATGGGAAAATAGAAGAGACAGTGGAAGAGGAAGTAGAGAAGGAACTGGATAGGAGAGGGTGTGGGAAAGGAAACAAGGAGGGTGATCAGATGTGGGGAGAGTGGGAAGGGGAGATCTGAGGGCCTGGAGAGAAAAGGGAAATGGAGGATGTAGCCATCTTTGAGACAAGCTGGAGACCTTTGGCAGGGTAGGCTATGGGAGGATATGCAGATGTCTCTAGCTGAGCCTCCTAGAAGCAGGGGACATGAGACTGAGGCCACTTTCTGGCCAGGCAGACCCTATAGTGGTTGAAAAACACTAAGCCACCTACAAAACCCTAGAATCAAAATATACTTTACCTACAAGATGTGCAGATAAAGATAGAGACGGAGGGAATGACCAATCAGTGCCTGCCCCAACCTGAGACCCACCCCATAGGAGAGAGCCAACCCTCGACATCATTGACAAAACTCTGCTATGTTTACAGACAGGAAGCTAACTTAACCATTCTCGGAAAGCTCCACCCCCAGCATTGAATCAGATGTCCAAACTCACAGCCAAGCCTTAGGGGGAGCTCAGGGAGTCCTGTGGAAGAGGGAGAGGGAAGTATGGAAGGACCTGGAGGGGACAAGAATGCTATAAGAAGACCAACAGAGTCAACTAACCTAGACCTATGGGGTCTTACAGAGACGAAAGCACCAACCAAAGAGCATGCATGGACTTGACCTAGGCCCCACATTTATGAAACCAATGGGCATTTTGATTTTCACGTGGGTCTCCCAGTAAGTTGAGTGGGTGCTGTCTATGACATGGTCTCTTTTGCCTACTTTCAACCACTTTCCCCTAACAGGACTGCCTTGCCTGGCCTCAGTGGATGAAGGATGAGCTCAGTCCTGATTTGACTCGATGTGCTGGGGTGGTTGGTAGGGGGTTCCCCTTCTCTGAGGACAAGGGGAGGGGAGATAGGGTGGGAAGAAAGGACTGGGAGGAAAGGAGGGAGGAAGCTGTGATCGGGATATAAATATATAAATTATAAAAATAAATTTTTAAAAAGACTGTTGATCTGGCAACATCATTTAATGCCTTGGGCCATGTCTTCTTTGCCTGACTCAAAGAAATATCTTCTTATAGGTTCCAGAATTCAGCCTCACAACCCAGACGATTGTTGATCTTCTGGCTGTGGTTTGTCATGACTGTAGGAAATGACTGCATGCACTGTAATTCTTCAGGTGGGTGTTTAAGTCACCCTTAGGGAGCAGGGCAGTGGGATGAACTGGCTCAGTTTTAATGATAACTGAACTCCTACAGTCTACTGGGAGAGAACTCTTTGACTGGAAGTCCATGGGGATGAGGAGGAAAGCGTAAGGACAAGAGGCCCCTGGCAGGACATGCGTTTGTAACCATGATTGTGTGAGCCTGAATGTGATCAGAAGTGGCACCCAGCCAACATCTGCAGAGACCCGTCACAGCGTCAAGGTCTCCCAGCTCCTCCCCAAGGCTGTCTTTGGTAAGAAGTCTTGAGCAATGCTGCAGGGAAGTCCCAAAAGGAGCTGTTGAAAATTCAGAGGAGGACTCAGCTGGGGGTGAAAGTCCAGAGACTCTAACAGATGGCTTTGCCCTTAAATGACAACAGTGTAGGGCCATCTCTGCGGTATTCAGGCTAGGTGGGCATTTGACCTGATGTCTTGGGGTTAGAATTGGTGCAAAGGGCCTGAAGGAAAAGGTTCAGCTTGTGGGTCAATGACACATTTGGAGGAAAGGTGTTGTGATTGTCAACTAGACCTAACAGGAAGTAAAACACACTCACCCAGGGGTGTGGCTCGACCCCTGCCTCCTCTGGGCCTCCTTGAGGGCTGCAGGGCTTTGCAGCTCTTGTCTGCTGATCATCACCACGGAGACAGGCTTCTCTAACGTAGGAGCAGAGAGAAGATTAACACACTGCTGTAAATCTGGTTGCTTCGCAGTTGGGAAGCTTGTTTGGCACGGGTGTTAATGCTGATTCGTGGGCTTAACACCAGCTCTTGCACAGCACTGACATCCCACAACCATGCACCCTATGGTGGGTTTTTCTCTGTTACATCAGTCAGCCCCCTTAAAGCTGATTCTCACTTCCTGTGCATAATGAAAGGACAACGTCCCTTCTGAATTAGAGAAAAGGAATACTGGTATAAATGGCAGACCTTTCCACTGTTAATTATATCACTCAAAATGTAACAAGGATCTGTTTTGCTCAGATACCACGCTAAGGAGCTGGCTACACAAAACTGAATACAACTCAGACTCCAACCTCTGTGTTCCAATTTTCCAGTCAGGGTACCAACCCCCACTGACTACTATGTAATGTCGTGGTTGGCAGTTTCTTCTCAGTCTTTGACAGTTCCACATCTTTAGCATCACTTAATTCAAGATGAGTCTTATTTTACTTTATTTTTAACCTTGGGAAAAGGAACGGTATCAGCGAAACCTTCCAGCTACACTCTGGAGACATTCTGCTTGTATGTGTGCCTGAAAAATAGCCAGTGTGTGCGTGCATATGGCTCACCCGGGGAAGGGGGGGGGTTCAGGTTGGTGTATTATGATTTGCCTACAATGCGCTAAATTTTGGGACTTACAATGAAAAGCCCTTTCTGAGAAGGATGTATCTCACTGACTGAGAGCCCCCCAGGGAACTGAGTTTGGAAGTGAGTGCTGGAGAGAATTAGCTATTCTGAAAAGCTGGTGAGAAGAACTGGAAGTTCCTAGGGGAGGGAGGTGAGGAGATGGGAGAGGAGGGAGGGAGGAAAAGAGAAGGCTGGTGTTAGAAGAGGGTGGGGGGGGTTGCAGGCCGTGTGGCAGATGTTACTTAGAGTGAAATACTCAAGGGACTTTTGCATGGTGGTATGGACACAGGGTGATGCCTGGGAATCCATTCCAATTATAATGGGTTATGACTACTGAAGTGTCATATTCCCTCCCTTCGCTGAAGTCTGCTGCTCACAGAGTGAGCATGGATGGACCCTAGAATGCGGGGTAGAGGGACTGTGGCTCCCAGAGTCGTCCTAAACTCTGGAATCTGTATCATGTTAGGTGTCTTTACAGACAAGTCAGTTTAAGGACCCTGAGCGGGGAGATAACCCTGATTACCCAGGGAATAAGCAGCAACATAATCACAAGGCCCTTATAGTCAAAGACAAGGAAGGTGAGCCAGAGGGAGGTGTGACCCAGCAGAAGGGTTCAGGTGGCATGTTGGCTTTGAGCATGGAAAGAAGGCAACTGTGTCAGCTAGAAAAGGCTAGGCACCTGACTCAACAACGAAGCCACTGGAGAAGAAAAACAGTCTAATGTCACCTCAAGTTTAGACCTATGAGAGCCATGTTTGACTGAGGACTCCAGAGCTATGAGACAGTAAATTTGAGTTCTCGAGCCACTAGCTTTACGGTTGCTTGTTACAGCAACAGTGGAGACCAATACAAGGTGTAAATCAGGGTCAGAGCCCAGGGCAAAATCTAAGCCTTATTTAGGAGCTGTAATTACACCAGAGGGCTCCTGTGAGCACGTAAGCAAGTTTCCAGGCAAGAAGGTCAGCTGGAAGCAGACTGTGGGAAACCCTGACTGAGAGATTGATGAGTTTAGGCAAAGAAGGCTGCAGAAGGTTCAAGCATATACTGTTAATCAACAAGACCACAGAATCGGGGACCATGAGAGCTCTGAGCACGAGGTTAGCTCCCAGTGATGTTTCCTAGGGCTGCTGGGGGTTCTGCTGGGCCATGCTGAGTGAATAGGCCCTGGGACAGCTTGCTGCTGTGCAGAACACCTTGCTTCATACTCTTCTGTTTCAGTTTCCATTTGATCTAAGGATTCTGCAGCTAAGATAATAGCATGAAAAACAGCACATGAGCTCTGTTTACTACACGGAGATGTAACATGTCTCCTTCCAGACTACCCACACAGAGGCAAGGGAAGAGACTGACGACTTAGGAATGACTCCCACATCTGGAGGCTTCTGTTGCAGGATCAGGGGGATTAGAGGCCATCTGTGATGTGGTTCAGGTATGAAGTCATAGATTAGGAAGCATTGAGCATGAAGAGAAAGGCCTAGGTATGAAGGGGAGGACCCACCAACGAATGATGCTGGAGACCAAGAGGCCAAGAAGAACCATAGCTTCACCTCAGGCCAGCAAGTGCCCTGAGCCCTTATCAAGTTTGAGTAGCTTCAGACAGAAGAAAATGGACACTCAGTTTTGGGGTCACATTAGCTGGCCCCAAAGTGGACAGCTACAGGGCATGAAATGCCTCCTCTGAAGGGTCCAGCCTTGGACCCACAACAAGCCAAGGAATAAAGAAAGTAACAGCAAGAAGCAGACACCTAAACTTGAGCCACCAGAGGGTTAGAGCCTAGGCTAGCAACATCCTGAGACCCCATTCCAGGAAATGGTAAGACACTACCCCGGAGAGTGAGAGCCTCAGATAAACGTTTAGTTCCTGTGGTTCCAAACCATCTTTCTATGTCAGGCTGCTATTACTCCAGCATGTTGTAATTACTTGTACATTATTACAATGCACAAAGTGGCTTTAGCCAAGAGGAGGTTTTGATGGATTAGTTGCACTTCTGAGTCCTTCTGCTTTGCAACTCTTGTTCAGAGACATCGCTAGAAAGTTTGCAGATTCATGGAAAAGCTGTTCTGGCTCTAACCAGATTGGTTGTTCTTTACCCCCGCCATCAAATCTGCTCAGTGGATGCTTCACACACAGGTCTGACCTTCATGTTCAACTCAACTCATTTCAAACTGAAACTTGGGTGCTTTCCCTGTAGCTTGCACACCCTGTATTTTTAGCTATATGGAAGGATGCATGGCTCTTCCACCTGTTCACTTACGCAAGAACAAGATTTTAGAAACCATCTTCATTTGTTCCTTTGTCTCATCTCCTAGTGTTATTCTTTACACTTATATAATACCAACAGACAATGGTGGCAGCCATTTTAAGTGCCTATTGTATTCCAGGCTTTGTTGTAAATGCTGAGAAATTTGTATTATTATCCTCAACCCAAGAGCCTGGAACACAGAAGTATCATTTGCTCCAGGCACACCTGCTAGAGGGTGGCAATCGGGATGAGAATTTGTACTCATATCTATAGAAATTGAGCCCATGTTTGTTTACATAGCAGAATGATTTAAATAGCTCTGAAAAACACCTACCACAGGCCTGAAATGTAGCTCTTCGGCCAAGCACTTACCTAGCGTGTGAGAGGCCCTAGGGTCCAGATCCCCTCTGCAAAACAAGCAAGCAAAAGCATAAACAAAACCTAGGGAAGACCAACATACAGGAAGTACTGTGCTGACGTCAGACTTTAATAGCTCTCTAGGTGATTCTCCTTTGTAGCCTGCATTAGGAACCAAGCAACTGGTTAAAACAAACATTAATGGGGCCCTCAGGGAATGAGCCCCTGGGACCCCTGGGTGTGTACTGTGGCTCAGTGATAGAGCACTTGCCTAGTGTGTACAAGACCCTCAGTTCTGTCCCCAGCATCAGGAGAGGGAGACAGAGAGAGAGAGAAAGAGAGCGCCCTGGGGACACTGAACCAGCAGCTATAATCTATAGTGGCCTGGCTCTAGCCAAAACCCTGGAAGGGAGACCAAGCCCCAAACCAAGGCTGTAGTTTCTCTTTTCTTGTTTTAGAGTATTGGAAATGTTAAGGACAAGGAGAAGTATGGTATATTATGCTTGTGATGTTTGATGCATACACAGAAATGACTGTCTTTTCTTCCAGTGGTGAAGTAGAACAGCCTTCAGGATCTCCTCAGCTGGTCAGTGCTGTCCTGGGCCCACTCTTCTCATAGTGTCTGTGCTCTGAGACAACATCACAACATCTGAAATCTCAACAAGTAAGTCTCAGAGGCTAGAAACATTCTAGGCCCAGGTTAGACTGTACACAGGCTAGCAGCTTCCAGGACTAAGCCTAGGTTAGCAGAAAAAGGAAAAAGGCCTCAGACAACAACTGAAATAAAAGTTCCTTTTACAGTAACTAACTAAACAAACAAACAGGTGTGGTCTCCCTTCACCCCTGGGGAAAAAAGCAGGAATTATTTAGTGAATGATAAACCATGGGTTTCACGACTCTGCCCAAATTTACTTGTATTTCCACAGCGTCGCCTGCTTCTCAGAGACAAATATTTGGGGCGTGGTGTAGTCCCCAGAATCCCAGAGTCCATCTTGCAGCAAGATACCATTTAGCTATCTTTTGTGTCATGCTGAGGCGAAACATACCATTCTTCCTACGACTGGTTGGCATTAGCCAAGACCAGCAGAATCCCTGGTACTTGCTAGGGTTGGACAGCACTCAGGGACACAGAACTTTTGCAGTCTGCTTTCATCTGAGCCTTCCTTCCATCACTGGAGACTGTGGCTACCCACTAAGCTCTAACATGGGGGGGGGCGCTGCACCTGGTTTGTCTGGGTTCTGTTGGAGACTTGGAGCCATACACAAGCAGGAGAGAGACAGGCAAGGCTTGGGAACTTGTGGTGGAACAGCTGCCTGTCACCAGCCCATGCTGCAGCAAGTAGTCAGAAGAAACTCACTTCACCAAGCTGCATCCACCAGAATCTTTCTAGGCCATTCTGCACTATTCGCACATTTCTTTGATGTCTCCTCAGGAGAACCGTTTCACTCGCCACCCCCACCTTCCCAGCATAAACCCCACATCAGGCAAATCAGGACCTTGCTGCGTCTGAGTTGAATCTGTGACTGTCAGAGGCCAGACTCCCCATAGTGTGGCAACTCTGAGAGGCTCTAGGCTGCTCCCTGGCACGGACACTTTGTAACTCTTTGTCTTGTCTGTCTTGCCTCATGGGTCATGTTCCACAGAATGTTGCCATTAAGCCCTCTTGACCAGCTATGGCAAGGCCTGTGTATACTTACACTGGGAAAAAAATGGGAATATTTTAATGCTATACCAGGCAAAATAACTATTTGAGAAATAAATTTATGCCTAGAACAAAAATGCTTTTCATCAAAATTGTGTCTTTGGTTTACATATTCTTGGGCTTCAGAGAAAACCTGAGCATGACAGAGATCTTCTCAAGGCTATGAGAGTTCAGAATTGCTACAGAAGCACCACAGTAAGAAAGCTTGTCCCCAGAGCCAGAGAAGGGTCACCTAACAGGGCTGCTACTACCTCTACTTACGCTTAAGATAAATAAACAATGTGCTTTAACAGCTTCCATTTTATCCCACCCTGTTTTAAAAATGCTTCTCGCATCCACTGTATTGATTGGCCGACCCATTAATGGACTGTGATCTGTAGTTGGACAAAAGGCAAGAGTGACTGAACTAAAGACTAACTGGAAGCTGAGAAGGCTGCTCGGAAGGTCTGGGGATGTGGTCAGCCCTCTACCCAGGATATGCTGGTCCATGGAGGCCTGTGGCTCTGGTCTGAGAAGCTGGGCTCTCTGGATGAAGAGGGTAGCCTGGGCTTGTGAGAAGGGCTTGGAACTAGAAAGCCCTGCGTTCTTTCTCCTTCAGTAGCACAGTGGGGTTAGGAACAGCACCACTCTGGAGGGCACCTCCCCTCCTGGAGATGAAACTCCAGGGTCACCTTTGTGAAACTCTGTATGGTGTTCCTTTGCTCCCAACCATGAGTGTTGCAGTCTGAAGGGAAGGCTTCACCCACGGAAGTTACAGCTCTGCTTCCGCTGCTACAGGGAACTTTCCTTAATGCAAGCATAACAGTTCTGTCCCAGCAGGGGATGTTCTACAGCTCTGCTCTGAGAGGTATCCTGTTAGTCGGGAGCCTAGGAATGCCATAACATGACACCAGACAACAAACCTCGTACAATAGATTTACTGGCAGGGAAAACCCCAAGATGGTGGCAGCCTCTGCTTGGTGGGGAAGCAGCAGGGAGCTGAGCAGAAGGCAGGGTTTATATAGGATTTGGAGGTGAAGAGCTCTCCAGGGTGAGGATTGGTGGGATTTCAATTCCTGAGCTTGGATGAGCTCTGGAATTGGTGGGTTTTCCTGTTCAGGGACTGGTGAGTTTTCATGCTTAGGGACTGATAGGTTTCTGTGGCAAGCTCAGGGATTGGTGGGATTTGGTGGGTTTTTTTGGCCCTGAGCTTGGCTTGGGGTCAACCCAGGGTCTTTTTTTTTTTTTTTCTTTTCTCCTACACTGACTGCCAGGATACTTTTACATCCAAGCTGTAACATAATCTCTCAACCCTGATGACACTTAATCCACACCTCATTTTATCTACATAATACTTTATAAAATGTGGATTAGTTGCATTTTGGGTCTGTTTCCATCACTGGCTACAAACATCATTAAGATGATAGTGTTTTACTCACCGTTGTGTGATTTACATACGTGTGTTTTGCACAGACTATTGTCTGTGACAGTGACTCTCACATAACAGGCACTTCACCAGTATTGGACGTGCACAAGGAAGAGGCTGGAAAAATACATAGCATTATCTCTGAATGTTGGAAACCTGTCATCAAAATTCTGTAGAATTCTGATGTAGCTGCATCGACATTCCAAACTCCTTACCTTCTGCCTGTCCATCCAACCATCTGTCCATCCAACAGTCCATCCATCCAACCACCCCTCCCACCCTCCCTCCTGCCAGCCAGCCATTCCTTCCTCCCTCTCTCCTGCCCCTTTCCATACCCTTTCTCTCACCCAACACTTTTCTGTGTTGCCGTGCCAATCAGTGCTATTACTAAGACGGGCGGGGCTCCCCCGCCTCCGGGTCTGAGAGACTGCTGGTGTAATCCCTCACCAAATGCTTTGCTTCCCTCAAACTTCTAATTCTGTCCCACCCACTGTGACTATCTGTGCTACACTCGATGACCGATATCTGTGTTGTGACAATAGCCATAGAAAAGTATTAAATTGTTATAATACCGAGGAGGTTTTTCCAAAGTGTTTACACACATCAAAAACAACAACTAATAAGCCCAGGAAAGGGGGGAACGGCTCTACAGCGTGAAGCACTCACTATGCAAGCTGAATAGCCCCACTCCACTGCTTCGTCTCGTCCCACGCTTCCCTCTGGCTAGAAATAGGCATCTGACCAGAGCCTGAGGTCTCTCTCTCTGCACCCAGCAGCGTGGCCCTGTACTGTCCTGTTTGTTGCTCAGTCCCATTAGGGGAAAGGAAAGGGCGGTGTCCGCCCATAAGCGAGATCTTCCTCTGCCTTGTGTAAAGGTAGTTGGCCACCTCAGTCTCCATCCCTGGAGGTGCCCTTTTCACCCAGGCCTAACCACAAGCTTAATGAGTCCATCTCTTCCTAGACTGTGAACGTCACCGGCTGCTGTTCGCCACTCTCTCCCAAGAGCTTTACACAGTCCCGGGCACGGATCAGACACAAACACGGTCTGAAGCCAGGGACGTTAGGGCGGCTCCAAGGAGGAGCAAGCGGGGAAGCCCTCTTTCTCCAAGGAGCCAGGACTAGGCGGAGGCAGTGGTGGAGCAACAGCGACCCCAGGCGATGGTTGTCGTTTCCCGGGAAGCGCTTCTCGCCAGACCTGTCCGGCGGTGGAGGGCTCGCGCAGGCACGCTAGCATGGCCCTTAACCCACTAAACTCGATTCTTTGTTCTTTTCCTTAATTAAAAAACTCGAAATCTGCCCTCGAACATCTCCCTACTGAGAAAGACACTTGGAAACAGGCGGTGGCTCGAACAGGCGTTGCTATGGCAATCCCGCCACCCCTTTTCAGAGAACCACTTGGAAATCTTACATTTTCAGATTTGTATGCTTTAAAAAAATTCGTGCTTACATCCGAGTCGCTTTTTACAAGCTCCCCTTCCTTCGAATTACTGTATTTAGTTCGTTTCGCCTTTTAAATAGTTAAATAACATATTGTTTAAATTCCTCATCTGGGCTGTTGAGCCTAGTACCTGAGTTCTACCCCTTGGGCTCATAAGGTAGAAGAGAGCCGCTTCCCACAGCTGACAGGCCTTAACACCTATGCAAATAAGTAAATGTAACCAACAGTTAACCAACAGTTAAAATTCCCCAGGTAGCCAGGAGGAAGCTGTGCTACCCCGAGAGAAGAAATGGATGCCTTTGTATACAGGCCTTCCCGACAAGAATTTGAAGAATTTGGGAGCCTGTTAGGTTCAATGAGTCTAATCAGCTCAGGAAGCTGCTGTTGCCAAGTGCTGCATTCCTGATGTTGCTCACCTGAGGATCTGCTGCCTCCACACTGAGGGCTGCTGGTACAGTGACATCCCCCCGCCCCCTCCCCCGCCTGTTGCACACACTTGTTTTCCACCCTACAGAAAAAGAAAGTATGGACAAAGGGAAACAGCATTCAGCACTTAATTAGAATGACCCTTGTATGTATCCAAGAGGCCTGCCCATCACCACAAACATTGTCACTAATGGCCAGGGGTCCTTCTGGGTCTGGGAAATGAAGGTGATTTATTGATCGTGTGTGATGTAGGACGCCGTGACAAATGGTGTATTATAGTGGAAATACTGAAGGGTAAAAAAAAAGGCTACAGAAAGCTTTCTGCAGGTTACAGAGCTTAACCCTGAAGACCGGTAAAATTCCTACACCGGGAGGAAGCTAGATACCCACACGCCCTCACAAATGGTCAAACAGGCCGAGCAGCTTCTTCTAGCAAGGCCCCAACCTCTCTTATTAGTGGTATACTTATTACTCCACCCACTTCAGGATTTTATTTTTAAAAATAATGAGTAATTGAAGGTTGTCTCATTGGCATACATGCTGTTAGAAAAGAAAATTCATGCGCAGAACTTAACACGATGAAAGCAGCTTTTGCACCTTACCTTTCCAAAGATTGCCTGGGAGCAGTTTGGTGGATAATTGCATATACGTGTACACAAACATACGTAGTGTCCAGCTGTTCACCGACATGCAATTCGGTGTATGATTTAACCTAACAATAGCGTCAGAGTGCAGTTTATACAGTTACACTGTTTTGAGTCTGAGGCCCACAATTCTTTGCTGTGCTGCTTCTGGATTCTGACTCTCACCTGCCCTCTACTGGATCCTGGCCTCCCTACACTCCACTCCTGTTGAGCCATGCTGGATATTTACTTCACCAAATGCACAACCTGGACTTTGTCTAAGTCTTCCTGTTGCTCCTCTCCAGCTCTCCGCCCCCCTCCCCCCATCGATTTAAGGGTGGGTAATAGAAATGACTAATGGAGGAGGGCTCTAGTTTTAATTCTGTTGTGGATTTCTCAGTTTTGGTGGTAGATAAGTATATACAAGTATATCCCATAGAGAAAATGTAAAATCCACAGCTTCAGAATGGCTGTTCTAACAGTGTAGAAGTTCATATGCTTGAACCCAGCCAGAGAAGCTATTTCCAGAACCTTTGAGACTACAGAAGCTGCAGGAAGTTGGTCACAGGGGTGGGCCTAAAAGGTGATCTCTACTCTGGTCCTCCTTAGACTCTACCTCCATTCAGCTCTGTGCTGTGGCCGGCCGCAGGCCCCTCTGTCAGGGACCAAGCTAATGCAGTCACCATGCTTTCTCCACTGTGACGGACTGATAGGCTCTAAAATTTTGCGCAAGAATAAACCCTTCCTCCTTGAAGTTGCTTCTGACAGGAATTTGCTCAGAAGGACAGGAAGAGTAATGAATGTGCCTTTTTTTTTTTTATCCCACCTACAATGTTGCAAGTCTTCCTCAGTGTCTCTCATTGCCTCTGGACACATTATATCAACTCTCTCTAGGCTAAAAGTCTGTGGGCCTGGATCACACCTGAGTCGTTTCTCCCACAAATCCTGGTTTCTGCCTTGCTGTCTTACCACCTAGGCTTGGCCCTTTTAGCACCAAGATTTCCAGGCTAGACACAGAACATATCAATCACACACACACAGTTTACCAGGTTGGTGTTTTGTGTATTTTTACTCAGTAAAAGCTATTTGGTGTGAGAATCAAATGAGAAAGCACTGTTCCATTGCAAAGCTTGTACAGACTGTTTCATTATGAAGTTACATGGTTCTGTGTGTCCAAATGGAAGTTTTTTTAAATTTATTTTTTATTTATTACAGTTTATTCACTTTGTATCCCAGCTGTAGCCCCCTCCCTCGCCCCTCCCAATCCCACCCTCCCTCTCTCTTCTCCTCCCATGTCCCTCCCCCAGTCCACTGATAGGGAAGGTCCTCCTCCCCTTCCATCTGACCCTAGTGTTTCAGGTCTCATCGCATTGTCTTTTCTGTAGCCTGGTAATGCTGCCCTACCCCAGGGGGAAGTGATCAAAGAGTCAGCCACTGAGTTCATGAGAGACAGTCCCTGTTCCCCTTACTAGGGTACCCACCAAATGGAAGTATAAGGTTCCATGACCTCTAGATCTTCCCCCTCTTCCCTGCCCAACATCTCCTTCACATTCTTTACTTTTACCTACAAGCCCCTTCTTATTGAGAGAGAAGGTATTTATTTAGGGTGTAACCCTCTGTGACACTGTGAGGGATATGAAAAAGCCATGGGGCCAACTCTTTTTAAAAGGTGTTAATTGGATTTTCCCATATAAAACCCCCCATAGCATTTTATTTCCTGGCTTCGCTTCTCCCAGTCAACCTCATTTGCCCATTTAATGCAATTTGCTTCTCATGATAAGATTCTATTAAGTGATTATTAAGACATTCTGAGTTACTTCAGCCAAGTCCGCCTATAATCATTACCTACCTCCTGGGGGTGATGTGGGGTATAATTAGTTAAAGCTCACTATTACCTCCCAGCATCCAGAACTACAAACAGAGACCATTCCACACAGCAATCCTCCAGCTCCTCAACTACTCAAGCAGCAGGCCTGATACAGCCTGTTCACATTTGCATAAGTCCCATAGATCCAAGCTGGATGAGAGTCAAGGTTGAGTGGATTATGTGAAAATAGCATGCTGAAAATTGCCTGTCTTTATTTATATCAAATTGTATCCCTAAGGGTTGATTTCTTTTAGTTTCGAAACCATATTATTTAATAGTCCTAATCTTAGTGTTAATTAAAGAAACACACAAAATTTCCACTGATAATTGAAATATTCTGAAGCAAATCATCGTAGCATTACCCTCAAGCCTTTTATTCTCAAAGTCTTCCAAATTCCTATGTATGTGAAACACTGGACTGGGATCCAAAGCTTAGCAATGTTGAGAAATTGTCACAGGCCCTGGCAAGGAATCAAAACCAATAGACTGCACAAACGGTAATGGGTGACTTTTCACACTCCAAAACTTACCTAGGAACTAACATATAGAAATACAGAACAGTAGAAATGGAGATGGAGAGACTGAGCTAGCAACAGGGATAGAGGGATGGAGAGAGGGAAAGGAAAAGGGAGGGAAGGAGAGAGGGATGTGGGGAGAGAGAGAGAGAGAAAGAGAGAGAGAGAGAGAGAGAGAGAGAGATCCTTTAAGTGGTTTAAATACTTTGCTAATGAAACTGCTCAAGTCAAACAGCGCAAACCCCAGGCCCCTGGTGTGTGTGCTCTCATAGTGAGCAGGTTTAAAGTCCGGGAAAGATGAGAGACATTTAATTAGGAAAGGGAGGCGAACTGTTTCAGTAGACACACAGGCAACAGTGAGGAAGGACACGGATGGCATCCTTATAATAAGGGATCAGGCAGAGAAACTGAGAAAAGAAGCAAGAATTCACAGCGCGTTGCAGTGTGGGAACATTTAGAAAGAAAGCTAATGGCTGTACAAACCCCAGCGGCTCACGAGTGTTTCTCTGCATTGCAGCAGGATACAATAATTTATTTTCATAATGGCTCTTTCGCATCAAGAAAAGTTTACAACATGACCAGTGGGCAGGGGGATAGGTCATAGAAAACTGGTCCCATCAAAAGACATTTCTAGAAGTTTAATCAGCGCTTAAAGGAATTCCTTGGTAGTAAGATGAAGTGGGCAAATTCCAGGCCAACATAAAAGTGCTTTCTAGCAATTTAAGGTACACTTAGATGGAGCTGGTGACTTTGAAAGATACTGGGTTTCCTACCACTTCGAGGTATTTAAGCAAAGCACTAATGGCTGTCCATGTGATCGCTGTGCAGAGACTCCTGAAGTCTGCCTGAGGGCTGAAATCCAGCTTCACATTTCATACAGCTTGAAAGCTAAAAATCACTTTTCCTTTCTAAATGTAAATCGTCAAATGAGAAAAAATAAAGCCTTTCCCTGGCTCAGTTCTGCCTCATCCCACAAAGCATAAGATGTCCTGGCCCTTGGCAGAAGAAGTTTGCCGAGTGAGGTTCTGCTTTGCTCTTTCCCAACTCTGATGTACTAGGAGCAGGCGCACACCTCATTTTCCCATGATGACTTTACCAACATGAGTTGGTGTGGAAACTGCCTCATGGGGGTCAGAGTACAAGCATGGTTCCTAGGGAGACTGGCTGCCTCTGGAAATGAACCTGGACTCAGCATTGGGTGATCATTTTGGAGACATGTCATATCAGATTTCCTTTCTTTGCATTCTTTCTTTTACAATCTGTGTTTTATACATTTAGAGTTCATTCACTGGCTGGGTGAAGATGGCTGTATGACATCAGACAGACCTCAGGCATATTTGACTTATATCCATGTTGGTAGGACATTCCCAAGGCATCCCATAAATACAATCCTGCAGGCTCTGGATGGCCACAGGGAAATGTGGAAGGAGGGGATGTGCTTTCTTATCAGTGGGTACAAAGACCAGGAGCCATCATGTAAAATTTACTCCAAGAACAAACAAATAATAGCAATAAAACAAACAACAGCAGCAGCAGCAACAACAGAACAGTAGGAAGATCAAAGTGTTCAAGTTCCTATATATAGTCTTTGTTTTTGTTGTTTGTTTGTTAATATGTCTGGGGGAAATTCTGAGGGAAATGTTATTGCCATCTGCTCTAACTTTGCTGGGAGATTAGGAACCGTTAAGAGACTTTAGGCGAGTGGCATGCTGGGGCCAAGAATGAACAGCTGGTTTTTCACAGTCAGAAGTGTGTTTACAGTTTTAGTAATATCCCAGCCATCCCAGGGTCCCTGTGAGAAGAAACAAACAGGGGTGTATTAGTTACGTCTCTGGATGCTGTGACAAACTGCCTGACCAGATCTTAAGAAGGAAGCTGGGGTGGTTGATCTTGCCAGCTGGATGGCATTTCGTCTCATCATGGAAACAGATCTCTAGGTGAGTCTGCGAGCAACTGGTTATTGATGTGGGCTGATAAGGCCTTCTTCAGTTCCTTCTGTCAGGTGCTTTGTGTCAGCGATTAGATGAGTAACTAACACAGAAGGGGTTACTTTGGCTCACAGTTTGAGGGGTACAGTCCATCACAGCAGCAGCGTGAGCCATTCAGAGACAAATGAATACTGGTGTTTAATCCGGGATTCCAGGCCACGGAATGGTACCCCCACATTTGTGGTGGGTCTTCCCATTTTGATTAACCTGATCTAGTCTAGAAAAACCTCACACACACTCAGAGTCTAGTCTCATTGGTGATCCTGGGTCCTGTCAGTCTGACAATAAACATAACACAAGGGGTAGCTCTGATACAACCAAGACTTAGCATAGAGTGTTACAGTCCATTGCTTGGAGTTCAAGAGGACAGTGATCCTCAGAAGGTCCCAGGAGCTCTAAAGACAAATACCTGTTTCAAATTTCTTCTCGTACATATTATCAGTAAAAGGAGAGTTTACCATCCAGGAATATGTCTTTTTAAATTTATTTATTTATTTATTTATTTATTATTTTTTATTTTTATTATTAGTTACATTTTGTTAACTCTGTATCCCAGCTATATCCTGCTCCCTCATTCCCTCCCAACCCTACCCCCCCTCCCTCATCTCCTCCTTGCCCCTTTCCAAGTCCATGGCTTGGGGAGGACCTCCTCCCCTTTCATCTGACCCTGTTTTATCAGCTATCTTTGGGACTGGCTGTGGCCTAGCAGGACTGCTCCTCTCTTGGGATGTGGGGAGGTCAAAGAGCCTGCCATTGAGTTCCTGTCAGAAATAGTCCCTGTTCTGTTCCCCTTACCATGGGAAACCAATTGCTTACTGAGCTACCACAGGCTACATCTGAGCAGGGGTTCTAGGTTATATCCATACATGGTCCTCGATGTGGAAAGGATAGAAGCTCCACAAGGACCAAATATATCTGGGCACAGGGGTCTTTTCTGAGACTGTTTCTCCAACCTAGGACTATGTCTTAAAGCACAGGTATTTGAAATATGCTTATTAAACTATGCTATGATTAAGCCATGAACAAATGGACAAAATTTATATAATAAATTCAGCAAAAGGTGAAATACAGTTTAGAGTGCTTCTGAGGCTGTAAATGAACACACATAACAATGTGCCCTGAGCACAGATTCAATGCAAATAATTCATATGTTAGAAATTAAAGAACATAGCTTGAATTAGACATCACCAATAGCCATCAAATAACCTTATAAGATTTTAAAAAACCCAAATTCTACCTCGTCTTTTAAAATATGCATGTATCAGTGACTGGACACTTTCTGGTATCAGCGTGCCTGCACTGGGACCATTTACTCAAGTGTCAAAACGCGCAGCGTGTGACCTTAAACATCACATGTTGTAAGTTTTTAATTACTTTATTGAATTGCACGCGTGCACGCTCACACAGGAACTCCTGCAGGCGTGCACACAGCCTCCAGCTGTGATGAACACTGTGATGTTCACCTGTGCCTCCTATTCCGCTGTGTTTCAGATGACAGGGCCACAAGGCGAAGCTGAACACAACACACCAAGGCCCACACTAATGCCAAGAGGCCCGAGGAGGTTCTGAACATCTTTCATTCAGGGCTTCCAGAGGGTAGAATTCCTGTCACATTTACTGAGCATTCATTTTGCAACCCCAATTACTCTTGAAAACACTTTTCATATGACCCCCGAGGGTGCTCTCCTAGGCAGGGTGGGCGTGGGGGAGCACAGTCAAACGACCATGAGTGATGATTTATGATCAGAACTCACACACAGAGCCTCGCTCTCCTCCCAGCTGCCCTGGCCCCTCTCTTTGCCTTCTTTCCACCTCTGCCCTCCTCTCCCAGATTTCCCCACAGTCTCACACTTCTTCCAGAGAATAGACTTGAAGTCAAGATGTAAGAAATGACAGCCAGGAGAGCCACATTTTCCCTGTCTGTGTCTCCCTGCTCTCCCTCTCTTCCTCCACAGCCTGTCCCACAATTAGAATTCAGCTCAGCGAGAGATAACTGACATCCAGCAGAAGGCTGCAGGCGGTCCCCTCATGCCACCTGGACACCCACTCCAGTCTGTAGCTGAGGGGGTCGGGAGTGACAGCCGTATGCTGGAGCGCCACTGCAGCCAGCGGAAGACAGGCTTTGTTCTTCTGATGGGCTGCTTTGAAAGGGGAACATAAATAATACATGCTACCACTCCTACCCCGCAGTGTGAGCAAGCTTGCTGTCGACGCTTGGGGCGGGGGCTCCAGGCACCCGACTGTCCCCTCAGTGTGCTGGGTGTGAGGGCTGGGCTTGGCCAGCAGATAGATTAAGTGCGCTTAATTGCCAACACTAAACAATAAAAAAATGATTTTTAAAAAACCCAATAAATTGCCTTTTTCCTATTTAATCAGCAGAGAGCATTTTGCTGAAACAATCTTTTTCTCTGTAAGAATTAAAAGCTGTTTTCACACACTCAGAAGACTTCTTGCCAAGGCTGCAATGAAGGGTGAGCGTCCCCCCTGGCCGCTGTGTCTACTGGCAGAGATGTGGGCAGATGGTCCAGGGCCAGGGTCAGGATGTCCTCAGGGCCCTGGAGGAAAAGAGTGTCTAATGGAGGAGCTTTCAGGTCTGACCCTCCACCAGCCAGTCATGCTCGCTTCCTACAGCAGTTCTACAGCCTCCCGAAAGGCATTCAAGTGTGAGGGGACCCCGAGACTCCCAGGAGGCAGTGCGGTTGCGCTGACCGCCATTCATGCCTAGCCATGCTGGGGCAAGCGATTGTGTCGAGTTCCCACCTTTTCTGGGAGAGAGTGGCTCCGTGGATGGCTGCTTCTTGGGAGAGATAAGTTCTTGAGGATGTGTGTGCATGCACGTGCATGCGTGTGCTTTAAAAGGATCAAAAATAATCTAGTCATAGAACTTACACCGCTGAAGTGAAATCCAGAGGCTGGGGAATGGCTCAGTTGGTGGAGGTCAGAGCCTCAGCACCCATGTAAAAGCTGGGTAGCCGGGTATGGGGGTGTGTGCCTGTAACCAGTGCTTCGGGGTGGAGACACGAGGAACCCAGGAGCTCACAGGCCAGCACAGCTGAGTCAGCAAGCTCCAGGTTCCGTGAGAGTCCTTGACTGAAAAGCAAGGCAGACTATGACTGAGGAAGACACTGTGTCAATTTCTAGTCTCCATATGCACATACATGTAAGTGCATCCAGAGACATGCATATGCACACATATACACAAGATACCACACACAGAGACAGAATACAGACACATACATAGAAACAAACACATAGACACACACACACACATACATAACATACATACACACAGAGACTGATGGACAGGTACATACAGACAGACAGAAAGACATACACACATACAGACAGGCACACAGGCACACAGACACACAGACAGATGGTGCACACACACACACACACACACACACACACATACACACACACACCTCTAGGGGCCAGACCTAGTAGTTTGCAATTGTACTCGTAGCTCTCAGAATTGCAAACTGCCTTCCAGTGCACCCTCCAGGAAGGTTGCTGTGAATGTGAGGGCAGCCTGGGCTACACCATAAGGCCACGTGTGTAAAAGCAAAACAAAATGAAAGTGCAAACCATGGAATCTGGGTGGTAACGGTGTCCCTAAACAGCCTCATTGATTGTAGCATGTGCTCCGCTCTGGTGAGCATGATGGTAATGAGAAGTCCAGGGGGAGGGGCCTTAGGGAAGCTCTCCAGACTTACCGCTTAATTCCGCCAGGAGCCTAAACCATCTTCCTTGATAAAGAGACAAGGTCTACTGTTTTAATAAAGTCCGTGAAATGGGCAAACAGTTCTTAATTTTACTTATTGCTAATCTCTGTGCGTGTCTCCCTCTCTCTATGTCTCTGTCTGTCTGCCTATCTGTCTGTCTATCTCTGTGTGCCTCAGCCTCATGGGCTGCTCTTAATATTAGGGGAGAATTCCATTTAAGAAAAGCAGCAAACCCCAACATTTGTCTAGGCATCCCCAGGCTAAGGAATGCTGTCCAGAAGGAACAGTAAGCCAGCACACTGCCTGTCATCGGCTTAGTGATTTCAGTTAAAAGAGAAACCATGGGTGCCATGTGACAGGTGGGGGTTTACATGCATGAACTCACACAGTCATGCCCACTGCATTAACTAAACGTTTATGCAGAAAAGAAATCCATTAATGCAGACAACTTATGCTCTTGGTAAGTGAGCACGAACACACCATTGTTACACTTTGAATGTTGTGTCTAGAAGGAGATCAGGGTGGTGCTGACCAAAGGTGCAGCCCTCAGGATAAGGGTGCGATGACCCTTCCATCCTTCTTCTTTCTCTTCACTTCCTGCCTGTGGTCTAAGAGGGTTTGTCCCACCATACACCCCCACCACAATCAGCGGTCTCACTTCAGGCGCAGAACAGTGGGGCCAGCAGATCATGTGCCGGAGTCATCAGAGTGTGGCTCCCACTAGCCTTATCTCGGGCATGTTGTCCTAGCTGACTAACAGAAACATGCAATAATTATTCCAAAGCAGTGCGTGGGATGGACCACTAGGCTCGAATACAGCTAGGTCCTCCTGAGCACAACGCTGGCTTTAAGATTGCGAGTGGAGATGTGGAAGTCTGGGCAGCGGCCCCGGCTCGAAGCTGGGACATAGTGAGTGGTGGTAAATGGTAACCTTCAGGCCTTTCCTACAAGGTCTGCAAACGAAGCAACAGTGACCGATGACCAATGTAGAAGCTCTGGCTGTCAGTTGGCCCTGTGGCAGGATGTTTAGCTGTCGCCTGTTCAGTTAGTGTCTTCCTCCCTCTTTGCTGGCCAAGTGGGAAGCCGCTTCCATCCTCTGCCAAGCCGTGATACTGACTGGAACTTACGCAAACACCCCGAGATCATCAAAGGCCTTCCAAGGCACTGCTATTCCTGATCTTGTGTTCTTTGCCACAGTGGGGTAAAATGGATTTTATTTGAAAGCTTTTCTTTTTTTCGAAGTCAATAATTTATATCGAGTGCTGACCTTTGCTAACCCAGCAGGCTGCAGAAAGCTCACACACCCCACACTCAGTGCACAGAAGAAGCAGACGTGAGGTTGGCACAGGTGTAGACTCAGCTTCAGGAGGCAAGAGCCTCAGTCTTGGAGGCGTACTTTTTGGGCTGTTTAATTGGGTTTTTATATCTACCACCTTTTTCTACCCCAATCCCTTCCAACACCCCAACACCAGGTAGGAGAGACGGGAGGTTAGTGAGGGAGATGGGGCACTGAGATATTTTTAGACTACTTCCTGCTGATTAAGGGTGTTGAGTTCCTTGGGGCAAGTCCAATCTTCAAGTACATCTCCAATTTCTTCTTCTTGTCTCTTCTCACGACCACTTGACAAACCAGCAACAGCAGGAGCAGGAACCAGCAGGAGGAACAGCCGTGCCTCCTCTCTTGGTGCTCTGGTCTTTCTGTATCCTCTCCAGAGGCCCCAGAATTAAACTATCTTCAGCTGGCAGAATCATACCCCTGCCAGAGCACACACGAGGCAAACAGTCTGCTGCTGTGTACAGTCTGAAGCAGCCCCATAGACTACACCTGGGAGTAAAACAAAAACGAGTTTCATAACATAACTGGGTTTTCAAAGAGACCAGAATTCTCACTGCACAGTCTGACCCTGATGCTCCTAAGTAAGGCAGTGTAGGCTTCTCGCCCACCATGGTAGGCTGTTTACGGTTGCTTTGAGTTAGGAAATTTTGCGAATCTGAGCCAAGAAAGACTTTGTTCAAGAGGCTGTAGTTCTGTCCTCTAAGGCAGGCATCCTTTAGCGTGCACATGGTGGACAGGGTCCGGTGGTGTCCCAGAGTCTTGCTCTCGCATAATTGGTGGGTCTACAGTGTCACTCTGGCCTCTGAGGAGAAATAAATGCGACCTGCATTTTGTGAGAATGAAGGAAGGGCATCTCTAGGGAAGGGGCCAGAGAAAGAACCCTGGGGGGCTCTGACACTTCCGCTTGGAACATTTTGAGTGCTTTCCATCTGGGGCATCTAATGAAAAGAGGAAAACTCTACAAAGACGTAACTCAATAAGCCTTCTGGGATACTTGTTATGGACAGGGCACCCGATTGCTGTCCTCAGTGAGCTTGCAGCGTAGGACGTCAGAAACCTCAGTGCCTCAGAGGCTGGGGAGAAAGGGAGGAGTAGAGGGGCTTTACCCATCCCAGGCATCAGAACAATTCAAATGTCAATTCAGAAATGAGAAGATGCTCGAACGCTGCGCTGTTGGCATGGGGGAATGGAGCCGAAGGGCAGTAGTCTCTCCTCCCATGGACTCCATCCTCTCCCCCAGACTCCTTTGGTGCAACTAACCCTACTACTGCTTTCCCCACTTTCCCTTCCTGCTGACAGTTACTGTTCCAAAACTTTGCTGACCGGGCTTGAGCCATAGCTTCCTGTGGGCCCCCCCCCAGCACCGTCTCCACAGCTTTCCCCAGAAAGACCTCAGATTCCTTTTCTAGCTGCATTCTATGTACCCCAAAATGTCAAGAGTGCATTCTCCTTCAGTTGTGGCTCAAGATCTTGACTGTTTTTTTTTGGGGGGGGGTTCTCATGTAGCCCAGGCTATACTCACTATGTAGCTAAGGATGGCCTAGAACTTTCTGATCCTCTTGCTTCTATCTCCCTGGAGTTACAGATATGTGCCACCATACCTGATTTGTTTGGGGTACCAAACCCAGAGCTTCATGCATGTTGGGTAGGTGATCTACCAACTGTATCTTCAACCTTCTTGACTATTTTTTTCAGTTTTCCACTGGGCCCTATTTCCTCTTAGCCATAATGAGCGAATTCAAATATTTATTACAGAAATTTCTCTTATTAAAAAATTCATTTAATTTAACTCAGTAATAAACCCTTTCCTCCCATTGTATTCCCTTGTTCCTAGTGCCTGTCTGGTGCATGTCCTACCAAAGAGGGTGAGCTAAATCCTCACAGTATGAATGACTTAGAATGAGGGTGCTAGTAGATGATGCTAATTGGATGACCAGAATTTTATCAGGCATGATAAACCTGTAGGCCCCATGCAGAAAGTCCATCTGATTTTCATGCACTATTTAGGTCCTGAAGAACAGCATGGTGAGTCATTCCTGATGTATGTTGAGGTTCCCGGAAGCGGGTGGCACCGTCCATGACATTCTTTCAGCACGCACTCCCAAAGATCGAACACTTGCCCTGCTGTGCACACAACCTCGGTTGTGTACAATGTTTTGTGAATGGAACACCATCTTCCTCAGAACCAGTCAAAACCAGATGGTGCTTTTCTAATCGGCACCATCCACTATTGGCTTACAGATTCTTGGTGACTCCCCTCCCCCTTGAAAGTTTCCCACCGTCCACAGTTCTGCTTCAATAATAAGAACATTTTTCAAAACCCTAGGACATGGCTCAGTATGCTGGAGCATTTGCTGAGCACGCATGAAGAAGCGCTGTCCGAGCATGAACCGGGCATGGTAGTGCATCCAGCGCTTGGAGGTCAAAGAAGGAAGATCTGAAGTTCAAGGTCATCGTCAGCTGCATAGCAAGTTTGAGAGCTGCCTGAGATGCTCCAGTCCCTGTGTAAAATAAACAAACAATAAAACAACAATAACCAGTGTATCAAGTGCCTTCCATATTTAGAATTATTAAGGTAATATTATTATTTGGAACATTCGTTTTCAATATTCTGAGTTTCAAATTGTCCTTATACCTAATCCTTCCTAATGCTGTTTCTACGTTCAGTTAATAATTCGCTCTGGATGCTTAACAATGAAACAGGTTTTTCATCCAGCTACTTGGAGAGCAAAAATGCTCTCACAAAAGAGCAAATGTATGTCCTCCCCATCCTCGTTTGACTGTGCCCACAGCAGGGAATTTCATGCCTGAAGCTCTAGCCAGGTCCCCAGTCTCTGTGACGAAGGGTCCCCAATGACATCTCTCTAATAGAAGCCTGGTGGTCTCCATGCACTCTGTGATCAAAATCAACTCACGGAAAACAAGGAAGCCTCCTGAGCTGAGGGGGAAAGCAGGTTTGCTTCACTCTTCAGGTATTTTTCACTTTCTCCATAGGCTCTGAAAATGATCATTTTAACAATCACGGAACAACCTTGGCAGAGGAATGCAATCCTTCTAAAGCCCAAGGGCACACAGGGTCCCTTAACCAAAAACAAGCCCCTGGCCTGCCTGGGATATCTCCACTGCCAAGGGAGGTGTCAGGAATCCAGCACAGCGAGGGGGAATGTCAACGCTTGGCTGGAGGGCAGGCAGCCGCCATTTGAACTAATGCTTTTGAAAATCTCCTGCTGGGGAGAAATGGGGGACGCGCTAATGGATGTAATGAGCCGAGCCTCCCAGGGAAGCCACAGAGAATTTCATCAGCCAGTCATTTAAAACTAGAGCGAGGAAAATGCTCCAGGAGAGAAGACAGTGTCAACCAGGCCTGGGGAGTGGTCAGGAGCCCCGAATCCAAGTCTGGCCATCAGCACCTTAGTCCTGTGCCCCGTTAGCACAGGCAGCAGAGGGGTGTGTGTGTGTGTGTGTGTGTGTGTGTGTGTGAGAGAGAGAGAGTGTGTGTGTGTGTGTGTGTTTTGGGGGGAGGTGCCTACAAGCAGGAGGCTCTTGTGTGTTTGGAAGAACTCTGAGCATTTGGGGAACTGCCCCACGAAGAAGTACAGACCTAGCTCACAGGGCAGCTGGACCATATGCTCACAGAGCCCCCTATCTCCTAGCCATCTCACCCTTGTCTGTGTGGATCTGCTTTTACTTGAGCACCCAGAACTCATTTCCTATTAGGGCCACAACAAGCCTCTGTGCACTCCTGACTGGTCAAACACAGGCTGCTTGCCTCACCCTCTCCCACTCCAGAAGCAGCCCTTACATCACCATGACCCTGGCACATTCAACAGGAGGCAGAAACTTGACCAAAACACCTGCATCAGGACAAGGGGAACATAGATAGGCTTTTTGAACATCCCCTGTTCATTTAACTGTCCTTCACTTTCAACTCTGTAGCAAAAATGCTGCTGAACCACAGATGCACATCAGCCAGCTTGATCTGAAGGACAGTTTTCCAGCTACGGAATTCACCATTTCACGGCGTGCCAGTCCCACCCCCTGCGGCCATCATAATCTGCTGAAATAGCTGCCTCCTCAGGGGTTTTACTATTTCCATGGTAGTATTACTTAACCACTACCCTACAGAGACCTTGTCTCTCGTGATTAACTCAGGGCTTGGGACGCGTCTCTCTTGATTTTTAATCTCAGCCTGCCATTTTTGCCTACGAGACTTGGGTAAACGTTAAGTATCATTTCCCATGACCCCTGCTTCCTGTTCTACAAGATAACAACGGTGTGTCAATCACTCTTTTTTGGCGCTCTGTCAAGTACCTGACAAGAGCAATGTAATGGAGGAAGGGTCTATTTTGGCACACAGTTGAGAGGAGACAGTCCACCATGGGGTCCTGGTAGCTGGAGTGCAAGAAAGCTGATCACGTTGAATCCTCTGTCAGGATGCAGACAGCAGATAGGAAGTAGGCATGGGCTGGAAAAACCTCAAGGCTGACCACCCTCCACCAAGAGACCCACTTTCTCCAGTGAGGTTCTGCCTCCTAAAGGTTTCACAACTTTCCCGGACGCCAGTGTCAGCAGCCCAGGATCAAGTGTTCAAGTACACTAGCTGAAGGAGACATTCTGCATTCAAACTACAACAACTGGACACAGCAGAAATCAAACGGTTGCCTATCCAGTGTTTAGTTCCATCCTGCTTGACTTGAGTAGGACGGACAGGCTCCTCTGTTCTCCTCTGCAGCTAGGGACAGTCATTCTATTTGGCTCTAGCTAGCAGGTCTTACTGGGGAACCTGAGGAAATAGCTTCCTACATAAAAGGCACAGAAGGAGACCTTCTTTTCCCCACCTTCCTGTCTTCCTACTTTGTGTGCTGTCATGCGCAAATGTGATTTCTGGTTGTGTCATAGCCATGCCCCATGAAGGGAGGCCACCGACATGAAGATGTTTTCAGTGTCTGATTTCTACCACTATAATGGAATGCCACAAACCGGGAAATGCACAAAGAAGATAGGGTCCATTTTCTGACAGTTCTGAGGCCTGGGAAATGCAAGGTCAAGGGCTTACACCCAGGGAGGGCCGTAATGCCATGCTGTGTGTGGTTTGGAGGTATCACATGGCCAGAAAGCAGCCATGGCACATAGAGGACCAGAAGGGATGAACTGTCTACTCCTGCCAGAATGACAGAAATCCTTTCGTAAGGGCTGTGACCTTGAGGGAGTGGCTCTCAAAGGTCACACCTGTAACGCCGCAGTAGCAGCAAATCCCTTTCAACCAGGAGGCGCAGAGATGACGTTCAAATACAGCAGATGCTAATCAAGTGTCCTGAGCTGCCACCCCTTTAGGAGAGAAGATTAAATGACTGAGTAGTCAGATTCTAGCTCCTTGTGACGTAAAGTATTCAAATGAATGCTAATGGGGCATCGGAAAGGTTACCATATTAATCTTGGAGAAAATAAAAATTTACCATGACTTGCTTTTTACCTTCACACATTTCCATGTTGCTAGTCCATCAGTTTTTTTTCTTTCCTTGTGCTGAGAAATAAGGTGAAGTCCCGATGGCTCTGTATTTAACGAGGAGAATGTCTTCACGTAAGTCTTCTTGCTGCCAAAGTGCATCTTATTCCCCAGGGAGTTCTGTACCTGGCACATAGAAAGAACCCCGTTAGTCCATGCCGCTGGTGGTCACTATCCATATGGATGTGACAGGTGGACAAATCAACTAGCCCACAGCTTTTACAGAATAACTTCTTATCCACTGTCATGTCTGGTCTGCCCTTCGTCTGCATATTATAAAAGAAAAGAAAAGCAGACAGATAACTTTACTGGGATTTTGTACTTCTAACCTTAAAATCTTAACCAATGACAACTTATAGTCTACTTCGAGAGGTTTCTGTCTGAGCTAAAAATAGCAACTGAGTGTTCTCCCAGACCAAAGTGATCTGACCTGACTATGGCTTTGACAGAATGTCTAACTATGTTGTAAGACTTTTGTATAATGTGGCTCCCTACCAAAAAAATGACTTGTACATAAGATATTTTTAAGAAAACTGCTTGCTGCAAAGAAAAAGGATGATATTTTCATTATTCTACCAGGGAAAAATGTTTCCACTAACTTCTGTTGAGGCTTCACTCAACAGGATGGTCTGATTTCTGAATGATTCTGGTTGCTCTCTCATTGGGAGAACGAGGCTTGGGAATAGACTGCTTTGAGGACATTTGACAGTTGGCTCAGGTGACATCACTTAGGATTCTGTGTGACCCAATGTCCCTCTGTTACAATTAAAAGTGTGTGTGTCTGTTTCAATCCATTCCAATCTCCAAGTTTTTTTTTCTTATGCACAAAAACTATATAGTTAAAGAGAGAGATGTCTGCTTCTCACTATTCACTCTAGCTCATGTGTTTGCACATTCCTGTCTTCATTCAGAATTTTAATTAGCTGCTGTGTAACACTTGCATAGTTTGGAGGCAGAGAGAATTGGTGTGGCTTGGTAGCTCTGCAGGGCAATGAGGAATCAGTTTGTTTGTTTTCCTCTGCATTCAGCAGGTGGTTTCCATACTCATGGCCACTTCGTGTTTCACAAATAGCCACGATAACACCAGCCACTAAATCTGTCTTCCAGATAGGAAGCAAAGAAAAAGAGGAAGAGGGAAATGTCCGCACCTGTGTTCTGCTTTAGAAAAGCTTTCTTGGAAATTAACCCAGCAGGTGTTGATATTCTACTGGCCAGGAGTGAATTACATGGGAACCCTCTGCAAGGGAGACTGGGGAATGTGGGCTTTTCCTCATTACTAAGGATGCAGAGAATATAAGATACTGAATGGGAAAATCAATATATGCCTGGCCTTACCTTCATTTTTCTTGTCTACTGTCATGTCCAAGACTCATTTAAATTGCAATCTCTGATTTGTGTGGATTTTCCCTTAAGTCAGTACTCCTTATTCCTCATGCATTAATTACAATTAAATAAGGGAGATCCATCCCTTCTCTTCTGTGAACACAATTCTTTACTTATAACAGTTTGGTTCAACCACAATCCCTTTAACAGGAGAAGAGTGTTTGGAAAAGAAGATCCAAGAGCATCTTGAAATACCAACACAACTTCAAACTGTAAGAAGTGTGGGGACCACCAAGGCTACACAAGCACACAGGATTGTCACACAGCTCAAAAGTGGAAAAAAAAGTCAAATCAGGGTAGATTCACTAATGTAGATTCCCCATTTGTCAAAAATATGAATTCAGAGCTGGCAGGAAAAAAAAAGGGCAATTGAGCTAGACAAATATGATTTCTGTTTGGCAGGATGTTAGATAGAATAGTTCACAACAAACAAACAAACAAACTTGGCATCCAGTAAATATTGTGGATAAGTTCTGCTGAATGGGTTATCATCCAAATATGTCTTGGTCTCTGAGATGTATGGGTGTCTTAAGTCCTTTTTGAAACACGATAGGACATGTAAAATAAAAAAGGCCATTATTTTAGTGACTTTTCTATTCTTTAACAGCATGGCCAAGACAACTTACAGGAGGAAGGGTTTGGCTGGGCTTATGGTTCTGTAATGGCAGAGTTGGAGCAGGAAAATGATGAGAGATCACATCTTCAAACTCAAGCAAGAAGCAGAGGGTGTGAAATCAAAATGGTTGGGTCTTTGATCTCTCAAAGCCCACGCACTTTGCCACTGAGTCCTCCAGCAAGGCCATGCCTCCTAAACCTCCTCAATCAGCTTCACCAAGTGGGGACAAAGTGTCCAGATGCTAGAAGTATGGGAGCATCTCATTCAAGCCACCATACCCATCCGAATGTTTTAAAAAATGGAAATGATAGTAAGTTCCCTTTCTGAAGAATGTCCATGGTCTTTGGGTGGGCATTTGCTAATGCAGCCTCTCTCCTTTCTTCTTCCTCTTTAGAAAGCCCAGAAACCAGGGCTTGGCATCCTGACCAGTGGGTATTGGGTGAGCAGTGAGCGAGTGGGGCTTGAATCCAGGTCTGCGGCCTGGAATTCCCATCTGCATCCGACCGGACAGCCAGGGTGGAGAGGGTACAGGAGGGTTTGTGCTAGGTCATCTCATAGGTGTACACCACGGGGCCGGTAACTTCACTCTTTTTGTGCATTTAATTTGAAATGCTAAGTCCATCTCCTCTTCATATTTTGGCCAAGAATCCAAGACAATCATGCCCAAAGAGGGGAAAACTTGGTGGCTTGTTGAATAAGATTGTTTTTGAAGTTGGAACCCTGGTTTGTAGTCTTGGCCACAATGCTAAAGGCTGTTAACATACGGCATTTCTCTGAGATCTTTTCTTACATAACAAGACAGGAATGCAAGGACTTGGGTCCTTCCTGTCTTCCTCTGGAGTGACCAGAAGCCTCCATCCAACACCTGTGCAGGATTTCCCTAAGCGCTCCCAGGGCCCGCCGCAGTCTCTTCAGTAGAACTCTTTCGCCACCTAGTGGCCAAATCAGAGGCCTTCTCCTTACCCATGTCTTCTGCTTCCTGGTCCCTCCTAGGTTGCAGTAAAAAGAACAAAGCCGTTTTAGCCTTTCCTCCGCAAGAATGCGGCAAACTGCCAGAGCTGGGAGGAACACATGTTTAATGCATGTCCTTGGAAGCTCTGCTGGGCGAACAAACACAGCGCCACTTCCTACGGCAGAGGCCTCTGGTGCAGCGGGCATGTGGTTACAAAGCGGCTCCGGAGCCCCGAGAACTCCCAGCAAGGCGCCCTGATAAATGTAACCCCAAGGAGATGTGTTTGGGTTGCTCCCTGTGAGCTAATCTGTTACACGCTGGTCCTTAATGCTTTCAGCTGCTCCCAGTTAATACTCATTAGGCATGCACGCAGTGCTCGCCCTCCTGTAGACATCTGAAGTGCAGGGGGGAGCGAGGGCCCTTGGTCTCCTGCTGCTCCCGAGCAATCTTTCAGCCTACAGTGGTCCCTACAGGCTTGTTCCCCTCTCTGGCGTTCCCGTCGGAGAAGAGTTCACCTGAGCCTCAGATTTCCATCCCTCTGCGCTGTGGGGCGTGTGTTTCCCACATCCCCGTACTTGTGGGATGCTACCAGTGCTCTGGGAATGGCAACTCATCTCCCGAGTGCGGGACAGCTGTCCTCGTGGATGGCAAGTCCCGTCACCACCCTCCCCCCCCCCCCCCCCCCCCCGGCTGCTACGCCTAGGAAGGTCGGCGCGCACCGTCTCACTGATGTCCATCCTACAGGCAAGGAAAACAAGGTTTAACGGAGCAGGGGCCTCCTCTGGTGTCCCAGTGGGGAGGGTGGAGTTGTAATAAAAGGAAGACGACCTCACTCCGTGTTCGAGCGCTCGCTGTTGGAGGGAGTCCCGCTTTTTCCTTTTATAGTCTCAACGAGGGGCCATTTCTTCGTTAGTTTTTAACCACAAACATTATTGAAAGCCATTAATTGCTTGTGATTTAAGTAGCAATGTGAGGTTTTCCTTTTCTTCTTGCCAAGCCGGACCACGTAGTGAGAGAAGGAAGGAAGCCGTGGGCTGGGTCTCAGGATGGGCCTTTTTTTTTTTTAAACACGCCCATCACCAAGCTACTGTGCCAGCGAAGCCACAGCCATGTTGGCACCCCATTCCTCAAGAGGGGATTCCTGCCTCCCTAGAGAGCTTGAGGGAATTTCTCATTTTAGAAAATGTTTGTTTTGATCTTTGTGTGTATGGATGTATTGCGCATGTGTAGAAGTGTCCGAGGTTGCCAGATCCCCTGGAGCTGCGGTTTTAAGCTGTTGTGAGCTGCCCGCGTGGATGCTGGGAACCGAACTCCGGCTCTCTGGAAGAGCTGTGTACTCTTAACTACCGAGCCATCTTCCCAAGTCCTGTTTTTGATTTGAGGAATGTTTCAGTGTCTCTCACCTTGAGTCTATCCAGATTTTAAATATAATCGAGTGAGGGTATTTTTACTTCATGAGTAGGTGTCGTTAACAGGGCCATCAGATGGGTTTATTGCCTTATTGTTTTAATTTAAAAAATATTTATTTCGGACATGTATCTAAATGTATTTTGATTACATTCACCTGTTTCTATTCGTCTCTCTTCTCGCGCCTTCCCAAGCCCTCTGGAACTCTTTCCCCAACAGATCTCTCCCTACTTTCACATCCTTAAAAAGAATAAACATTGATCTTAACCGGGGCAGCTTGCACGAACACAGCTGTGGAGGTGTTTTCTGCACCGTGGGCAACTCACTCGTGGTTATTCCTCTAAAGGAACACCTCCCCTCCCCCAGCACCCAGTCGCTGCCCTCAGCTCCCCAGCCTAGGGCGGAGCCTCACAAGTTCTTCCCCCACCCATGCTGGAAGTTGGGGTTCAGTCCTGGGCAGTAACTACAGCTCCCGCGAGCACTATCATGAGCACAACGGCCGCGCCATGTCCGGAAGTCAGCATTTCACAGCCCTTCTTCCAACCTCCCGACCTCACCTTCTTCCTGCCTCCTCCAGCAAGGCTTCCTGAGCTGTGACACGGTTAATGGAGATGTACTGTTTAGGGCTGAACACTCAACGGTCATTTATTCTCAGTATTAACTACGGTTTGCTGCAAACGACATGCTTTTCTTTCTTTCTTTCTTTCTCTCTCTCTCTCTCTCTCTCTCTCTCTCTCTCTCTCTCTTTCTTTCTTTCTCCAAGGTAGAGAGTAGCACTAATCTATAGGTATAAGTGTAAATATTTAGGAAGCAGTTTGACACTGTGTTCACGTAGCAAAACCACAGTCGTAGGTTCTCCCCTTTGGCCTATGACTTGCCCAGCTTTGGGCTTTTGGACCATGTCCATGGTACCAAGCATGAATTCCCTGCTGTGAAGCAGGCCTCAGATCCAACCAGATGCTGGTTATTTCCAGTTTTAAGGCCATCACTGCACCGGTGTGCACAGCCTGCCTGGCAGGTCAGCACCGAGGCACGCAAGGCCTTCTCCTGGATAAGACTGTTGGTGGCTTTACTCGGCTAGTGGCAAGCATGGCACCTTCTAGGACAGTGAAACCCTGTTAGCTGGGGAGAAGTTAGTTCCTTCTTGATTTCTCTAAGCCCTACAACCAAAGTATATACTGTCTTCAGCAGTGTCACTGTCTAGTTATGGTGGACAACCAAGGCAATGGCGACAGCCTGTACTATTTCAGAGGCTCGGGTCCTCTCTGACCAACAGTTGATGTGGAGGTATCCCATGTATGGCACTGGGATTTCCATTTAACAGCCCATGGCTCCTGGGCAGCACTATCCACACAGCGAAGTCTCTCCACTCAAATCCCCCTCCTTGACAGCTGTATTTTAAATTAGTTTGCACAGTAGTGGATTCCCATAGGGCCCTCCATACAGCCTTAGATTTGGTTAACCTACCTTCATACCTCCCCTTTCTCTCCCCCACTTCATTTGTTTTAAAATCTTTCCACCCTTAAATTTCCTCCCCCACTTTCACATCAAAAGTGTTTTATTATCCCCTTTCTCCTAAAGATCTCTTCCCCTTTCACCTCCCTTGGGCCCATTATAGCTTCCTGCCCTCTACAGACATTCCAAATTAAACACACAAATATACAAATTTGAAGCTAAATATTCATTTGAAAGAGACTGTGTGTTGCTTGCCTTTCTGGGTACTGGGTTATTCATAATTTTAAAAGACAGAGTCTTACTGTGTAGCTGAGGTTGGCCGCAAACTCACAGCAATCCTCCTGTCTTAGCCTTCCAAGTGCTGTTATTGTAGGCATATGCTACCAGATTTGGAAGCTTTTTTAAATTAACAGAAGATTTATTTTATTTTTATATGTACACATGTTTTGCCTGCATGAGTATGCACCACATGTATGCAGTGCCTGTGGAGGCCAGAAGAGGGTTTCTCATTTCCTTGGAACTGGATTACAGATGGTTGTGAGATGCCATGTGGGTGCTGGGAATCAAATCTGGGTCCTTTGTGAAAAGAGCAAGTGCTCTTAACCACTGAGCATTTCTCTAGCTCTACTTGGCCGACTTTAAAAAATCTCTCTCTCTCTTTCGCTATCTATCTATCTATCTATCTATCTATCCATCCACCTATCATATGTGTATATGTATATATGTATGTGTTATATATATATAACACATATATATAACACACACACACACACACACACATATATATATCTGCAGTTTAGAGTCAGACCAAACATACAAATGAGTAAAAATGTAAAAGGCTAAAATCAACTTATAAGTCAGTATATACAACATGTGTCTTTCTTGGTCTGTGTTACCTCACTCAGGATAAGCTTTTCTAGTTCCATCCATTTGCCTGCAAATTTCATGATTTCCTTGTTTTTAATTGCTGAGTAGTATTACATTGTGTAAAAGTAGCACAGTTTCTTTATCCATTCTTTGGTTGAGGGACATATAGGTTGTTTCCACTTTCCGGCTATTATGAATAAAGCTGCTATGAACATGGCTGAGCAAATGTCCTTGTTGTATGGTGGAGTATCTTTCGGGTGTATGCCCAGGAGTGGTATAGCTGAGTCTTGAGGTATGGCTATTCCCAGTTGTCTAAGAAAGTGCCAGATTGATTTCCAAAGTGGTTGTACAAGTCTGCACTCCACCAGAAATGGAGGAGCATCCCCCTTTCTCCACATCCTCTCCAGCATGTGTTGTCACTTGAGTTTTTTATCTTAGCCTTTCTGATAAATGTAAGATGGAATCTCAGAGTTGTTTTGATTTGCATTTCCCTGATGACTAAGGCCATTGAACATTTCTTTAAGTGCTTCTCTGTCATTTGAGATTCCTCTGTTCAGAATTCTCTGTTTAGCTCTGTACCCCATTTTTAAATTGGATTATTGGTTTGTTGGTGTTTAATTTCTTGAGTTCTTTATATATTTTGGATATTAGTTCTTTGTTGGATGTAGGAATGGTGAAGATATTTCCCAAATTTGTACAGGATAGACATACCACAATGTTCAGACCCTAAAAAGGTAAGTCCAATGGGCATCTTAGGCTTCATGTGGGTCTACTAGTTAGGGGAGTGGGGAATATCTCTGACATGGACAATGTTGCCTGCTTTTGATCACTTCCCCTTGATGGGGCTGTTCTACCAGGCCACATGGAAGGAAGAACTCAGTCCACATGTGAATAGATGAGCTGGGGTGTCTGGGTAGGAGCACTCCCCTATTCTAAGAAATACGGGAGAGGGGATGTGAGAGGAAGGGTGGAACTGTAGGAAAAGAAGGACGGCCTATGACTGAGATGTAAATTGAATTAATTAAAAAAAAAAAAAGAAAAAAAAACCAGAATGAAAGACACCAGGCTGCACTGATCAACTAAATCAGTGATCTTTGAGCCCCAGGCTCCTCATCTTAACTATTGACGGTGGTCATGCCAACTTTTTTGGCAATGATGGCATGCCCATGAGAATATACCTCTTGCAAAGGATTGTCTCCCATTCTGCCCAAAGAGAAAAGAAACACCTCACAAAATGGCTAGTGGAGCACTCCATCCCTGCCATGTTGGTGTGAAATGCCAGCGTGCTGCCAAGCGACTTTGGTATTTGTCCGTGTTCAAACAGTAGCTTTGTGTGCTGACTGTCTCAGCCAGCCCTCAGAAGGGACTGAAAGGTCACTGAAGGATGTTTCTCCAGGCAGAACCTTCACCAAAAACATCTGCGTCAAGACAAGGGGAACATTTCTCAAGACACACTTTTTTTGAACATTCCCTGTTCACGGCAATGCTAGTAACACTAGCCAAGATGCAGAAATCCTTCAGAACACAGCAGTGGATGACTTCACGGAGAAAATGGCTACACGATGTCATTGTTTGGATGTGAAATGTACCGGCCAGACTCATGTGTTTGCACATTTATTCCTCAGATGGTGGTGATGTTTTGGGACATTTGCAACTGTGGCCTACCTGAGAGAAGGGAGTGTGTGGGGGTGGATCTTGAAGTTGATTACACTTATGGTTCTGCCCCGAGCTCTCTATGCTTCCTGACCCAGCATCATGGCAGCAAAGTGTCTTGTATACTCCCATTAGCAAGGACAGAGGTACTTCAGACACCATGACTTCTACACTACTATGAGGTAAGTGAACCTCTCCTTCCTGAAGATGTTTCTGTCACAGCGATGAGAAAACTAAGATAGATGGGTAAGCAGATAGGGATAGATAGGTGACAGATGAGAGACAGATATGATTGATAGGTAGATTTGGCTTTACAAAAGGGATTGTCCATTTGACCACTTGACACAACACAGGTGAATCTATAATACTTTATGGCAAGTGGAGCAAGGGCCAACCAGAACAGAAAATAGTGCTGCATAACAGAACATGCATATAGAACCTGTAAAGAATCAACTACATTAAGACTGAGAGGACAGCGGTGGCTACCGCTGATGGCAAAGGTAAAGAATGGAGTTTGCCAAAGGGCGACAAACCAGCAACTGTGTCCAAGGAATAATTCTAGAAACCCACAATCACTAATACCGAAAACTTGTTAATACAGTAGGTTTCAGGTGAGCATGAATGTGCGTATATGTGTGATGTGCTTACATGGGGAATGGAAATTTAAGTGCTTAGCGTATTAACTTGATCACCTATTATAATCATTTTTCTATGCATGAACAATGCAGTCTATTTATACTAATCAAGCTGAACTAGAACCACCACCTTTGGACTTTGTAAGACCCAATCTATATGCATGTAAATACTCTTCGGGGAGGCCGCACGTGTGTCTAGGGCATAGGGCATGGATTTGGAGACAATCCCTTTGTGTTCAGGCTATGCCTCTGAGACTTTTCAGCTGTGCAGTCTTGAATGCATTAATCCTCACCCCTGGACTTTAATTCTTCCCACTATGAAATTAGCCCACTAGGGTTATTGTGATTACAAGTCAGTCAGTATGTGTGTGCGTGTACACACACACACACACACACACACACACACACATACACACACACACACACACATACACACACACAGTGTGCTTGGTTCCAACAGTTCCTAATGACTTAAGCAACGTGTAAGAGTTGGCTGTTAGCATAAAGGAAAGGTCAATAAATGCAGATGCCTCGAGTGTTAGTAAGAAGAAAAAGAAATGATACAAGAGACACCCTAAAATCTTGCGGTGAAAAGTGCATAATTTAGAGTCAAACCAAATATTACAGGCCATGGAGAGGCAAAGTCACTTAGTCATTCAGGGACAGGCTTTTCTCCAGGAAAAGCATCCACAACAGTGTGCTGGGAAAACCGTCACCTTGGCTGAGGACACACAGGGTGGCTGTTGGCTGGGTGAGGATCAAAGCGTAGCTCCAGGGCTCTAAGCTCACAAAGAGCAGCAGGGAAGGCAAGCGCATGTTACGTGGCCGTTAATTAATTTCTCAAGGGCTGTAGCAATCAGGGGCTCATTAGTGTGCTTAAGCCTGCCTGTCATTTAGAGAATAGCTGTAAGTGTGTTCGCAGTACACTTAGGGATCCGAAAACTCCTTCAGTGCTTTAGTGGGGAGAGAGAAGCCGTGGCCTGTCTCTGAGGAAGAGGAAAAACCCACACGGGCTTCTTTAATCACAGCAAAGAGCGACTAATCCAGCAGCAGCGTAGGCTCCCCGTGGCGTCTTAAAATATTATCATTTGAACCTGGTCGTTCCTCTCCTCCTGTACAATATTTAAAGACGCCACACTCCATCCAGATTTATATTGCTCCCATCAGGGAGCCTAATTCTGAAGGGCAAATTGGAGGGCCTTCCAGAAGGAGGCTACCCTGAGGGCCTGAGGCATGCGCAGAAGAGGGCAAGAGGACTTGTTCCATCCCTTACTGGAGGCCCAGAACTGTGCCCAGACTGAGAGCCGGGACCGGCTAAGAGGCTTCTGGAATTCTCCAATGCCAGCTTTGGGAGTCCATGTGTTTCATTCAAGCCTTGACCTGGGGGCGGTTTCTGGCTCTGACTTAATTCCTTTTTCTCCATAGTCAGCATGTTTCAGACGCCAAGATGTTGTGGATGCCTAGATGAGACGCTGCCGAGGACTGCACACAGGGGCTGGAACCAGCCTAAGGGAGAGATGGATGTTGTGGGCACCGAAGCTGGAGAGATGGAGCCGTCTAAGCCCTTTCTGGAATAAAGCCCCAGACACCAGACAGGGGGCTTACAGGATCGAGTTTGCCCTGCTGGGTTTTGTTCTTGCTTTGGTCCACTATTTCCTCCCTGTGCCCCCATTCCTCCTTTCTGCGATGGTAATGTAATTATGTGCCATTGTGTGTTGAAAGTAATTTATTTTATTTTATTTTATGAGGGTTACAGTTACTAGATTGCCTTGGGTCCCAGAAGAGACTTCGGGCTTTGAACTTTTCAACAGTGTTAAGGCTGAGAAAGGCTACGAGGACTTTCACATTCTGCATCATGGAATGGCGGCAAGCTTAGGCACCAGAATGTGTGGGTTTGAATGAGAAATGGCCCCCACAGGCTCACGCATTTGCATACTTCATCTTCAGTTGCCCGCTCTGTTTGGGGAGATTAGGGAACTCTGAGGACCTTGCTGGAGGCAGCGGGCTTTGAGACGGTAGAGCCCAGCCTCCCTTCCAGTTCAATCTAATTTCTGCACATGCTTGAAGATGCAGTCTCTCATCCTCTGGCTCTGGCCACCTGCCATGACTCCCCGCTATCATGGGTCCCCCATTTGGAACTATTAGCCGAAATAAATCCTTCCTTCCACAAGTTGCTTTTCAGTCATGGAGTTTTGTCATGGTAGCAAAAGTAACTAGTACACCCTGTAGGTAGGAAACCCTGGGTTTGATTCCAGAACCTCATAAAACCGGGTGTGATGATATATACGCCTCTAATCCCGGCATTCTGGACATGCAGGCAAGAGAATCAGAAGTTCAAGGTTACCTTCTACTACATCAGTAGTGTGAGGTCATCCTAGAATGCCAAGTCACCTGCAGCGGCTGCGTGATCCTAGCCGAACACGTGCCCACTGGGCACACACAGAGCACTAAGTAAGCTCTGCGGTGGCCGCTGAGGACGACGCGGAATGGAAAGGGCTTGCCTCCGTGTCTCAGGAGGAGCCTAGGCTTTTAGTCCCAGTACCAATCACGAGTCTGATAGATGCGAGCTCGGGAGAGAGCTGGCAAACCAGCCTAGGCTCCCTGAGATGGGGGAATGAAACTTTGGTTGGTTTCCAGAACGTAGGTAGGTTCCTCATTCCACCGAGGGGAAGGTGGACATTCCGGATGTGGGTACAGGCAGGGGTGGGATGAGCCTCTGAGGGGAGACAGTGCTTGGAACTGCCTGGAGTGCCGGGCCTATATTCTGTAGGACTTGACCCAAGGGGCTTTTAAAGCAAATGGGAAACAGCAGAGTCTGTCCTACCTGCCAGTTACTTTTCTTACCCAGAGGCAGGTCCTCAGAATCCCAAAGGACTGACCTTGGAGATCATTTTCTCTGGAGCAGTATTCCAACAAAGATGTTTCCTGCCACATTACAAGAAATTGCTTATTATTCAAATTTCATAATCTGCTGTTTGACTTTGAGATAGATGGGCAAAAGTTTGTAGGGGGGAAATTTATAGATTAGTTTCAAATCTGGGAATTGGGCTTCTGAACATAATTGAAAAGTTTTCCAGTTCATGAACTGCCCCTGTCAGCCAGGGTTTGCTCCCCCTTTCTGTCTACAGCTCCGTAAGGTCAGCTGTCACAATCATGCGTGGATCTCCGGCTTACATGACTTGTATTTGAGGACTGCTCTTCGGTGTAGTCTGGATGCACTAAAGGGTGTGTTACACCGTAGTAGAGTATTAATTCTAGCCTGGGCAAAACCCGTCCAGGCTGATATCCAAAAGAATGGTGTTTTCGGCCAAGTCTATGTGTAAGTTACAGCCTCTCCTCACACTTTAGGAGTTTCGCTACATTTTAACGACTTTTCTGGAGATCAAATGAAATAATGAGTAAAGAGTCTGAAGAGGCTCTGCCTGTGGTTGGTGCTTGTCATGTTTGTCCATGTTGACAGGATGTTCTTCAGAGGAGTTGAACCCTTTATGCTCCTAGGGGTAAATAAAAATGACCTATAAGTTTGTTGTCTTTTTAAATGTTGTTTGTTTTGACTGTATTTAATACCAGTGTTGTCCTTTAATACATTATGTTTATGTCTTGGCTCCATATTAGTTACTTTTCTTGTTTGTAATAACAAAATATCAGGCAGAAGCAATGTAAAGGAAGGAAGGTTTGCTTTGGCTCAGGGGTAAGGTGATTCCTGTCCGTCATGTCATGTCATGTGGCTGGTGGCAGCAGGAACGCCCACCTGGGACTGCTCAGCTCCTCACTTGTCTGCAGGACAGGACACAAAGATGGGGTAGGAGTAAGGACTGAGTCGACCTAGAGATCCGTTTCCTCCAGCCAGGCTCTACCTCCAAATATTCCGCCGTCTTGCATGCCTAGCCGAGTACTGGGTGTTCAAACACATGAGCTTGTTGGGGGGCATTTTGCATCCAAACCCTGTTGCTCCCCTGCTTAAATGAGAAGGACATGAATTTCTAACCAGGGCTTGCGAAACAGCACATTTCTAGCATGCAAGCTAAGGGCCAAATGTTCTCTAGATTGCCTGAATGCTAGAAGGGTGTTAACATGCTGAGCACCTTAGGACTTGACAAGCGATGGCTGACAGTCCTTTACCTTGAATCTCGGGTGGATATGGAATCCTGGAGACGATGTGACCGAACCAGCCTGCATGTCCACCGTGTCTGTCTCGTTCACACTGTCCACCAGCTCAGCAAGCCTTTTTGACCTTCTCCGACCTCCATGTTCAGGGGTGTAGATGCAGCGTCTGTTCTCCAGGTTACGTTGGTAGCAAAATCCAAGGGCTTCCTCGGAAGTCAGGAGAAGCCTCAGAAAAGAGACCCTTCTTGAAGAAACATAAAGTCTCCAACGAGTTGGGGCAGGCGAGGTTGGCTCTGTCTTCCTTTTGAAATAATGAACCATTCAGTCTTGGGGAGAGAAATGAGTCACAAGCCCGGGGCCCTTCCACTGGGACAGACAGCTGCCAGCTGGATGAGCAATTATGATGAGCATGCAAATCCAGGCACCTCTCACTGGACTGGCATGCATTTTTGCATGGAAAATACAGTTGGTTCACCTTCAACAGCATTGTTGCATTCTAAAGAATAAGCTTTATTTCTCTCAAAACTTGGCATTCCTTTTACTTTCCTGATTTAAAAAAAAAATGATGAAAAGTCACTTAAAGCCTATTAAGGGAAATGGAAGCAAGCAGAATGAAAGGCACCTTACGATTTTTTTTTCCCTAAGCATGTCAGCAAGTTGGTCTTACGAACAAGACAAAACTCTTCTACTGGGTTAAGACAATCTATTTCAATTATCCACTGCCGGAGACGCAGCAGGTAATGAGGACTCGAGTGCTAGGCATGGTATGCTGGCTCCCTGCTAATGTTTCTCTTTTCTTGTTCCAGCTACGGTAGTGAGAAATGCAGAGTGAATCCAGCTCCGGGATGATAAGGGTTTTCTCTTCCAGTGGAATGAGCCATGGTTTGTCCTTCACTGCCCAATGAAGAAAGAACATGCCTCAAAGACCACATGGATGAGGAAAGCTACAGAGCTCCATCCACCCTTCAGTCAATACTTCCCTGGTTCTAAAGAGATGTTGGTGGAAAGTGGAGAACTATGAGGTTGAGTGTCAGTGAATGAAACAACCACACAAAGATACTTGAAGCTCCTCGCTGCAGTTCTAAAGATCTAGAGAATTTTTATTTAGTATCTTCTTTGCCCATCGTGTGTGTGTGTGTGTGTGTGTGTGTGTTTGTGTGTGTGTGTGTGTGCATATTAGGCTATGGAGATGCCATTCTCTATCTCCATCATCATCATCATCATCATCATTATTATTTTAAATTTATTTTTATTAATTACAGTTTATTCACTTTGTATCCCCCTGTAACTCTCTTCCTCCTCCTTTCCCATTCCCACCCTCCTTCCCTCTTCCTTACCTGTGCCCCTCCCCTAGTCCACTGATAAGGGAGGTCCTCCTCCCCTTCCCTCTGACCCTAGTCTATCAGGTCTCATCAGGACTGGCTGCACTGTCTTCTTCTGTGGCCTGGTAAGGCTGCTCCCCCATCGGGAGGAGGTGATCAAAGAGCAGGCTAATCAGTTCATGTCAGAGACAGTCCCTGTCCCCATTACTATGGAACCCACTTGGACACTGAAATGCCATGGGATACCTCTGTGCAGGGTTTCCAGGCCATTTCCATGAGTGATCCTTGGCTGGAGTATCAGTCTCAGAAAAGATCCCTGAGGTCAGACTTTTTGGATCTGTTGCTGTCCTTGTGGAGCTCCTGTCCTCTCCAGGTCTTTTTATCTCCCACTTCTTTCATAAGATTTCCTGTACTCTGCCCAAAGTTTGGTTATGAGTCTCAACATCTGCCTTGATACCCTGCAGGGTAGATCCTTTCAGAGGCCCTCTGTGGTAGGCTCCTGTCCTGATCCCTGTTTTCTCCCTCCTCCGACATCATCATCTTTATTAAATTACGTGTGTATGTTTGTCTGGGTGTTGCCATGTACACTTGAGTCCAGAAGGGGGTATTGGATCTCCTGGAGCTGAAGTTACAGGCAGTTGTAAGCCACAAGACTTCGATGCTGGGAACCAGATCTACCTCCTTCCCAAGAGCAGCACTCATCTCTTCAGAGCTCCCCTACTTTTCATTTTGAGACAAGGTTTGTTACTGAAATGGGAGCTTGGCATTTCTGTTGGTCTGGCTGGCCAGCAGGTGCCTGGGGTCTACTTGTCCCCCTCCCTGCCCTCTGTGCTGGGGTTCCAGAAAGTGTGTGATATTACATCTGCGAACTCATTCTTTTGGTTTTGCACCTACATGTTTCTGGAATGCTGGAGAAGAAAGAGTGGCACAAGAGAGTAAAAGCCAGGTCCACTTGTTCCGGAAAGACATTGATTAAGCTGGGCTAATGTGGCGGAAGAGACTGGAGGGGCTGGGAGTCGGTCCACACCTCAGCGCATCTGACGCCTCTGCTTTGATTAGTGTCTCTCTCTCTATTATCTGAAAAGTCGATCACAAAAGCACAAAGAGGCCGTGCTTCAAGGAGCAACTGATGGATCTGTGATCAGAGTGTGATTTATCATCTTTCATAGTAATTGATAGATCAAATAGCCAGAAAGCTCCGGTAACCTTATAGAGACTTTGATAAATATGATTTAAAAGTCTGATAGGAAACTCTTATATGGAACACTGAACTCAACCATCAGAGGACATGTATTCTTTTCAAAATTGCACATCACATTTATGAACACTCACAGCACTTCAGGACATTAAAAAAAAATCTCAAATTAAGTTTCAAGGAACCAGTATCATAAGACCACATAACAATTAAGCTAGAAACCAGTTAAAACATAAGTTTAGATGCTGGGGAGATAGCTTAGTAGGTAAAATGCTTGTTGCGCAAGGGTAAGGACCTGAGTTCAAGCCCCTGGAACCCATGTTAAACTGGATGTGACGAGGTGGGAGGCGAGGAATCCCAGCAGGCTTGAATGCCGGCTACCCTAGTGTGTATAGTGGTGACAAGTGACTCAGACACCAACAAGATGGAGGGCCAGGATTGAGCTCCACGAGTGCACTGCCATGTGCTACATTCCCACACAGCAGCATGCACACACCGGGTGAAAGCAAAAGCAAGATTCTGACTGGATGGTGTTTATAACATCTTATGGTTATTGCTGGGCCACAGAAACACCTGTATTCACTTTCAGGCGCAAACTCACACTAGAAAGAGAGACCTGAATGTCTGGTCTGACACAGAGCCAGGCTGTCAGTTGAGAAGGTAAATGCATTCCACCTCCCCTCTGTGCCCAGGGGCAGCGGGCCTGCTCGGAGAAAGGGAATGTCAGTTTTCTTTTTCCTCCCCCATCCTCTTTATCACCCCTCTCCTGTCCTACTCACACTTCAACCAGGAAACAGAAAACACTCCAGTTATGTCAGAAAGAATTGGCTCTGAAGAACTATCTACCACACGGAAAACTGAGAGTTAGCTAACTGAAGCAATTATGGGAGAACTCTAAGCTAACACCAACAATAATTTCAGGAATCACATACCACCCGAGGGCTAAGCACGTGCAAGAAAGAGGTTAGAATTCTTAATTCCTTGACATTTTCATGCACCCCTAACTAACATCCCATAAGTGGCATGCTTCCCAGGATAGCTAAGAATGCAGCCCAACCCCAGATGGGAAACTTACTTTAATCATGGTGTGTGCATGTAAGTTTTTAATTAAATTTTTATTTTTTGTATTAATTGCAGTTTATTTACTTTGTATCCCAGCTGTAGCCCCCTCCCTCATTCCCTCCCAATCCCATCCTCCCTCTCTCATCTCCTCTCTGCCCCTCTTTAAGTCCACTGGCAGGGGAGGTCCTCCTCCCGTTACATCTGACCCTAGCTTATCAGGACTGGCTGCAATGTCCTCCTCTGTGGCCTAGCAAGATTGCTACTAGTGGGGGGAGGTAGGAAGGGTCAAAGAGCCAGTCACTGAGTTCATGTCAGAGACAGTCCCTGTTCCCCTTACTAGAGAACCCACTTGGATACTGAGCTGCCATAGGCTACATCCAAGCAGGGGTTCTAGATTATATCCATGCATGATCCTTAGTTGGAGAATCAGTCTCAGAGAAGACCCCTGTGCCCAGATATATTTGGTCCTTGTGGAGCTCCTGTCTTCTCCAGGTCTTCCTAACTCCCTCTTCTTTCATATGATTCCCTGCACTCTGCCCAAGGCTTGGTTATGAGTCTCAGTGTGTGTGATTTTAAAAGATGGTTTTGCAACTTGATTGCATGGTTCTCTAGCCTAATGTCACTTGATAGACAGCTGTCCTGCTACAATGTCAAATGGCTGGACATACCTGCTTGAACTCTAGTCCCTGAAAAGAGGGTGAAACTTGGTTAGTGCTGAGGTCTTCAAGATCAGAGGAACAGCCCCAGGAGACCCACAATCATTTTCTGAAAAGTAGTCATGGGGTGGCATGTAGGCCAGAGGAGGCAGAGTGATGAAAGCACTGCAGAAACTACATCCGCCATAGTGGGGACCACCCTCCTTCCAGCAGAGACAGTGTCGGGAAGACATGGAAGAGAACAGATAGAAAGCCCACAAAGCCCACGGCAGCCACTGCCAGGGATCATGCTCTCTTTGTCCCTCCAGCCTTCCCAGCTGCCTCTAGCAGCCCACCACGCAACAGCTGGCAAGGCAGAGCGAAGAATGCAAGGGTGTAAGGAGGCTGAAAGACGAGACTCAATCGCGGGCGCATCCCCTCGCGCCGCTGTTTGCTTAACCGGTGCTGCTATCAGAGGGCTTTTCTGTCTCTGGACCAGCCAGGGGTTTGAAACTGATTCTTTCTCAGACTGCTTTCATCTGGACTTTGGAGAACCTGTTTTTCCTCCCCACCAGGACTGCTTGCCTTTGATCTGAATGAATGGACTGCATTCTGGAAGTTGTCTGCCTTAGTGCCAAGTGAAGCAATGAGCACATCCAGTGTCTCCTGTGATGAATGCTCTTCACCTCCTCAACTGACCCCACTGTATGCAGATTAATTTAAGCTGATCACTTGGCAGCTCTTTTGTGCGCATTTGGCTATGCACTAGATGAGAAAACGCTTGTCTGTTCCTAGTCCGGGCACATTTGGGAACAGACTCAAGCCCAGCAGCAGCCTTCGACATCACCCTTCAACATCACCAAACCAGCTAGACAGTCCCCTTGGTGTTTCCGTGTTGGATGGAGCCAAAGGCAATATGGCAGGATGTGCCAAGCTGCAGAGGGTGCTCTCTAGGGGAAACTGTAGAGTCTCTTATGAGTTGGCTAAGTTCCTACAGGGAGTGTTTCCCAAAGAAATCCTCGAGAAGTCTTCGCTGAACTGTCTTGAGCCTTTTATGTGCTTGACAAAGTAAGCAAGTGTTTGTATCAAGGGATGGATTCCTCCATCTTGTCTTTGAAAAGGCAAGTCTATCTTTTGAATTTTGGTGCTTCCATGAAAAATCAAGTTAACATAATTTTATACCAATTTTAAATTCTGTCTACTCATCCTAAAGTTAGTGTAACGTTGATTGTAAGATCAAATAAACAATAGGAAGAAGGAAAGGTATAGGCCAATCTCATTAATAAGCCAAGTTAAAAAAAATTAAACAAACTGTTGGTTACTCACCAGATGGCAAGACCCTACTAATGTAGCCACTGTATAATGGGGTTGCGGTATGCAGGGAAGTCAGCAGTGAACTGGGCTAGAAGCTTTCTTCTGATTGGCTAGTTTTCCTAGTGCTAGAAAGTCCTATCCAGGCTGTTGGAGAAGAACAATTAATTGATAAGATTGGGACTGCTACATCTGTGTCTGTGCTCACAGCCAGCTTCTTTTTCATAGCCAGCAAAGGAGAATGTCTCCTAGCAAAATTAAATCACCGTCATGCATATCATAACTCCCAAAGGACATCCTATTGATTTTACAAGGCTACATTTAAAATATTTACAGCTCTGTTTGTCCACATTCAAGGGAGAAAGTCCTAAACAAATAGCAGCCTTGGTAACAAATGAAGTTTTGGTTCAGATGCTAAACATAAGGGAATCAATGAATCAATAGGGGAGGACTAAAGTCCTAAGGAGAGACACGGTGACCACTTCAAGTTATGTGTTCTGTGTTTCTCTCTGTGGGGATTTATTTATCAAATCAAAGAAAATGAGTAGACACTCAATTGTGCGTACACCACCCCCTCCAGCCCCCAGGGGTCAGGGAGGAGAGACAAAGATGAGAGGAAGGAAGTGAAGTTTGATGGAGCCACTATGGGCTACTTAGTCACTGAGGGCCTTGGACCTGCTGTTTCCCACATGAACAAGGATGCTTTCCCTCAGAATAAAGGCACTCACCAGTAACACTCACAAGCTACAGCACAGCAGGTCTTCACACTTCCTACCCTGATTTATGTCTGCTGACCATCTTCCCTGGCCCTGATCCCACAGGGTGGAATAAATGAAAACGTTGTTTTGTTTTTATGTCACTTCTATTAGAAGTAAGCTTTTCTGGTGCCCTTAACTGGTTTTGAGGGCAGTAAAAACTACTTAGAGCTTAACATTGCTTTTAAAAATTAACATTCAATTTATTAAAATTAAAGAGTAAGAAGGCTTTTTCTGGAGTTTTAAATCATTATTTCTTGTAAATTGCAAATAGCCTGCATGGTCATTTGAACGTGAAATTTCCCCCATAACCTCAGACATTTGAAAACTTGGTTAGTCAGTGTTTGGGATGCTTAGGGATGCTTGGGATGCTGTTTGGGAGGTTTAGGAGTTGGGGTGTGGCTGGAGGAGGTGTTTGAGAACAGATGGCCTTGACTTGCTGTTTGCTTCTCTCTGCTTTGTGCCTGTGTTTGAGAGGGTGAACACTCAGCTTCCTGCTCTTTCTGCCTTGCTGGTTCTGACTGCCATGCTTCTGTGCCACAGTGACCCTCACTTCTCTGGGACCTTAAGCCCAAACTAGCTCTTTATCCTCTAAACTGCCGTCGCCATGCTGTTTCATCACAGCAATGGGAAGGGAACTAACACAACCTCTCATATATTTTAAAACTATGCCAAGGGCCTTCGAATAACACGTTATCTTGATTTTAATCTTAGCTAATATAACACCTTAACATATTTTAAATTGCATTCATAAATCAATGTGTTTCCTGTTTAAAAATCATTTCAATATCTTGATTAAACTAATATAACCTTCTTGAGAAGTAAAATCACAGAACACGAATAAATCAAACTCACTAATAAGGCTAAGCTTAAGTTTAAAAGAATTTCAGTAACTCTATATAAGCAATAGAATTATCATTTAAAACTCCAAAACATACAAACTAGAATTTTAAATTTATTATTCACACTACTGGCTGAAATTATTGTAAATATTCCAGGCATGTGGGATACAAATTTGGATCTCTTCACACAAAATATATAACAGGATAGGTTCCTTGAACATGTGTTGTGGCTTGAGGGGTGGCACTCATGGTCTGGGTTTGAATCTTTGGTCCCCAGCTAGTGTGGCTGTTTGGGAAGATTGCACAACCATTAGGAGGTAGAGCCTTGCCAGAATCTGAAACCAAGGGCTGTTGAGAGCCTGCTCCCTCTGGGGGTGTGAGGATGCTGCTAGCATCCCCCTTTCCTTAGCTTGTTGTGGCATCACTGGGATCTCCTACTCCATCTCCACTTCTCTCAGTCTGCTTTCTGTGTCTTACAAGGTCATTTATCCTTGGATTTGGGGCTCATTTGGGTTTCTAGAATATTTCAAAATCATTAACATCATTACATCAAAAGAATATCCCCCCCCCGCAACCCCAAATAAGGTAAAATTCAGCTTTCAGGGAATTAGACACTGACATATCTTCTTGGAGGCCGTCATTCAAAGCACCTTCCCCACAGAAAAACTGCCATTCCAGCGAGGAGACACCAGAGTAGAAGCCGACGATTAAGAAGGAGAGGACTTGGCTCTAAACATACATTTAGGAGTTGTCAATATGTAGAAGATGCTTCAAGCCCAGATCCAGTATGGTGACACTGACTGCTTTCCTGGCAGCCACATTTGTGAGACACACTTGATCCTGTCAGAAGCAGCAATGTCAGTGACGTGACGTTTGGATGCTGCAGCTGTATTCCAGCCCACCTCCTCGAGTTGAACTTCCACTTTATAGAAGCACTATGCCAGGTCACTCGCATCTCTTCAGTAAGGCAGGAAGCCATTTTCAGTCCCAACCTGCATATTACAAGTGCCACCCTGGGAGTGAGGAAGAAAGGGCGAAAGCTGGGAGGCTAATCAGAGGATGCGTAGGACTCCAGGCAAAGTCAAAGGGGGGAGAAGTTCAGAGCCTGGTCAGATGTTTCCTCTACAACAAAAGTAAGCATGGTGATTTGTTGTCAGTTTGGAGGTGGGGTGCAAGAGAAGGAAAAGCTAAGGCAGACACCACAGTGTTAGAGGTGAGCGCCCTGGAGGCTGTGATCCCGACTGAAGCAGGCAGACGGGGAGCAGAGCAGGTCTGGTGGGAGAAGAAACGCTCTGTAGATGCCAGAGTGGAACGTTCCCTGGGAGCTGATGTTTAAGAAGGAGAGAACTTGTCTCTAAACATACACTTAGGAGTTGTCAATATGTAGAAGACGCTTCAAGCCTTGACCGGCTGAGATGACCACAGGAGCGTGAGTAAACGGAGAAGAATGGAGCAGTGGAAAACCCACCAACATTCAGAAGCCAGGGCAAGGACCGAAGCCAGTAAAGGAGACCTGGAAACGGCAGCCACGAGAACACAGTGGCCTGGGAGCGATGAGGGAGTGTCCTTGTGGTTCGAGCGTCTGTATCTAGCACTGTGGAATGACTGGGTCCTTTTTTCACAGCTGGTAACATCTATCAATGTCCTAGCAGCCCAGCTCTTTGTCTGTGGATATTGTCTTTATATTTTCTGCCTACACTTCTACAGAAATAAGTAAATTTAAATAATTAAAAAAAAACCCAACACATTAAAAAGATCGAAGAGTAAGCCTCGGGATAGTAATAATGTTTAAGTGTCCTGCAACTTATTTACATAATCTACATATCACCACATCACATGCAAATACCCTTGCAGCTCTTGATCCTTAGCCACCTCGGTAACAGTGATGAGTTTAATGTCAAACCCTGTACCTTATGCAAGGGAATTCTCATGGCACTTTTTGATAGCCGTGAATGTGAAGAGAGAATTGGTCCTGTGGTTTGACAGTATGGACAGGCAGTCGCAGGATACCTACTCGTGTGAATGCCTACTGGAACAACAAGAAGCCCTTTCTTAAGCCCGAGCCTTATTTTCTTTTCTTCAGGGTCTTTCTTGGGACTGGCACAGTGTCTGCCCCGTGTTTGAGAAGGCTTGCCCAATAGATACCCACCCAGTATATGCTGCAGCTGTGAGTGACTTCAGCTACTTTTTCAGATAAAGCGAAGCTCAGACAAACACAGCAGTTATACTTAGAGGTTCCCATTTCTATACCTAATTGAATGCAGAACTTTTAAAAGATTTACTTTGTTTTTATTTCTGTGGTTATGTGTGTGTGTCTCTGTATGTATGCACATGTGTGGGTCCCCTCAGAGGAGGGGATTTGATCCCTGGGAGCTGGAGTTGCAGGCAGTTGAGGCACTTGATGTGGGTCCTGGAAACTCATGTGGAACGTCTGTCAGCTCTCAACCTCTGAGCCATAGCTCCTTTAATTTTTTTTTTTTTTTGACAGTTAATATTTTTTGTAGGTGGGTGGTGCCTGCTGGTGTATCTGGCACTATGTTCATGCAGTGCCTGAGGCAGCCAGAAGAGGGCGTTGGATCCCCTGGGACTGGAACTACCAATGAGTGTTAACCACCGTGTGGATGCCGGGAATTGAACCCTGGTCCTTAGAAAGAGCAGCAAGTACTTTTAACTGATGAGCCATCTTTCTGGCCCCTCTAGGCTCATATTTTTAAATAAAATCACCTGTGCTTTTTTTGTGTAACATGAAAAGTTGAAAGTGAATTATTTCCACCCAACAATACGTTTGTCACTTTCTTTGGACCACAGATATTTCAGAAGAAAACAGTAGGAAGAAGAGAGGAGAGAGGATGGAAAGAGAAGGGAAGGAGAGACGAAGGCAAGGGGAGGAGAGTTGAATTGAGCTGTACCACTGAAGAAAGAGGCTACTTTACCTTTTATCACTCTCTTTTCTGACATTTTTAGGACTTGACAAAGCAGAAAACCAATTTGGTAGCTGTGAGAAGGTAAATGAAGTTGTTTGAGTAAGAAATGGCCCTCAGTCTCAGGCAATGGAACACTTAGGTCTTCTTTGGTGATGTTTGGGGAAGTTTCGGCCGTTGAGCCTTGCTTCCCTGACAAACTGGACTGCCATCCCTTGGAACAATGAGCCCAATAAGCTCTTCCTTCTAAAAGTTGCTCTGGTCATGGTGTTGGATCGCAGGGATGGGAGAGCAACTGATGTCATAGGTGAGGGGGCCACTGATGTGTAAGAGGCTGAGCCTGCTGCCTAAGGAAGCAGAAAGCAGAGCCAATCAAGTCCCACGTGTGCATGGCACAGTCCCGCCTGCATGCCCAGTGGGCCTCTGTCCCATGAGGAAGTGGGAGAAATAAAGATTTATCTTGTCAGCCTGTTGTAGTTTTTCATATGACTCTCAGCTGTCTTTAGAAGTTTTTCTCCCCCACGCCCTCAGACAGACAGCTGTAAAATTGATTGGCTTGAAAGCCAGCGAATGTGAAAGACAGCAGCCTACTTTATCATTTAATGCCGGCTATTTATTGTGAACAGCGCTGGGTTGGGACATCGACTCCAGGGTTAAAGCTGGAGAAATATAGATCTGGAGATTCTGTGACACACCAGGCTCCCAGCCACAGTGACGGATGGCAACGAGCGTGTGCTTAGAGGCCATCTTCTGTCTCTGCGGAGCCCAACAGCTATCGTTTTCTCAAAAAAAAAAAAAATGAATTGTACAAACAGAAGGGAACATTCACTTTGCAATGCAGCTTTTGTGGGCCAAAGTATATCATCAACTGGCCTACATGTTGAGAGCACCCTCTCCTGATTTGCTTGTTGTTTGTCTGGCTAAAGCCAACTTTCACCTTACCAAATCCTTACACTCATCATTCATTCATTCATTCGGCCTCTGAGTGTGTCTCCCTCTGTCTGTCTCTCTGTGTGTGCATTCATGTGTATGTATGTATGTATGTATGTATGTATGTATGTATGTATGTGTGAAGATCAGAGGATAATTTTGAGTTGTCCTTCCATCTTTTGTTTAATAGAGGATAGAATCTCTGGTTGGCCTGAAATTTTGCTAAGTACTTTGGCTATGTGAGCTATGTGAGATTTGCCTAGCTCTGATTTCCATCTAGCCATTGCCTGGATTGCAAACATTTTCCACCATGTTAGGCTTATTATGTGGCTTATGGGGATCAAACTCCAGGCCTCAAGATTGCAAGGCAGGCACTTTACTGACTGAGCCATTTACCTAACATTTATCATGTCTGTTATTGCTTCTATGGTTTTCCCCTTCCATATGAGAAGCCTTGTTACATCTTCAGAATAACAAACAAACACACACACACACACACACACAAACAAACAAACACAAAACAGTTCTTCTTTTAACACACAGTTCAACTTGCACATTTCCCACAGAATTTTGAACAAAAATTTAGGATAGTGTGGCTCTGGGTCCAAATTCTGATTTTGGTGCTCACAATTTCTTAGCTTCTTGCATTACCTTTCTGACTCTGAGCATTTTCATAGGAAAGGTTGCTATCCTTATTTTGAAGGCTTCTTCAAGACCAAGCATGTACAATGCTGAACACAGTTCTGCACTCACTGTGGGTAATGAATAGGTATTATCCCCCTGCCTCACTGGGCTCCTGCCCACTGAATTATAATAGCTAAGTCTATTGCCACACTTATGTAATTTAATGCACACTGAATTTTCAAGCTCTCTTTTTCTGGATCTCAGGCTTTTCTGTGCCCATTTTATGATGTTTCCTAGGGATATATAAAGAAGAAGTTAGTCACCTCAGACCACGCGACAATAGATCAAAGAAATTATTTCATCCAAGCCCATCTTGGTAAACTAACAAAGAGGATTACTTGCAGAAGCTTGGGTGAAGGATTATTTGGAGGAACTTGGGTAATTAAACTGTATTACTCCAGTATAAGAGATGACTTATGAAAGATGTAACATTGGGGTCCAAGCCACGAACCTTCCACGTCTGATAAACACTAGCATTCCCCAAGACCACATGTATCTGGGGACAAGAGGGGGCTGTAAGAATCCTGAGTGTCTGGTAATGCTGTTGACCATCTAGAAGTGGTTGTTAACAGTGTCATTTCTGCAGACTCAGCTATCACCACGGCATTTTGCTAATTTTCTTGCCACGTCTGTGAGTCCATATACTGTGTTTCATGATGGCCAATGGGCATGTCGTGAGGAAACAGCTACAACTCAACAGTGTGCCTTTCATTGATGGTTTCCAGTCTGGGCTGCATGTGACAAATAACTTTAAATGTACAATAGATTCCAAAAGAATATATGCAAGTCGCTTCAGTGGAGTCTAGATATTGCCAGTTCAATGCTGAATATACCTCAGTGACACTCTGGGATGGACAGGGTTTATGGTCTTCCTGTATGATCACACCTAAATATCTGCCTACAAGGTTCATAGTAGATTGGGCTGGAATCTCTACCTTGTCCTTCAGCCCACAGCTTCCTCTGCATGCTTATAGATGGGCTTGTATGGGCACTCTCTGGAGTATGTGCAGCCTTCCAGTGGCTATATCCCTAAAGAAAAATGGGCTTTTTGTCTCCCCGAGCAGCCATCAACTTCCAATAACTTCTCAGCTCCTGGTGGGCCTTCCGAGTCCCTCCCTAGCCCATGCTGGGATTCTGACTGACTTAACCTTGTCAAAGTTCTGCATTTCACAGCCCTCCTCCTCACAGTGTGACTCTTTTCCCCAGGATGTTACTTGAACCTTATGGTAGTAGGAGATGGATGTAGATGTCTAACTTACGGATAGGTACTCAATAGTTACCCGGTCATCAATATTTTGATCAGTTATTAGTCTTTGTATTAATCACTTCCTACTATAAAAATAAGGTTCTCTGACAAATGTTGACAGCCATACTATCTATGGCTATAAACATAAATATTTAAAAGATAGTTGAACAACATGGTCTTTTAACAAGGTAATAGTAGGGCCCAAAGGCCTATGACTCTCTAGCCATGGGCTTTTGACCAGGTCCTCTGTCCCAGGCATGAATTCTCTCCCATGGAACAGGCCTCAAATCCAATTAGAAAGTGGTTGGTTATCCTTGTAATGTTCATGCCACCATTGGCCCAGCAGGCACCTCTTGCTTAGAAGGTCAATATTGTATCATGTAGAGTCCTCTACTGGGCTGTCTACGCTGTTGTGCTTTCCCCATTAGTGGCCTCCACAGAGCCTTCTGGGTCTATGAAAGCTAGCCAGCAGGGAGGAGGTTTCTGGCTGCTTCCAGATTGATTAGTCTAACTTCCACACCACATGTCTGCAGCAATAGGGTCTCACTATCTAGTTATGGGAGCAACAAAGAGCAACAGTGACTGCTTGTATTGTTTTAGGGGCCTCTGGGATCAATAATTCAACAGGGAGATACCTTCTTTCTTTTTTTTTATTTTATGAATTACACTTTATTCATTTTGTTTCCACCCATAAGCCCCCCTCCTCCCCTCCCGACCCCACCCTCCCTCCCCTTTCTGCACCCTGCACCCTCCCTCCCCTTTCTGCATGCATGCCACTCCCCAAGTCCACTGATAGGGGAGGTTCTCCTCTCCTTTCTGATCTTAGTCTATCAGTTCACATCAAAAGTGGCTGCATTGTCCTCTACTGTGGCCTGGTAAGGCTGCTCCCCCCGTCAGGGGGAGGTGATCGAAGAGCAGGCCAATCAGATTATGTCAGAGGCAGTCCCTCTTCCCATTACTATGTAACCCACTTGGACACTGAACTGCCATGGGCTACATCTGTGCAGGGGTTCTAGGTTATCTCCATGAATAGTCCTTGGTTGGAGTATGAGTCTCTGGGAAGTTCCCTGTGTTCAAATTTTCTTGTTTTGTTGCTCTCCTTGTGGAAACCCTGTCCTCTTCATCTCTTTCTAGAAGAAGAAAACAGGAAACAAACTAGGAACCTACCACAGAGGGCCTCTGAAAGCCTCTGCCCTACAGACTATCAAAGCAGATGCTGAGCCTGATGGTCAACTGTTGGGCAGAGTGAATGGAATTTTATGTAAGAAGTGGGAAATAGAGATACCTTATTTCTACATTGAGTTTTTACTTAATAATCATGTTTCTAGGAGCAACATTGTCTACCATACAAGGAACTTCCATTTAAACTCCTCCAGAAGTATCCTTAATAGTTTACAAAATATTGAGTTTCTATAAGGCTTTTTCATACATCTTTAGTTTCAGCTAAGGGTTACTCTATCTTGTTTAGCTTTTCAAAGTACCAACTTTTCACTTCTTTGATTCTTTGTATTTGTTGTTTGTTTACATTTCACTAATTTCTACCCTGATGATTTCTTCTTGTCTACTGATTTGGGGTGTGGCTTCTTCTTAATTTTATAGAGCTTTAAGGTATCTATGTAATAGTTTTCTGATTTTTTAAAGCAGGCACTTAGAACTGTAAGCTTCCCTCTTAGGGCTGCTTTCATTGTACGATATTGCTTTTATTATGTTATATTTTTTCCATTCTAGAAATGTTTTTATTTCCTTCCTGATTACTTCAAGGACCCCTTCATTTTTCAATAGTATGTTGTTTAATTTCTATATGAGTCTGTGTATCTCTAGTGTTTCTTTTGCCTCTGATTTGCAATCTTACTCTATTGTGGTCAAATATAGGGAATTATTTTCCTTTTTTCCTGTATTTGTTAAGACTTACTTTGTACCCTAATATATGGACTGATTTAAAGAAAGTTCCACAAGCTACTAGGAAAAATACAATTTCACAGCCAGGGTCTATATAAAATATTCTATAGATATCTGTGATCTATGATGTTATTTTATTCAGATATTTCTCTGTTTATTTTTTGTTGGAATACCTGTCAATTTGTGAGAAAGCGATGCTGAATTCTCTGCCGACAACTGTGCTGGGGCTGTGATGTTGCTTTGCATCTAGTAGTATTTGTTTTATGAAATTGGATACACCTGTGCTTTGGGCATGTATGCTTAGATTCATAATGTCCTCTTGATGGATTACTCCCTTAATCAGTAGAAGGTGGCTTTTATCTTTTCTCACTAGTTTTACTTTGAAATCTATTTGTCAGATATGAGAACAGTGACATTTGCTTGTTTTTTAGATCTCTTTTCTCAGAATGTCCTTTTCCATTATTTCACCCTTAAGTAGTCTCTTCCTTTTGTGGTGTTGGAAACCTTTTGGAGGCAACACATGGGTAGCTCCTGCTTGTTTTTTTTTTTTTTTGGTTTTGTTTTGTTTTGTTTTTGTTTTTATTCAATCTACTAGCTTGTGCCTTTTCTTTGGAGAATTTGGAACATTAATATTACATTATTATTGTAAGGTGTGCTGTTATCCTACCATTTTGTTGATTAGAAGTGTTTTCTCCTTCTTTTCTTCTTCCTTCCTTCCTTCCTTCCTTCCTTCCTTCCTTCCTTCTTCCTTCTTCCTTCTTCCTTCTTCCTTAACTAGCATTCTAAAAGTTTGTTCTTTCCTGTGTCTTTGTACATAGATTTTCCCTTTCCAGTCTGAACTATTCCAAGTATTTTCTGTAGAGTTAGCTTTTGGTCACACATTTCTGTCACACATTTCTTTAGTCTACTTTTGTCATGGAGAGTTTTAATTTTTTTCCCCTCACTTAATGGCAAATAGTTTTGCTGGTTATAGTAGATTGGTTAGGCAGTTTCTTTTAAAACTTGAAATACATCTTTCTAGAATATCCTGGCTTTTAAAGTTTCCATGATAAATCAGCTGTGTTTCTGATGGGCCTGACTTTGGATGTGACCTGTTGTTTCTCTTTTTCCACTTTCAATCCATTATCTTTGTTTAGTATGTTTAGTGTTTTAATTATAATATGACCAGAGGAGGTTCTTTATGTTTGCTCTCCTAAATATCTCTTGAATATAGGTTGTTATCCCTTTTCCCAACTCCAGAAATCTTTATGTTACGATTCTTTTGAAAATGTTTTCTATGCCTTTAGAACAAGATTCTTCTCCTTCCTCTATGTCACCAGTGATTTTTACTATTTCATCTTTGGTCTTTTTGGCTTGTCTGGTTCCTTCACCATGCCTTTGAGCTCAGTTATTCTGTACTCTCTTTGAATCATAGTATCAGTGAGACTTTCCAAAGAGTTGTTTTGTTTTTCTTTTTAATTTGACATACTGTGTTTTGTTTTAGTCCCCAGAATTTCATATTGTGTTTTCTTCAGTACTTCTGTCTCTGTTGAGTTCTTCTTTCACATAATCTATTACCTTTCTTATTTTGTTCTACTGGTTGTGTCTTTGAATATGCTTATAATGGTTGTTTTGACTCCCTAAGTCTGGAGTTTAATCCTAGTTACTCTCATTTGATGTTTGTACTGGAGGGTTGTTAAGTTTTGGGGGGATTATGTTGTCTTAAGTTTCTTTTGTGTATGTTTCTTATGTTACCGCACTAGGATTTACACATGTGTGCTTACTTCTGTGCTTGGCTTACTTATTTTTTTTTATCAGCTATTTCCTTCAGTTGAGGTATTTGAATTGTCCTTGTGGGATGTGGATATGATAGACTTGAATGCATAATTCAGAAAACAGTTCCTAAGTCCAGGCGCGCAGGTGCCTGGTGGAAGTTTTGTATTGCTCCCCAAGTACAATATTAACTGAGAGCAAAGCAGATGCTTGACACTACTGTTAGCTGGTTAATAGCAGTGACCCCTTTGACTTCTGCAGCTTTTGGTGGATAAACAACCAAAGATGAGATGGAGTATACTTAGATTGTGGTGGGTAAAGTTTCTGGGAGGGAAAAATAGGATACTGTTCTGATTCACAGACTTTAGAGATTGTTAAAGCTCTGGAAGGTTATCGTTAAGAAGTAAAAAGAGAAGACCATAAAGAAGAGAGAAAATGGAAGAATAAAAAAGAATGCTTGAGGCACGGCTGAAGAGCATAGTGAAGCATGTTTTATAGAAAATTGAGTGGGAAAACACAAACAATACTCCTAAAACTTGACTGAAAAACACACAAAAGCAAAACCATCATGAGACTATGTATGCAAGAGTGGAACTTAAGTAATGGAAATTAAATAACTTACGTAATGAAAAACAGGAACTTAAAAGGGTGAATTTCTGGCTTAGCCACCCTGAGTTAAAGAGAGGTGTTCTCAGACTGCTCTGGCTCAGGTAGGTTCCAAATGGTACTGGGGTCCAGCAATGGGAGCTGTTAGTCGCTGCAGCCTCAGTGTTCCTGGGTTTCTGGCGTGTGGAGAAGGGGCTACTATAAAGCCTTTGGTGACAGTTTCACTCAGACCTCTGCTTGTCATCCATTGTGGCTTGACTAGGCCCTGCTGGTGGAATGCTGGCAATGGGCAGGCCTTCCTCATGGTTTCTACTGCCCTTTCCTGGGCAGCCTTATTTGGCAGGCTGGCATGGTGCCCACTGGATCTGGGCTCTGATTCTGGGCTTCCGTGTAGAGCACTCCCCTGGCTTAGTAAGTTCCTCCCCTGGCTTAGTAAGTTCATTACTGGCATCATCTCTGGAAGGACAAGAGCATTTCTGTGTCTTGTCTTTGCTATTTGTATTCATGGAGTGTCCATTGTAAGTCTTGGACTATGATTTCTTTGTCCTGTTCTCAACCGCTAACTCATTTAGACTTGGTGTGATTTTCTGCTAACCGCCTGAAATACCCATTTACCTCTAATACAGCAAATGACTCCATCCCCCTTCCCTATGTCTCTCCACTCACTGTCTGAACGCCTTGTCCTCCCTACTCCTACTATGAGTGGGATGTCCCTGTGTGACCAGACCCTTCATGAATCTCGTTCCCATTTCTTCTATTAGTGTCATTGCTGTCCTTAGTCATCACTCATTCTTTCCAACATCTAACCCCTCACTGACCTCACATGCCCCTCCAGCTGCTACTCTGTTTCTGTGGTCCCATTTCAGGAACAACAAAACAAAACAAGAATTGCCTCAAAAATAGCCCATCCTTTCTGCTTCCAAACCTCTCTTCCCATTTTCCTTTGAACCCATTTCAAGCTGGCTCTCATCCCCACCACTCCACTGAAACTGCTTTGTCAATGTCCTCATAACTTCCAAGGCCAAATTAGCAGTGAAACCTCAAGCCCTGACTTGGAGTGTTTGCCATAGACGTTTGCTCCAAGGTCTCTGCGGAGTTCTGGATCTCCTCCTTCAGCGTGAGCTTGGCCTTCTGTCTCCCTGATTGACTTTTTGTTTCTCTGCTTTCAGACACTGAGAATCCTCAGAGGCAGATCCTCCAGCCTGCCGTTATGTCTCTATCCGCTCACTAGCAGAGCGAATTATCAGCTCAGGGCCTCAATGCCACTCACGCACAAGTGTCTCTGAGACTGAAACCTCCCATCTAGATGTGTTTATCTGGCTGCCTGTTGGCATCTCCACCTGGTCCTGTCTCCATAACCCCAGATGTCACAACTAAAACTGAATTCTAATCATCCCACATGGGTGTTTCTGGTGTCCTATTTCTGCAGAAAGCAATTCCACTTTCGTAGGAGCTCTGACCCATGTCCTTCACATCATTTTTTTTCTTTTTCATTTATTAGTTTATTTACTTTATATCCTGACGGTGCCCCCTCCCTTCCCTTCACGTCATTCTTTTTTTTTTTTTTTTCATAGACATGATCAATTATATTGAAAGAGTCCTGGAGTAATTCCAGTATACAACTTAAATGAAATTTCTAAAAACAATGTTTAAAAGTTCAAATATTAATATATTCATGCACTTATAAACACAATTTTTGATTATGTATGTAACTGCTAATATTTTTTATTTTATAGGTTTTTTGTTTTTTTTAAGTACTTTATTAATTACACTTTATTCACTTTGCATCCCCCCTGTGGTTCCCTCCCTCCTCCCGCCTCAATCCCTCCTCTCCTCCACCCTCTGCATGCATGCCCCTCCCCAAGTCCACTGATAGGGGAGGTCTTCTTTTCCTTCCTTCTGATCCTAATCAATTAGGTCTCATCAGGAGTGGCTGCATTGTAAAAAACAAGGAAATCATGAAATTTGCAGGTAAATGGTGTGATCTGGAAAAGATCATCCTGAGTGAACTATCCCAGAAGCAGAAAGATGCACATGGTATATACTCACTCATGTAGACATATAATATAGGATAAACCTACTAAAATCTGTACACCTAAAGAAAGTAATCAAGAGGGAGGACTCTTGCTAAAATGCTCAATTCCTATCCAGAAAGGCAAAGAGGATGGACATCAGAAGAAGGAGAAAAGAGGGAACAAGTCAGGAGCCTGACACAGAGGGCCTCTGAAAGGCTCTGCCTTTCAGACTATCAATGCAGATGCTGAGACTTATGGGCAATCTTTGGGCAGAGTGCAGGGAATCTTAGGAAAGAAGTGGGAAACAGTAAGATCTGGAGAGGACAGGAACTCCACAAGGAGAGCAACAGAACCAAAAAAATCTGAGCACAGGGGTCTTTCCTGAGACTGTTACTCCAACCAAGTGCCATGCATGGAGATAACCTAAGACCCCTGCACAGATGAAGCCCATGGCAGTTCAGTATCCAAGTGGGTTCCATTGTAATAGGAACAGGGACCGTCTCTGACATGAACTGATTGGCCTGCTCTTTAATTACCTCCCCCTGAGGGGGAAGCAGCATTACCTTCACATCATTCTTAAGACACACTTCTTTATACAGTATTCAGTCTGTCAGAAAATCTATAATACACATGTTTGTATATTAGATTATTCATGCCTGTAATTTTAAATTACCAAACAGCATTCCACCAATAACAATAACTATGTATTCCCAGTGCCAAACCCTCTCCTATGTGTTTAAGCTATGATTCCCTGAAGCTCCAAAAAGCCATATAAGATATAATTATTATCCTCTTTAAAGATAGATAAACTAAGGCAGAGAGTAACTTGTGGACATCACCTTGCTAGCATAGGAAAGAGCCACGATGGTGGCCTGAGCTGTAGTCATCACATCACACACTTGGGAATTTACATAGCTGAGAAGTTCCTACTTACCATACATCATGCTGTATCAGCCACCTTAATATGCAAAGCCCTTTCCCAGTTTGGAATCATTTCCTTAGCATATATTCCCCCAAACTGGAGTATTTCTAAGAGTAAAAGCCTTTTCTTCATTAGGGTAACATAGTTATTAAACATTGGCTTTCAGAATCTGAAGTTATACGTAGTTATTAAGAAACTGACTTTTTTTTTTAATAGAGAAGATCTCGGGGGAACTTAAATACATTCTATTCAGGATTTAGTCACAATTTATTTTGAAGGCTCATTCAGTCTTGTGGTTTTTAGTTTCCTTGTGTGTTACGTACAGACAATCTCCGTGACAATGTCCTCCTGCCAGGTGATTCGTCACACTCTCACTGCTATCGAATGAAGAGCCTTTAGTGTTGCTCTCCCTCAGAATGACAGCAACAGCTCCCCCCGTGCTCTGCTCCTCGGATCAAACACTGCACCGTTCTGTAAGCAGTTTAATCTGCTCTCTTGGTGCTAATAAGCAATCTCTAGGTCGGTGAGAGACCCTCTCTCAAAAACAAGGTTGACAGTGTCGTGACGAATGACATGTCATTGTCATCTTGACATCTGGTCTTCTCGTTAGTAAATAAACGTGTGCATACATACCTGCACACAGGAAAATGCACAGACACGAACAAATGTGCACACATTAAAAAAAACATAAAAGTGACTTCAGGAAGCAGCAGACATTCCCCCCTAACGTGCACAAATATGCAGCACAGAATGTGGTACATAGCTCTCCCCTTTTGATTTAATCATCCTTACTGTATGATGTGCAAGCTCTAAACTCAACAACAAATAAAGTACAGGTGCGTTTTATGGAAATTGAATCATACAAGCTTGAGATTACCGGTACAGAAAAATACTATGTGTTACTGCATAAAATTGCAAAATTTTAAAAACAGCCTTGAACTGCAACATGCAAAAGTAGGTTGGACTGGTGATCACTGACTGTCACCCATGGTCACGTGTTCCACAGAGTGGTGGAGCACACACTTTCCTTTATGTACTCCGAAACTTCTGCACACGAGTCAATGTTCCATGCGTTACTGTTTGCGTGTAAACCTCACTCCAGATATTATAGATGAGAAAACTCCAGACCCCTAACAACAGCTCTCATCAATAATCTGTCATTGATAATTTAAGAAAAAGCACACTCTAAGACGCAGTGGAGAAAATGAATAAATTACAGCAGCAGGGCAAAGAAAAAAAAACCCCACAGTAATCGCATGACTACTAATATTTATATCTCTGTGGAAACTAATATTAAATTATGAGCAAATTTTGTGATGTGTTTGGTAGCGCATCAAAATGTGCTTTCTCTTACTCTAAAAATCTCCATCTTTAAGCAACCCCAACCCCAGCTTCTACCCCTGAAAGACAATATAGGAAACTGGAGAGAGCGTTGGGGATTTCCAATTTAACAGCATGTTTAGTGATCCACAAAAAGAATGAGATTCTATGGTAAGCTTCCCAGAAGTCTGTGTGTGTTATGAATTCTCTTCAGGACACACTGAGGTGTATCATGTTGTAGGGTGATGTGGAGGTTATTTTTATTCCAGGTTCTAATGAGTTTTGAGTTTGTCACCAGGTCACCTTCATGGGTATCTTTACGGGGCTTAACTTCATTACACTTATTCACCAAGGAGGAAAAGAGGACCAAATAGTCTTATCGCCCTTGAGTGATCAGAGGACTAATGAGCTAACAGGCACAAGTGCTTTCAACCTCCGTGAGCCTCTCCTACAAACAGAGCTTAGCAAACGCTGTGCCCTGCGTGGGGCGATGGCTGCCTGTGGACAGGATCATACTTGCTGCCACACAGCTGGGGACCTTGCTCCCAGGCCGCCTTAATATAAGGTGGACAAGTGCTCAGAACACTAGGGAAGAGAGCGCATCAAAACTGACCCATTTTGACTTTCAGCATTTGTGAAAAAGCGTCAAGATACTGGTTTTCACAAATGAATTCACAAAGTTGGAGGCACACGTGTTGGGAGTTAGTGGCGGCCTTATTTAGAACCGTACACATGCCATCAAGTCTCTTCTGTTGTTGTAGTCAAACTCGGGGCTTCTAAAACCCACAAATGGACCCACATTTACCACTCAGTTGCAACGAAAATTATTCTTTGCCAAGAAATTTCAAAATCTTGCTTTCAAAAAGATATCCATTTCCAAGATAGCAATTTTCATACAGGACTAATTTCTCTTAGCAACACAGAGTGATCAGAACACCACAGACAATGCTACAAACTTAAAGAGATGAGGTCTGGCTTGACCTGTGCTGGGAGTCAAATATGGATCTGGTAAAGTCTGGGTAAGATGTTCAGTCTGACCAATGCAATGGATACAGATAAGACTTGCAGACTCGGGACCTTTAGAACTGCCAGGGGAAGTTTCTCTTCGTATTTATTCCCCTCACACACCGAAGGCTGGGTTTTCGGAGTGGTCATGGTGAACTCTGCAACCTCTCCAACCATCATCTCCAAATATAAATGAATTCCCTGTTCTTGTGCCATTCTCGAGATGTGTGTGAGCATAAAAACAAAAGCTATATCTTTCCACCCTGTGTTTCCACATTTTGGATCCCCTCCAGACACCATTCTGAATATGACACTCGGCTGCAGGTCACTAAAAATGGTTCTTGCCTCAAAATAAAACCTTTAAAGATCCCTTAGTAGCTATTCAGGGACTGGAATTCAATTTCAATTCTCCACCCTTTGGCCAGCTGTAGAGTTGGAATAAAACACCGAGAGTATGTACTTCATGGCAAATTTGATTTTTCTTCGGCAATAGAAATGTGAGTCACAGTTACCACAAGCTGTATTTTTGCTTAGATATATACAAAGCAATAATGGACCTTATCAAGGGAGAATGGGTCCTTTAAATTTTTTATTTTACAGGTAGCTTTAACATAAGCTTTGGGTACACCCCCCTACTGTGCCAAGCATGTAAAATCTAAGCCTTCAAATCATAATGCTCTATATTTTAGGCCATTATATCTCAAAGCACAACTTCTTAAATTCTTTTATTACAAGTAGTTTGTGCACATAAATGTTACATCACAACAGCAAAGACAGAAAATATGTAAACGTTTGCAAACTACATAAATACTATAGTACCTGCCTTGAAGTTAGTCTTATTTTAAGTCAGAATATTCTCTAAATTTCTTACATAGAAAACACTGGTCAGTAGCCTATGAGTATGAAACTCTGTTTTTGCTTTTAACTGATTTGTCTTTTATAGGTCTTCAAAGGAGAATGATATAAGATCAAGATTTAGTCCGCAAGTACGCTGGCAGCTTTGGGTAAAATACTAGACGTGCAATTACTATACACATGGACTCCAGCAAGCCTACCAGCAGTCTCCAGATAACCGAGACTGAGTATCTAGTCATGCTCATATTTGACTCTCTCTGGAAGAGGTCCAGCTCGCCAGTCAATACCATCATTTACCCTGCTATACAGTCGGCAGTTTAGAAGTGAGTTTTCTTTCCTTGTTTAGGTAATTTCTAAAGCCACCATCCTAGGCTGGGAAGTGTAGGAGGCAGTGGAGGCAGTGGATTAAGTTCACCGTTGCTGACTGACTTCTTCAAATTGTTGAATTGTGTAAGTAGAGCATGCAGAGCGTGCCCCTGTAAATCCTAAAGGACAAAAACTTCACACCCCAGAGCTGCTTCTGTACTCTCACCTTTGCAGTGTTCCTTTCCATAAACGTTTTTTTTTTTTTTTTTTCTCAGAAAGTTCATTTGGTTCTAAGTTCCTCCAGAGCCTGTACCGGTTTTTCCCAGGTTCCTACAGTACATCTAGCTCCTGGCCATGGCTTCCTTCAGGAAAACAAAGCTCACTGCTAAAACATTTCTTAACCTTTTAAATGCATGCAAAAACAACTACATAGAGTCTAGCAGCTACACCAGGAGGCTCAAGTACTATTATCTATTATTTCTTTTGACCTAGGCCCTTCCTTCAACACCATCTTTCGAAACACAGAGAATGGAGGCAAGATGGCAGTGGAGCGCAGCATGCCGCCCAAGCTGGAGGATGTTTTGAGCAGTTCACAGACCACAAGCAGGAACCCGCTGTCGTGTCTCCCCTTTCTGCGCACTTTCACTAAACACAGTGTCTTATCTTTCTTGACAATGAAAACTTAAAAACCCCAGCAGTGATTCATGGAGACCTCAAACAACTCTGTCCATGGGCTTGGTGAGACAGTGAGGATTCTTAACAGCTCCTTCCCCCAGGGAAGAGGGCCGAGGAGTTGGCTTAGTTGCTGTTTTTGTTGCACACCTGGCCCTGGCTGATGCTGTCCTCCAGGTACTGGCTTCCGGTGTCGCTCCTGCTGTTGATGGTAGAGGGGATGCGGGAGGGGCGCCTCTCGGAGTTGCTGTCCTGCGGGGCACAGCAGATCATCTTCCTCATGGTGCTGTACATGTCCTCATCCTTGTAGGAGTAGATGATGGGGTTCATGACGGAGTTGAGCAGCGCCAGCAGCAGGAACCAGCGCTTCACGCGCTGCACATTACACTGCTTGCAGTTCAGGCCGTCCAGCAGCAGCACCACCAGACCTGGGGTCCAGCACACCACGAAGGCGCCTGTGGGGAGAGAGAAAGAAGCAAGGGCTGCTCAGGCCTTGGATACTGACTCGGAGTCTCTGTCCCTGCCTTTCATGTTTTGTCATCTGCCAAGGGAACTTGTAACCTTTCAGAAGAGGGTTAGAGGTGAATGGCTGGGACCCCCTTTGATTATCCTCGGTGTTCTACCTTGCTGGCCATCTGCTCATCCAGGTCTCATTACTGATAAAGGCTAACCTTTATAAAGTAATTATAAAGTGTTCTCCATAGGTGAGCCCCAGCAGTTTTCTGAACCACATTAGAAGGCTGCTGTAGTTACTCACATTCCCAGCCTCTGCATGCAGGACTCCAACACTCACAGTCTTACCCATGCTGCTGTTCCCAACTTCAGGCCTTCTAAACGCTTTCTCGAAAATTCTAACAATGACTAATACACCCCACACGGAACCCCCACAAGCCATGCCGCCCCCACCAAGTAACATTATACAATAGGCTTTGTCAGGGGCAGGCAGTCATGGCTCCTGCGGCATTATCTTCAGACTTTAATCAAGTCAAAAGTTCCATCCATCACAAACGCACACTGGGGCTTCCTGAGCGCTCTGTTCTCTGTGACATATTTGCAGGCTATTTACTTAATCATCTGCTGTGATCTCCATTGCTTTTGTAAGAAGCAATTCTTTCGTGGTGCGATAGATATAGAACTGTGCTTTGTAGACCGTAGTGGAACACGAACACAATCTGCCAGTAACAGGCTCACACCGACCTCACCTGTTAGCTCAGTGATGTTGGAACAGGTCCGACGTTTTGCTGCTTGGTTAACATAGCCTCGGGCAACAGTTAGCAGCCAACTTTTATATGCAACTGTGAGCCAGACCCAGGGGGAGAAATGTTTTTCCTGATTAACTCACAGGACCATGCCAAGAGATTGGCAGTAGAAAAGTTACGTACTGTGGCATAATAAGTAGGTTTTAGGAGACCCCTAATTTTAATGTGTGTTCTTCCTCCACAGAAGACATTCTTCACTGTGATGAGACCCATCTCCTCTCCGTGACATGGCTATCTTCTCTCAGTGGCCTTATGATGCCATTATTACAAGTCAATAAACATTCATCTCAAGCTTACAGTGTGCTTGAGGTTGTACCAGACAGTGCCACGGAGCTAAAAGCTAACATGGAAAACGGAAGACACGAGTCTATAAAACCCTACCAACAACTGGTTACTCTCATTGATTAGAAGCATGGAGAGGTTTTCTCCTTGTTGTTCACATAAATGTGGCTGTATATGAGGGTCAGAGCTGATGAGAACTGGTCCCCAATACTGTGTTTGACCTTCTGAGCGGTGGCTTTGCTTGGACCAAGGTTAGATGTGTAAGAGATAAGAGTAGAGGTTAGTTCCCTAATTTATAATTACACATTACCAAAAACTACTGCTTTCCCTATCCCATGCAGGTTGTTTGTTTGTTTGTTTGTTTCTGGTCTGACTAGCATGTATGTAAAAAGCTGGATGTGAATGGTAGGGAAGGTAGCTGGCTTCCCGTGCACTTATGGTACAACTCCTGGGGATCTCAGCCCCAGAGTAGGGACTGGGCTTCCTCCCCTGTACATCATGGACTTTAGGGCACAACTAAAATTTTAAACTGTGGCACAAATCCTTTGGTGGGTGTGTAATTAGTTTAATGGACTTGGACCATTTTTTAAAAAGAGAGTACATTAGGATGGAATGACTCCGTATATCACACAGACCAAGGGAATCGTTGTCATTACATGAAGGTCTATTGGCCGTGGAGCAGTGGGTCCCTGTTTTTAAGAAGTCATTGTTTTTTATAGAGTATGTTTGTGTGGGCCTGTGAGGGCAGGTGCCCACGGAGGCACCAGACCTGCGGGAGCCGGAGTCACAGAGGGTTGTAAGCCCCCTGATGTAGGTGCTGAGAACTGAACTCAGGTCCTCTGGAAGTGTGGCATGCCCTCATAACCACCGACCCATCTCTTCGCACCCCAGGGCATTTTTCTTATTTTTGGGCTTGCTGAAAACTTTGAGAAGCACCAGTTTGAACCTCTTTGAGGCCCTATTCAACGCCAATGGTCTGTGTTTTCCACAACAGTAAAATGTTTTCCCGTTGGTACTCCTTGAAGAAGGTCACAGTGTTGTCAAGAGAAGAGCTGAACAAGCCGGCCATCAAAAGCCAAGGCCACCAACTGGGAGGTGAAGAGCCTTTTCTGTATGAAATTGCCTAATTGCAAAGAAACTTCAGTGGCAATGTTCCAAAGTCCTTAGGGAGAAAGGAAAGTTAATGGGGAAAAAAGGAAAATAATGGGAGGAAAGAAAAAAAAAATCAGCATCTGATTTTGTCTTTGTTAATTACACAGAAAAATTTAATAAACATGTAACTTCCAGACCAATGGACGGGTGCAAAGGAACTGAAGGAAATGGAAAAGATCTCAATTAGAAAAAAAAAGGAAGTTTTTATATAGTGTGTGTGTGTGTTTAAATTTTGAAAGCTTTATTTCCCACTCAGTACACAGGTTTATATTAGTCAAACATAACCTGAACACTACAAATAAACCTTTAAATCGGTGCCTCATTCGCTATAACATGGTGATACACACACTCACACACTTCCTCTTTCCAAATAGTTTATTCAGTAATGATGTGACTTTTTTTTTTACTGAACCCTAATTTTGTATGAATTAATGTAATTTTTGTAACTAGACACTAATATAACTTTGGTTTTAGCCCCGAGGCCCACTCATGGGCCCACCTAGCTGGTAACAGGCCAGGTCAGGACAGGCCAGGAAGCCTGTACCAGCCTCGTGCTGGGCTGCCCGCCTGGCAGTGGCCACAACATGTCTTCCTCCTAATGGGAAGGAAGCACAAGCGCTGCTTCTGGATTTGAGGTTCAGTTATAGCATATCTGGGGTCAGGGGAAATAATCCTGCCGATCTGTTTACATTGTTTCCAGTGCACAGTGAGAGGCAAGTCTTCCATAAAAGAACAGCCTGAGCGTGGGGGCTGATTACCCTAAGGAACAGGTGCTTCATGCTGAGGCCCACGTCCTACTCACTACTTGGGATAACATAAGACCCGTTGCCCTGAAGGCCAGGTTCTCATCCACATGCCCAACAGAATGCAGACACTGTGGATCTAATAGCTCATGTGCTATAGAAACTGACCACACCACAGAAGGTAAATAATTAGAATTTTCTCCTGTTAGGCTGGGAGGATTGCGTAATGGGTCAAGTATTTGCTAGCTACCCTGGGAAACTACCAGTTTAGAGACTCCACCTTGATCAGTTTTCAGCCAAGGCATTGCATAGGTGCTTATCTGAGGACCAGTGGAAGAAACTGGAATGCTTTTCTTGGAGAGGACTAAGACTAACGAAAGACACGATGGGTCAAACTGCCTTCTAAAACCTGCCCGTTGATGACACAGAAGAAATAGGCCTGGGCTTGTCCCGGGCTGTTCCAGAAGGTCCCACAGAACGGGACAGAGACATGCAAAGAGCTAAAGCTCCGAGTAAACGGAGGGATTTAAGAGAAGCCTGAGACTTGCAGGTGTAGCCTCACTGGCCAAGCATTTTCTTTGTCTACACCATTCTGTTGCACACATGGGAGATTTTATGTTGAAATTAAAGATATGCTAAGTTTCTCCTAAACTTTTTTTTTCCCATGGAAGACATTGCCAAATTCCACGTAACTATTCACGTCATTATAAAATTCAGGCAGATTTGACTTGTTTTTAGCACATATACAATGCCTTGGCTGAAAACTGATCAAGGTGGATTCTCTAAACCGGTAGTTTCCCAGGGTAGCTAGCAAATGCTTTACCCATTAAGCAATCCTCCCAGCCCAACCGGAGAAAATGTTAATGATTTCCCTTCTGCTCCCCCATGGACCAACTCTCAGCATCTCCGGGAGGGTGTGGAGGTGCATGGGACTAACAGATTCCCTGGGTGAGTATATGGTACAGCCCATTTTATAAACTATCTCTAACCTGACCCAAAATCATTCAGACAATCTGACCCTGACAACACAATCATAGACTCCATACATTAAATACAGAAAGGGGAAAAGAGGCAGAATCCTTTAAAATAAGAAAAACATATCTCTAGAGATTAATATCGACACCTTAAATTTGAAAAAAATGTTTATGTACACATGTGTAAATCAGTGTACAAATACTAGCCTCAAAACTAGTCTGTAGGAAAGACATACATGGTCCTCCTCTGGGCGCCATCAGCTCTTTGTTCTGCGTGGTCAGACATGCCTTCCCCTCCCCCAATCTGATGTCTTGTTTTCTTTCCAAACTGAGCTCCCATTCTGCCCACCCCCAGACTGAACTGCTCCCACCATCACACAGCAATCAATACTGTTTTCAGCTCCTCTAGAAAAATTTACCTGCCTCTGGGAACACTGCCTGCTTCAGTCCATATGATCATTTCCCTCAGAGCCTCTGGCCAGGCAGAGTTCCTAGAGTTTTAGATATGCTTCTCATTTACAGCACAGCCATACAGGATTTCAATCTTAGTCTCCTAGGTGATGAACTTCGACATTTAGAGCGGCTGAGTGAGCCCAGGATGTAAGGCCCCATTTCCCTATGCAGGCTCTTAGCACTGTGCATTATTCAATGTGATTGTTAATGCGTGGCTCTTATCTTCCTTTCATAAGTCCCCTAAACAAGCAAGCTTTGCCTCTTTGTGACCCACGAGGCTCCACAGTCAGCAGCAAAGGAGATAAGCGGATGAACCTGACTGGAGGCTGCATAGACAGGCGCTATGCTAGCTAGCTGTGCTGTCACCTGCCATCATGAACAGTTGCTACCCTGCCTCTCAGAGCTTGGCAGGAATGGAAACCATGCCCTAGGACTTTGGCAGCTCTCAGAAAAGAGCTCAGAGGAAGTACTGTTCTGTTGATCTGGATACTAAAGTGAAATAATGACTGTGTAGGGGGGTTTAGAAACAGCATGAGTCACCTGGGGAATCCCAAACATCTCAGGATGGCTTGAAACCAGGTAAGTGATTGAGGAAGTGAGAAGGGGTCAGAACTGAAATCTAGACAATCTTGTGAATAGTACTCGGGAGTTTGGGTTGGTGTAGCTCGGACTCTAGATGCATTCTTCAACGACTTCACCCAGAAGAGTAAGCTAGCACGCTCTCACACATCCATTCTAGGTGATGAATTAGCTTCTCTCCCAAGCATCTAAAATGGTGTGAGTTATATGCCCTTCTTGAGAGGATTAAGAAAATATTTCTTCATATGGCTCATAAAGAAACTCCAATAAGGAAGACTAGGCCAAAGGTTTCTCAGACTCTGTAGCAACTCAATGGATCGTGAAATCAATGTAGTAGTTCACAAGCAGCATCAAGAAGAAAAATGAACTGAGCAGAAAGCATCAGCATTTATAAAATGGAGTGAAAATCTGTCTGTTTCATAAAGCATGCTTCAGTGTGTGTGCTGGGCTGGGATGTGAAGGCTATGCTGTTTCTTACTGCAGATCCCAATTTAAAAAACTAAACTCCAAAGTACGCATGTATGTACCTGTGGTTTTCAGACTACTTTTTAAAAGTTGGAGGATACTTTTCCCAAAGAAATTTTTTAATCAGGATTTTTAGTCAAGTTTTTCTGACTAAAGAAAGCAAGGGAGAGAGCAGTGTTGATTAAACCCCACACCACAAATTTGCTCTCATTTTTATTCCACACGTCTCTCATCGCCATCACACCCAGTTATGGTTTGAGTGTGTTACCCACATTGATAGTCATGTTCCTGAACACTTGTCCCCACAGCTGGTGGCATTGTTTTGGCAGGCTCGGGAACCTTTAGAAGGCGAAGTCTTTGGAGGAAGTAGGTCAGTTGGAGATGGCTGTTCGGAGGTATGATAGCCTGCCTCCTTCCTATCCCACCCTTTGGCCATGCTCTCACCAACTAAGCAATGTCGGAGGCCTTAGCCTGCCTTAAGATGAACTCTAATCCTCTCTGAACCCCCCATTATGTTGCTTCTGTCTAGTCATAGTGACAAAAAACCCAATTCACATACACACTTAAAACCTGTGGTGGTCCCACTGACCACACTCTGTAAACCACTGCTATATGAAATTGCTTTTTGAGACTGTTGAGTCTTACATCCATAAGTCTTACATTTCAGAGCCAAGCTATGTTCACATTCTTAGATGGACAGAAGTCAGCTCCCATGTGCACCAGGATTGCCTCAGGGGAGGAATCCACTTAGCAGTTCAGTTGCTACCAAGTGAGAATGAGATGTGAGCCAGCTATCTCCCAGTTTAACCAATTCCCTCGGGAGTGCATGGTAAACTATGAGACCCACCAGCTTGGCCAAGGCATCCAAAGACTGGCAGAAGTCCAGATGAAAAGCTGACCAGGATCTGAACAGGCGAAGTTTAGGTGGACGGAAGTGGATGAGTTTGAGGGATAGAAAAGAAGACAGAACTTGAAGACATGTTGCATTCTTGGCTCTAGACAGTGAGAGTAGAGAGAGAATCAAGAATAGCTGGGAAGCATGTCTCGGTGATTGCTGAGCAGAGGAAACTGAGGAAGGTCCTGTCTGGGAGGAGGAAGCAATCGTTCCATTATAGGCACGTAGAGTATCTGCAGCTTTTTTACACGTACGAGAAGCTGGAAACAAGGCTGTGACTCTGATAGCAATGGATAGAAATGTTGACTCTGGAGCCATCATCTGTAGGCTGCACCTTAGGCTGTATGTCTTTCTGCTAGTAAAAATTTACTTAGTAAGTGCCTGCCACACCAGATATTAGAAGTGGCTATCTATATGATGATAACATTTGAAGGAGCAGTCCAATTCCCGTCTATTGCCAAGTGACAGGTCAGTTATACAGTTATTTCTTAATCGTGTTCTTTTGGTATCTGTTTTAGAGAATCACTAATAGTCTATTTGAACTATAAATGAACTTTCATCTCATAAATAAACTAGTTTGAGTGTCATACTTAAAAATAAAAAAACATGAACTGTCAAAGTTAGTTTTTGATACCATATTAGAATATTCAAGTCTAGCACTGAGATGGCAATTTGATCACTACAGTTTAAGGTTACAGAAGGCATCAAATTAAAGATGCCTCACATGCACACTGCAGGTAATAACAAGGGACATGAGTGCTCCAGATGAACACAGTACCGTCAGTCATGCATTTAAGGTAGGTTAGCATTCCCAGGGGTTGGGTGGCTGTCACAGTTACCTTCAATAGTCAACTTGACTCCATTGTAGAGTTGTCTAGGAATAGGGAACCCCAACTGAAGAACTACCCAGATCAGAAAGACCTGCACTGTGTCTATAAGGCATTTTTTAAAAATTGCCAATTGAGGTAGAAGGTCCTGGACAGCTGCAGGCCATGACACCTTTGGGTTGTGTAAGAAAGTAGCTGAGCAAGCCAGTCATTAGTGTCCCAGTCTTCACTTCAGTTCTGCTCCAGGCTCCCGCCCTCAGTTCTTGTCACAGTGTGCCTTGATGGTAGGCTGCAGCACGTAGGATGAAATACATAATTTCCTTCCATTGTGCGTGGTCGTGGTGTTTGTCGCAACAACAGGTAAGCAAAGTAAAACAGTGACAGACGGGTCGCGCACATGATTAAAGTCTCAAGTTGCACAAAAGCTGATCTTCAGAACTTATGTATTTCTATTCCATTCTCTTAGACATGTATACATATTTTCATCTGTTTAAAAATTCACACATGCAATTTAAAAAAAAAAAACTTTGACATGATGGTAGCTCACAAAACACTCATAATGACAAAAACAGCCACTCCGGCTAGTCTCGCTCTGGCACATGGACTACTAATTTTATCAAGCAGGAAGATGTATTTTAAATCGGTTCACTCTGTCATTCTTTGTTTTTAGCCCAGGAAAAAGCCACAGAGCACAAGCAATAATACTAACCTAGAAAGCCACAGGGCTGTCTGATTTACTAAAATAGAAAATTACAGTCCCACATAAAAATCAGGTGGTGGACTTCATTCTGGCAAAGCAGTCTTCATATTTGAAAAATCAAAGAAAAACAGAAATGCAAAATAAAGAGGTGTTTCGGGTTGAAGCTTAATGACATATATGTCCTATGTTAACAGAGTACTTAGGGAAAGTGTTCTTACAATATTAAAGAAAGGTTTCGTGATTTAAAAACAATGCTTCCAGATGTAGTTTATATTTTAATTTATATTTGTTTACCCAAGTGGTTTCAAAGCTGAATAACTGAGAAAAAAGATTTCCACATATCTGAAGGAAGTGAAATGTGCCGTTTAGAAAATCTGAACTGCTCCAAATGGAAAGACAACAGTTGAACTGTTGAACAAATTCTTATTGGACACTGTTGTCACCACTGTCAAAGCTCTTGAGCCTAACAAATAGTTTTTAGACACTTGTTTTAAATTTGTGGCCGGCTTCAGAAAGTTGGATCTCATCATGTCAACCACTTATAAAACACAGAGCAAAGCAGGGCACACCAGCGGGAGCCAAGCCAAAGCCTAATTCTAGTCTTTAAGTTGGGGCAAGAGCTGGAAATCATAAATTCTGTTAGCAAACGGTGTCTCCACCACTAGATTCCACTTTAAACAGCTTCTATGTGGACCTTCAATATCTCAGAATCTTGCAGACTGTTCTCTCAAAGGCCTCCCACCAAATGGGGAAGGTCAGTTTTGAGCATGAGCAGAGAGGTAACTGTTTGGTATAATATAAGTATTGACAGACACAAATTTGCTGGCCCAAGGACTGTAGGGACTTCCCATGGGAGTCTCTCCTTTGGATCAAGAGGCCATCGTTGGCTCCTTACCTGGAATTGTAGTGGAAGTTTTGGTTTCTTTAAAAACTCAGTTATGTTATATAAACATGTTTTTGTTTTAATCCCAGGGATATGGGGCTTCTGTTAATATGATTGTCTGGTGCTCTGAGAGGGGCATGATCTTTGCCAGCCATAGATAGGTTAATTCTGAGGATTCTGAGAGGGTATAGATGCCAAAGCCCAGAGAAGGATGGGGGCACTTGAATGAAGAAGGAAGCTGCTGTTTTGTCCTGCTGCTGTGTTTGCTGTTTGCTCTTTTGCTGGTTTGCTGGACTGCTGGATATCCTGACTATGAAGATTGGACTTGCCCCAAGAAACCCAATGACCCTAACCAGCAGGAAGTAGTAAAGAGATATACACTGTCCCTTTCCCCTCTAACCTTATTTCTCTCTTACCTGGTGTTGGGATGTTGGAAGGGAGGTAGAGGTATAAGAACCCGAATAAAGTAGATAAACGTTCACCAACACAGAATGTTACCTTTTCAACTGTAGACAAATAATTTATGATGTCGACTGCTCTTAGCACAGACTGGGGTCCTGGGGGAGGCATAAAAGGGCTATCTTTGATGGGCTGACAGTTTTAAATAACATGAAAAGTTAGCCTATGTAGGTACCACTGAGAGCTCAGAGGAAAGAAACAGGAAGTAGTAGGCACTGAGGGAGAGGATGAATACCACACTCCCTTTCAGAGACTAGAAACTGCAGACTAAGCATTGTATCACAGAGATGCCACGTCCTGCCTCGCACCCAGGACACTGATGGGCACTCAGAGTGCTGCCAGATGTTCAGTCAATATGTGCTTAACGCTTAACTGACACTGGGCACTAGTCAAGTCCTGAGCACTGCAGTAATTGGTGGTTGAGCAAGACAAGCAGGCAGAAGATAAAGTAGATTATCTTTATAAGATTATATTATCTTTATCTTTATAAGATTATCCGTAAAATGCTACAAGGGTGTTTTCTTAGTTAGCTTTCTGTTGCCATAATGACCAATAGCAACTTGGGGAGGGAAGGATTCATTTCATCATATAGCTTCCAGCCCCTCGTGAATGGAAGTCAGGGTAGGAACTCAAGGCAGGGCCCTGGAAGCCCAAACTGAAGCAGAGGCTATGGAGCAGCATGTCTTATTGGCCTGCCCCTCAGTGCATTTATTGAAATAATAAAGTACATGCTTTGAAGGACTATCCTGGGTAATAGGATGCCCATATGATAAGCATATACAGGGCTTGGAGCATACACTTTTCACATTATCCAAGGAAATGCCACTCACTCACAGAAATATATTAGTGGTGACCTCTGGAGCTGTACGGTAGGAGGGCATGGCACTATGGCACTAGCAGGTCTCCTCGATAGCTTAATAAACATTTTGTATACAAATATTATATATATATATATATATACATACATAGCTTAGTATTTCCCAATGGCTATAGCTAAATCAGTAGGTGTGAACTCACAGATACCCCGATGAGCACCTTCTAACTCATTTACCAAACTAAGAGTTCCCATTTCTAATAATGTGTTTCTTATGGAATTCCACCTAGAAAACTGATTACTCTTGAGGCCAGAAACATTCTGTGAGCATTCTAAGTTTCCCAGATTCCTTGTCTTTCCTGATTGAGCTTTTTGTTGAATGATTTTAAGCACATTTTTTTTCCTTTTAGATTTAAAAAAAAAAAACCTTGGAAATCAAAGATCTTTATAATTCAGCTAACAAGTCCCAAAATCCAAATCAACGGTTAAAAATGGGTCATAATGGGAGATTGGATTTGGATTTAATCTGATCAAAGTATATTGCATGGATGTATGAAACTATCAAAGGATAAATTCATAATATTCTAAAAAAAATAAAACTAAGTTTAAAAATGTATCAAAATCAGAAGGATTACAGAGTAAATTATGATTTATCCAAACAGTGACATAAGCTGTCAAGAACAATATTAATACAGATATGACATATGCTCATAATTTATGAGTTTTTAAACAAAATAGGCCAGAAAACATTATGCACAGAATGAGCATATTATGCTTAAATGAATTGATTAATTCATTAAATGAGCATATTAATAAATTATTCATTCGTAATTGTGTACTTAGAAACGCTCTCAGAGCAGATATGCAAAATCCCTAGCAGGTGGATATGATACCTGGTCAGCCTGATCCAAACAGCCGTTACTTCTTCCTTACATACTGTTCACTGGTGTTGACTTCTGCCACAAGCACATCTTTATTTTAAATCATATACCTCCACTAAAAACTATTTCTGTTTCAACTTGGGGGGAAAAGTACATCTTCACTCGCTGGATTTTTACGGTACCAAACAAAGTCAGATCGATGCCACAAGCTGCGATGTCAGAGAGCCCCAGCTGTCTCTCCATCCACCGTTTCTACAGTTGCCTCACCAAATGGGAAAGGGCCAAGCGCGTGAGTCGCTGAGCAGGAAAATCATGCTGCAGCCCTTGACGAGGGACCAATGGAGACCAATTGCATAAAGTATGGTGCCCATTATTATAAGACTCATTCTCATTTCTTTGTATTTGTTGTAGTGTAAGTCATAGGGTGACGTAGGATCAGTGCAGATCAATTGCATAAAGTATGGTGTTTGTTATCATAAGACTCATTCTCATTTCTTTGTATTTGTTGTAAGTCACAAGGGTAAGAACAGGAAGTACCCAGGGCTAGGCAGTCTTTGTGGCACAGGCCTATCTATAATCCTCCCTATTCAGGAGGCTGAGGCAGGAGAATCAAAAATTTAAGGGCAGCCTGGGCAACTTGCCAAACAGAATTTGTCCTAAAATATAAAATTAAAAAAACAAAAGCAAAAGGAAGTTTGGGACTGTAGCTCAACGAGAGATATCTGCCATGTGCAAGGCTCCAGGTTCAATTTCTATTACTTCAGAGAAAAGAAAAAAAAGTGGTCTTGATAGTGTCCTAAGCCTAAAGGTCCCAAATGATGACTGACCTTCTGCCCTCAGAGCAGAAGGTCAGTGATGGCTGCTCCCATCTGAAAACAAGGGTGCCATGGAGGTGGAAGTGCCAGTGGATTGGGTATTATGCATGAGAAGGATTCTGGACCTTTTCTTTTCCGTAGTCCATCTTCCAGACAACTGAAGTGTAAGACTTCGGAGTGAAAGCATTCCCACGTGTGCTTGAACCTAGATCCCGCTGAGCACCCGCTGTCTCTTCTTGACTAGTGTAGGACTGCAGTGGCACCCGTTACCTTGCAGTGTAGGTGCTACCCCTTTTCCCCGGTTGTGGAAGCCGTCGACTCTTGTGGTTTGAGTGAGAAACGCTTCACATGTGCTCATGTATTTGAACACTTGGTCCGCAGCTGGTGCTGCTGTTTAGGGAAATTATGAAACTTTAGGACTAGGGAGCTGGGCTGAAGGAACTATGTCTTTGGGATAGGCTTTGAGCATTTATAGCTCCTCTCAGCTTCGTTTGCTCTCTCTGTTTTCTGCATGTAGTTAAAGATTTACTCTCTCATCTTTCTGCTCTGCCCATGTTCTCTCGTGCCTCTCCCATCATGGTGGATCTTCCTTCTGAAATGATAAGCCCAGATAAACTCTTTCTCCCTTAGTTGGGAGAAACTAAGGGAGACCATGCCTTTGGTCATGGTGTTTTAGTACGGCAAGCATAACTAACGCAAGCTGTACAGACCCAGGTGTTCCGGTACCTCTACAAGCATTGCTGTCCATCCCATCCACTACACAGCTTGAAGCTACTATAGGGTTGGAAGCAACTACACTGGCTAAGAACTGCAATTAAATGGTTAAACTAAGCCAATGAAACACTGAAGGATGACATTAAGAATAAGCCACACTAAAAGACCTTAGAGAAACATTTTCTATTTGCAGGCCATTTTCTACCATGGATGTGGCCACTGACTGATAAAGACACTAGGGAAACACAGGTCATTGCTATACGGCCAGAGTAAGGAGTTGGGGCTAATGTACCATTTAAGACTTTCATGAACGACGGAAAAAATAAATCATTGTCATTATTACTACTTAAAAATCAAAACCAAACCAAACCAGCTCTCCCTCCTTCTAGCTCAGCTCTGGAGTTTGAACTGAGGTCTAGACACTGGCACTAAGCTACAGGAAAAATATAGTCACCCTCTTCTCCATTCCAAGCCACTTGGTGAAAGTAGCCGCACTGGACACACAAACACAGACATGAGACCGTCTGTTAAATCCTAAAATCACCAGCTTCCCAAATAACTCATCTTGCTGTCTTTGTGCTTTAATGTTTCCTGTTGCTAAGAGTCCAAATCACAAACATCTATAGTTTTGCTCGGCAGGGGCAGCATTCAAAGGACCATTCAAATTCCATTGAATACCTTCCTCTGGGACTTCCGATCATATCTGACTTTCCCCAAAGCCAATTAGAATTAGTATTTACCAGAATTTGCTTCAAGGAAATGTAACGTGACACTGTCTTTGCCTTCTAAACACTTTGATTTCAGGTTTACTTTGTAATCGACAAAGCAGTGCAAGTGAGATCGCACTGTTCCGATCTAAGAACATGGCGGCAATAACCGATTGGTCTCGTAACTGATTGTGCACCAGGCCAAAGACACAAGCGTAGGCTTGTTCCTCCCCTCTTTGCTGGCTCTCCTGCCCTGCATGGCCCTTTCTTCTCGTGTGCATTTATTTATTAACTTTTATTAATGTCCGTTAGGAATTCTGATTATATCCTATTTGGGACAGCAATGCCATGTAACTAAGTAACTTGCAAATTTAAAATTTAGTCACTTTGCCTGGAGATTTAGGTCACATTGATAGAGTCCTAGGTTCAATCCTCAGCCCTACCCCCTCTCGGTTCTATTGTTCAGATCCAATCTGTGGAATAACAATGCTGCCTGAAGACTTTGAAGTCATCTAACAAATACAAACTCTTAACAAACCCTTACAAGGAGCCAACATAAGTGTTAATTTCTCAGGATTCAAGTAAACAAGAAAGACACTGTCTCTCTCTCTCCTGGCCTCTTCCCCGCCACACCAATTCCTCACTCAATGCAGGTTTTCATAGTTTAATTCTAAAACCACCTTCTTTGTACAGGTTGTCTCTCATTCCATAGAAAACAGCCTCCACCCTGGTCAGTCCCTTTGATATTATTCTGACTGGGCTCCTTCTCTTGTCTCTACATTTATTTTGCTTATGGGTTGGTTGACTAACTGATTAATAGTCATTACCCAGCTTGGAATGTAAATATGAAAGTGGGGCTGTGCCTCCTTAATTCATCCACAGGCACCGTATGTGCAGTGATACAAAGTTCACCATGGAGACTGATTCTATGAGTCAGGAGTGAGGCCAAGAGCCTAGCAAATGTCCAAGGGCTCCTTCCACGCAGGACTGACTTTACACCAGCCAAAATCTTTATTCTCAGCTGCCAATCCAAATTCTAATGGCCATCTTGGCCTCCGTGAGACAAGGAACATGGCTTCTTGAAAATCTTTCTACTGGGAAGAAAGGGGCCTTCACCTTTGGACTCAACGTTTGTCTGAAATGTAATTTGTTGATAATGAATAGCATGGGTCCACGGGGACCTGGAAAAACATTATGGGTTAGTCTCGTGTTCAAGCTAAAGATGTTTGTTTGTTTGTTTGTTTGCTCTGCTTTCTTTTATGGGGTGGTGGTAATAGTAGCCACAGGGTGGGAGGGCGGACCTGGAGGACTTGGAAGTGACTGTGAAATTCCCAAATAATAAAAATACTATGTTGAAAAAACAAATGACAACAAAGTACTATGTTGGGAAAAAAAAAAAAGAGATAGCTCAGTTGGTAAAGAGTCCTTGTGCAAAGCACCAAGACTCAAGGTCAACTCCCAGGACTCACTTTAAAGAAGGGTGCCCAGAGGCTATACGTCTGATCCCAGCGCTAGGGTCTCAGAGACAGGCAACTCCCTGGAGTTGGTTGGCCACTGAGTCAGTTGCAGGCTATTAGGGGTGCTGTTCCCAAAAAGCCAGGCTTTGAATGATGCCTCAGGAACTACCCCTAAGGTCGTTGCCTTCGCATTCATGCACATAGATGCATGTATGCCTGCACACACATGAAAGAGACATACATAGATACACACACACGAGAGAGAGAAACTACCTAGAGAAAGAGTAGGCCAAAGCGGGAGAGGAAGTTGACCGTTCTTCCTGTAGGGTTACTATATGCTCGGTCCCTCCTTGTTTTCTGTTTCTGCTTGCTCACTTTTGTTTTTGAGACAGAGTCTCATTCTCTAGCCAGGACTAGCCTGAAATTCACAGTGACCCTTCTACCGTAGCCTCTCAATATTGGCATCATGGCTGTGAGTCACCCCACTTCCGTGTCCCATAAAACTTCATTCACCACAGCTTTTCCCATTCTATCCTGGGTTGAGTCAAACATTCCCCATTCCCACATCACTCTATGTTCGTATCGAGCTAAACAGTGGTGGCTATCCCCCGTGGCTGGCTACACTGAGCATGCACCAAGAGTCCACGCCTGCCACAGTCACTTTGATTCCCCACTTGGCATGGAATTTCCAGGGAGAACTTCTCATACTGAAAATTGTGTTGGGCTTCGTTTCTATCCTTCTATTCTGGAAAGCACAGCACAGCCTTAAATACGAGGACTGCTGTGCCCAACTTTGCTGTACTGCTGAACCTTCATGGTCTATAAGTGAATATTCTAGTCTGCAGAGCCAAACACAGACAAGCCCCTTCCCGGCCTCAGAACAAATTGTACCATGCCTCTCCCCAGAAATCACCAACATGAGCTCTGACTCTCCACAGTAAATGTTGGAAAGTCAAGCGATTTAGACAGTGCCTGGCCTCTAACGATTTGCCGCTAGCTGGGAATAATTGTCATCATAAAGCAACAAAGGACATGTGTCAAATGAGCAGAGCAAGCAAATGGAGCTCAGAGTAGGACTGTCAGAAGAAAAATGGTAGGAAGAGAATACTTGAGAGAACACAGACTAGAATTACTGGAAAGGAGGGATATTCATAATTTGTTGCAGTGCTGGTTGGCAAAACTTATACCATATCAACTTACCAAGCACCTTCAAAATCAGGACCATGTATGGTACCATAGTAATGACAAGCTGGGACAGGGGCTGCAGCAAAAGGAACCACAGGCTCTGTTATCTCAGGAACCTGAGACACTGCAGTTCCTCCTCTCATTTTAAAGGGTTGCTATGATCTGAAACACAAGAACCAGAGGCTCTTATTGTGGTCCTTTCTTGCCTGCATTTGGGCTAGTCAAACACATTGTTGCTTTGGTTGGTTTTGCTATTGCTGTTTGTTTGTTTGTTTGTTTGTTTGTTTGAGAGGAGGTCTTTTTTTACAGTCCAGGCTGGCCTTGAACTCCTGGCCTCTGGCCTTAAATGATGCTCATGTTTTAGCCCCTGGAGCAAGAACAGGAACTGTACTGCACTGTTATATTGGTTGTGAATACAGAAAACACATTTAAACTATGCTGCACCGTGATTAGAGAATTCTCCATTTAAGAGTTACTTTTATTAGTAAGTGACTTATTAGCTTTATGAGGGTTAGTAATAAATAAGATTAGCAAGAAAGAACTACAGAAAGTTTGTAAGTTGTTAATTAATGAAGAAAAACATCTGAATCACAGATTCGGGCATAGATCATTCCAAGTTTAAAGGAGTCATATTGAATGAATGGTCACCAGGTCACCGAGGTGGTGCAGACGGTACGTGCTTGCGGCCATGTCCAACAACCTGAGTTTGATCCCAGGAACCCACATGATGGAAGAAGAGAACTGAGGCTGGAGAGAGAAAGAGCCCTTCCCTCTGGCACATAGCCTTGAGCCGACTCCATCTGGATGGCGACGGTGGACTCCTTACCCTCCCAGGAGAAGCTACTGTGGTGGGAGAGCTGAAGCTCAGAGCAGACAAGGGCAACGTGGCACCGCAAACTGATAGCGTGGCCTTTACAGCCAGACTGCCAGGTGCAGATACCAGCTCCACTACTCCCCTGTGCCAACCGTGTTTCCCTCTCAAGCGACGTGTACACCAGCTATCTAACATGTACATGGGACTATTACGGACACCTACCTGCTTTGGCGGTTGTAGGGGGGGCACTGACTTCACAGGTGAAGCTGCACCTGTCACAGAGGCCACTGGTCAGCTTTAAAGATGTCCAGAATGAAGCATGGATCTGGGAGAGGCTACAGAAATACTAAGAAACTATAGAGCTATCTAAATTACAGAAAGTAGCTGCTGAGACCAGTAGTGGTGTAGTGGTGTGTGTGTGTGTGTGTGTGTGTATGCAGATGTATGTGGGGGTTTCTGTTAGAGCCTCAGGCTTTCATGTGAGCTCTGAGGATTCAAACTCAGTCCTCAGATCTGTGAAGAAAAGGCATTTACCCACTTAGCCCTGGCCACAGCCTGAAGGGTAGTGACTTCTTAAAAATCAACTTAAATCATTTAAACCTAAGTAAATGGAACAACAACAACAACAACAAAAAATCCTTCCAAAATCTACTCATTCGGAACCTTTTGTATTAACTCCAAAATGCTGTGGGCATTTGGGTTTATTGTTATTACTTTTTTTTTTCCACGTCGGTTTTCTCAACTAGGCCAGGTATAAATCAAGAACTGAGTCCATATGGAGCAAATTTACTTTTAGATCCAGGGTTCTTTTTTTTTTTTTTCTTTTTTTTCACAGTGTCATTACAACGGGGGCACTGAACCAATATTTATTCATGAGTCAAAGGTCAGGTGACTGAATAAATAAATAGTCTTATTGATACTTGTAGACACTTGCCCCAGTGTAAGATGACCTTTGACTACTAAGAGACCTGCAGTTTGCAACCCTGGAGGAGAAGAGCCAGGCCGGAGCCACTGACACTGGGAGGGAGATAAGCAGGGCCGTCCCTCCGGCCTGGAGCGCAGTCTTCTTTTCCTGAACAGCAGTTGTGCTATGAATCATCCTGATTACTCAGCAGCTCTAATTACTCTCGCCAGAACAAAGGTATTTCAGGAGCCATTTGAAAGATTGTTTTGCTTCTTGCAGATGATACACACTTAGCCAATTAAAGTCTTCTGTTATGCCTCGATCTGAGCCATAACCTGAGACGGAGTCCTTGGTGCCACTGAGGAAGAGCCCTGGGCTACTGCTGGTCAAGAGACGGGAGTGTAGGGAGGCTGGCAGAGTTTGCACACTGTCGGTAGCTTTACTTTCCGTTTGTGTCACGTGTTATCTGGACCAATGTAAGAGTCAAACAAGATATGGTCCCTGCCTTTGTGTAGAAACATATGTTCCTGTCTGCAAAAACAGGTGGAGAGAATGAGATTTAGAGCTGAAATTAAAATGATGTAGCGAGAGCTGGCTCCATGGTTAGAAGCACTGGCTGTTCTTCCAGGAGACCCAGGTTCGATTCCTAGCATTGACAGCTCACTCCAGTTCCAAAGGATCAACACCTTCTTCTGTCCTCTCTGGGCACCAGGCACGAATGTGGTACAAAGACATACAGGCATGTAAAGTAGCCATATGCATAAAAATTTAGTAATTTCAAATTATTTGGTTGGGGAATGTTTAGAACATACATACATAATTCACTATTATGACATCTACTTGTAAAATATCCCTCTTGATATGATCAAAATATATGCACATGTGAAAATCTCATAATGATCCCTGCTATTATGGGTAATTAATCTGTGCTAATAAAAGCATTTAAAAATGCAAACACACATGCAAATAAATAGCTTCCTTGGATGGGTGGATTGTACCTACTGATATAATCGGATGTGCTCTGAAAGCTACCTGAGAAATTAAAATTATGGAAATAAGGTCTTGATTTGGTATGGGGCAGGAAGAGTACTGGACCAACTCTCTGGTCTGAACAAGTCTGGGAGCAAGCCCGGTAGCCAGGTCCTGGGGACTAGGGAACAAGCAGAGAATGCCAACAGCCCAGTGACAAGCGCCTTGTCATTACATCTCCAACATGAACCCTAAGAAAACTGTCCTGGCCAGGACTGACACCTGCATCTATAGTGGATGCTTTCACTCTTCACCCTCTTATCCTAACCTTCCACCATCAATCTTCTCACAGTCCTATGAACACTGCCTCCAACCTGTACTCACATGGGGTTAAATGTCTCAAGCTACAGAGAACAGTGCTCCTGTCTGCCCAGTTGTCCAGACCAGACATGTTGGAGTCCCACCTTATATGAGAAAGATCTCCAGTACCCTTGAGCCTGCATGTTTAATCAGTCCCCGGTCTAGCCTGTCTGAGGGAGGTTATATCAGATCCCTTTCAAATCTAGCATATTAACTTAACCGTCTCTCAAATGGCCTCCCTGCCTCCACTTTTACCCACTTCAATTCATTCCCCCATGTGGCCAGCCATTTTATGTAATCCAAGTCTGACCAAGCTCTCTGGTAGCTTAAAAGTCCTCTGGATAAAATCCAAAGGCCACAGTCAGAAGGGCAGGCAGATTTCATGACCTCACCTGTCTGACTAGCCAGCTTTCTTGCTGCTCTGAACAAGTCCTCTTCAGGCGGCTTTCTCCTGTCGTCAGTGCTGCCTGCAATGTCATGAAGATCCTTCTGCTTTGCCCATACTGTACAGATTCACCAGCCAGTACCTCTCACAGCTGCACATGTCACAGCGCTTAGATTAACTACAACAGTAACAAATCATGGTCCATGTTTCCCTTTTACAGAATAAGGAAGCTGAGGCCGCTGAGAAAGCATGGGCAGAATTCTACCTGATCTGGAAAGCTTCCATGATTCTCAAAGCAGGGAACCTCTTCCCATGGCCACTAACATGCCACACTGATGATAGAATGTACAAAGATTTGCCTTCTCAAATTTCTGTGCTAGAGTCTAGGTCCTTAACAAAAAAGACCTGCCTGGTATGGAGTAGTCTCATGTAGGATGCTTAATAAATATTTGTGGAATTAATAAATAATGACAATTCTCTATTTCATGGAGTGTTTGCCTCAAATCTCAGCTCTTCCCATTACTAACCATGTGCCCTTGAGCATGTCGCTGTAAAAGGAACTCTTATTTGCCTCTACCAGTTATTGTCTCAGAGGTTTACTGCCTCCTTCTGCTAACCTAGTCCTCGTCCTGGAGGTTTCGATCCTCCATAGAATCTAACCTAGGTCTTGAAGGTTTTCAGCTTCTGAGACGTACTGCTTCAATAAGCTCACCCTTTCTTGTTCTTACTGAGCTCCAAGCTGGCTGGTTCAATTCAGCTGTTCAGGATCAAACTCCTCTCCCAGCTGACTGATTCAATCTGGCTTTTCTCTCAGCCTCAGAATTTTCTCTGCTTGGCCTAAACTAACTCCAGCAATCTGTTGTAATCTCTTGGCTTTCTCATTCTCATTTGTTATTCAGTCTTCACCTGAGTTTTCTCTCTGCAACCTGTCTCTCTATTATTGTCTTGGTAAAACTGCCTCTTCTTTCATTGCCCCTTAACGAGCTTCCCTTTCCTCTCTCTTCTTAAGAGCTTGGTGTACCTTATTTTGTCAAGTCTTTCTCTGTTTTGTCACTGTTTCTGCCACTCAATTAGAGATCACTTTCAAACATGGGTGCTTCCTTCTACAAACTATCTTTACCTTCATTGTTTGGGGTTAAAGGCATGTACCACCACGCCTGGATCTAAGCTTTTCTTTACCTGAAACTAGCTCTATACCAGGCCAGCCTAGAACACAGAGATCTGCCTGCCTCTGTCTCCTGGATTAAAAGCATGTCTGTATCCCAGCCAGATCACACAGATCTAGAAGGTCTTTGGATGTGATCACTTGCCAGAACAGCCATGTTTTGAATTAAAATTCCTCTACATGTGAATGTCAGCAAACTACTTAAGTTCTCTTCCTAGAGTGGAGACAATCCATGCTTCAGAGAAGAACTAAACCAGTAAACATCTGTAGAGTGCTTCAAGATTCCCTGGCACCAAGTGAGGATGGTCTGAGTGTTTGTTTTGCTGTTAGAAGTGTTTGACAATGATGAAGCATCTACAGGCACTTGTGGGATGGAATGCATGTTGTCGGCAGGGTTTCACAGGAAAGAGGAACAACAGAGATAATGTGACAGTTTTTAAACCCATGGTGGGCCTAGAACCAAATGGAGCCACCCAAAGACTTGTAGCTCATCATGTACCCCCATTAAAGACTCCTATCAATTAAACTCTGATAGAGATGACCTGCACTTGTCATTCTGAGGATGTACACCATTCCTACACAGAAAGACCAGCTCAAAGAATGTCAGAGGGAAAGCTGGGTGGTGGTGGGGCATGCCTTTTGATTCCATCGCTCCAGAGGCAGAGGCAAAGGCAGGCAGATCTCTGTGAGTTTGAGGCCAGCCTGGTCTACAAAGCAAGTTCCAGAACAACCAAGGCTACACAGAGAAACCCTGTCTGAAAAAAAAAATGAGAGATGGGGGAGGGGGCGAGAATGAACTAAAAAGAGATCCTTAGATCTCTGAGAATGTTCAGGATGGAAGAAGTTTCATTTTACAATATTTTTTCTGATCCATTTACTACTGGCAGGGGAAAGAGTTGCACCCTCAGACAGGGGGCAGGGGGCTAGTTGTGTATACTCTTCAAAGCAAAGCAGCTGTCTCATTAAAATAATAATGTGGTTGAAGACAAAAAACATAACCAAAGGAGCTGACAGTATGCCAAGAGTTTGTGCAGTAATTAAACACTGAATCCCTTGTTGGCGACACCATTTCTTGTGCAAAGATTATTGGAATGTAGGCCTTGTTTCCAGAAAACACTGGGTAGTTTTCACCTAGAATTTTAGTCAGAGATGACCCTCTGCTATGCCATTCAAAAGCTTCATCCTCATATTTGTGACGTATGTAAGCTACCACTGGAGTTTTTATCTGAATGGTGCCCAGGCCCTCAGTTCTGAGCAGCTACCCTGCCTTTGGCTATGCTCGGCCTTGCAAATGACATGTTTATTTGGTTCCACATTTTTCTTTTCTATAGCATAAGCTATAATTGACTTTCTGAAGCCTCTTTCCCCATTTTTGTGAACTGTATTTTAAACGCTACTTAAAATATAGGCATAATCATGAAAATATTTATCTAAGACCTCTGCAAAGATAACCCATAATTTCTTATGACACACAGTGTTTGGTTTGCTCATTAAGTTAATCAAAACATTTTAAAGCAACAATAGCTCATTACAACAAAAATTATCAGTGATAATGTCAACACTTATGAGATGGAAGCAAGAAGATAGTGAGCTCAGCCTGGCTGCCTAGGTTGGAAGAGCCCTTTACCAAAAAGGAAGGAAGGAAGGAAGGAAGGAAGGAAGGAAGAAAGGAAGGAAGGAAGGAAGGAAGGAAGGAAGGAAGGAAGGAAGGAAGGAGAAACAAGAAGAAAGAGTAGAAAAAGAAAAGGAAAGAAATTCTAACAACAAAAAAGTCCCGCCTGGCGTGTTTTTATATTTTACTAAAGGGATATTTTTGCTTTGGAGAAATAAAAAAAATAGATGAGGCCCCCTGTGGGAGTCTAGAAAATTCTACAGGTTCCTCTGCCAGCCTAGAAGTGTCCTGCTCTAGTTTCAACTCACTTCATGTATTTGGCTTCATGTTCTGAAGAGGACAGCCACAAATTAAAGCTCTTCACTGTATAGTAGAGTTATAACAGTTATAACCACTGTTATGCACACACTCTTGTAGTCTGTCTTTCTCTAAATTATCAGGAGATTGGGAGCAGAACTCTAACTCTGGGCTGGATAAAGTGAGTTAAAGGGAATATATAAATAGAAGAAAGAGAGGCATTTTGATACAGGCTTAAGGGAGCTGTGTGCTTCCATGCTTTATGTAACATGAACAGAAGCATGAAGGATGAAATAAGCATCAGGGTGGAAGCTCAGATGAGAAGCAGACAGGAAGAACTTCCCAGCATGCCCAGGGCTTTCCAGCCTCACCCCAGGCTGCCCCTAGCATGTCATCTCCACACCCTGGCGTCCTGTGGAACTGCTCCTCTCTCTTTTCACTCCCGAGAGTGTGAGGGCCATGCCTGCTTCTGCAATCAGAAGAATAGTTAATGTGTAAATGGAACGCTACATTTAAATACAGGTTCCAAAATTTCAGAACATCCAGCACAAGAACTTCATTCACTGACCAAAGCCCAAACGTTCCCGGAAAGTGAGAAAAAACCCACAGTATACAGTTATGTGAGTGGCTTTACTGATTCAAATGAACTCGCAGATGCCATGTTTCGGGAGCTTCTTTCTCACCTTATAAATTAGAGCTTTGAAGGGATGCTTTAAGAGGAAAACACTTAGTACATTAGTTTTCACTCCGATAAAATGAGTGCTATTAGAGCAAATGATAAACCTCCCCAGCTAGCCGACTCATCACACTCTCAAACTGTCCTCTTAAAAGAAATTATCAGTCAAAATACTTAGGAGCAAGCAAATTCCTTTTCTCTATGCAGGTAGAGGAGGGTAGAACTGGGAATTCTTTTTAGGAAGAGAAGAGAGTAGTAATTAGTCCTGTGTTTAGATTCTAGGCTTAATATCGCATTTGGCACAGATTTCAAAGTCTTCCAGGGGTGCAGCTTTGTTCACAAGGAGGTTTTTCTTGTTTGAGCCTTCTTGTATAAAGCTCTTGGAGAAGAGAATGAAAAATAAAGTTTCCTTACATGTTGAGACACAGCAGAATTGGTGCAGAGAGCAAAGTCCACCCAATGAGCAACAGTCTCCTACTCTCCTTAGGCAATTTAATCCATTCCTTAAGACGGATGGGCAGCTTAAATGATGGGGTCAAAGTCAGCGGAGACTGCACGGGTGGCAGGGCTGAGCCCCAAGTCTGGAGCTGCAGAAGCTCTGGTCTGTGGTGAACTCTCCATTCACATGTTAAATCCGCCCCTCCCTCTTTTCTCCCACACAGCCATTCCTGCTCATTTCAATGGGGGTAGGAATCTCTAGGTAGGGGCCGGGCGGTCCTTAGACACGGGACTAGCAAATAGAGGGTTTTCTCTAGGACTTCCTCCCCAAAGATTTCAATTTCAAGTGTAATGTCCTACCTTCCCTGGTGTTAGCACACAGTGAAGAGTTGGGTTTTATGAGTCAATGAAGCACGAGGAAGGAACCTGCCAATAAAACCTTTTCTAGGGTGGAGATACAAGGAGCCTGTTTTATCCTTATTTAAATTTCACAGTCGTTGTAGTCTTTTGCTAAGGGCAAGAGTTGTACAAGCCTAAAGACATTGGCAGGGATTCACTGATTGGTGTAAATGCTGACAATCCGGCAGCACCTTCTGAAGAGACTTGAACAGTTCACAAGGTCACCCCAGACAGAAAGGAAGTTACCCAATGTTCCAATTTCTGGCAAATCAAGTCAGTGCAGCTTTAGCGTTATTTCTGGAACTTTCCCAACTGGCTCCTTTCCGAAGCTTTTGCACTTGCTGATGTCAGCTCTGCCTAGATATTGCTTTCCCAGGTAACCAGGGCACCCAGCCTTTGTGGGGTTGGGCTTCTACTTAAGAGGAGGAGAAACCTTCCTGGACCCTTTCCTCACCAGCACTACCATCCAGCTATCCCCGTTCTCTGTGTTATTTTTCTTCATATTGTGTGAAGTTGTGTTTGTTTATGGCTCACCCATGCTGGAATCAAAGCTCATGAAAGCAGAGACTCGTCCTTGGTTCTAAATAGGATGGGAATAGCCATTCTTAGCAAATATCACTTGAAAGAATAAATGGAAATGGTCATTGACTCTCAGTTCCTTGGACAGTCTGTGCGCTTTCAAATGTCTTGTACCAAAGCAGAAGTGTCTTACATAAAGAACTATGAGGTACAACAACCTCATTGATGGAGAAGAGGTTACTGCACTGTTTGTGGAACTGCATTCTGCCCCAACGCACTGGAGGGTAATTTAGAAACATCTAAATCGATTTTAGAACAAGCATTTTCTCAAACTACAAATTTTCAAATTACATAGCCTATCAAAACTAGCTTGAAGCCATACCATACAGCATGATGTGAGCATTGTTTTCATGATGAAATATTAGGAAAAGCTCATGAGATAGCAACGATTCATTGCAAAACAAAATGTAATCTTAGAGTCATTGAAGGTATTACACACACACCCATACACACACACACACACACACACACACACACACACACGGGTATAAGCAGGAGACCTTGTCACTATACTGTCAAATTATAAAAGAGCAAGATGGGAAACAACATTTCATGCCCAAATGAGTCTTCCATGTGAGGGCATCACACACATACAGGCACAAGATGACTGTCTTGTTTTCAGGGAAAGAGTTCATAAGATGTTGTACCAAGTTTCTGACAGAGTTTCTAAGGTCCAAGGGGGAGGGTGTTGAAAAGGACTTCGACTTTCCAAGCTAAAGACTTTTTAATATGTCATATATTTTAGCAATGAGCAAATTGTGATCTTAAAAACAAGACTTATAAAGATGTTAAAGTTGATTTAAATCCCAGACCCAAAGCAATTAACATTTATGGAATTAAGTTCTGAGGTAATATATTTGCATGAACTAATTCTGTCACTTATGTAGTCTTTATTTGCAAATTCCTAAGAACTTGCCCCATCTATGGCTCAGGGTTGCTGAGTGGCTTAAGCGAACTGATGGGAACATTTTGAGGTTGCTAAATGACAAGTGACCGTTTTGTGTGTGTTGTTTAAACTTCTCACTGGTGTTATCTTCCATTTACTAACAAGAACACGTTCTCTGTGTGATGACTTTCACAGATGAGGACAATGTTGTGGAAACTTAAATTCCTTCTTGGGAAGCAGACCCTCACTACCCTGAGCCCATGCCCCACGCTCCTGCAGTTTGAATGTGAATGGTCTGCTTTGGGCTCCCACTCTGGAGCTCATGGTCCCTAGCTGGAGGTGCCATTTTGGGAGGTTGCGGACACTCAGAGGAGGCAGGCTTGCCAGAGGAAGTAGGTCAGGTGGGTGCAGAACCTGAGGTCTGATAGCCTGGCCCCACTCCCCATTCAGTTCTCTGGTACCGGAATGCAGACGCACGGTGGGTGATGGTGGGTGATGGTGGGCTTGGGGTCCTGCTCTAGGCCATCCACACCAGTGATGGCCTGTATGCCCTCAAACTTTAAAGCAAAACACACCCTTCCTCTGTTGCGTTGCTTCTTGTCAGCTTTGTGGTCACAGCAACATGGCCAAAACCCTCTCCACAATCATGAAGACGGATAAAATGCACTTTATCGGGGGAAGATGAAATTCCAGAAAAACACAGGGGCATTGAGTTCGCTAGCCTATAAAAAGGATCCTGGAACCCCTCGGAGTGTTTGAAGGCGTGCCGGCTACCACAACGCCACTGTTGCACACACAGGACGTATATAAACACATACAGCAGAGCATGCTCAGCCAGTTTCACAGGCCACAGCTCCTGCTAAGGCTTCACGCCAGGGAGCGCATTGCTAGAAGCGCATCAGTGGGAGGCAGACAATGAGGGTGCCGGGGGAGGGTGAATATGATTAAAATCCGTTGTATGTGTGTGAAAATGTCATGATGGAGCCTGATTGTGTTATTATATATCACTAAAAATGCTAATAAAACAGAAGTTCATGATTCATAAAATTGGCAAAAAAACAAAACAAAACAAAAAACAAACAAACAAAAAAAACCCAAAACCTCCCTGAAGCTTCTTAAAAATTAACGGAAGTGTTTTAAAGACGCCCTTGCTCTATAAGGGGACAGTAGAGAGCCACTGGTGTCACCCCATCCTAGTAAAGGCCAGAAATGCCTGGCCTAATTTGCATTTACTCAACCAGTCCAGTCCTCCCCAAGAGTCACAGCACACACACATAACGGCAGAACCTGACCCTTTTTCTTTTTTTCTCCTTTTCTGTTTTTTAAATGCTGCTGTGGTAGCGACCTGGCCCAATTCAAACATGTTGGTGTGGTGACATGTCATTTAAAGCTAGTAAATCCTGCCACTGGGTTAATTTTAGAAGGCCGTTCTTGTCTCTCCTTTACAGCCTATCTCTCTGCTTTCCCCTATGACTTTCCAATCTCTGAAACGTTTTTCAGGCTGCCTCCCGCCACACCTCCGAGTGCAGTAATACAGGAAACACAGCCTGCAGGTCACTGGCCGAGGTCAGCGAAGAGTCCCCCGGTGCTAATAGCTTGAGTAATAGTGCTTTCTCCTTCAGACCACACCATTAAATTGCCTTCATCACCCACAAAGGGGTTGTTTGTGCTGGTGTGGATGAGATTGGGTGCAAGTTCACGCTGGCTAATTTCAACCTAACAAAACTGTTTATTCCTAACAGCTAAAAGAACAAGACAATGACAAAATGTTGTAGAAATTTTTTAATGATATTCAGGCAAAAGAAATGCATTTTTAAGGTGGAAGCCACAAGGTCAAAATGGCATCACTTCAGCCAGCTATTTGGAAAATTGTGTGTGGGGTGCCTTGTCATTACTCTCCTAGAGATTAGGGGGTCTCCTGGGGTTTTACAAGAATGGATATTTTGTTCTCCAGGGACTCATGGGATCTCACTTCAGGACCCTATTCTTATAGGACTTCCTCTGTTTCTAAATCACTGTTTTGTTGTTTTGTTTTCCCACTCACCAAATCGAATTCTTCTGCCACTCCCCTCCATCACCTCTGCCACTACTCCTGGGACACCTGGCATTTTAGTGTCTTTTAAACCTATTTTTTCTTTCCCCTGCTTGCCACCAGTGCAATACCTCTTGCTTGTGAAATCACCCTGCTGGAATAAGAGCACATGTGAGAGAGAGAGAGAGAGATCAGGACAGACCTGATGATAATACACAGGCCTCAGCTGGGCATCCCCTTGATGATGCCACTAACCAGGGTTTCCACGGCATTTTGACTATTGCTCTAAGTCTGCTGGGGCTGGGGCTTCCCTGACCCCCTGCCTGTCTTTCTGGGACTCTCTGGCTCAACAGAGGAAGTATCCTCTATTCCTGACTGACTCGGACTGCTGAACCCTGTTAGGAAGCAGTATCATTGTCCCCCTGCCTCCCACTCCCCCGGTTCTCCTTTGGGCTCCCAAAGCACATTCCAGGGCCCAATCTGCTGCTGACCATCTTTGGGCCACAGTTTCATGCTATGCTTTCTTCAGACTCCCCTACCCTGCTCTGAACAGCAGTTTAAGCCTTGAGAAGTCTGTCCAGCCATCCAGCCCCTCCCCTTCACTGGATCCCAAACATCCTTCTCCCAAGCCTACCCTCTCCAGAGCTCAAACAGCTACATCAGAGGGGTAAATGTTGTCCAGCTGCAAGTGCTCAACCTGTTTTTGTTCTTCTTCCTTCCGCTTGGGTGAGAGCAGGCCTGTCATCTCCTGACCTTTCCTGGTCTTCCATGTTAGATACCCCAGCTGTCTTGGAAGCCAGTTTCCCCCTCCATCTCCAGCTGTCCATGCAGCCGCCACCTTGAGAAAATGGCCAGGCAGCTCTCCAGGGAACTCCATGGAGCCCAGAGATGCTGGTGACTTTACCAGCTACGAGAAATAAATGCATGTTATGATCTTAGCAACCTTACTTCATGAAAGGGTGTCGCAGCCCACTATCCCAAACTGATGCATTCGGGATATCTAGAATGTTCAGTCCGTCCTCAAGGAGCAATGTAAGAATGAGGTCTCTCTTACACAGTACTCAAACTGTAGCCTGCTCCCCCTCTCATTGTTACTGAGTTCTTTCTCTCTAGCCTAGTCCCTTAAGTTTCTGATCTTCCTCATTCTACCTTGTAACAAATGCTAATGAGCTTGTCCTTTAAAAAGAATGACTTCTTTTATTCTTTTGAGATTATAAGATGATTACACTATTCCCCCTTTCCTCCCTCCAAACACTCCTTGTTCTCCTTCAGATCTGCAGCCTCTGTTTTCATGAATTGTTGCATATTATCAGAAGCCATCTTTGCCCAAGTACCCTGGTTTGTCCATGTCCTCTGAACTTCTAGACCTTGTTAAGTCAGCCTCTGAGTCAGCCATTTTTCCTAAAGCTCTGAGCCTCCCAATGCTGCCTATGAGTCCCTATGTCCCCTGCAGGTCCCCATGTCCCCTGTGAGTCCCCAAGTCCCCTGTGAGTCCCCAAGTCCCTTGTGAGTCCCCATGTCCCCTGTGAGTCCTCATGTCCCCTGCAGAGTCCATCCTTAGGCTTTTATAGGTTGCACAGAGCATTGTCTTAGTAAGGTCCTCAGCTTAGCATCCCTTCCTTTTCTGTCAGCTCCTCCATTTTCACCCGAGGCAAGCCTCAGTGGCTCTCTCAGCCAGCAATGAGCCCTCCCTGGTCTGTCTCCCATGCCTGAGTTTGCAGTAATCCCACAAAACTTCAATTTAAAAACTTAGGATGATCCTTGCAGTGCCCCTAACACTGGCTGCTGTCATGACAGAGTCTAGAACCCAGTGGTTGGTTTATGGCGCTGTCCTGGGGACCACACTGAGAAAGACTTCCTCACTCAGAAGCCAAAGGTCAGCAAAGAATAATCAAAAAGCTTCAAGACTTCCCAAACCTAAGAGTTGCTTTAAACCACAGAGATACTTCTTTCTATGCAAGCACGAGGACCTGAGTTCAATCCCCAGTGCCCACATGAGAAGCCAGCTGCAGTGGCATTCAAGGGTTGGGCAGACAGACAGATTGCTGGGGCTTCCTGGGCTTCCTGGACAGCCTCGCCTCATCAGTGAATTCCTGGTAAAAGCTAGAGTCTCAAAACACAAAAACAAAATCCCCACCAAAGTGGATGGCTCAGAGGGATGACACCTGATGTTGGCCGCTGCCCTCTAGACACATGTACACAATGCGCGCACACACACACAACCACACAAACATGAACACACACATGCACTAAGGAAAAAAGGAGGGAGGGAGGGAGGGAGGGAGGAGAGAGGGAGAAAGAAAAGAAGGAAGGAGGGGAAGAAGGAAGGAGGGAGGAAGAAATGAAAGAAGAAAGAAAGAGGGAGGGAAGAAGGGAGAAGGAAGGAAGAGAAGGAGGGAGGAGAGAGAAAAGAAAAGAAGGAAAGAAGAGGGGAGGAAGGAAGGAAGGGAGAAAGAAAGAAAGAAAGAAAGAAAGAAAGAAAGAAAGAAAGAAAGGAAGAAAGAAAGAAAGAAAGAAAGAAAGAAAGAAAGGGAGGAAGGAAGGAAGGAAGGAAGGAAGGAAGGAAAGTAGAAGAAAGAAGAAGGGAAGAGGAAGGAAGGAAGGAAGGAAAGAAGGAAGGAAGGAAGGAAGGAAAGAAGGAAAGAAGGAAAGAAGGAAAGAAGGGAGGGAGGAAAGAAGGAAAGAAGGAAAGAAGGAAAGAAGGGAGGGAGGGAGGGAGGGAGAGAGGGAGGGAGGGAAGGAGAGAGAAAGGAAGGGAGGAAGGAAGGAAGGAAGGAAGGAAGGAAGGAAGGAAGGAAGGAAGGAAGGAAGACAGATAGACAGATACTGTTTGCTATGTCTGGCATCACAGGGGAGCGTCTAAACAGTCACATCATTCCCAGGAGTACAGCCTATTTACTCTCAGACAAACAAACCCAGTGCAGTGACTCTGAGGTTCAGAGCGCTGTAAGAAGCCCTAGGACCAAGAAGCTTGAGGCATTTCCTGTGAAGGAAGACACTGGCCCTCTGGGGGGGGGGGGACTGCTCAAGCTGTGCACTGTGCACAAAGTTCTGAACTTTGGTCCGAGGCTCATCTGTGGGCTTCTTAAAGGTGAGCTCAGTCATGAGGGAGCTGTTCCGGACATAACGTTTATTTCATTAGCCTTGTCTTGGACCTAATAAGCCGGCTGAGAACAGAACAGGAATGATCTGTCCTTGACTCCTTGGTGAGTCCAGTGTGGAAATGCCAGGAATGTAGAAACGCTGAGGGAGCCCCCGGACTCCCCAGCTCCCGTGATAACACGCGGGGCTCTCAGCCACACAGTGCCACTGTCCTTTTGTCAATGTCCCAGCATGATGATAAGGAAAAGATACCAGCCCGAGAGAAGCAAAGACTTCAAAATCAAGGAGATTAAACACTAGCCAACACTCGCAGCAAGTCCTGATCCTGGTGGGATCATTTAATGAGCTCCAAGTCTCCTGGCTCCTGGTGGGGTTAGCCCTGTCTCTCTAAGGTTGAGAGGTCAATCTCGTTGGCCAGGCCATCGTGGGCTGGTCACAAGGGGTCAGTGCTTTCCCTAAGGGTCCACATTTGCTTTAAAACTCTATTGTAACTTCCTTACTATTGTCATTATTTTTAATCTTGACTTGTATTTTGGTTTTGTTAGTTTTTGTTTGTTTGTTTTTTGATACAGGGTTTCTCTGTGTAGCCTTGCCTGACCTGGATTCTCTTTGTAGACCAGGCTGGGCTCGAACTCACAGCAATCTGCCTGCCTCTGCCTCCCTGAGTTCCAAGATTAAAGGTTTGTGCCACCATCACCAGGATTCTTGACTTGTTCTTAAGGAGACCAGGTAGCATGAATGTGAACTGAGAAAACCGGGAAAGAACTGGCTTCGTGCTTTTCAGAACTTTCACAGTGCTTCCCCCGCCATGTAAATGAGAGCCGTCCACACTAAATAGCAGGCTCCGACATGATCCCACTCCACGTGACAAGCTGTCTTGAGGAGGGAAGGTCACAAACCAGCATGAAGACGCCTAGAAAGCCTTCAACCTCCAGGTCCAACTCTACCTACGAAATCTCCTTTGGTGTTTTATGGCCAGTGAGAAAGATCAAACCCTCTTCTCAATGAAGTCCTTCCATGAAGACCGAGATGAATCTTGACTGAGAAGCAAGCGCTTCCCACAAGAGGCTCGATAGCATTGGTGGGAACCGGAAAGGGAGAAATTATGTCAGCTCACAGTATGACAGGTCTCTAGTGACACAAGCCAGACCTCACAGCACTGGGGCTGAAGCTGAGGAAGATGCCTGGGCAGAAGAGCAGAGGGAGGGAGCACGGGCTAGTCAGGCACACCCCAGGCAGTGCAGGCCAGCACCGGGTGTGCACACTCTGAGGGGCACAGGTCTGGGGCAGAGGGGATGAAGTTCAAACAGCTGCTTTTTTGCCTTTTGGCTTGTGACCTGGGCAGGTTTCCACCTTTCTCAGACTCTGTCTTCAAACTCAAAAAGGAGGCAGCAATGCTTTGCCCGCAGTGCTGTGCAATGCAGTACTTGCTTAAATAAAATTCTGGTTTGTTTGTTTGCTTGTCTGCACAGAGCTGGTATTAGAAATGAAACAATCTGAGCAGGGAAAGAGGCTCAGTGGCAAAGTGTTGCTGCCTTTGGTGTGAGGACCCAAGTTCAGATTCCCAGAAATGATGTAAAGCTGTACACAGTGGCACTCATCTATTAGCCCAGAGGTCCTATGGTGAGCTGGAAGGCAGAGACAGGGATTTGCATGTCACTACGTGGCACATGCTCTACCCCGTTAGCTTCGGGGGATGCCCTCTGTATACCATCAAACCCACCTCAGGCCCAGCTCGCACCATCATACCTGCCTGACCTCTGCTGCACACAGGCCAGTAATCAGCGTCTGAGGATGCAGAGCCTTCAGTGCTCTGGCTGCAGGGTACCCTACAGAAAAGCAACTGCTTAGAACTTTATCCCGGAAACAGTGTGCACTGCTCCCTTCCACACGGGGCCAGGCGTGGCTGCTCGGCCATACACAGGCCCGTATCCTGCCCCTGAGATTTGGCTCATATCCTACCTCCCAGGGATGCCTTCAGCGACCGTCCAAGCCCACAGCACTCTTCTGCTTCATCCTTCGGCTAATCTCTTTTAGTTGCATTTTCTAGGTAGGCGTCTCATTTCCTCAGATAAACCCATTATTCGGATTCCTGTGAGTCATGTAAGGGGCAGCCACACAGAACAGCTCTGACTTACCATGATCTCTCATATGACACACTGTTGACTCATAAACTTTACTCATCCCTGACAACCATAAAACACTAGAGCCAAGGCACATGCAAAGTGTCTTTGGGGCAGGGGTCAGATCTTAGGAGGCAGTAACAATTAGGAAAAGAAGATACAAAAAGCAGAAATCCCTTCTTATTGAGAAAACACAAAAAGCAGAAATCCCTTCTTGTTGAGAAGACATGAAGAGTAAAATAGGCCCACAGGTACACAGTAAGCCTGTGCATCGCTGTCACTAGCACCCAAGACAGGTAACTTGCTTCAGTGTATGAGACTGGGACCCGCTGTAGCAAGAAGGCACGGGAAGCCTTGAGCTCTGGCCACAGCGCCAGCAATGATTTACAAGGTGACTTCAGTCAGCACTTTCCAAAGCTGGTGATTCCTTAAGGCTCAGGATCTTTGTGACACACTTCAGAGGTCGCAGGAGCAGGAAAGCAAGTAGGAACAAGAGGGGGTTCATTTGGGGTGTCTCCAGTTACTACTGCTTGGTTATCCTGCTCTTTATTTCAAGTATCTAGTTGTCGCCTCTGTCTGTGACAGGCTCTGATTCTGGAAAACACTCCTTTTCCATGACTCCCACCCAGCATGCTTGCCTTAGTTTTGTGCTGAATACAGCACTCCCCGGTTGAAATCTCCAAAAGCTACAGTGTTAAGGTGAACGTGATAAAATTCTACCACAGGCCAGCATGCATTATAATACTCTAGCTGTTAAATTAGCCTAGGGAACACGTAAGTGGTGGGTACTCACTATTTTGGCAGAAAGCACTCCTCCAGAAAGGCATTACAGGGTTCTGCACCTCTGAGCCTCCAGGAGGCTGGGTCCAGTCCCCTTCCCCAGAACCCTCCTCAGGAGGTCAAATGTAAAAAGTGTTCCTATCCTTTGCCCCTAGGAAACATGCAGTGATTGTTCAATCCAGCCGAAGCCTCCTCCAGTTTCTAAAAAGAAGATAAGCCAGATGAAAACCCAAAGAAGGGGGAGAGAAAGGGTTGCATTTAACACAACAGTACTCTTGGGGTACTGTGGGAAGAAACATAAAGGGGTGATGGGGCCGAGATGGGCTTGCAAGAAAGGATGCTGATTTGAACAAATGAGTGTTGAGGTGACTGCAAAGAGAGGCACTGGAACATCTGGAAACAGAAGGCAGGATCGGAGATGACAAATGGTTACGTGTGGGGAAGCAAAAGAAGACAGACCCCTGACAAGGCTGTGGAGAAGGTGCCAAGGAGAGGTGGGATGCCAAGAGAGCCACCAACAGAGATGGTGGCCTTCTCAGTCCCCATGCAATGCCTGAGGAGGGAGAGAAGAGAATGGTTGTTATCTCAATTACATTAAGAAATGAGGCTCATTGTTGGGTGTCCGGAGCATTTCCAGGGAGGGTCAACAGAGGGGCAAGGCTCTCCTGAGGGTAAGACCTGTCCTAAAGGCTGTCAGCACCATCCCATGAACTGAATCAAAAGAAGAAAGTGCCAGTCTCCCTTTCTCTCCTCCTAAACCTCTGAGACATGCGTGAGCACGCTCACACCCCTGCCACCACAAAGCTGCTGGTGTCCCAGCATGAGGCTGCTGCCACCACATCCTTCCTGCCATGATGGATGTCTCCTCTTGGGAGCCACAATAGATCCTTCCTTCCTTAATTGCCTTTCGTCAGGTGTTGGGTCACACTAATAAGAAAATGGAGACAAGTCCAGCTGCTAAGGGGCTACTGGATCTTTGCACTCCTTCATCCCCAGCATGCCTGAGAACGAACACCTCCCCAAGCCCACAGAGCCCCATTGCACACCAGGAAGCATGTGGGTCAGCTGTTACCCAGTGACTTCAAGACAAAGTACAAATACCCCTAAACTGTGATGGCTCCACCCTGAATGGATTTAGTCATGTGCCATCTGATAGGATTCCCTGCTCACTGATAAGACAGGAAAGACCCTGGACCACAGCAAGCTGTTCACTCCACAGGGCAATACTGTAGCATGTTTTTCTTCTTCTTTGGGTATTTGATTACAGAGGCACATGGCTAGCAAACACTGAAAGCAGGTCCCTGAGCTGCACAAATCAGCAATACACAAGACCTCGAAAGCTGGAAACAAACGATCTAAGAATTCCGAGAAACCTTGGTTAGCTTCTTTAGTGTTTTTGTTTTAAAGTGTGTGTGTGTGTGTGTGTGTGTGTGTGTGTGTGTGTGTGCATTTATCATTGCACTCACATGCTTGCTTGCCTGCCTTTCTCCTTCCCTCTTCCCTCCCTCTCTCACTTCTTCCTTTATATTTTTCCCACCTCTCTTCCTTCTCTTCTTTATATCTAATGGAGAAAAGGCTGATGATCAATGAACATGAGCAATGTTAAAGGCTTGGGTTCTGACCACAGTTCTTTTCAGGCCCAGCAAATCTCCCAATTCCAGCAGAGGCGGTGGCAGCCCTTGAAAACAAGGTACCATACAAGAGTGTCTCTATGATGAGAACAATGGGTTATGAGGAGCACCTTGTGCAGACAAGGAACTAGCTCTGGATTACAGGGCTCTTGTTAGGCTGACTGTTCACCAGGGTGTGATATACAGTGTTTTATTCACAAACGCTACAAAAGTGAAATGAACTATTTAGGTGAATGTCATCTATTAGCCATAGGAGTCATTGTCAGAATTTGGTCTAGGGTCACACAGCTTGAAAGTCACAGAGCCAGGATTAAGTCTGAATCACGGGCAGGCTCCCCCAGGCCTTTCCTCTCATCTGCTTTGATAAGCCTGTGGTTTGGGAGCTATGGATCTGTTAGCTTCCAGGAGAGGGTCAGAGCCATCAGTACCTTGCTTCCAGTTTGCTTTTCTGTTGGAGCACCTACGTTGAACTATGAAGGTAAGTGAGGTAACGACGTAAGTGCTTACAGCACACTGACATCATGGAAGGAAGCACCCACACACTGCCCCTTTCTCTCCTTCCCAGGGTTGAACTCTTCCCAACTGTGGTTCAACTTCAGCTCCTTCCTCATATTGGAAAATGGGGTAACCTCTTGTTGTGAATTGATTATGAAATGGCTTCCATGGGCACCATGTTTAAACACTTGAGCTTAAGCAGGTAGCACTAACTCAGGAGGTCTGGAGCCCTTGGGAAGTGGACCCTTGCTGCAGGAAGTGGCTGTCTGAGGGGCCAGACCTCGAGGCTTATAGCCTGGCCTTGCCTCCTGTCTTCCATGTCCTCCCTCTTGAGAGCAAGAAGCCTGCCACTTCCGCCATCACAGCTTCAGGTCACTCCTGCCACCGTGGCTTTCTCACCACAGCAGGCTGTACCCCAAAATCATGAACAAGAACAGTCTCTTCCTTCCTCCAGCAATTTTTTTCCTCAGGTATTTGAGAAAACTAAGAAGAAAACTGGTCGTGACTCCTTCTAGCCGCTGCCCACTCTGCAGGCACATCTTGACCACCAGAGTCCAGGCAGGATGTGAGTAAGCCAGGATTCTTCTTTGAGGTCCAGGCTTTCAAAAGCCACAGGGTTCTCTAAATCCCAATTTCCTCATTTATCAATCCTGTCAAAAGCTAAACCAGAATGTCCCAGAGAACAAACCAGGACCTAGCACCAGTCTTTGTGAGATGGGAGAAAGAAAGGGGAAGACAATGCTTAGCTCCTTGTTGTAATTACCACAGGCCTTTGTAACACACACACACACACACACACACACACACACACACACACACACATCAGTGTTTTTGGCAGAAAGAGGCAGATGGGGGAGGGAGAGAAAGAGGAAAATATCCAATCTCTTTGATTTTAAGACCTGGTTTTTCAAATATACCTGATCATAAACCATGGAATGGATGAATTTTAGATCATACTCCAGCATATACAAACATACACACAAATAAAGATTAGCACACAGTGCTTAAATCTATTAAATACAATGTGTACTGATATTTCTTTTTATTGGATACTGTTTTCTTTAATGTATTGATTAGAACCTCACTACAGTAACCCTCTTTTATTCAATTTCAGTGGCTGATAATCAATTGTGATCTGGAAATATGAAATAGAAAATTCCAGAAGATTTCAGAAACTTTATATTTATTCCATTCTGCTTAGTGTGATGAAATTTCACCTCAATGTCACACAGGACACAGTTGTCCAGGAGATGCACATTGAATATGTCTCTCTTTCTTTTCTTACTCGTATAAAGCTTAATGATCAAACCAACTGTCAGTGGGGTCATAGCGGTTCTACGTGAGTAATCTTTACATTACTTAGCAATGACTCCAAAGTGCAAGCGTATTTATGTTGGCAACTGAATATGACAAAGAGAAGCCAAAAAGTACTACTTTAATTTAAAAAAGAGAAAAAGAAAATCCTGTATGTTGAAGCTGATGAGCTCTGAAGAGTTACTGTTATTAATCTAATTTATAAACTTTATCATCAGTATATGTGGGGTTTGGTACTATTAAGTTTGGTATATACTATCTACCTCAGAATGCCCTCATGGAAAAATGGAGAATATGTTAATGGATTACAACCCACATCTTGAATCACCCTACAGAGTAGGGTAGGTTCACCAATCCTTTCACCCTTTCTTTTGTTTTCTAAGACATTGCAAAATAGAAGAAATTCCAGCTGGTTTCTGATCTCTGTGTCCACAGATAACAGGGTATATTGTTTGACAATAAACATAGTTGCGTGTGTATATTTGGTAACTGCACCTGACTAGGCTTGTTGACAAGTAGGATTTCAGAACTGCACCTCAGGCAGGGCTCGGTGCTCTTCAGAAAGAGGCTCATATGTCTCCCATGTCTTTTCAGTGAGTACTAGCAAGCAACTTCCTCCACGGACAGAGATCTGCATACATCACAGGCCAGAAGTATATGTTGCCTCATGGCTGCTGGAGTATGAACAGGATACTTGACATGCCTTTCCAAATTCGCAGCGCCACCATCACCACCACCCTCAAGAAGCAGTCCACCCCTGTTCCTGCTCTGCGTGTCTTCCTGTCCAACTGAGAGGACCGCCAGCTTTTCTGGCTCACTCTTGAACTCCTTTTCCAGGGCTATATCAAGCGTTGGCAGCCCTGGGCCTTCCTTGTGTGCTGCATAGGCCTTGGGTATATCAACCATCACCTTTTTCAAAATTATTGTTTAGATGTATTTATCTAACTTTATGTGCATTGAATGTTTGGCCTGCATGTGTTTATGTGCACCGTGTCTGTACCTGGCAAGTGTGGAGGTCAGAAGAGGATATCTGACTCCTGGAACTGGGGGTATGGATGGTTGTGAGCCACTGTGTTGGTTATGGGAATCAAACCTTGGTCCTCTGCAAGAAAAACAAGTTCTCTTAATCACTGAGCCAACTCTCTGGCACCCTCTACCACCACTTTTGATGGTGCTGTTTCTCACATTTAGGAAGACTTCTCCAAACCACATGAATTCCTCCTTTCCTTCCACACCAGACCCCAGAGTTCTTAAGACCCTCCTTCTCCATGCTTTCCTCTCTGGAAGTAAGACAAAGCTCATTGAATTCATGCAACCATTTGTGTCCTACAACTGTTCATGAAAATTTGTGGATTGACTTTCTAATGGTTCAAAAACATTTGGGACCTGCTCCCATGAGTATTCCCTACTTATGAAGGCTTAGCAATCTTTCCTTGCAATATCTAAATCACATAACTACTTCTGATGCCAGCTTTAAGCTATTTATCTCCACATTCTGAGAACCAGTGACCACAATGATGGAAGACCCCGGAACTGATGGTTTTTGTAATATCCCATCATTTGGGAGACTTTGTCTTGGACAACTGAATCCTCACATGAGCAGAGCACCTGGGAGCTGTCTCTTGAGATGCTGTGAGACGCTGTCCTAGAAAAGCTCTTCACACTTTGACACAGTTAATCACAGAAGTCTGTGTTGGCGACTGCCTTACAGGAGTCTCATTCATTCATTCATCCATTCATTCTTTTCTGCATTTCCCTCTGTAACACATACATACACACACACCACACAGCAACACATGTACATATAGACACATATGCCACACACACACATCACACATATCAAACACACATCACATATACCACACATACACACACACCACGTACATGTACACACAGACAGAATTAACTCCCTCTCTCACACACACCTCTTTCTTTCCCTTTCCTTTGGCTAATTAGACCTTGTAAAGAAGTTAAAGACAAGCTATTCAATGCTAGATGAGGAAATTTAACACCCCCGAAAGATGAAATAATGTGCTTCAGATCACTCTACAGAAAACTTTCAAAGATGTGGGGTCAAATCTCAAGTCTCTGTCATTAAAGAAAATGAAGGCTAGATATCTTAAAACTTTACCACTTAGCTCTTCAGTTTCATTTCCCTTTCCCGAACTTCCTGTCTTCCACCAAATCCCTCTGTCTCACCGCCAGGTCCTCAACCATGTCCTTGTCACTAACCAATCCCCCACGACTTCTCCTATCTTCCTGGCAATTTCACTGTTTATTCTGGTTTTTCTGTTACCCAACACCACACCTGCCAAAACCACACAAGCCCTTTCCTTTAAACTCTTCCATAATTGTCAGCAAACTCACACAAGGCAGTGAGGGTCTACTGCCAGGACCTTTTCTCCCCTGGGGAGACAGAAGCCCTTCCTGCCTCTTGCTGTGTGGTATAGACAACGTGCTGAGAGAGACGGTGTTCTTTCAGGCAGGGAGGTAATCCCTCAAGACATATGGCCAAGCAAGTAATTAGCCCTACACGTTGAACAGGAGACGTAGCTCAGCTCATTGACACACCTATTGGTGCTAACCTTCCGTCTTTACCACAGACATTAAGAGCCTGTCTAGCTCCAGGAGCAAATAATGATAATTGCAGGCTTGGCCTTCCCTGTACTTGTAGCCTGCTAAAGGGAGAGCAAGATGGTCAAAGGAAGTCGCTGGATAGAAAACAATACCATCGAACAAATACACACAACTAGAGTGTGAGCATTCATCTTTTTTTTTTTTCTAAAGTGCTGGCCTTGCAAGCTTGTGGGCCTGAGTTGGAGCTGCAGAGTCTGCGTTAAAAAGCAGGGCATGGTGGTACACACTCGTAATCCTCATGCTCATATTCAGACATAGGTAGATTCCTAAGGCCTGTTGGTTAGCCACTAGCCTGCCTGGTGAGCACCACGCCCGTGAGAGACTGTCACACTAAGTGAAACAGACAGCAGCTGAGGAATAGTTCCTGAGATTAGCTGCTGACATAGACAGACAGACAGACAGACAGACACCCCCTACACACACATGCACACACACGTGCACACATTCGTGCACACATGAACACAGACCAAACATAGAATCTAAGGAATAATATACACACACCACACACAGCATCTGAAAATTAATACCTGACATTAGCCTCTGACATAGACACACACACACACACACACACACACACACACACACAGTCTGTGACATCAGGTATGTACATTCTTGAAGCCTTGGCTCCACCACTCACAGGGAAATGATTCAGGGCACAATGCTTAAACCCTCCATTTGGTTTCTTTACCTGGCCATGGCAGGATAATCTGTCTCACAAAGTTGCCCTCAGGATTAAAGAAATTAGTACTCATAAAAACTGCCCAGGGCAATGCTGGGTGTATATTGGGCACTATATAAATATTTATTAAATAAACTGTTGGTTTGAGCAATCTTCCTGGTGTTTGCTAGTCCCCAGGTCCTGGAGACATAGTGGTTGTTTTTGTCCACACCGAATACGCTCAGCCAACATGGTCAAAATGTTCCAAAATCTGTAAGACTTTTCTTTTCAGTACAAAGCACAGGAAGTTTGAAACCTTCTGTTGCTACATATTTTGGGTCAAGGAGCTTCTATCTAGATTCCCTTTCCCTGGCTGCCTTCTCTTGGAGTCCAGGATACCTTAATTTCTGAGGCCCCTCTGCTGGCATTCCTTATACCAAGGCTCTTCCCTTGACCCTCTTCTTCACCACACTCACATTCACTTTCACTTCGAAGGCAGAGCAAGTGGCCCTGCCCCTCATGGTACCATTTTCTCCCTGCAGAATCCCTCAAAGGTCTGTAAGCACAGAACAAAAGCCCAGATCCATGGCTCAGGCTTCTTCCTGAGAGGTCATGATCACATGCTGCTTAGATGTCTGAAAGGATATTAAACTAAACCTGTCTGAATCCAAACTCCTGACCCTCCCCATAGTTCCTCCTCCTCATCTCAGTTAATAATATCCCCCACTTTCCCCTACTTCCCTTACCATTATCCAAGCAAATTTTATCATTTCTTCATACACACCTCCTTTTTGAGAAAGGGCATTACTCTATCCAGGCTAGGCTTGGACTCCATGTTACTCTCTGGCCTTAGCCACTCAAGTACTAGGTTTATTATAGTTCCAAGCCTGGCAAGACTCTAGAGCTCTATCTTGAAAGCACACTAGGGATCTGGCCAGATGTGCTCTGGCTCCTGTGAACTCTCCCAAGTCTCAAAATGCCCTCTTATGCTGCTATCTCACTTCCGCATCATCCTACAGCAGCAGCAGAGGCAGCCTAAAGGATAGATGTGTCGACGCCTATCTATGTGTCCAAGCCCTTCCCATCACTTCTCACACACAGAAATACCAAATTCCTACAGTTACACTGCCCTATGTAACCTGAGTGGGCGGCCCTGATGGACAGGCAGCTGCCTTGCCTCGCCTCCTCCCTCTACATCTTCTGTCTGGTGACCTGTCTCAGAGACCCAGGCTGTCCCTTCCCTGTCACCATCACATCTCCGCTCCAAGGCCATGCGGTCTATCACAAGCCTTTGCATCTGAGTGGCGCCTATTCTTCCTCCTTGCTGCGTTTTTATTACAAGACTTATCGTCAAGGTCCTGCCTGCACTGTTTGCCCCAGTCAGAACACATTTCCTCACTGCTATGAGAATGTCAGCTCCGTGAGTGGGAACTTATGTCTGAGGTCTTCACGGCTACCTTCTGATTGCACATTGAGTGCCTTGCACACAGTGGGCCTCTGCCGCAGGTCATGCATGCAGTCCACCGTGTGTACAGGAAAACTGGCTCTCTTGGCTCCTCTTACCTAGGACAGTCATCACCGTCTTCATCAGCTTCACGGGAGCCCTCCGGCGGCTGATGGAGCCGCTCGTGTGCGGAGACAAGACGTTGGTTTTCCTCTTGACGTACATGTAGATGCGCACGTAAACCACCACCATGATGAAGAAGGCCAGGAGGTTTGACACGGTCCAGAAAATGAGGTAACTCCTACTGTAAATGGGGGCCAGAGATGAGCAGGCAGAGATGTCACAGATGCAATTCCAGCCCAACGTGGGGACCGCCCCCATGAAGATAGCGACAGCCCACACCAGCAGAATCAGCAGTGTCACCCTCTTTTTGGTCAAGTTGCTGTGGACTCGCATCCTCATGATTGACACGTGCCTTTCCACGGCAATCACCAGCAAGTTAGCCAAGGAGGCAGTCAGGCTCGCGTCCAGGAGCCCCTGGCGGAGAAACCAGCGGTTGACCGTCAAGGTTTTTGACACTGGGCCCGTGTTAAACATCAGGAAGACGTAGGCAATTCCGGCGAAGAAATCTGCGGCAGCTAAGTTAGCCAGCAGGTAGTAGAAAGGAAAGTGAAACTTCCTGTTTGTGATCACTGCCGCGATGACCAGGGAGTTAGAGAAAAATATGAAGAGGCAGAAGAATGTCCCAACACACAAGACAGTCACAAGCTTTGTCCCCGTCCACTCGTCCGCTGTGTCCGTGTTGCTCCTGTTGTAGAAAAAGTCCATCCGTTTGTCGTAGTGACACTCATTCATTGTGGACAAGAGCTGCGGATCCTAGTTGGGAGCAAGAGAGGACAAATATCACTAAGTGGGACCACGTGCTAAGCTGCCAATTGCCAAGGTGACACCCCTCCCCCCGGTGAGTCCTTCCAGCCTCCTGTGTCTGTCCTTCCAGCCTCCCATGTCTCAGTGTGGATGTCCCTCACTTCAGTACTCCTGGCCTCCTACCACAGTGCATGGCCATGCGAACTGGTTCCCAGGGTAGGCTGAAAGTTCCAGAAGGGAGTCTGTGCCTCGCTTATTCACCCCAGATCTAGAGGCTCTGCCTGCCTCAGGACAGGTCACTGAAAGGCTGGCTAAGGAATGAACGGATGCTCAAGAAGGCATCCATATACCAAATGTGCTGTCTTACAGTTTCCGCTTGGCATTAGTGACAATAACAGCACAGCACGAGCCATTAGGGAATGTTTTCCGCTGGTGGAGTCCAGGCCAGATTTTTTATTCATGAGTTCTGTTCAGTAATCAAGAGCAGGCTGGTATGCCAGGCATATTCTTGCCAAGATAATGGTATTGAGTTACTCTTCCATGCCAAACGCCTTGTCCAAAGGATCGGTTTCCACCCCTCCCGCTCCAATCTTGATCATTCTATCACCATCACTTAGTTTCAGGCTACAGTTACAATCACTTGCCAGGCAAACGGTGTAGGGAGGAAGACTTTGGCCTCAATACCCCTCCCTTATCTTTTTCACTTCTTCTTCGTAGTCTCCTCTTTTAAATGGTTCCAATGTGAATTTTTGTGTTGGGTTTTCCAGTCTAATCGCTTCAAGTCAGCTACTCCACTCTCTGGCCCACAGGTGCTGGAGGACGAGGCCTCTGCAAGGACCACTAAGCCAGGGTTTGTGCAGCTGTCTAACCACTGCAAAAGCGAGTGAAATGCTAAGGGAAGGCAAGTCCTTGAGATGTGTGCAAAAGGAGACACCAACCTGTGGTTATTAGACTGGCAGGGATGACACTGGTCCCTCTAAGACTAAGACTTCTTGGACCCCAAAGATAGAGATCCTAGCCAAGCCAAGGCTCTAAGGATGCCCATTTCTCTGTGCTATGTGTGGTCAAAACCATGAAGGGTCCTGTCAAAAGCCACTGGAGTTGAAGGCTGAGATTCTAGCTTTTCTCTGGAAGGAATTCCTCATTAAAAAAAACAAAAACAAAACAAAACAAAACAAAAAGCTGGGACTTAGCCACTGGAGAACCACAGGCTCAGCAGACCCAAGTGTTGACCTGTCTACAACTGGTGGAGTGGGATGAAACAGGGAAAGTGCAGTAGGAATCTCAAGTTTTGAAACTTCCTGTCGATTCTGGAATCTGCTACCACACCAGAACAGGAGTCACCAGCCTAGAGACTAATTGTCAGTACTATAAAGCAGAGCTGCATCTCAGATAGGCTGCTTCTCAATTTATGTTTTAATTTTATAGTGATATCATACTCTGAATTAAATGTCATTGTGGGATTAAAAAGTTCACTTTTTATAATTGAACAAATTTTATAACTTGAATGGCTCTTTGGCATCCTGTTCTATATCCTACTTAACCAATCTTTACATTTGGACACCAAGGCTGTTTACAGCGTTTGACCTTTATAAGCAATTAATCTCTATACACACGGCCAATTGTAAGAATAACTCACTGTTTTCAGAATGAGCTAGAGAACAACGCATCTGAAAGATTACCATGCGTCTTGTCAACCAGCTTGAAAGTGATCGAGTCTCCCAGCACCATCGGAGGGCTTAACAGATGATGCTAACTAGAAATTCAGTTGAATATCCGTGGGGAAAATTCAGCTTTCGAGAATTCTAAAGTTACATAAAGATTCAGACAACCTGAGGAACTCATGCTGCGATTGGTCTGCTGTACCGCTCCCATCTGGGAGGCGACTCCACCCTCATCCCTGGGCCTCCTCCATCAGGAAGACTGCTTTGGAGTCTCACTTCTCAATCTACCACGTGAGGACCCTACAGCAAGGCTCTGTTCTTGAAGTGGAGACTCAGCCTTCCCCAGACATGAAATCCAATGGTGCTTCTATCTTGGATCTTGGACTTGCCAACTCCCCGTGAGAAATAAATTCTGTTTATACATACCTAGGCCAAGTTACTTAGGTTATAGCCACAGGAACAGACACACAGAAGTTTTAATGAGACAATGATACTGTTTCCTTTCACTAATTAAAAATGGTTTACACATTTTGTTTTGCTATAGGATCTTGGTAGGTAGGAAAAACATTTTTCTAACTTAAGCATAATATCACTCCTGAGTGATTTATTAGGAATATTATATAGAATGTTAGAATTCAGATGTTTTAAAAATCTGTTGAATTTTTTCTTATTTCTTCAAACAGATGGTAGGGTTTTTTGTTTTTATTTTTGTTTTTTTTTGTTTTTGTTTTTGTTTTTGTTTTAAGCTCGGTTGTTACATTTGGTCAAATCTGTGGTTGTAAAAGGCAAATTCTCTACTTTTCTTCCATAAAAACTAAGTTGTATTTTCCTGCTCTTTTTTTATGGAAAAATTGCTCTGAGAATAAGAGGTCATTTTATCTTGAAAAGGTTGAGCTGTCACAGGAAGATTATGATTAGGAGAACTTATACTAAGCAGATTTCTCCACATTACACAAAATTCTACATCTGAGAGAAACAGAGTGCGAGCAGGAATTAGTGTAAAACAAAAAACGTGCACAAACTATCAAGCATGAAGTGCAAATAATGCCATGAAGTTGTGTTAGGACAAGAAAAGGCTCACTATTATTTTAGTTACAAACAGCCACACATATACAATCAGAAACGTGTAATTCCAAAACGTAAACAGCTAATTAAAAAGTAAGAATTATGAATTGTTTTTTAAAATTCTATCTTTCTATATCTCACATTCTACCTATCCATCTGTCTGCCTATCTATATCTATTTATTTATTTTTTGAGACAGTGTTTCTCTGTGTGACCCTGGCTGTCTTAGAACTTGCTGTGTAGACCAGGCTGGCCTCCACTTCACATATTCTGCCTGCCTCTACCTCCTGAGTGCTAGGATTAAAGCATGCAGCACCACTGCCTGGCATTTAAAGACTTCTAAGCACGAGTTCTCAAATTCTGTGTCCACAGCTTCAGCTGTGCATTGGTTGCCCTGAAAAACAAGCTTATGGGAGACCAGTGTACTCAGGCAGCCTTCACCAACTTGGCTTCTTTTAGGATTTTTTGCTGAAAACAAGGTTGAGGTGATATTTGCCTAAGAATAACTTCACATCACTGTAAGATTTCCTGTGCTGACAACTGATCTCATCTGGATGCAACCTTTATCAGTCCTTCCATAAAGACTTCCTGGCCACATCACACCATCTTCTGCATTTGCTTCCAATTTACCGATGGATCCCAGTGCACATTAACCGCACAGTATCATATCGCTGAGCTGGAAATGACCAAAAATTCTAGCTAGTTTATAACTAATGACCAATGTAGCATTTCTTGACCTCTCTCAGACTACAACATGATTCTGTGATTTCCAAGGAAGTTAACAAGTCATTTTAGTCCTAGCCTAAAGTGCTCTCTGCAAGATAGCTCTGACCAACTGAACTGGATATCACTTTGGGAATGTGAAGTCCACGATCCTGCATCTGCACAGGTACTCTGTAGCACATTCAAGGCCCAGGACTTTCTCCCATGTTAATGTAGAAATGTTGGTGTCCGACTCCCATCCCAGACCACTGGCCTCCGACCGAGCAGAGCTGCTCTGCACACCCCGAGAGTGGCGGGTTTGATGAATTATTGAGTGATCTTTGTCCTCTGCTGTGTCCCACTCCCCCTAAAATGAAAAAAGCCCAAGTTAAGCATCTTTACTGATTTACACAACAGCCACTAAGCACAACTAGGGAGTTTCATCACTTATTAACTGCATGTTCTCAGCGAGTTAATGTCTCCACTCTCGTCTAATTCAGTTACTAATATTAAGAGCATACCCTAGGCCAAGTGCTAGACTAAGCGTTTTACATGGACCACTTCATTTCATCTTCCCAAAAATGATGCACAGCCATTTTGTGGAGGAGGAAACACACAGCTCCCAGAGCTCACACGGCTGAGAAGCAGATGTCTCCATCCGGGCAACTTTCCGAGGAGCCCACCCTATACTGTACTTCCTCACCCTAGGCAAAGGCAGCACCAGCAGAAGTGGGAATCCTAGAGAGATGCACAATAACTGCCGAGTTACCGAAAAAGAGACGATTTGATCACATCACATCAAAGGCTGCCCAACCGCATGAGCCACAGATGGACATTCTAAACAGCCTTTGGTCCCTCCCTCTTCTAAAACAACCCTGAGGTGGGTGAAGAGAAGAGACAGTTCAGTTTTTGCAGTATACGGGAAGCAGCGCGGTCACACCGACAAGGCTAATTCTTACTTCTGCCACATCTCGGCTGGTGTCTGTTTTTCTGCTAAAGGTTTGGAGGATCTAGTCGTCCTGACCCAGACCCACAGGAGACACTACACTTGGGAGCAACGACCACAACTTCAAACTCCAGTAATGTAAGACTTCATAAGACGGTGGTTTGGAAAGTCTATATGTGGAGTCCAAATGAAAACTTCACTAGCAAAGCTTTCATTTAGATTCTCCCCAACTTGTTTCTCTGAGGAGAAAAAGATAATCAGGCAACTTGGGACGTGGAAACAATTATGGAAATGAAGCCATCAGAAAACCACACAAGTTGCTTTTATTTCTAGCTGTATTTTAGGACACCAGTTGTCGCCGGCTTCTCACTAACACGTCCCTCTTCTAGAACGAAAAGAGGGGCAGAGAAGACAGGGTGCGTTGATGCTAGCTGTGTTTTCTCTTTCCAGGGCCCACAAACATGGAACCACCCTCTCCTCACTAGAAACCTCATCTAGGTAGAATCTGAACCTTCCTTTGGTTGCTACCTTAGGAATGCACGCAGAGGTCATTTTGTTTGTTGACTGAATTAAATAATTTATGGTAATGGCAAATCAGGACAGCAAGGACATTTAAATAGATTTAAATGCACCTAGAATCCCTGGGGTTCACTTTAGCCATTACCTTCTAGGCTTCTGCATTTGCTGTTCCATCTCTGTGGCCGCCTCTTGCCCCACATCCCCACAGGGCTCATTTTCCTGCCCGTCCCTGAGCAAGCATCATTTCATCAGACGTCCCTTTCTCATCACACTCTAAGGGAAACCAGTCCATATGCTACACATAGGCCGTTTGCTCTGCTCTGTGATTTGCAGCATTTCTCATCATTTGACAATCTAGTTGAGGTCCTGGTTGCTCTCTCCAGAAAAAAAAAATACAAAAAACAAAACAAAACAAACAAACAAAAAAAACCCAAAAACCCATGTACACTTAGGAAGGCATGCATTGTATGTTGCTATGCCACACCCCCGGGCTCTGGAAGAATGCCCAGTACACACATGGTCTCGGTAAATGTTTATTAACTACAGACTTAAGTGAAGAACCCTCAGACACCCATACCTTGTGACTTTGGCCTTCTAACCAAGCTGGGCCTGACCACCTTCTCCCCCCACATGCGTGCCCTCTAATTTGAGCTTCACAACTCTTTCATTTCCCCCCCCCCGGCTTGACTTGGCACTGAATCCTGCCAGCAGAGAGGTGTGAGGATGGCGTCTGCTGCCCTTGACTATGGCTTCACCAGAGCTGTCAGGTCTGGGTGGTCTAAAGAGCAATCCCACCACAGAGGCTCCCTGGGAGTGCAGAGCTCAGAAATGCAAAGGGGTTCCTCTTTGAACATGACTTCAAAAGAGAAAAGAGGGCCAACTGTTAAAGCTGGAGCAATTCAGGTCGCAACACAAAGATGGACTTAACAACCTGAAGCACAGCATCCCTATCTAGGGCTCGGTTCTGGATAAAAGAGTTGGAAGGATGAGAAGCGCCTCCCCAGCAGACACATCCCTAATAAATCACAGGTACGCCACTGCTAAGAAGCGCAGCCTGACGCCCAGTCCCTAAGGCTCTGCCTACCGACTTCCTTTCAAAGACTTCCCATCCAATTTTAGACACAGAGGAAAGCAGTGGTTCTTCAGTTGAGAAACGGGGCAGACATTATTTCAGCCAGAGGACCAAATTCTGTGGCCAGCAATCTGAAGCCCTGTTGGTTGTCTGCCTCTTAAAACCATGTGTGATAAATAATAATTTACTTTGTGATCTTTTGAAGTGGCCCCATACTCAGCTAACCATGTTAAAAAAACAAAAACAAAAAACAACCAAACAATCACCACCACCAACAAAACAGCAGAAAAATCTCAGCCAGAGAAATGTGTTTCAAAACTATAAAGGTCTTCAGAAAGAGACACCCTATACCACTGCCACAGCTAAGAGGCTTAACAACTGAGTAGAATTCAGATCCTAAAGGTTTAGGGGAGCTGAATAAAATAAGCATTTTGAAAGAAACAATATTGGTTTGGGAATACTTTATATAGAAAACCCAAGCCCACTGGGTTGTTTAAGCTTTGCCCATGAGTCAAAATTTTCCAACTACATCAAGTCTGTGTTTTTTTTTTCTTATTCATTTTTGCCTGCTGAATTAAAAAACAAAAACAAAAATTGGAAACTAGAACAATAGGATGTCTTGATTAGCTTCACTTGAGACTAAGCCTCTATTGTCTAAGAATCTACAAATATCACCAAGGAGAATGAAAAGCTGGAGGGAATTTTTATCTCAGTTGAAAACTCTGTAGTGAGTATTGCCGACTAACAGGGACCAAATATACTCCCCAAACTAATGTTACTCCCCCCCAAAAAAAGTAACAATATATGTGGCCGTTCACTAGTTGTAACAAATGTACCAAATGGGTAGATTTAAGATGTAACTCTGGCAGCTGCTGGGTAGGGGGATATGAACTAGGAAGTCTACTGCATGCTTAAGGTTTCTGACAATCTAAAGCTGCACTATACCAAAATATTTTTAAAAACTAGAAACAACAGAGAGGTTACTAATTCCATTGTTTTTACAATTCTAAATAAACCGAAAGCGCCAGCTTTGCCCCTGCCATGGTGAAATGAACTGGGAAGTAGGGATATGTCAGAGTTTACACTAAGCCAGTCTTGTTGGTTATGGAACAGCGGATGTCCCTGATGATCTTAGATTAGGGCAGTGTATTTCTTTTAGGGGTGCTTGCTAAAGGCAGGACCACTGGGGCTCAACCTCCTCATCTCATTATAGACACCCCATCATTGTTCTTCAGTGAGCTGAACCCTCACGTCTGTTATTAAGAATGAATCTTCACCTGGGACACCTAAAATTATTCTGACACGGGGCCCGTGGCCACCACCAGCAGCGGTCTCCACCGCTGTCCTCTGCACAGTCAGTTAGGTTCTAGGGGAGTGGCCACACAGAGCACCAGTGAGCGGTCACTTAGCGTGACTAGGAAAATCACTAATAAAATGAGAACCTGGAACCAAGGGGAATGATCCAGGAAAGTGCTCACAGACAGAGTTCGATTCCCAGAACTCCTGTATTAAAACAAACAAACAAACAAACAAACACAAGACACCGGGTGTAGTGGTACATGCTTGTAATCCTAGGGCTGGGGAGAAGACAAGAAGATGCTGGGACTCACTGGCCAGCCAGACTGGCTTAATGGTTAGCTCAAGGCTAATGAGAGGCCCTGTTCTCTCAAAGAGGTAGAGAATGGTCCAAAGGATAAAACTGGCAGTCATCCTCTCTCCCCCACCTCTCTCTCTCTCTCTCTCTCTCTCTCTCTCTCTCTCTCTCTCTGAGAAATTCACATTCCCAAGTCATCAGGCACTGAGCGACGGTGACATTCAAGACAAACTGCAGGCCAGCCAGGCTTAGCAGAATCCATGGGTTATCGTGTCAGACAGAGCACACTGCAGAGCCCTTCAGGCAGGAGGGCAGGGCGAGACATGTCCGCAAGGTCACCTACCGCCATCTGCTTCGCGAGTGGGTGGACTTACAGCGTGTGGTGCACACCGCAGCTTCTGCTCTTGGACTTGTTTAATAAACAGCTGTAATCAAAGGCATTGTTCCCAGATGTTCCCAATGGCTGAGGACTGTCGAAAGCCCCTTGATTAAACAGGAAGCAGCAGAAGCACAGTAAAGAGAGAAAAACATGGATTTTATTCGATCAACAAATGATCTGACTTTGTTTATCCAAATGTAATGTAAATCTTTAATTGTGTTTACTTCATTATAAAATTTTAATCTCAGTCATTAAGCTAGCAGAAGGAAATACGTTTTGACTCTTGACCCTCATTTTTAATGATAGTCAAATGTTTAAATTTACTATTATTTATATATAACGCCTATGGCAATCTTTAGGTCTCTGTATAATCATATTTCAGAAGTTTTACTACTCAAAGGAGTTGAGAATATAAAAATTAAAGTGTGGCTAGTCATATGGAAGAAAATATATTTCTTAACAAAAAAAAATTTGTCTATATAAGATATTTTGATAACTTTCATACTGCAGCCTTAGTACCAATGATTTCCCATGAGGGGGAAATTACATTTCTTCATAGTATACAGTCTGCAAATTTATGGTCCAAACTTTTTGGTTGCCAACTAGCTGTGTATCAAACCCCTTCACATGACCTGTCTCTAGTCTTCAGAAGGACATTCAGGAGGCCCTTGATCTGTAGGGCATGTCCTAAACTATCTCCCACGATGCACCAGGTCACTAGTGATCTGTAGTGGCTTTCCAGGCAACAAGTCACCAACTGAGCAGTAAGAGACAGGAGGGAGGGGGCCATGTTGATTTCCAGCCACCTTCTTCCCAGGCATGCTGGCTCAGTTCCTACCATGCAGCCCTCTCATGGGGAGAGAGTGTTAATGGCTTCTTAGCATTTCTGGCTTACTTCTTGTGACTTCCCATAAGTCAATTCCCTGCCAGTTGCTACATTGAGGCTGTTGGATGACCTTGGGTGTCATTCTCAGAAACACCATCTACCTCCTTAAGGGAAGACCTCTTACTGTCCTGGAGTTTACCAGTTAAGCTGGGATGTGGGTGGCCAGAGAGCCCCAAGGGGCCCCTGTGTCTGCCTCCTCCTTGTTGTTGCTGAGATTACAAGGGGATGGCACTCTTCACAGCATTTTTATGTGGACTCCTGGGGCAGAATTGGCATCCTCACGCTTGCAAGGCAAGCTCCTTTACCAGTGGCACCATCTTCTCAGACCCAAGTGTTGATTCTCCTAACGTGGCTTTTTAGTTTCTAGATCAGTTTTTAGAATCTAGAAACTAGAAACTGATGCGTTGAGGACTCCTCAGATGCTATGCTGTGTGGGCATTTGCTGTCTTCACCATCACCTTATGAGTGTCTTAGTGCATGGACGTCGTCTGTGCCCCTCATGCTCAGGACAGTGTGGAGTAGCTGATGTTCAGCAAGTGTTTAGTTGTGGGATGAGTGTCTGCTGATTGGTTGGGAGGAGATGAGATGGAGCCTAGATGCTCTATGATGGATGATGCCTGAGTGCCACATTTTTAGAAAAGACAGGCAGTCTGAGACATGCATGGCTCTGCTCCTAAGGCCTTCGTCACACTCCTCTAAATAATCACTTTGTCTAACCCCATATCTACGTTTGTTGTACGCAGAGCTGGTGCCCTTCTGTCTCCTACTTCTTATAAACACAAACACAGAATCTGGTTAGTAATGGGCACATGTTTTTTAATGCATTTGGTCTGAAGAATTCCCAAGTCCTGTCTCCAGCCCTCCTTTCACAGACCGAAGCTGAAAACGGATGGTGTCTACTTGACACTCCATCCTTGGCCTGTGACTGGACTCTCCTGCCTTCTCCACATTGCCCTCCACATTCAGTCTTCTGTTCTCCCACCAGCCTTGAACTACAGATGGTCTTGGACTTGGTTCTTACCCTTCTCATCTTTTCCCTTTGAATTCTATTCCATGAAAAGATGATTGCTTAGGCTGGAGAGATGGCTCCCAGTTAAGAGCACTGACTGTGCTTTCAGAAGACCTGGGTTTGACTCCCAGCACTCACATTGTGGCTCACAACCATCTGTAACTCCTGTTCCAGGGGCTGAAATCTGTGGGTGCCACACATGGAGTACAAGAACACATGTTACATGCGTTGCACAGACCACCCGTGAATATAAAATAAAATAAATAATAATAATTTTTAAAAGGTCATTGCTCAAATGAAACCCTATATGCAAATATCAGTTTATCTTGATCACCACTTTGACAGGGTTTAAAATCTCCTAGGGAGACACACACTCAGACACATCTATAAGGGTCCCAACTATGACAGTATTCCATGACTTTGGACTTGCCCTTGCCAAGCATTCCGGCATAACCGTGTGGATCTTTACTTGGTTCCCTACCAGGGTATTTGCCTTCTGGGCTAACTCTGAGAGTGGAGCTCAGCTTCTCACTGAACCTCACCACAGAATGTACACTTGACCATCAAGCTGCACTAAAGCTCTATCTAGCAGGACCCCATTTTCCATCTCTAAGAAGCCCCATTCCTCATAATGTGGCCCTGAGCTCACGGCCATTGCTAACTCCTCTGCCCATAACAACAAATTACTCTGAATTTTCTTGCAATTGCCTCTTTGAATTATTGTTCAGCTTTAGGCCCCACTGACTATCAAGTTGAACTTTGTTTATGATTGTGCACGCATGTATGCGTGTGTGTGTGTGTGTGTGTGTGTGTGTGTGTCCACATGATATGCATGCAGACAGTCCAGAGTGCCATTCCTCAGGAATCTCCCTACAGATTGCTTCAAACAGGGACTCTCATTAGCCCAGAGACTGGCCAAGCAGATGAGGCTAGTGGGGCAGTGGGCTCCAGGGACCCACCTCTGTCCATTTCACTCTCACCAAGTACACAGAGGAGTACCTGACTTTTGAAGTAGATTCTGTAATCAAACTCAGGTCTTCATGAACTCAAGGTTTTACCTTGCACTTTGCCATCTCCCCAGGCCATGCTTTTTCTCTCTTGCAAAGCTATAGTCTTGTAGCTCAGCACCTACAGGTCTTGACACTGCATGTTACAGCCTCCCTGTATGCTCCCTGTATGAGGTGGCCATGTGAGCATAAGTGAAATGTCCTCTGCACTATCAGCCCTAAAACACTAAGCAGGCATGTGTTTCTCTACGTTCTTCCCCACCCGGGCCCAGCACGGAACACAGAAGCAAGGACAAAGCCCTGGAACAACACAGACAAATGCATCCATGAACCAGTGTCCATCCAAGAGGAAATAAATACAGAAATTGGGAATGGATACTCAGAAATGATTACAATTTGACGTTGCCACAGGATAAAACTACAGGGTGAACAGAGCTGTCTTTAAAAATGCACTAAATTTCAGCAGTCTCTATTTATTTATTGGTGTTGTGGCCTGCACCCCGTGCCATGCAGCTGCTAGGCAAGGTTACCATCGAGCCACACCTCCCTTTTTAAAGCAGATTTAATAAGCAGCGCCACAGCGTATGCCGCATAAACAGGAAGAAAGGACCTTTAGATCCTGAGCTCACAACGGTACTGGACAGCTTTGAACAAGACAGAAAGATAAGCTTCGGTTTTATTCAAGTCACCACACTAAAGCCATCCTTGCCTATCGCTCCAGAAGATGGGTTGTAAAGAACCAATCATCACTCGCAGGGCTGTTGGCTGCTCCTCGTAGCTACTACCAGAAAGAAATGGTCTCTGGCGAGACCTTGCTGTCTGTGAGCAAAGGTAGAAAGGAACAGAAGGGGTCTGGCAGCTGAGAGCCTCAGAGCGTCGGGACGCACACCTGCTTCTCCAGCCCCAAAGAGCAGAAATAAGCTCCTATCGTCTTTCCCCAAGGCCTCTGAGGTGCTCCAGTGGAAGCAGGGGAGGAAAGCTTATAGCAGATGAGAGTCAGTGTACATCCTCCCTTCCATGTCCACATCCCAGAAAACCTCAGAGTAGATATTGAGGGGAGGATGGGAGAGACGGGTAAGCATCAGAGCCAGAAAATAGGCATTTGTGGGAACTTCATCTGGGATGGAAGTCACACATGATATAGAATTCCGTAGAGTCAAAAAACAAAAACAAACAAACAATAAAACACAAGGAACCGAACGTAATGGCAAGGAAAACACGGCTTGCCTGCCCTCTCTCGTGGCCCACGGGCTTTCTGGCTTTAGATGTGGCCAGACTCTGGACTCTGGAAGGCCGGCTTCACAGTTCACTCCACTTCAGGGAGAGCTCCTGACCCCCTGCTCAGCATTTGCAGATCCCTGTCACTGCTGTTTGTCCCCGAGTGTTCTGAGTGTGAGTTGTGATTGTGTTTTTCTTGTTTCTTCTCCTCCTTGGGATGGAAGGTTCATCAGCCATGATGAGGAATGGAAGCACTGGGATTTGAAATGGATCAGAGAAGGGGTGATACCAGCCATACCCAGCACAACAGGAGTAGGATGGGCCATCTGCTGAACCCCCTTCTAGAAATGGCTCTGTCTGACATGCACTGATCTAGCCATTGTCCCTTCCTTCTCCTCTAAAACTGGAATAATCTTTAAAACCACACAAGGTTACTAAAAGGACCAAGTCAAAGCAATGCTTCCAGCATGCAGCACAGAGATGCACTTCTAAGAACGTCGGAGAGTGCAAACTTCCTGAACTGTAATGCAATGCACAGCTGCGATTCAGGGGCTTTAGCGGCCGTGCTCTAAGGCCTCTTTAAGGAGGAAGGTAGATGAAGCCATCCAGTGGCTATGCTAAAGCAGAGGTGGTCTGGGGGAGGCTTTCCTCTGCCTGAGTCCACGCTAGGTGCCACAGCAGCCAGGCTTCAGGCTTGCTGCTTCTTGCACTGCCCTAGGCACAGCAGAAAGGCAGCAGGAGGTGAAACACCAAAATAAGAGAGGAACGCCCCTCAGAGGATATGGGTCAGATCCAGGGTCTGAAGACAGCTATGCTGAGTGGTGACAAGCTCACACTGTACTCAGTGGGAGAGATTGAAGCCTGTCCTCCGGATGGGAATATGGCTGTGCTGTCTTGGCACCTCTGCTGAGCGTCCTACCCAGAGCAATCAGGCAAGGAAAGCTACAGAGGCACAGAGGTCACAAAGGAGGAGATAAAACTGCCTTTGTCCACAGATGATATGATCTCTTGTGTAGAGAACATTACACTCTGATCGAGTCTCAGAATGAATAAGCTCTTCTGCCAGGCTGCAAAGCAGAAGCCAGACACACAACAAAGCCCATTCCAATTCTACACATTCACAGTGAACAGTTACATCAACACCTTCAAAACGGCAAAATACCAAGGAATAAGCTCAACCAAGAACATAAAAGGCTTGTACATAGAAGACTATAGAACGCTGAGAAGAGAAATTAAAGATGACACAAATAATAAATGAAAAAAAAAAAACACCCTCATTTACATGGGTCAGAGACTTAAAATTGTTAAAATGTTCCAGACCACTCAAAGTGATCTAAAGATTCAGTGCAGAAATAAATAAAGCTTTTTTAAAAATCCTGAAACTCATATGAAATTGCTAAGTGTCTAAATGAGCTTAGGAAAGATCAAAGCTAGTAAAATCACACTTTCTGGTTTCAAGCCATATTACAAAGCAAAAGACAGATATATAAACTAATAGAGTAGAAGATGGAGCCCAGAAATAAGCATATGTATAAACAGTTAACTAGCATTTGACGTGTGTGAGGAGAATGTACAGTGGCAAAAAGGTGGAGAGATAGTTTAGAGGCTAAGAGTACTGGCTGTTCTTCTAGAGGTCCTGAGTTCAATTCTCAGCAACCACATGGTGGCTTACAATCATCTATAATGAGATCTGGTGCCCTCTTCTTGCCTGCAGGCACAAATGCAGACAGAATACTGTATATAAATAATAAATAAATAAAACTTTTTTTAAAAAAAGTGTCAAAAAGGCTCTATCTTTGACAAATGGCACAGTTCACATTGTCAAAGAGCATGGCCCATGGAACAAGTCAGCCTCTTAGAAGCCTAGCCCATCAATTAGAAAGCCACCTAGCTTCTTTGTGCCTTAATTTGTCCCTCTGTAAAATGGAGACAGTAAGGAGGCCTTCTTCCTAAGACTATTGGGAGATTCGAAGTGTTTAGAACATTTTCACTGCTGACTTGATTACTGCTCTCATCAGTAGAGCCTACTCAAAGCTGTTACCTCTTGAGGCTTTCAGTTTTCTTCAGTTATTGAAGGGAGACAAGATGGAGAATAAGCTGTTGGGATGATGGGAACGTCACAGTGATGTACAGTCCTGTTCCTGTTCTAAATCTAGAAAACTCAAGAGTCTAGGAACCCTTAGGCTGCCTGTGGAGGTGAGAGGTGGGTCCAAAGAGAGTATCAGGAAAGAAAAACAAAGGGAAGGCCTGTGGTGGGCAGCATGTATCAGAGGCACTTCAACCCACAACATGTCCAGTTATTGTGGGGTTATCTGGGTACAAAATTCAAGATTTCGTTGACCCATTCTGTCACGGCCTTGGAGCTGCTTGCCAGAATGCAACATCGTCCAGCTGTTAGTGACTTTCTGTCCCTTCCCATCACAAATGGGGTGCTAATTCACTCTGACCATCTCCTCACTTTCTGGCCCAATGCCCTTTTCACTGTTCTAACCTTCAAAGTCTTTTAGCCAATTTTCTGCTCACATAAAAAGTGGAATACACAGAATTATTCTCTATAATGATGATAATGCCTTCTACAAGCTTTTACTGATTCCAGAAGAAATATGATCTGGTAATTTTTGTAATTTTAAAAAATATCAATTTTATAAACGCATCTTCCTTCAGAAGTTTGGCCAAAGTTTCTAAGGGGAAAAGTTCACGTGACAAAATGGAAATGTCAAAATGAAATTAAACTCATTACAGAAAACAGCAGTAATTAGTCTCTTTTCCTACTTCAGAACAAGCTTGGAAGAGAAGCGATGGGTTTTCATCTGTCAAGGACAACAAATGATTAACTTTTACAAGGCCAGAGACTTCAGTGACCTGACACGGGTAAGGTGAAGTGGACATGCTCTGGGAAAGTCCTGGGGATGATGTGTGGAAATGTAACTTTCTGGCTTCTCTGGCTTCCCTCCTGGTTGATCGTGAGAGCTGAACTTGTGCAGAGCTGCATGCATGAGATGAGCAGGCTCTGCGGAACTCCTAGAGACAGCCGCTCCCTGATCCTTCTCTTCCCTACCCAGTTAAAGCTTCTCACTGTTCATGATAAGCAGGAAAGCAGGAGAGAGAGGGAGAATGAAACCCAAAGACATTTAAAAGGCTATAATTGCCCCCCCCAAAGCTCATACAATAGAGCAGTGGGCCCCAGCTAGGTCTAATTCTGCCTTCTTCCCAGAGAAGCCCCAAGATATTTAAAGACACTGGCAATGGCTAAGGATGTAGCAGGCCATATGCACAGGCCATGTGCAGGCTGAGAGCCACGGAGCTGTGAGCTGAATGGAAAAAATCTGAAGCTTGGTAATCTTCAGAGCCGTAGGAACCAGGGAAGCAGATTAAAGATACAGTAGTCAGGGAGGGGTCCCTCAAGGCAGGGAGATGGGTTACTCTGGGCAAACAAGAGGAAATACTTATGATAACAGGAATCGATTCTCCAATTGCCAGAGAACCTTTGAACACATACACAGAGTGGAAAGAAAAGATTCTTCTTGGGATTTACATTAAAATTATCATTTTATAGCACAAGTCCTAATACTGAGAAATGTGTGTGTGTGTACTTCCCAGTTCTGTCTTCAAAGAGCTATAGAAACTATCACAACCCAGGGAGCAGTGGGGCATATAAGCTTTCCAAATGTTAACGTTTCCACACTAGTCTCACAGTGTACATTGTATGCCTAGTCTCATTCACCTGACACCAATGCAGCTTTGTAGCTTCCCTTTTCCATGCCCTCCCACCCTGCAGTGGGCTGCTGAGGCCTAGTCTCAATAATATCGCAATTTGCCAAGAAGACAGATTGTAGGTACTTCACACACACACACACACACACACACACACTATATGAAATGAAAGTATGTTTGTTTGCTTAACTGCAGAAATCATTTTATAATGTATATGTGTATTGAGACAAATATACTAAAACATTACATCAAAACCTTAAATATTCACAGTTTTAAAATGAGAAAATAACATTATCTCCTAAAAGAAAGGATGGCCTAGTTTACAGAAAGTGCAAGATGAGCCTGTTACAAATTGTGGGAAAAAAGACTAAGGAATGAAGGAGAAAAGGAGAGAAGGAAGGAAATAAGGCTCAATAAATGACAACACACAGGAGCAAGCACCATGGAATTTCCAGTGAGCACACCACGAACATCAAGATAAACACAAACGCAAGATTTCAACATATTAAATACAAAGTAGTCTCATGAGTGTTTCCTACCATGAGTTAGTACAAGCAAGAGATGGTGTTTGCTTCCTTACAGGAGAGTGCCTTACAGGAGTGGTGGAAATAACACATCACCCTTGGCAACCTTCATAGACCTGGCTGACTCTCGCCAAAGTCCTTGGCAACCTTCAAGGACATGGCTGACTCTTGCAGAAATACTAGGTCAACTTGATGTGGAGTTCATCGAGGAATGGCCCATTACCATAGCCTGGAATCCTTCCCAACAAACAACAGTAAACTCAAAAGTGAAGCCATGTTGATTTAAGGTGGGCCAACCTGGAAGATGCCAGAGATGAGATGGGATGTCCTCATGTACACACTCTGTTGTGAGGGAGTGAGAATGGAGTTCTATTCTGCAGCGTTTCCACCAGCAGTCAAGACTTGACTCTTAAAGAGAGGTCAAGGGATTGTTGTAAAGTTTCATTCATAAAACAAGTTCACTGCTTCATCCCCTGTTGGGTGGAGCCTTTCAGAAGACACTGAGACTCACAGCCGAACTTTGGGCAGAGTGCAGACAGTCTTATGGAAGAAGTGGGGGAGGACAGAAGAACATGGAGGGGACAGGAGCTCCACAAGGTGACCAATAAAGCTAAAAAAATCTGAGCCCAGGTGATCCTGCAGAGACTGATGATCCAACTAAGGGCCATTCACAGAGAGGACCTAGACCCTCTGCTCAGATGTAGGCAATTGGCAACTCAGTTTCCATGTGGGTTCCTGAGTAAGGGGAGCAGGGACTGCCTCTGTCATGAACTCAGTGCTCTTGCCCCTGACAATGTGGTCTTGCCAGACCACAGAGGAAGAGGACCCAGGCAGTCCTGATGAGACTTGATAAGCTATGGACAGATGGCAAAGGAGAACTCCCCTTTTCAGTGGACTAGTGGAAGGGGATGGGGAAAAGATGGAGGGGGTGTGGGACTGGGAGGAGTTGAGAAAGGGGGCTTCAATCAGGATATATAATAAATGAATTATGAAAAATATAAAAAAAACCAAGTTCACTGCTTTTACTAAGACTGCATGTTTGCCTAGAAGGCCTTTGGGCAAAGCTGCATGCTTATTCAAAGTGACATGACCTCCAACCCAGCCCTGCCACTGGCCACGCCATCCCTCTATAACTCCACAAGTCAGCACATGACTGAGTCAAAGCCCAAACTAGAAGAACCCAGCCTAGTGTCTCAGGAGCAATAAAGACACAGGACTGTCAGATGAGCAATTAGAAGGTCTGACTAACAATCTTAGGAAGGGATAAAACTGGCTGTTGTGGTAACATACAGCAGGTCATGTGTGATGAGGGCAGACAAGGCTTATGAAATGGAGTGATATCAGGAGTCACGGGCCAAAGTGGAGCTAAAAGCTATAGGCAATCAGGATACATTAGGGGTAGGAGTTACACAGCCAAATCAGAAAGGGGAATAAAGGAGAGCATCTAGGCCTGGAGGACCAGAATGAGGAGGTGGTTATAACCCAGGATGAATGAATCTTTCCCTCAGGTGAAACTTTTCTCCTGGTCATGGTCCAGCAGAAAGCAACATACATCCTTCCGACTGAAAGAAATAAGCTGCCAAAAGTTTGGCCTTGAGCCAGGCTATCTCTTCGCAGAGCAAGTCTCAGAAAGTCACAGGGCAGAGAGGATGGTGTGGGGGGGCCCAGTGGCATGCATAACCTGTATAAAAACTGCTGTTCCCACTCTCTTCCTAGCCTTTAGAGGGCAGCTAGCTCTTGGGGTTTATCCACCAAGACCTGATGTCAGAGATGTTTTTTCCCTTTAAAGCATCTTGGACTTTTGTTCTGCTCCTTCCCTTGCATGCTGTTAGGTAATCATAGTTCAGCGATTAACTTCCTACTCAGAGTGCTTTCTTTTTTATTATTATTTTGATTATTATTTATTACAATTTATTCACTTTGTATCCCAGCTGTGGCCCCCTCCCTCGTCTCCTCCCAATCCCACCCTTCATCCCTCTTCTTCTCTTATGCCCCTCCCCTAGTCCACTGATGGGGGAGGACCTCAGAGCGGTTTCTTACATTCTGCTTATAATTTCCACCCTGAAGTCTTAATATGATCTCAAAGAACAGGAGAGAGGCCTGAAGAGAGAAGGCAATGATGTCTATTTGGTCCTCAAGACACCTACATACTGGTTACTCATGTAACCAGGGCTGACTGTATCTGCCCGGGACGGTCCACATGTGGGTACCCTGACTCTTTAATTCCTACCAGTATAAGCCCCCCCCCCCCAGTGCAATGCTCATATGTAAGACTGAACAGAACCTATCACTAACCCATACAGGCAACTGGAAAAGGAATTATAATGCCATCATATAAATTATGAAATCAACTAAAAAATGACAAGTAATATCTTTAAGCTCACATATCCCACGGAGATAATGAAGTCGCCATAAGAACCTAGACTCTCATATTCCAAATGCCTCTAGCCTGCCACTTACAAAGCACAAGACTTAGGCTAATGATTCTCAACCTTCCTAACGCTACGGCCCTTTGATACAGTTCCTCATGCTGTGGTGACCCTCAACCAGAAAGTTATTTTTGTTACTGCTTCATAACTGTAATTCTGCTGCTGTTATGAACTGCGATGTAAATATCTGACATGCAGATGGCCTGAGGCGACCCTGTGAAAGGGTCTTTCTGTCCCCCAATGGGGTCATGGTCCACAGGTCGAGAAGCTCCTCTCTAGACAGTTATGGAGACAATTCCCCATCTTCACCACTTTCTCTCATATCCATGGCAGGACGGAATGCTTCCAGCTACGCACAAAATCTCGGACAAGAATGCTGCATCCTCAAGACCAGAGAGAGGAAGTCTCGGGGCCTATGGAGAGTGTAGACAGACAGGGAAAGGCTTGCTGTGGGTGAGAGGTAAAATGTCCCCGACAGGCACTGCTTTGGGGGCTGTGGGGGATAAGGCCTGGCTGGAGGAAGTAGGTTCTGAGGGAGGGTCCTTGTGGTTTCTGGCTGTGTTTCCTGTCCCCTCTCTGCATTCTGATCCCCTAGATATGAGCTGGCTCCTGATCCTACTACCATAATAGGCTGAGACCTCAAATCATGCGACAACATAAATCTTTCCTTCCTTGGTAACCTCGTGTCAAGCCTGTGGTCACAGCAGTGAGTAAAGGAAGTAATCCAAGTCCATGCCCATTAGGACAAGCAGCACAAGAGAAGTGTGTGCGCCTAAGTGCCCTGGGATCTTTGTACACTCTCACGGGGACAATGGACAGCTGTGGCCAGGGTGACGCACGTGTCACCCTGTGCCTCATTAAATATGTTTAATGTTCAGGAGGAAAAAGGGGCAACCACCATCTTGGTACTTCCTGTATCTGAGGGACCCTGTTTTCTCTTTTAATCTTGGGAGTTGAGTGTAATTCTCAGTTTTACAGATGAGCAAATTGAGGCCTAGGAAAGTAAAACAATGTGCCTAAGGTCACAAAGTGGGCTAGAACAAAGGCTGGGCTGCTGGGGAGCCTTGTTCCTCCCGTTATCCCGCATTAATAATGCCCTGAGTCTGGGCTGAGCCATTTAGAAGCTTACAATCGAACTTAACCTCTCTGTTGGGTATAATTACAAGCCAGAAAGCATCTGAACTAATGTATGTGCCAGGGAGAGTGGCTAATGGATCATTTGAGTTATAGCAGTTCATACTGGAGGTACAGTGGCTCCCTCCTTGCCCCAGCCCCAAGAAATAAGAGGCTGGCTTACGTTATGGTGGACTGCGGAAGGAGGAAGCTGAGGAGCTTAGGGAAGAGGCGGCCAACCCTTAGGCATGTGGATTCAACTTTCAGTGCTAACTAGCTCTCCTACTGTGCGTACCTACCTTCTGTGTCTGTGTTTTTTGAAAAAAGAGAGACAGAAATTAACGCATTGTAGCATCTCAAGTGCAGATGAAGCTACATGAAAATCATAGCAAATGTAATGTTTTCACTCATGAAAACATATGAAAATCAGTTCTGTTAAACATCTTTAAAAACAGCCAGACCAAAACACACCTGATCTGATATAAAGACTTGCAATTGCTGAACGCATTTTGGCAAGATTTAGAAAAATGGCATTTTTTTCACTAGATCAAAGAAAGCATCAAAGTTTTGAACACTGAAGAATAAAAAAAAAAAATTAATAGGAGAAATCTGCCCTAAATCTATTTCCCTGGCTATTTGGTAGTGACAAGCAGTGCAAGTGTTGTCCCATGGTTAGAGGTCCAGGCTCACACAGTCTCAAGGCATAGGGCCCACCTAGCTGGCAGGCTTTGCTGGCTAGGCTTCCTCGGAAGGGCCCAGTTTGCTTAGACAAGCAGTATTAACTGAACCAAGGCTGCTCGTACTGCATCACTTCTGGTGGGAGTAGGGAGGGAAATTCTAGTTACTCGTTTACCAGACTCAAATCACCACACAAATTTGAACCCAAACCTCTGCCAGTAGCAGGATTAGCAACTATTGGTAGATAGTAAACCCAAGACCTCTCCTTAGCCGTTCAGGCGCTGGGCATGTATCGAAGCCTGGGCCTGTGCCCAACGTTCGCCCACCTGCACAAGGAGCTTGTCTAGGTCCGACATTCACTTTGTTCCCAGACTTGTAGACTGCGAGAAGGAACTGAAAAGTTCAGTCTTTTACGGCTAGTGTGACGTCCCAAGACCAAGTTAGGCAGGAGAAGACTATTGGGATGACAGGAGCAAATTATGAAGCATTTGAGGGAAATCATTCCAGTTACAAATTGACCTCTAAGTGCTTCGGAAGGCCGTTCCCATGATCCCGTTAATAAGCCTAAATTGTTTCCAATATTCAGGCAGTCCTCAAATCACAAGCCTGAGAAAATTCTAAGTAATTTCTGATAGCGGCAACTTGCACTGAGAAGGCAATGAAGAAACTGCTACAAAACAAAGCACTTTTGTCTCCTCCGGTGAGGGGGGATCCCGGAGACCTTTGGCTCATCCCGCACAACTCTGAGAGCTTTCGGAGCTGGTCGTAGTAACTATTCTCTAAATCTTGAGACGCCTGCACTGGGCTCTAGCTTTTACTAACAGACAGATCACCACACCGGCGAAACTGCAAGGTGCAATATGTCAGCTCCCGGGGCTCCCAGGGAACCCACTTCCCATCGCCAGACAAACTTCACAGAGTTCGGAGAGAAGCGCCCCTGAAAAGCCCAGAGCGATGGAGCTGGGTGTCCCGGCGCCTGGCCGATCAGCCAACAGCCAAGGCCGATGTGGCTGGAGCTTTTGTATCTGCCTTGCTTTTTGGTTTTGGGAAACGCGAAGTGGGGAAGAGCAGGGTACGCCACCCATCGCGAGGATAATTCCGGCCCGGGAGTCTGGAGAGGATAGGAGACCAGAAAACCCCGAAAAAGCCCCTGCCGGTGGCGGCTCCGGGAACCCCCATCCCGCGCCGCGCAGCGCACTCACCGCTCTCGCTCGCCCGCGCCGCAGAGCCCGGGAGCCGAGCGTCCCGCCGCTGCCGCATGCCCTCGCGGGGGAGCGCGACGGGGCTGCCGGGCTCCGGCCAGCCAGCAGCGGAGGACGCGGGGCAGGCGGAGCCCAGCGCCTGCTCTCCAGCGTCCGCGGCGACGCGCCGGGAGTCCCGGGCAACTTTGCCAGGGCGAGGGGTGGGGGGGTGGAGAGGCGGCCCGGTCCCGCCCGGCCCGTGCGTCTGCAAGTTCCCACGGGAGCGCGCCCCCCGCCGGCCAGGCTCGGATCAGCGCCGCCGAGAGCCCAGGGAGGCGGTCCAAGGAGGCATCTGCAGAAACTTGGCTGGGGACCTAGTGCCCACGGGAGTGGCCAGCTCCTAGAGGCTACCTAAGGTTTCCTAAAGGGCACCTAGGGGCCCTACACAGAGAGCCATACCTCAGAGGGAAACCCAGACTGAACCGCTTGGCTCTGACCCTCTCTCTATGAGAGAAATTACCTGTTAGAAGTATCTGTTTAAAAGCATATCTCACATCATCTGTGGGAGGCAGGCTATCTGCCAGGACCAGAGCTGATACCCTAAAGCCTGAACCCCAAAGTTACCCCAGAGTGCAGGCAATCCCAGAGTCCAACAACACTCACCTTTGTGTTACAACAGGAAGCAGAGCGTCTTTAAGCTTCTTGTGGGAGTCTTTTTGGCCTCCCGCAGTGAACAGTTCTGGATATGCTGTTTGAAAATTGATCCACCTTTGGCAAAGACCATGCAAAGGAGAGCAACAGTCTAAAGGCTTAGCTCTCTCTCTGCTGGAAAACAAAATCCGGGTCACAGCATGCTAGAAGGTGGGCCTCAAGAGAAGATAGTGTGAAATGAAAAGTCCTTCCCACTCAGCCTCAGACACCCGGGAAATGCCTCAGGTGTGGGTTCCGGCATACTTGACCGTTCATTCAATCTGCGCTCAGTGTATATTTGTGTGTACTCAATGGGACCCTTCTAACCTTCTAGGCACCCATTGGCTCTCACCTCTTAAACAGTGAGAGCCTCCTGGACCTCCGATCAGTGTGCGCGATGCACTATGATGTCATCTGGGAAATTCAGCAAATCACTACCGTGTGTTGCACCTGAACTGGAGAGAGAAGCAACAGCTTCCTAGACTGATATTGAAGAAAGGTGAGCAACTTCTTTAACGAATGTTTTTATGAGTAAAACCAAATTAAAATCAGTACCACTTAGCAAAGACAGATTAAAACCAACACCACAAATGGCAAGCAAGATGCTGGCTACGGGCTGAAAAGTCATTCAGAACCTTTCAAACAAACACTGAACAGCTTTCTTGTGTTCTTATATTCCTGGGAAGGCAAAGAGTTACAGCGTTGCTTCCTCGAGGAAAAGGGGGTTGGGACTGCAGCCTTGAAGGAGCTGTGCCCCGCTTCACCCCACGAATCTTCATGCTATGATGTAAGTGCTGAAAGATAAGTTAATAAACAAATGAACAAGAATAGCGGCCATTTGCCGTGGGGAGAGCCAACATAGGATTCTAGGATGCCTTTCCTCCCTGGCTTATGGAAAGAGGCCTGTGTTCCTCCATCCACTCTTGGACCTGCACTCGGATGGGCAAGAACTCACACGCCTGTCGCTTTGGGAATGCTCTGACCTGAGGTTATGTTGACATTCGCTGCCCTGAACTACTTAGCAAAGAGGCTGCTTCCAGCAGCTGGCGGATGTGTGAGAAGGTGGACCCGCGTAAAAGGAGAGATGTAGCTGGTACCCTCCACCTGTGGGGAGGTGGGCATGAAGTCTCACGGTGGCTGAGGGGCTCTCAGGATTGATAGCTGGTGAGAGGGAGAGGGAGTCAGTTTTCTTTAAGACTGTAGCCCCTGGGCATCAACCATGCCCAGCACATGTGCCCTTGGAAGCCAGAAGACCCCTGATCCCCTGGAGCTGGAACGGCAGGCATTGGAGAGACTGTTCTGGGAACTGAACTTGGGTCCTCTGGAAGAGCAGGCATGTGCCGTCTCACCAACACCAAGACATACTGATAGTTAAAAATGTGATATCAAAACAGAAAATTAGCCAAGTAAACCAACAATTGGAAGCAAAGTGGCCAAAAATATATGAAAATATATTTCGACAGGTTTAACTAAGAGAAGTATAGACTAGAATGAGATATTGCTTACTGGCTTCCAAACTGGCAAACTGCTTTTAATTAGCATATGAATTAATGGGCTCTATTAAAGCGTGTTCACACTTTCTAAAGACCCTCCTCTCCCACTTCTCTTGCCCTGTCTCCCGGAACCCCTCCCACTGGCCTCCTTTCTTTCCTAGTCATCCCCATTCTGCTTTCATGTCAGATAGACAGTTTTGTGACCTATACCTCCACACCCAACATACATAAGAACTAAAATCTAGGTTTCACACATGAGAAAAAAAATGTGTGGTATTTGTCTTTCTAAGTATGAGAGACTTTGCTTAACATAATAATTTCCAGCTTCTTTCAGTTTCAGGCAATTGTCATGCTTTTGTTTTTCTTTACAGCTGAATAAAAAAATTCCATCTAACATATTTAACACACATCTAACATATTTTCTTTATTCATTTATCTGTTGATGGACATCTAGGCTCTCTCTCTCTCTCTCTCTCTCTCTCTCTCTCTTCCTCTCTCTCTGTTTTTTGAGACAGGGTTTCTCTGTGTAACAGAGACTCAATTTGTAGACCAGGCTGACCTCGAACTCACAGTGATCTGCCTACCTCTGCCTTCCGGGTGCTGGAGCTTAAAGGCACGTGCCACTGCTCATGGCTAGGCTGGCTTTTTCTAGCCATGGTGAATACTGTAAAAATTTCCAAAAAAGAAACAAATATGGAAGTTCCTACTAGTAAGATTTAAGGGGAATGTTTAATGTTGTGTGGTGCCTCTGAAAGTAAAGATTAGCTTGATTATTCTGGTGGGCGCGTTGCATTCATTCTCTGAGGGATGTGTTTAACTGATGCTCTTGCCTTATCAGTGTCATCCAAATAGGTCTGTGGCTTCGGGGTCACTGTCCATGCATTTCAAGAATGGAAGTTGGGGACTGGAAGCAAAGAATGAGTACTTTTCTTGTTCTTAAGGCTGTGTCACAAAGCTGATGGTGCAGTCAGTCAACGGACACGGAGAACTATAAACTCACTTAGAAGAATGGGGAAGCTGAGGCGTGGAAAGCAAGGCTTTAACTTCTCCTTTACAAATAAATACACAAAAATAAAATAGAAAAGGACTGTTTTGCCCATGTAAAGGAGAGGACTGACCTCTCCAAGTGTTGTCACACAGGTGCAGGGAGTGCAGGTGTCCAGGGGGCCAAAAGAGGGTGAAAGATCCCCTGAGCTCCAGCAAGAGGCAGTTGTCAGTTACCTGATAGGGTGCTGGAGTCAAGCTTGGTTCCTCTGCAAGAGCAGCCAGTTTCCTCAATCCCTGAGCCATCTCTTCAGCTCTTCCACTACATGTCTTTTGTTGTTGTTGCTGCTGTTTTGTTCTGTTTTGTTTTGTTTTTTAAGATTGTGATTTGAGAAGTTGGAGAAGTGGCTCAGAGCTAAGAATACTGGTTGCTCTCCAGAGTACTCGGGTTCAATTCCCAGAATCTATGTGGTGGCTCACAATAGTTTGGAACTCTGGTCCCAGGAGAATCTCACACCATTTTCTGGCCCCTGCAGGCACTCTATCACAAACATGATACACAGGCATACATCAGGCAAACACTCATACACATAAAAAAATAAGTAAAATCTCAAAAAATGCAGTGTGATATATATTTTCACAAACTATTTTGTGTTTAAGTAAACCCAGGAAGTAGTAAGAAAGCATTGTTTCACTGACAAACTTTTATATCTAGAAAATGACAACATCTAGAAAATACTAATGGTACACTGTTATAATGATTGAGGTCTACATACGAGGGAACTGAGGCATATCAAGAAATCTAACAATATCGTTTGATTGGGTAATTTAACAGTTGGGAGTTACCCTACAGACACCATCACTACAGACACACGAAAACTTTAACATATATGTGAGCGCTTCAGGATGCATAATTAATATGCTATCCATAACACAGACATCAAATGGAAACTGTAGTGGAAAATGTTCAAATTTATTTTCACTCATTGGCAGAATAGACTAGAATCCAGACATAAAAATCACCTTTCCTAGGGCAATTATGAAAACAATATATTTATTACTTTGTATTATATTTTTAATAAAAGGCAGAATACAGAAGTGTATAATCAATTTTGTTTGCTGCTATCATGTGGTTTTTGAATGAATGAATGAATACTGTAAACCAATGTCTCATTTGTGTGAACTGATTTTATTCAGAGATGGGATTGTGTGTGTGTTACTTCTTAGATACTTGTATAGATGTTTTCTGAAGATTACACATGAATCGGCAACTATGGATACCCTCATGAAATCATGGGATTGGGCCTATTGACAACCTCTTATGGAAAGAAAAGGGAGTTTATGAGATCTCTGGGGTTCTGAAGCCTGCATGAGAGCTGCCTGAAACCCCCTCTCCCTAAAGTTTACACACACACACACACACACACACACACACGTATATGTATATATATATGAAGTAAATGGGGGAGGGAATTTTCGTGTGTTGCAGGTGCCTATCCATCACAGCGGGGACTTCCCAGTGAAGCTATGTGTTAGCCATGGTTATTCCTGTTAGCAACCCTGATAAATCCATTGCTTCCCCCAAACTGGAATCCTTTCTTGGGCCTTCCATGCTCGCTCTGGGTGAATATAGATAATTACTTTCTCACCAAGAAAAGCATGCAAGAGTGGTGAAATCCACATGAATATAGTCACTCCCTTTTAAACAGGAATAATTTAGAGAAAATTACAGCATGTATAAGGTGTCAGAGTAGAACCTAACACTTTGTGGAAATAATATAAAAAGAGAAACAGTCGGATGAAGAAGTGATGGCTTGTTGCACTTTAAATCATTCAGGAAACAAGACCCTACGTTGAATTTCTGTTTTACTCATTTGCTGCTTTACTTGAATGCCCCCTTGAGTATTGGTGTAGCACGCCTGTGTTTGACAAGCGCTCTAGCGTGTAATCCCCCAGAGAAAGGTCCTTTACAGACTGGATGGCTGTGGAAAGCTGTGGACAAGAGATGACAATCCACCACCACCTAGGGAAGCATGCTTCAGAGATTTGCTCGGACACGGGCTCCCCATCAGGCTTTATCTTGGCAGCTTCTTCACTGCTTCCCAGTGTCGAAGAGCTCAGCATCTGTGGTTCCCTTTGATTGACTATCTTTTGCTGCCCTGGCATTCATTCTTCAGCCCACCAAGCCAAAGGAAAACACGAAAAACAACCCCAGCAAATGAACAACAAATCATTGAAAGAAAAAAGCAGAAAAAGCAAACACATCTACCCACAGCTGCTAAATAGCAGGGAGATTGCCCCCAATTCCAGCAGGGAAAAAATAAATCTTAAATCAAACAAGGTCTGTGGTTTGCAAAATCAAGTTCTCCAGAGCTTCAAAGGCCATGGCTTTAATCTATGAAGATGAAAATCGAACCATCCTTCCTGGAGCCCAGACAGCTTCCTTCCCTGGGGGAAAGAATTTGCTGTGGAACACACAGACAATCATAAAAACTATGGGCTAACACCGCACTGCCAGTTGTGTAAGAGACTGACAACCACCTTGAGTTTGAATACACAGGAATCATAACATCTTGGCGTGTTACTGTCAAGGTTCCTCATCTGACTTGCTGTGGCACAGAGAGGGGTTGGGTGAACTTTACTAACCTGCCCAGGCTCATTTCATTCTCCTGCCTTAACCCAACAGCATTATGTCAGCTCCTGCCTAAATTCAAGAATGAAGAGGCCACGGAACCCATGGAGCTTAGAACTGAGTACTCCACTTCCTCCGCTACTAAGACTTGGGAAACACTGGTCACCGTAGCACAGTTCAATCCATCCTGACGTGGAGTGAGAAGTGAGGCCTGCCGCTCCCCTGGGGCACATTCTGTGTTTCAGCGCATTGCACTATGGGAGCTGGCAACATGGCAGACCCAGGAGTGCCCTCCCCCACTGCCTGGGTTTCCTGTGGGTCCCAGGAGTGATGGAAAACTAACAGTTACCTGGGGACAGTAAAGACTTGGAAATTACCAGCATTGGATGCAATGGGGACAGGGACCAGAACCCAACCTTTAGGAGAAGGAATCGCTTCTCAGAAGAACGGAGGGAACACACCATTCACAACCCACCTGCTGCCGACCAACAACTAGACACCATAAAGTTACTTCAGGATTTGAATGTCGCGACACAGAGGATACCTGATGGAAATGCTGAACTTGCCTTCGTTTGCCTCGAGAGTGACAAGGTCAGACTTTCTCAGTGACCGAAATGAGAGACACACGAGAGATCCTAGGCCCACAGTAACAGAAACAGTGCTGCATCTGCCCGCCTAAGTTTTCAGCCTAAGGGTAAGCGTCACACCAAAAACCGTTCGGAAAGAACGATGTCGCTAACAGCTGCAAGCTGCTGAGGGCTCACATAAAACAAAGCCCTATCTGGACAACAATAGCATATACCTTATATAATGAGCTGTCTTCTCCTGAACCCCAAGCTCAAGCTAGGACCAGATATTTGCCTTGCCCGCGGCAGTCAACAAGAACCTGCTACTAGCAACACTTTCAGCTGTGCAAATATTTATCCTGGTAAACCTAAAAAAGAAAAAGAGAATGCTTGCAAATAAACCCTGCTAGAGTTTTGCGCATTCTATGTACTCAATGTTTTTCCTTGTTTTGCAACAGAAAGTTGATACATGATCCTGACATTCTTGTCTCTGGGGTTGATTTTTTTTTTCAGTTCCAGATGATGGATCCTGGCCAAATTAATATTTAATGTTCTTGTGTAATTTGAATAATAACACGGCGGACTGGCAGGAACACACTCTAGGAGCGACTTGAGCTATCGCTCTCCGGTCCATGTGACGCCGAAGGCAGCAGCTAAGCAGTTTTCGGTGTTCAGTCAGTTGAGGGAGCACAGTGGTTAGTGCTTCCGTGGAGCATATGGAAGCAGGTTTGAACGAGGCTTTGCTACAGGGTCCTTTGTGAGGGCAAAGCGACCCATGAGGAGGCATTGTTTGCACTCAATTGCGTGGTCCTTGGGCATGAATGGTATAGAAAACAATATTGTCATGATGTCTAAGAAAATGAAGCCCCAAACCTCCAGCTGCCTCTCTGACACTTTAGACTTCCCAGCTGGAAACATTCAAGCACTGGAATGAGAGAACTGTTAATGTTGAGGGAAATTCAGGGATTGTCATGATCTTCACAGGCAGCACATTAAAGTTTCAAAATGAGACAGGTCTTGTGTCTAAAACTAACCACAAGATGTATGATTAGAACATGAATGAGGCCTGTCAAGTTTTCACTCAAAAAGGCTGTGCGTTTCAGTGAGCAACTTGAGATTTAGGTTATCTTCTGTTCATGTCATACTGACCGACCTTCTTTTAAGAAACTGACATTTTAGGAAGATGCTTTTTTTTTTAAAAAAAAGGAGGTCATTATAAAAAAAAAATTGAAGTGAAAATCTGACTTGTTAAACTCCATAGTAAAACACTTGACTTTTTAAAGTTGCTAGAGAGAGAGTTAAGGGACTGGAAGGCATGTCTAGGGGAACTCATTAACACAGCAGCATGAGAAAGGGGCAGGGTGTGAAAATGAGGTCAGGAGAGATAGAAAAGAATGTGAGAGGATTCAGTATGTTTGGTCAGACTAGAAAGAAAGGTGGCGGGAAATATCTTAAAAGTCATGATTAGGTGTTTTTCCAAACTGAGACAGAGTTGGAGTTCAAGCTTCAAGAGGTTTAACGAGTTCAAGCAATTACACCAAGTACACATTTCCATATTCACAAAATGAAGTTTTAAAGATGAACAAACAAAATTACCATTTAATGAGAAAAGACAGATCATTTGAGCCAATCACAGACTTCTCAGAGCAGTAGAGGCCAGGAGAAATGAACATCATTCCCAATGTGTTGGAAAAGACACCAAGCAAGTCAGAATTTAACTTCCACTCAAAGAAGTATTGCACACTAGGGGTTATTTTTTTCATTGAAGACCAAACCTCAATTTTTAAAAAAGGTAAAGAAAGGAAGGAAATGAACCCCAGAAGAAGAAGTGGTCTACAGAGAGCATTTTCCTTTTGGTAGGTGGGTGAGCATATGAGTAAGTGTGAATCCACACTGTCTGTAGCCACCAATGAAGGGAAAAAAGAACTAAGATATTAGACAAGAAAAGCATGTAATGGAGAGTAAGTAAGAATGAGGGTGGCCTGGGTCTAAAAGTCCAAGGTCTTCTGTGGGTGAAGAACTGATTAACTTTAGAGTTTTTTAAGTCAAATTAAAAAAAAATTACAAGGTTAAGTAAGGACTAAAAGAAATGACACTAATGGGAATACAAAAACAAAGAACAAACAAACAAAACAAAACACACATGCCCCAATACACAAAAATAAATAAATAGCATGTGAACCAACAAATCCAGCCATGTCATTTCAATGACACATATTCAAATTATAACAGGAAAATTAACATTAAGCAAACATTAGTCAAAGAAAGTTCATGCAACTGATATCAAACAAAAGAGATTGTACAGCAAAAAGAGTTTGAGATGAAGAAACTCAAGTTTGTGAAAGAATTAATTGCTTCAGGAATGGCTTTGCTGAAAAGCATCATTTTGCCTATAGAAATGTTATTTCACAACCTGCTTCTCACAAGCTCAGTAACCAAGTGGGTTTCCTAGTAAGGGGAACAGGAACTATTTCTGACATGAACTCAGTGACTGACTCCTTTACCTCCCCCCCACACCCCCAAGGGAGGAACAGTCTTGCTAGGCCACAAAGGAGGACATGGCAGCCAGTCCTGAAGATACCTGATAAGCTAGGGTCAGATGGAAGGAGAGGAGGACCTCCCCTAGCAGTGGTCTTGGAAAGGGGCAGGGAAATGATGAGGGAGAGAGGGTGGGATTGGGACGGAATGAGGGAGGGGGCTATGGCTGGGATACAAAGTAAATAACCTGTGATTAATATAAATAAAAAATTTAAAAAAAGAAAGTATTCCAGCATCTCAAATAATCATCTCTAAAACTAATAAACCTGGTTCCGTCTTCTCTCGTTATTTAACCCAGTGACAATCCAGCAGGCGTAAGTCACTTATCTTTTAGCAATGTCAAGACAGATGGCTCCCGTTCAGTACTCACCTTGTTTTATTTGCTATGCACCATTCAAAAAGCAGCTGAAGGAATTTAGGATAAAACAGGAGCTCACTCTTTGCACTCTGGAGGCATTGATTTCAGTGTATGAGCAATGATACTAAATGTTAAATATTATACAAAACAAACCTGAGTTTCCAGGCATAACAACACATAGTTTCAGGGGCTGGAAGCCTGATCCTCTGTTTCAGATGCATCTTTTGTCATCCACCTTCACATTACTTTACTCCCTTCCCTCTTTCTCTTTGCGGCTGAGTAGATGCCCCATATATGGGATACAGGTGGTGCACGCTCTGCCCAGCACACTGTTACTGTGAGGCTAAGACCAAATAATGTACACGAAAGCCCTTTACAATCCTTTTAGTGCTGTGTGAGATACTGTTTATATTGTGTTGTGCTCTGCGATGGATGGTCAACATTAAAAACCACTGTTTCTTGAGGATGCCTGCGAAATCTGTTGTCTGTTACCGTGTGTCTTGTCGAACTTCTAAGAGCAAGGCTGCCGTCAGCTACCGACATGGTCAAACACAAGGCAGGCAGTGGTTAAGTACACTGTTCTCACCGCTCCCTTTACAACGCTGACCATGCGCACAAGCCTAGAACTACATCTGTGTCCAAAGAGGAGGGAAACAGCCTGGGCGGGCGCTCAGTGTGAACAAATGTTTTTCCACCTCCACTTCCTTGATGTTCCCTGAGCTTTGGCTGGAGTGGGATTAGGGTGATATAGGAATCGCATTTAGAGCTGACCATTAACAGTCACCTAATCTCAGCCATTTGACCACCTACAAGTTTCTGCATTGACTACTGCCTGCTGCTGGAAAAAAAAAAAAAAGGCTGCTCTGACCAAGGCTGTGTATTCACTGGAGCATAGGTAACTTTCCAGTGGTCACACCCTGAAATAAGAATGACTCACCCTCCCCTGGCAGCTTTGCCTGCCAATAACTCCTCAGTAAGGGGTGGTTCCTTAAGAGAGCCTCCTCCATTCAGGTTGGAACTTTGCCCGGCTTCACCCTGCACAGGTAAGCACAGATGCTGTGAGTTCGTGAATAGGATAGCCATGCTACATCTATAAGCAGTTCATAGCACTCTTACCAGCCCTCTGACTCTACACCAATGCATGGGTAGATAAATGGGGTGGGGGTGGAATAAAGCTAGGAGGGGAGGTGTGTGGTGGGGAAGATCTGGGAACAGGCAGAGATGGGAGGGGGATATGGTCCCATTTCAGTGTGTACATGTATGAAATCCCAAAGGAAATAAATTTAAAAAATTATTTTAGTGGTGGATTTCATAACTCTGGTAAACATAACTCCATCGACTTTGCCTTGTCTCCCTGCATTTGGCCCTTAAGTTTTATTTAGGTAATCCTGAATTCTTGAGGTAGATTACCTCAAGAAATCTGAAGCAAACAACATAGATTTACTGAATGGACTGATTACTTTAAAAAAAATACAAATTGTAATGCTAACCCAATCATTAGCTGATTGTCTTGGAGAAGTCATTGGGGAGCTTGTCCTACGTGGCTCTATCCTAAACTCAGTCCATAAGGGAACTGGTCATATAAGAGCTGAGCGCTGTATTCCTATGACCTGACCACCAATAAGAAAAACTTGGCATCATGTCAATCAGTTGATGAAAAGGAGCACCACAATGAGAGTAGACCAGTGGTCTTGAACAGGTCACCCTAGGAAGGATACCAAAGTATTTCTATGAAACCTGTCTGAGCTGCATAGCCTCAAGTTAGTCACAGGCAAACATCAACAAATGAAGATTAAAGTGTTATGTATGTGGACCAATGACCAGTTTTTAAATCTATGTGGGGGGAAAAAAAAGACTGAAGAGCTATCTCAGATTAAAGGAGACCAAAGCAATAGACACCTAAAGTTAGTAGTGACCCTGAGGTTAATTTTGTGCTTAAGGGGAAAAGAAGGTTATATAAAGAACTATCAGAAAGGGCTGGAGAGATGGTTCAGCAGTTAAGAGCACTGGCTGTTCTTCCAAAGGTCCTGAGTTCGACTCCCAGCAACCACATGGTGGCTCACAACCATCTATAATGAGATCTGGTTCAACTCTTCTGGCGAGCAAACATATATGCAAGGCAGAATACTGTACATAATAAATAAATAAATCTTTTAAAAAAGAGAGAGAAAACTATCCGGAGCAAGCGATAACATTGGGTTCTAGATTTGCCATGATAAAATGAAGTGCAGCATTGAAGACCATGAACCTGACCACTGCACCGTGGTTAAACAAGGGGTTAATCTTGAGCTTCGGGGAGACACAGAGGAGCACTAAGCCATCCCCTTCATATGTGTGGAACTCATGCTGTGGACATTTCAGTCCAGCCAAGCTTGTCTCAGAGTGTTCAGAAAAGTAAGTTGGAGAGGTCCTGTGGAGTGCCTCTTCTAAAGATGCATTCGCTAGGCTGCACAGACAGTGGCTGACCTCATCAGTGAGGAAACAGTGCCCAGGAGACCACGAGAACTGTTGGAACACGTTATAATGCTAACTCTCCTGCTCATAGCCAGTGGCAAGAAAGAGAAAGCGAGTCCAGTACTGAGGGGTGGAGTGACAGTTTTTCACTCTCATTTGGTGACTATTTGGTGACTCATTATTGCTCATGCCAGAAACATCACCCTAGAGGACGTAACTTTTTTAAGTTTCTTATTAGCATGTACCAATCATCCGCAGTCATGGGTTTGGGGATGACATTTTTGCATGTGCATACAATGTATTTTGATCATATTCATCCTCCGTTAGCTTATTTCTCCCCCCCCATCTGCCCAATCAGTTTCCCTTCAATTTCCCCACCCGCCCTACCCTAACCCCCGATTTTTGTTGTTACCGTTTCTGTGAACCAACAAGCTTCGTTTCTATTCCTTACAGAAGTTCGGGCAACTTCCCAGTGGCTACACCACTGAAGAAACTGTCTCATCCCCCAGAACCATGAACTGCCATGAATCTTCAAGGAGGGGCAGGCCTTTGCGACATCCTCTGCTTGGACCGCCAGCAGCAATGTCGTTTTTTTTTAAAAGGAGCAAGAGTCTAATTGTGCGTATGCTGGCTTTTGACCCGTTAGTCAGAACTGCCCAGTGATTTACTTTCAAGTGTTGGGAGCGAAGGTTTGTCTGTCCACATATAATTTAACCATATTAGGAAGTAGATACTTGGCTAATGAGAGTGCTGTGGGCATCTGAGGCAGCCTTTTCTGCTTCTCCCAGTTCTTGCGGTAAGCTAACCTTAGTCCTTCCGGTTTATCTCAGTTCACCCCATGTGTCAGTTATCGTTTTCAAAGCCTGCTTCACACACTTCTCCGGGACATTCCATTGACCTGAGAAAGCTGTGGCTCAGAAAGCTATGGCTGCCTGGCAGTTGCCTCTGCATCACCCTGAACCCATTACTGGGTCTCCCTGTTCTCCCCATTTTATTATCTGTGTCCAATAGATGAGGATTCCAAGACCAGGAGCAACCTCCCAACTCAGCTAGATCACCAAGCAACTAAGAATTAGTCTGGGAGCTTCTAAGGGCCTTCCGGCTCCTCCACAAAGGTAAGAAATATCTGATGCCCGTCAGCACCAGCAACGTCCTTCTTGACAAGGTGTTGATTGAAAACAGAAGTCCTAGCTCTCATAAAGCAAGCTCCGCATTTGTCTGCCATGTAGCTTCAATCAAGCGTTTCCTCACGAAGGCAGACAGCAGAAAGGGAAGGAAGGAGATGGTTTGGGTGTCAAACACTCAGGTTTGAAACCAACCTTTACCACCCCTCGGTGTGTGGTTTTGCTCCAGTAAAACGAAAAATTTGCTGGGTATGTGTGCGTGCCTGTGATAGGTCAGAGGTCAATGTTCAGTGTCTTCCCTTCTTACTGCTCACCTCAGTTTTAGGAGAGCCTCTCACTGAGCTCTTTGCTTAGCGGTTGGCTAGAGTGTCAGGCCAGTGACCCCGGATCTGCCCATCTCCACCTCGGACACCACCACTGCCAGCACTATGATTATGGATGCATTGCCAACATTCCTGGCTTCGGAAATTTTGATCCTTATCTCCTCTGCTTGTTAGGACAAATAGCAGCAGAACATGTAGATGGCAGCTACATGTTAAACACAAAATCTACACAAACACATGGCCTCGGCATGGTGGCCCACACCTGAAATCACAGTATTTAGAAGCTGAACCAGAAAGATTTCTGTGAATTTGAGACCAGCCTGAGCTACGTAAAGAGTTCCAGGCAAACCTCAGCTACAGAACAGACCTCAAACAATAAAATAAGGTAAAACAAAATGGCCTGTTGAAGGTATGCAGCTCTCCAGAACCTTATAAGGCATATGAATGAGAGACATAAAACAGCATCTGAGGCACTCAGGCTGAGTTAGAGCCCCTCAAGTAGCAAAAGTGCTGATGCAGTTGAAATATGTGAGTGTTTCTATTACTTTTTTCTGTTGTGCTTTTAAAGTTTTCTTTCCAGTCCTAATTTTATGAACATCTTATTGTTGTGCTTTGCCCTACATAGTCAAATCTATCTGGTTTTTAAATGGTCTCTTGCAGGCTCGAACCCAGAGAGTCCTTGACTCCTGGGTCAGAAGGTTGTTCATCTGTGATTTCCCTCATCGGTTTCTGGGCTCCACATCCACGTGCTGGGATCATAGATGCACCATGGAACTTTTCATGTGGGTGTTGCAGACCCTTACTCCTGCAAGCTAAAAAAACCTCACCAGCTTCTAGTTGCTCCATTTTTAATGCAGAAAATAAATACGATTCTTCTGTCTCAATCAAGTGTGGACATGCTGACAGAGTATCTTGCATAAGGCCTAAAGGTCAAGGCCTCCTTGAGCCTAAAGCAAAGAGTAGGGGAGAGTTAAGCGTGTCATCACTGTCTCAGCCACCCCAACATCTCCTGTCAGCCTGAGGCCCCATCTCCTTGCTCATCTCTTCCAAAGTCCTGTGGAACCTACACAAGGAGATGAAGATCCAGCAGGGGATCAGCACAGATCCATCCACTCCTTCATTCAGCCATTACTCTGGGGCGTTAAAAGCTGTTCCAGGAACCTGAGCATTCAAAAACAAAAAAGACATAGGAAGAAGTCTATCCCTTAGGCTAGTGGAAAAAGTGAGAGGAGGGACTTGGGTTCGAGAATTGGGAGGATGTGGTTGTGATGCCCACTGTCACACCATTGGAGAACACGGATTTTCTCTTTCCCAGCAAGTATAAATTGCAACTGGCTTCTTAGTGAGGGCAGATCAGTGTGGCTTCCCCTTCTCCTTGCTGGAATTTGTCTGGTTTGAACCTGTGCATTCTTGTGTGTGCTGTCTCCGTCTCTGTGAGATCGTGAGTATCAGTCCTGTTGTATCTGGAAGATGCTGTTTCCTTGGTGTCACCCCCTACCTCCAGCTCTTAACCCTTAGCCTGTCCCTCACTTTTCCCACCAACACACTAGGCCCAGGAAGCCATCTTCATGGAACAGTCCCCTCCCGGGCAGAAACCTTCACTTATAAATCACTGCGGTTCCACTCCCAAATCTCCATGTGGTCATGCTAAGTGAGTGGATATGGAAGGTACGGAGTAGGGACAAGGAAGTGTGAGAGGTAGGGAGGGGCACGGGGAGGTGAGTTCACGGTGTGCTTGGCCACTAGCAATGTTCAGACTCAGGAAACGGGGCTGCTCTGTCAGTGATAACACCCATCTCTCTTCACCTTTCTAAGTGCAGGCCGGGGTCAGGGAGCTTCAGGGTGTATGAGTGTTAGGGCGTGGGGAGGGTGATGCAGAGACACAGTCTTGTGGAACGGCTTTTCTTCAAACCTCTCTAGGAAGGGAACTAGTCGTATGCTAGAACATGTATCACCTGTTTACCCTGACACATCCTCAGTGTCAGATGTTATTAAGACACCATTCCTTCCTGTGGAGCAGCCCAAGGGCAGGAAGCCTCCAGAACACAGCTACAGGAAAGCCTTCAGAGGAAGAAAAGTGTGTGCACGGGGAGATTAAAAATATACATGAACCACATAGGTTCACGTGCAGACAATTTGGGGGCTATTTTTTTTTACTGTGTTTGTAACCATGTTCAATAACAGGTGATTTCTCTCTCTCTCTCTCTCTCTCTCTCTCTCTCTCTCTCTCTCTGTCTCTCTCTCTCAGTGGAAATGTTCTGACTGGTTTTCCTGCCTACCTCACTGTACCCCAACCCTTTCAGGGTTCACAAAGACCCATGTCCTTACCTGGTTACTTCTCTAGTCTTATCTTCTGTAATTTTCTCTAATGCGTGGTTTATATCCTGTCTCCAGCATATACATTTCCTAGTTGACCAAGCTCTGTTTTGGTGTCCCAGCCTTTCCCATTCTGTTCCCTTAACTGCCAAAAAATGTGTATTCTCAATTCTAGGGTTGTCCAGTCCACTCTACCTCATTCTTCACTTCAGGGAAGCCCAGGAATGGTCTTCCTGCTCGCCTATGGCTCCCTGGTCAGACCTTGTACTTTCACACTACCCCTGCCTTCGGCATGACTGTGATCCCTTCTTGATCAACTCCACTTACTGAAGACAGTGACCTTGTCATCCAAACCTCACAGCCTCAGTACAGGGCACAGTCGTAAAATTCAACACATAAATGTTGAATTCATGATTCTTAATAGCACCATCATTTTCCGTCCCACGCCAGGTAATTATCTAGTGTTTTCCAGAATTAATAATACTTAATCCCTCCCTTTTCGTGCTGCTAAGGAAACACCCATGCTTGTTGGCTAAGTCCACCTTTAAATCTCACAGTGAGAGAAGATTAAATATTGATAGCAGCGCTGTGAGTTCCTCCCTCAAGGCAAACCGAGAGGTAGGACTGAACGCGGGGCCCGTCATGTGGATGATACGGGCAGTATAACTCATTGACAGGACAGGATCCGAAGTGTTATTAATGCCCTCCGCTGGAAGCGTGTGTGTTGTGCTCACAGGGAGGACATAAATCCACTTTGTCAGAGCAAACATTCCTCTTGGGGGACATCGGCTCAACCTGCAGGAGAGAGTAATGGCCACAGCCCACAGGCAACAGGGGATGAGTAATTTGCTGCTGCTAGGCAATTAGTGCTGCTAGGGGGAGAAGGCTTTCATTTAAAATTCTCTTTAAACCATATGTATCATGGCTCAGGGGATAATTTATGTATCATTAGAAAGTAGGAAACATATATCATGCTAATAAATTGTCTCACCCGTTCACCACGGCCAACGGCTCCCCGGAGTCTTTAAGAAGTCAGGCTTCTGCTGTCCTTATTATGCCAGGGTGTGACAGGGCCATGTTCTCACTGCCTCCCTGGTTCACTGGCAGAGACTGATGGCACAAAAACATTGGCCATTTGTGTGTGTGTGTGCGTGTTGTTTTTTTTTTTTTTTTACAGTTGTTTGTGGCAGCATTTGTAAGCACCCCCATGCAGACCAGCCATAAGCTGGGTAGTTTTCCTAACAGTGTAAGAGTGTATTTGGAGATTTAGCTTGGCACTTCCAGGCCTGAAGTATGCTTTCTCTAGGACACAGCCTGTTTAGCCATGCTACAGCCCTTCACATCAAAAGTGGATTCAGTGGTCCTGGGGAGAAGGCCTGTGGGTGCTGTGTGGGTCCCAAAAGGCTGCACTCCCTGCCTAAGCTTTAATGTCATATGGTAACGGGCTCACTGCTTGGAGTTCAGAAGTCAAACAACAATTGATTTTGTGACAGGAGGATAAAATGGAAAGCCTGAAAAGGATGCTCTGCTCTTAAAGTGAGTGGGCCAAGGGCCTGGGAAATCATCACATTTCTAATGATGAAATGTGATGGGCCCTGACATTCCCCAACCCCACTGTGATCAGATAAAAAGAAGCCCACACTCATACGTTTGGTGAGGACATGAAAGGTGGTATACCCCAAGGCCTCTTTGCTATTTATTTATTTATTTATTTATTTATTTATTTGGTGGTAATAGTGTTTTGGTTTGTTTTTGTTTGTTTGTTTTGTTTTGACAAGGTTCATGTTTTGCTGAGCTGCATATATGTTCAATATGTAGCTGAGGACCTTGAACTTCTGCTTCTCCTTGTTTGGTTTGGTTTATTGGGTTCTGAGGACCAAAACCAGAACTTCCTACAGGCTGAGCCAGCACTCTGCCAAACGGGCTACGTCCTCACTCACCTCCACCCACAAGACTGTTAATAAGCAGTCGCATGAGGACACATGGAGGAAATAACACTTGGAAGTGAAAGAGGCCAATCTGAAAGGGCAGTAAGCTAACGGGGTCCAACTATATAACATACCAGAAGAGGAAAAAAAATAGAGACAGAGTAAAGATTGGCCGCCAGCCACCAAAATCTGGGAGGAAGGAAAGAGAAAGAGCCAGCACAGCAGGCAGGTGGTGTGGGGAGGCTGCCCTCCCTGAGTGTCCGGTAGTGGAAACCATCACACATTCTCACAAACCCGTAGAACACGCATCACTAGGGGTGAGTGTCAAGCAGTGATGGGCTGTGGGTGAGGGTGGCACATACCGGTTCACGTGGGGGTGACAACAAATGTACCATTCTGGCCCGGGAACCTGGTAATCAGAGGAGCGGGGCACCCATGGGAGCAGAGAGGCTGTGCGAGTTCTCTTCACCTTCAATTTTGCTGTGAACCTACAACTTCCTAAAACAATAAAGCTTGTTGTTTAAGAAACACAACTCCAACTCACTCGCCCACTCTGGTTCACTCACTTCTTTCATTATATTTATCAAATTAAAAGGTAATTTAGTAGGCCTGTAATCCTAGCACTCGAGAAGCGGAAGCAGGGGGATTTCTGTGAATCCACATTCAGCTTGGACTACATAGACAGTTCCAGGTCAGCCTAGATGACTGAGTAAGACCCTGCCTCAAAACCAAAACAATGATACAAACCTAGAGTTCCAATCTCTTCTTAAAAGACTGCTTTTCTGCAATATCATAATCTCAAGAAAATCAAAGGAACAATTTTTTAAAAGCATGCTTCGAGGGCTAGAGAGATAGCTCGGCAGTTAAGAGCATGTGCCGCCTTTGCAGAGGTCCCTAGCTGGCACCCATGGTGGGCAGATCATACGTGACTGTAACCCCGCCTCCCAGGATCTAACATTAGAATCTGTGAGCTCCCCCCTGCCCACCCCGCGAGATGCACAGGCCAACACAGTTCCACACACATGTTTTTAAATTAAATTGAAATTTCACCTTTTAAAAGCATGCTTTAATCATTAGGTTAAGTCTTATCATCAGGGTTAGCTCCTCCACTTGCAGACCCCACTGGAAAAGTGAGCACATGGAGACCAAACACACTAAGTATTTGTCCAAAATACACTAAGAATCCCAAGACTGTTGATTGCAGGCCAATGAGCCAAGCGGAAGGTCCTTTGAGAACGCATAGGTTATGTCAGCACCACGCTGGCCCTGATCTCATCCATGTCAAGAACCTGAGAATCTCAAGAGAGGCGAGGCAGAGGCGCTCAGCCTTCTCCCTGACACAGCGACTCTCTCCCTTTCCAGAGCTGTGGCTCATGGTCTCCCTTAGGTGCTGGTGCACAGAGTGCTGGCTTGGGGTAGTCCGTGGGATCCGCTTCACCCTGCCAGGCAAGAGGGGAGGCATGCGTGCTCTCTGAGTCATTCGAGACTCTAGAAATTTGGGAGCGAACACAAAGCTGAAATGTTCAAACCTGGAGTCAGGCAGAGCAAAATAAAATTTGCCAAAGTCACATCAACTAGAGGTGGAACCCATGAACAGCGAAGTCTGTCCAGCGCTACTGCAGTGAGGAGCTCCCACAGGAGAGGGAATCAGTCTCCTAGAGTGTCAGGAAAGGGCTCTGGCCGCCACCACAGAGAATTTCCGGGACACACTTTGCTCACAACCTTTGGACTCCTGGTCCTCGATGCCACGACCAGGCTATTTTTAGGTGAAGGTACTCAGCACTGCTGTTCACCCCTTGATAAGAAGCACCTGAACTTCACGTGCTCAAGGCTCCAAGCCTGGGCTCCCAAGGGGTCAGGGTGCCACAGGACAGGGATAAGTGGGAGGAAGAAGCTGCCACTCTGTTCTTTTCGCCAGCTTGGTGGGATTAAGAAATGCCCAGAACGTGAATAACCGTCCTTCCAGCGTGACTGTGAGAGCTCACTAAAAGAATGAACTGAGGGGCAAGGCCCACCTGAATGTGAGCAGCGAGGTCGCCCTGGACTGAATTTAGAAACAGGAAGAAAGGGCGAATTTCTCCTTTCTCTGCTTCATGATGGAACCCAACGGGAAGAAGCAGCATGGCCAAGGGCAGTTCCAGGAGCTACGTTTGCCTTTTCTGCCACTATACGCTGGCTGCATCTTCAACTGTGAAGCAGAGCAGGCCATCCCACTTCTTTGCTATTTGGTCTCGCAATGAAAAAAGGAAATGCAGAGCTTTGGGTAAGTACCTCTCATGTCTCGCACATCTGTCAAGTTCTGCCACGTCAGATGAACCTGGGCTGAGAATGAAGCTGCCCTGAGTTTTGCTGTTGGGCAAGTCTGGATAAGGGCCCAAAAGCTCGTGGGAGAGGACTGGGGACTGTGAGGGTGTGTCCCACCCTTTATCCTCCCCTCTGGACAGAGCGGTACCCAGTGGCAGGACATACAGACTGCTTCCTCTGAACTCTCCACAGCTGCAGGGGTTACCCATTGTCTCCAGACAGAGCTGGAGGTGGACCTTTGTGCCCCTAAAATCCTTCCCAAAACAAAGTTCCCCAAGAATGTGCGGTAATCACATAGAAAAATGAAGGCCTTCCTGGCTGGCCCAGGGGAACAGATGTGCAAATTTGTGCACCAAGCGAGATGGACATTTTTAATGATCTCATAGTGGAGCAGTTAAGAGCCATGCCACTTCCTATGGACTTCAGTTTGACTCTCTTAATTTTCAGTCTCCATTTTGCAAATGGAGAAATGGAGACACACGGTGTCCTGTCTAAAGACTCAGACAGGAGAAGATCCCGGATAGATCAGCTGCAGAAACAAATGCTTTTTGTCTGTTCCATTGCACGGAATCTACTTCTAAATACGGCAGAGAATGGAAGGGAAATGGACTCAAGATCCACACTAGCACCAGAGTTTGCAACAGGAGCTGTGACCCAAATGTCAGTCTCAGTTACTTACTGAGATGTATCTCCGTCACCTCCAGGCAGAAAGTGTCTTGTCTAGAGCCCCAGAGTGACTCAAGGGACTCCATGCCATGCTTGTTTCTGCCATTCCAAGTCAGTAAGCTTAAGATACTGTATGAAGCTTTGGCTGTGTCAAAAGCCAAGGAGGCAATTTCTACAAGAGGTAAAAACCTCAGAAAGACTGTATCCTTGGTCACAATGACATCCCCAAGATTAGGACTAAGAGAGGAATTAGTTTGTCCTGGATGTATCTATTAACAGTTACATTGTCCAATAACATCCAAAAGATAACACAGAGAAAAGTGGCAGTTGTTTAAAAATGATGAAGAGAAGAAACAATGTTTCCATAGTGACCTTGAAAGATACTTTTCTTCCTGAAAATATTTGAGCCAACTGGAACAAAAAAAAAAAAAATCATGAATTCCAATTTTTAAAAGTAGCTAAAAATGGTGAGACCATCATTAATTTTCTATTCAAATCGCAGTCAAAGCTGCAGACTGGAAATCCAGTCTGTTACAGAGCCAACTAAGCTAGCCAAGGTTTAATCATATACCTGATCTGAACCAGGCAAAGAAGCCTAGAACCTCCGTCTTTAGTTTTAAAACCAAGCCCTATGACTCTTAATTTCTATAAAAAGATAAAAAAAAAAAACATAATAACATTTTTAACCAAGCATCCTATAGGTAGGCATGAGCCTTTTTCCTTTTAAAACTTTATTTCTGTTATGTGTATGAGTGTTTTGCTTTCATGTATGCATCTGTAGCATTCTTGGGATGTCAGAAAAAGTCATGTGATCCCTGGAGTTGGAATTATGGAGGTATGTGAGCTGTCGAGAGACACTGCGTTTTAACACACAGTAATAGTGCAATTTTGCATCATGAAAATAAGTTTATTTAAGGAAAAATGCACCTCGTTTCCTTGCCTGACAAAGGCAAATACCCACAGCAGAGGAGCTGACTCATGAAATAGGTGGCCACTCCCAAACTTGGAGCCATTCCTCATGCGCACAGTCCAGGGAAAGATCAACCGAGGCGGCAGCCAGGTGCTCTGTGACGTCCAGGAGCTGTGCTAACGGACACTGCAGGTCATGCTGAAGAAGCAAGTCCGCAGAACTAGCCATGATCTGCCATCTTTCTATCAGCGTCTGAGTGTGAGTTCTATGCGGCCTTCCAGTTCCCCATCTTCAAGTCTTAATTTGGTATTGAAACCAAATTTATTTCTGTGCTGACCACGAATTAACAAATGTCTTCAATTCAAAGAGCACATTTTAAAATATCTTTACCTGCCTTTAAATATTGCTTACACACTCTGAAATAGAAATATTTTGTCCATCCCAGCATTACGATGTCACCAATCAGCAGGCTACCGGTGAATTATAACATCACACTTCCATCACATTAATTCCCAGGAAGGGCCCATTCTCTAGCCTCCGTGTTTATAAAAAGTAACTTTGGAATGTCACTGCAGGTTAGCAGCTCATGGACACCCCTCCTTCTGGATCCACAATTCAGTGCAGCAACCTTTTAGTGACTGCTGCTGACCCTGGGGTCTCTCTGCACTACCACAGGGTGAAGAGGTCTGGACTTGATCGACGTTAGCAAAGGGTTTTAGTCAATGAGAATCAAGTGGTCATCGCTTCTTCTCCTGTTAATGGAAAAGAGGAAAAAAAAAACAGAAAATAATGAGTTTGAGCATTTTTGTTTGGGTAGCCTTGTGTTGTTGTTTTAGACAGGGCCTCATGTAGCTCAGGCTAGCCTCAAACTATGTCACTGAGGATGTAGCTGAGGATGACCTTGAACGCCTGATCCTTCTGTCTCTTCCCCAGAATACATGTATTACTGTGCCTAATATTTACAGCTTAAAAATCTTTATTAATAATATAGTGATGTTAGGGATCAAACTGACAGCCTTGCCCAGTCTAGCAACTGTCCGACCACTGAGTTATATCCCACACCCCAAAATCTTTAGAAAACGCCTGGAATACTCTATATTCTAGACACATATAGCTCATGTGACCAAAATGTGAAAGATGAGGAAAACTGGGCAAGGGAAGTTACGCGCATTAAGGTTTGGATAGAGGCCTCTGGAAACACCTTGTGAGCAGCCATCACTCTAAGCACTGTGCCCTAACAGAGCCTTAGCAGTGGCCACATGGGCCAGGCACCCTTCCTCACACTAGACAAAGTTGTGAAAGGCTAGGAAGAGGAACCTGAGGCCACCAGGCTCACCCTACAGGCACCAAGTGTTTCAGGAGAAGCGTGGAGATATGCATCTGGGTACATCTTTGAGGATGTTTCTAGAGATGTTTGACTGAGAAGGGAGGAACACCCTGTCTTGGAGCGAATAAAAAGGGGGAAAGGAGGTCAGCTGAGCACCAGCATTCATCTTCATCCTCCTGCTTCTTGGCTGTGTGTGCAATCGTGACCGGCTGCCACAGGTCCTGGCCACCATGTTTTACCTGTTCAAACCCTGACCTGAAATAAGCCCTTCTTTCCTCAAGTTGCTTTTCACCAGGAATTTTGACACAATGGCAAGAAAAGCCACTAGTATAATAACCACAGGACGCCATGACCCGGAGGGACCTGCCTTATCCTTCCCATTTCTTAGGAGGCAGTTGCCAATTAAGAAAATTAATTTTTCTTTATCCTGGCATCCACAGCAATAATTTGATGCTCTGAGAGGATGAAACCCAATTTCGAAGATGTCTCAGAAGACCTCCCTCTCATGTTTACCAGACATTCTTCGGATATGCTCAGTCACCTCATTGCAAACCTCCAGACGTGGTGTGAATTGATCGACAGAAAAACATGCCGTGTGAGCTTAAGTAGCTGTGATCTCCTATCTTCCTTTAGCAATTTGATTTATGGATTCGCCTCAAAAGCATGGCCAAGGAACACTTTAAATTTTTCTACCTCTTGACCCAGGTGAAAACACAGATGTGTACATTTGAGGAAACCATCACCATCTGACCTCCATCCTGGTCCCCACACAACAGTGTAGTACACTCTGGTCTCTCAGAATCAGGTCACTTCTCTCAGAGTCCCAACAGCCAGCAAAGTCTGGCTGAGCAATGAAGAGCTACTGAAGTGTGCTTGTGACCAAGAACACTGGACTCGTTTGAATGAGGATGATCCCCATAGGCTCGTAGATTTGAATACCTAGTCCTCAGTTGGTGGAACTATTTGGGAAGGATTGGGAAGTGTGGCCTTGTTGGAGGTGTTTCGCTTGGAGCAGGCTTTGAGGTTTCAAATACCCGTGCCATTCCCAGGTGGTTGTCTCTCTGCCTTAGGCTTATGGATCCACATGGAAGCTCTCAGCTATTGCCCCAGTGCCATGTCTGCCTGATGCCATGTTCCCCATGACGATCATGGCCTCACCCTCTGAAACTGGAAGCCCCAATAAATTCTTTTCATCTCTTGGTGTTTTGTCCAACAAGCAACAGAAAAGTAACGGGGACAGACACTGACAGCTTCTCCTCCAGTCTGTTCAAGGAGCTGGTTTCTTCCACATCCTGTGAGGAGAGGCAATGCCTTCGATGTGCCTGGAGGTCCGCCTCCAAAACATGCACTGTGAACTCTTCCTTTGGCCCCTCCAGACTCCAGCCTCTGATTCTGTCACAGTTCATCTCCTCCTGAGGCTTCCGTGAGGTTCATAAGAGTTTCAATCATGTCATGAAGCTTTCTATACAAACCTTGTTGTGTAGAGCATTGTTTTATAAGAAACAATGTATTTCCCAAACAAATCTTTGTGAGAGGAAAGAAAAAACATCCATTTCCCATCACAAGCTGATTTCAGGTACAGTGTTAACTTGGGAATGACTTTCTTCCCACTACAGACACAATACTGACCTCCTCAGACAGCAGACACAGGACAGCAAGGTGGATGCCTCCTTCTGGTATCCGTCTTTGCTACTGCGTTCCTTCAGGAATTTCTGTAGGTCTGTCTCAGGAAACCCGTTCTGTTGGTATTTCTTTTGAAAAGCACACAATCCTGTTATCTACTTTCTAGAGCATGAGGAACTGTTCCCTTCATCAACAAAGCAAACCCACCTTTGTGAAAGGAAACTCCCACAGTGCTATGAACAATGAAGAAGCAGACCATCAGGCCCAGAACAGCTAAGCCAGTGAGGCCATGGGAACTAAGAACAATGGGAAGGAAAACTCCAGAAAACAAGCCAGGGAAGAAGGGAGAAGAGGGCTGTTGGAAAGAAGAATGAAAGAAATAGTCAAAACCAGAAAGCTGGAGTGGTTTTTGTTTGTTTATTGGGTTGGTTGGTTGGTTGATTTTTTGAGACAGTGTTTCTCTGTCCAGCCTTGGCTGTCTTGGTCTGGTTTGTAGATCAGGCTGGCCTCAAACTCACAGCGATTCTACTTGCCTTTGCTATCCTGAGTGCTCGGATTAAAGGCATGTGCCACTACACCCGGTTAGAAAGCTGGAGTGTTAATCACGAGACCAGCAGATAACTTTCACTCCACCCGCTGCCCACCTAGAATCAGACAGGACAGTAACCTGCATTCTCCTCCTTCATGGAAGTCAGCCAGAGTGGGCAGGTGGTAGATTTTCCCAACAGACAGAAAACCTCTGGCATCCAGTCATGGTTAGTAAATTCATCCACCTCAGCTGATACTTGCCCCACACAAGGACAGTTAGGTCAGCTTTGACCACGTCAAAGACCTGAGCCTTCGTGGCGAGAGCCTGTGCTACAGTCCCAGTATGCTCGGCTACAAGGGTCAACTACCATACGAACTCTGACCCCTGACCAGTTTTCTTTGGGGTTAGTATGGACAGGGCTGCACAGAAGCCAGCACCAAAGGACACCAACACAGGAATTGTATGGCTTAGGCTCTGGTCCTGAAGTAGTTTTCGTAGCACAAGCATCTGCCATGGAGGTAGCAGCTCCCCAGACAGTGATCTCCCTTAGAACTATACATCAACCACACAGGCCCAGTCTGAAAGGGCGTGGGGTGATCTGGCTTAGGGAAGCTGGAACCATCCTTTGCTTCACTTTAACAAAGTGTGCACCATTGGTGTATAAGGACACCACCAGCAGTTAGCAGCTGGCACGGTGGCAAGCACTTCCCATCACTGGAATTTACATTGAAACCTGAGTCCCAGGTATCCATTCAGGAAGGAGCATCCATCTGGAGTTTGCATTCATCATAATCAGCTTTTATTAAAATGTTTCAAGTACTGTGCTGGCCAGTTTATGTCAGCTTTACACAAGCTACAGTCCTCTGAAAGGATAGAACCTCAGCTAAGAAAAGGCTGCCATAAGATCTGTCTGTAGGGCATTTTCTTAATTAGTGATTGATAGAGGAAGGCCCAGCCCACTGTGGTGGTACCATCCCTGCGGCTGGTAATCGTAGGTTCTATAAGAAAGCAGGCTGGGTAAGTCATGATGAGCAAGCCAGTAAGCAGCACCCTTCCATGGCCTCTGCATCAACTCCTATTTCCAGGTTCCTAACCTGTTCGAGTTCCTGTCCTGACTTCCTCTGATGATAAAGCATGACGTGGAAACATAAACCAAACAAACTTTTTCTTTTCCAAATTGTTTTTGGTCGTGGTATTTCCTCACAGCAATAAGAACCCCAACTAAGACAAGTGCATATTTAAAATCAGTCATCAGAACAAAAAGATGGTTTATTTTCTAAAGTTTTTTTTTTTGTTTTTGTTTTGTTTTGATTTGTTTTTAACGTGACTAAAGTTACGCTCTTGTGCTCCAATCCATAGAAAGGTTATGATGCTTTTGGGCAGCATGTATTGATCATGACTTACCTTGATGGTGTGGTAAGAATCGGTGATGAGTGCGATGAAGAGGCTGAGGACCATGTATATGAATAAGCTGATGAAGGAATACAAGTAGATGCGGCTGAAGAGCCACACCAGGATGCTCTTCTGCTGGATCTGAGCAAAGGTGGCAAACATGTCATCACCGTTCACCAAAGAAAACAGGCACTCCGCAACTATGTTCAGGTTTTCAAACTGCAAGGAGAAACAAGGGAACTACTGACCCCGAGAACCATAGGAAGCAGGGAGCTGCAGGGAGCATATTTCCTTCAGGCTGCTTCTGTCATTAGTAAAACTGTAGTGTCTCTATACTACAGCCAGCAACATAAAATGGCTGAGACTCAACACAAGACAGAAAAGGCTTAAATGGTTGTACCATAGCCTTCCCAACCATATGATAAACACTTTCCCAGAAACTTCCTACCCAAAAAGTAGACAGGCCACAGCTAAGCAGACAAGGCCTGTGGCAGAGCAGAGGGGGGCCATACAAGTGACACTCCAAACTAGTTCTCAGTGAGCGGTGGAAAAAGTTGTATTCAGTGATTATGGGAAAGTATGGTGCTGAGACACACAGGAATGGCTGCCGAGGGACATTTGTGCCATATTGCACAGGGCCTCATTGAGACTTGGGCATACGTCAGACTCAATCCAGCTCACAAGCAGACTTGAGCAAGGAACGTCTCAGCCATGGGAGCAATGTGATTGGACACATGCGTCTTTAAAAACTAGTATCATCTGGGCGATCTCCCAGAGCAGGAGTAGCCCAAGGGCAGCCGGCAGCCAGAGTTGACATCAGAGCCCTAACCAGAAAAAGAGACTCTGAAGAATCAGATCCAGAATCACCCAGGATCCCGGCACACCCCTGGCAGGTCTCTGAGGAGTTTTTAGTTAAACTTGGGTGAGAAGATCCACCCCATACATAGGTGGCAACATTTCAGGCTCCGACTCCAGGCTAACTCAAAAGGAGAATGTGAGCTGAGTACCATGTCCATCTCTTTCTCTTCTTCCTGACTGTGTACCAGTGCCAGAAAACCTCTGGCATCCAGTCATGGTTAGTAAATTCATCCACCTCAGCTGATACTTGCCCCACACAAGGACAGTTAGGTCAGCTTTGACCACGTCAAAGACCTGAGCCTTTGTGGCGAGAGCCTGTGCTATGGTCCCAGTATGCTCGGCTACAAGGGTCAACTACCATATGAACTCTGACCCCTGACCAGTTTTCTTTGGGGTTAGTATGGACAGGGCTGCTGAGACCAGCTGTCATGTGACCAGCCACCTTATGGTCTCAACACTGTGACTTCAAACTGCAGCCTCAAACTGTAAGCCAAAGCGAACCCTCCCTTTTGTTTCTTTTGTTAGCTATTCTAGGTATTCATAGTCTGTGGGTTTTCCTCCTGGCCCCAAGCTCCCAGATTAAAAGTGAGAATCAAAATATAATTACAAATACCTGGGCCATATATCTAGGCTCTTCCTTGACTACCTCATAACTAAGTAACCCATTTATACTAAGCTTCATTCTGTGACATGGCTGGTTACTTCTGCTCAGGTACCATGCTGTCTACCCTCCTCACATCTTGCCTGTGACTCTCCCATGCCTGGCTCCATCCCAGAATCCTTTCTGCCTGCCAGATGTTCCACCTTCTACTTCCTGCCTCGGCTATAGGCAGGAGTACAGCTTTTTATTGATGGAAACTCAGACACTAGGGTGCTTGGCTGAAGGTATGCATGTGGAGCTTAAGCTCTGATCCAAGGCTAACACAGAGCATTACTAGAATCCACAGCCAGGCATCCTGGCTTTGAGGAGATATCAAACTGCCTCCCTCCACTAAAACAAACTGTCTTCCATTAATAAACATGTCCCTGGAGCCAGGAGTTTTTAAGCAGTAGATGGACATTAAAAACTAATGGAGTAATAATGACTAGATAAACAAAAGATAATATGGTTTTCAGAAATACATGAAACAGGTTGCTGTAGAGTTTTCAATCAATTCTGACATTAATTGAGCATGTTCATTAATTTAGCATGTACTTGAGTACACCCAGGTCCTCAATAAACATCTGGTATATCCTTCTTGTGGAAGGGGTACATGCTGTCACTTTAAAGATAATAAAATGAACCTCCCATCACCCTATCCATAAAAGGGCTCTCCTTCCAAACTCCTCTATTCCTGTAACTGATTCCAGCCTCCAACCAAAAGAAACATTTGTACCAAAATAATTACATTTAACTCTGTGCTGGTTTGGCCAGTCTTTCCCATCTTTGGTCCTCTAAAGCCTGTGATATGAGCCACCCTCCCTCTTCTGCTCTGATGTCAGTGATAATATTGGATCGTTACAGAAACTTCTAGGGAAGTCTTTTGCATGCCAGTCTCTTTATCCTGCAATCCAAACTGAAAAAAAAGGCAAGCAAACACACAAATAAACAATGCCCCCCCATCTCATAAAAATAGCTTTAAAGCCATTCCTCTTACTTATGGCCATGAAAACAGAAAACGTAAGTGCAGAAGTTTCCAGTAACTCCCTCCTCCATGTGGCCTCAAGGTTCCTTCTTGTTAACATCCATGCTTAGCTCCCCCAATAGCACATTTCCATGGTAGAATTTAATCTTGTCATCCCATGTATTTCTCCTTCCCCTCTTCGTAAAAAAAAAAAAAAAAGTCAACATTCAAGGGCTAACTCAAAGTCTACCTGGCAATAGAATGCTCTGTCCGCTGCAGCCCTGCTCCATTATCAGCAAGAACTGCAAAAAGTGTGGTAGGGCTGCTTAGCAATTGTTCAAAAATGCATTTCTACACCTCGGTTGGAGAGCAAACGTAGCATTTTATATGTGTTGTCCTATAATGAAACGGAGCAGGACAGGATGTGTGGGCCCAAAAATGGTATGAAAACATATCCCTAAAAGCAATCACCCTCAACGTTTTTGCAAAGTCAGCCTTGAAGAGCTGTGCTAATGCTGCTCTGCTTGGAGTCCTGCAGGAAGCATCCAGTTGAGCAGACCTCTTAATGATAAGTAGGCAGGCTGTTAAACAGTAAGACAGGAAGTCCCCAGGGTGTTTCCCGTTGTCAACAGCTTAAAACAATAAGGCTAGAGCTGGCTTCTCTGGATGCCAGTGAGATTCTAACTGCATCATGGTTCTCATCATTTCTTTTGCTACCTGGTCAATCTCTTTGGATTGTTTCAAGGCCTCTAAAAATGTGTGCTTCCTGTTTCAGAACTTCAACTAGCTCATTGGTCAGTACTTATCAGACCCATGTCTCAGCTTCCTATGTGGACACTATCAGCATAGACACAATGCCCATCTCAAATTAATGTATTCATAACCATTATACCTCTCCCCCCTGTATACAATTAGACCTATTCTAGCCCACCAAGTTACGTTAAAGAAAGACCTAATAAAGTAACTAGTGTACACTGGTCATTTTCCTACCACAAGAACAGACTATAACAAAAGTCAGTTTTCGTGGCCAAATTCCAAACACATGAGCATAATGGTGTCCTATGGCCAGGTGCTAAAGGGTCTCCAGCTAGACAGCACGCTGCTTCTCTCTTAAGAAAGGCAAGCCCCAGTGCCTAGATACTTTCTTTTTCACTGTGAGCTAGGAGGGAGGATTTCTCTGGCTCGTGGTTTGGAGGGGATGTAAATCCATCATGGCAGGAAGGCAGGGCAGTGGGAGTGCACAGCATCTGCTCCCCCACAACTCAGCGAGACGAGAAAAAGAGTCAGGGTGCTGCCCTGTTCCTCTTCGCTTTCCCTGTTGACTCATTCTGGACCCCAAGCCCTTGTGATGGTGTGGCTCTCAGTCAGGATGAGCCCTCCCTCCTGTTAGAATTTTCTGGAAATGCCCAAATGTTTATGCCTAGAAGTGTGTCTCCAAGGTGATTCTCAGTCTACGCAGGCTGACCAGCACACCCTGGAAGGCAGGTCAGCTGTCTCTCACCAGCAGACTCGCTGAGCACTGGACACATCCCAGGCTTCAGGGAGGTGGCTGGAAACATTGGGGGGGGGGTGAGCCATAGTCTCTGCCTTCTAGGAACTCAGTCCTGACAGAACTGTGTGCAGAGATGGTGAATAAACAGCCAGTAGGTATTTCCATTAAAAGTCTTGGCAGTCCAATGAAATCATAGAGAGAAACAAAACATTTATGTCACAATGTTTGTGAGTGAGCCAAAAGACCTTTCATTTGAACACAGATACAACCTGCAATCACTACGTCAGAGTGATTTAAAGTGTGCTTTAAAGTATACCTGATCTAGGTAGCAAGAATCTCTTGCATTAAGTAAAATGTCTTAGCTGGCTCATGATGGCTTTCAATAAGCAAAGTTTCTGGGCAAGACCAGAAGCCTTGGAAATGTCATGCCCATGGCTTCGGCAAAGTGCAATGATTTTTCAATGCCTTGTTCTTCTTATTTGTAAAATGGGGATAATGCAAAACTATTATTCATGCATCATAGTAAAAAAAAAAGTCCCCTGGAGATGGGAAATGTAAAAGACACATTAGAGAAGTGCTTAATAATTCAAAATGTGGTTTGGAAGACCATCCTCAGCCTTCAGCTCTCTGTGCCCAGACGTCTTTAAGGAGCATGGTGCCAAAATCCATTAGTGCTAGAAATGAACATCAATGTGACACTTTCTCTTCCTGGAGCTGAATCACTGAGATCAGATGTGTAACAGGGAGACAGGAAGCTAAAGAGTCTGGGACTTTGGCTCCCAATAAGTTGCATCAAATAAGAATTTTCCTGACACCTTCCCTTCAGAGTTTTTTTGCTTGCTTGTTTGTTTTAAATGATGAATGGTTTCGCATGCAAGGTTTCTGTGATTGTAAAGGTACCATTGGGTGTTGGCGGCGATGCTTAGCTGCCTGAGGGTTTGGGTACCACTGAAGGGCCTCTGAGTCAACTGCTACTGGTATAACCTGGATGCCCTAACACATCAGTTTGAGGGTGGTGATGGTGGGGACAGTAAAATTTTCTACTTCCGTTTTAGAGCAGAAGCAATGCAGGGCAGAAAAGCACCAAATTCCAGAATTGGGCTGATGTTCCTTCATCCACCCCCCACCCCACCCCCAGCCTGTGTACTTGCTGAACAAACTCAACTATGACAGTCTATCAGCCTGGGTAAGGATGGGAGCGTGACGCCACCAATGACCAGCAGGGGATGCTAGAGGGACTCTGCGTCCTGCCTTCCTAAGGGGACAGAGGAAAGCTGGCACTAGAGGAGAAATGTGCCCCACACTGCAGCCACCCACCACATGCGCCTGCTGAGCACAAGACATGTAGGCTGTGACACTGAGGTGTTTGGGCCTAGGTATGGTGCCCAGTTGGCAGAGTGCTTGCCCAGAAGGCTGCCGCCCATGGCCTCGAACCATCGTTCTGCATGAACAGGGCACAGTACACACCTGTACTCCACGGAGCTAGGGGCAGGATCATGAGAGGATTAGAATATTTTAAGTCCACACAATGACTGCCTCTATGACTCACATTTTGTGTTCTTTGGACAGTGCTGGCCCAGGGCACCCCAGCTTCACCCCCATTCTTTGGAAGGACAAAGACTGACGTATGGGAAAGTAGCCAGGCTCTCAGAGCCAGTGGCTTTTATTTTCCAGCAGGTGATGAGGGACCTTTCATCTTACCGTTGTGCCACAGGATCAAACTGGGTGTTCTTTTACAATGGTGTGCATTAAACAATACCAAAAGAAAGCAAGCACTGTGGCGTATTAATCAAAGCGTGACTACTGAGGTCGGGCAGGCTGGGTGTGATGTTGCAGTTGGCAGAAAAAGGCTTAATATATTATTCTTATTGTCTGTAAAGGATGAAGAAGAGGGAAGAGGAAAGAGAAGATGAGGTATAGTAGTTTGGAGTGCAAAATGACCCCAAGAGCCCATGTGTAAAAGGCTTGTTCTCCAAACTGGGGCACCATTGGGTGTCCTTGAGAGGGAACACTTTGTTTGGGAAGCCAGCAGGGGTATGGGTATGCCTTCATTGGAAACCCAACCCTTCCTGTTTCTCGCTCTCTTCTTGCGGCCACACAGCAAGCTGGCCTTCTCTATCATGTCCTGTCATATGCCCTGCCTGGCCACATGCCCTAAGGCAGTGGGGCCCACATGAGCTAAAAGAAACCTTTTCCTTAAAAGTTGATCTGCCGGGCACTTTGTCACAGTGACAGAAGTCAGAAGGGAGTGGTAGCTGAGCAAGGCGGATGAAGATCTTAGACACCGGGCCTAACAAAAAGCAAAGAACAGCAGCCATTCAGTAAACTTCAAACAGTGTTAACTGAGAACCTTTCAAAATAATGACTGGGGACAGGGAAAACTGCAGGGAACCAGTGACAAAGGACGCAGGACTGCTTGTCCAGTTATCCCAACCAAGGTTTGATGAAAGCCGGGTTAGGCCCAGGATTGAGTCCACATGGTGCAACAGTGCCCTCTAGTGGCAGAGCAGTGAAATTGCTCCAGGGATGAGAGGCAAGCAAGAAAAAGAAAAAAATGCAAATTGTCCTGGATTTGGTAAGACAGTGAGCTCTCCCTGTTACAGCTATCATATCAAAGAACACTCTTTACCCATGAGTCACCTTCAAAGAAGTGACGTGAAACAGGGAAAATCAATAGGATCATCAAGGTTTGCTGTTAAGCTGGAGGCTGTCCCTTTGTTCATTGTACTGTTTTTCTAGAATGAAAAACAGAGACTCCTTTTGGACACATTGGATGTGACAGAGAAGGAGCCTGGGTGTTCTGTACTGGGATTTGATTGGATGGGGTGGTGTGGAAGGTCTGAGCTGTGTGTGTCACTTTTTCTGGAAACAGCTGATAAACTACATTGGCGAATGTCCAGGTCAGAAGTCGGGGCAAGCTGTTAGACCCTTTGTGTTCTCCGCTTCATTTCTCCTTGCTGGGTGCCTGAGGAGCATGAAGGGGTTGTATGTGACACAAGAGAAACCCTAGGAAGTTCCACACAGCACTGTCCCACAGAAAACAGATGGTAAGTGCTGTCATTTTTCTGTTATTCAATGGCCCTGGAAACTGGGAATAAATGCTGGAAGACACAACTCTTTTTATGATTTGGCTTGAGGTACAGCCCCACTGGCTTCTTCTTGTTCTAACAATCAATTATATCATCATTCTGAGACGAAGTCTCCTGTTTCTAAGGCTAGCCCGGAACTCACCATGTAGACCAGGCTGGCCTTGAACTCACAGCACTTCTCCTTCCTCTTGGGGTTAAACCATGCCTGGCCATAAGCTGCACAGTCCTGGAATCATGATGTTGACTGAAGCGCAGCAATAGTTAGAAACTCAGATCATACTCAGGCCTGAAACTTGATCAAGGTCACCCTCAAAATGTGTGATCACTTCAAGAGACACAAGTGCTTGTTCCAGGCAGTGACCTTCTCCTCTCCACTCCCTCAGCCAACGTGGATGTAAACCCTAATACTTCACACCAGAGAGAGTCGACCATAGTTTTCTTACTTTTTGTTTGTTTGCTAACAGTGATCTAATGTGCAGACACTGTTCATTGGTAATCAGCTGGCTGAATGTGTCAAATCCTCAGCCAGGCCCAGACTGCTACAAGAAGTGTGGTTTCCTGTCTCCTGTGGTTCTTGTTTCAAAAATCCTAACGTTACCTTAATATCCTGGAAAAGAGAATGCAGAGATGGGGGAAACAAAGTTCTCTGGGTGCTGACATCAAGGATGTTCGCTGGAGAGGAGTGGAGGAGGCAAGCGCCAGAGACTTGGGGTGAGGGGCCCCAGGCTTGCGCAGTGCAGAGAAGATTAGTGTGACACACCTTCTGGTGGTACGGTCCCAAGACGATCCAGCCACAGAATGTGTATCCCAGGTAGATCATGCCAGCGCACGCGCAGAACCGGAGGACCTTGGGCAGCGAGGCCTGCATGGTTAAAATGAGCACCTAAAAGACAAAGGAGTGGATGGGCCAAAGGAGGAAAGAGAGCTGGTAGAGCCCAGCGGAGAAGCACTATGGAACTTCTGAGAACTTACGTTGTATGTCTGAAAGTAACCCAAATATCTGATGACTCCAACCCAGACAAACAGCGTTGATGTCCCAAGAAAAATGCTGCACAGGTCATAATTTGTGAGGTTCTAAGGAAGAAAAAGAAAACACAGCTGAGCAAAACGCCCCAGTCCTCTTGGCTTGTTTACCTCCCTTTAATGGAGGAGACGAACTGATGCTCCCTTTCCAAGTTTGCCACTCCAGTACTTGGGAGGCTGAGAATAGAGAATCACCATGAGTTCTGGGCCAGCCTGGACTACAGAGTGAGTTCTAGGCCAGTCTGGACTACAGAGTGAGTTCTAGGTCAGCCTGGACTACAGAGTGAGACCTTATCTCAAAATAAAAACAATGAAGAAGAGGAGGAAGAACAAGAAGAGGAGAAGGAGAAAGAAGAAGAAGAAGAACAAGAAGAGGAGGAAGAGGAAGAAGAACAAGAAGCCAAGAAGGAGGGAGAGGAGAAGGGGGAAGAGGAGGAGGGGAAAGTAGAGGAAAGCTGCAAATGTGTTCTTTTTCTTTTCTCTTAGTATTTTAATTGTGAACTTATTTCTTTTCCAAATAACGTTTCTGAAATAGGACTTGCCCCTTCCGCTGACCTAGGCATGAAAAAGCACAGTGTTTGTCAATCAATGTAGTCCAGCCACTTTCGGAAGCAAACTCCAATGTGATTTACTGGCAGAGCTCCTGCTCTCAAGAGATTCTAGGCTTCACTGAAGAGACAAACAAGAAACACAATTCAATACAATATGCTAAATTCAATAAGAGGTACAGTGGCCGCTTGTCACAGAGGCCCGGCCATGGGCACGGCCCAGAACCAAGCTGGGCCCACAGCACAGGTCGGAGAGAAGTCTACAGGCACATGCACAGAGTCTAAACACAGCCTCAGAGCTGAGGTCTGGTATGTGGAAGAGCAGTATTAGAGCCATGATGGAAGCCAGAGCTGGAGGAGGGGACCCTAGTGGCCATGCTTGGGGGAGGTCAACTTCATCCTATGAGAATTCTGGAAGGCGGAAAGGACTGTAACAGCAAGATGAATACTTCCAGGAAGACTGCCCAGCCACTGTACCACCGAACCTGTGGGATATAAGACTAAAGACGGAAATACAAACAGGAAGGCAGTTGAGGCAGTCCAGGCCAGAGAGAAAGTAAGCCTGAGGGAAGCTAAAGGTGGCTGGAATGGAGACAGGAGACTGTAACCGTGATGAGGACAGCTTTGAAAGAGTGACATAGGGCAGAGGGGAGAACACTACAGTAAAGGACTCAGAGTCCAGCCAAGCGAGCGAACCAACTAACTGTCATAAACAACCAGTCAGGCCTTGTAGACACTCAAGAACTGCTCTTGTCCCTCAGCCCTTGGGGCCCGCAGCATCTGGGATCCCGACACACATACACACACCTGCCACTGGCTCTTCAGGTGTGTTCAGGAGAAGTGTCTGGTCTGTGTGCCAGTTGCTGCCTTTGTGACTTATACAAGTAAATAGACAGACACATTCAAAAGTAGATAAATACAAAACCCAAACCCTCAGTCTATCCCAGACTTCAATTCCTGTTCTAAAGATACTGCCACACAGCGCCTGGAGGAAGGCCATCATAGGATGTCATTCCACAGCCACTCTTCCTGAGGAAGAGTGAGAATTATGCTAGTCTCCAGAGCATCCCATGTTTCCCAGCACCTGAGGTCATCCAAGAGAACGTGGGTTCTAGATGGCGTGCCACTTACCTTGGCTTTGATTTCCATCTTCAGGATGGATCCAATTATCGTCATGAGGTCGCTGATAGTGACCAGGACGTACCATCCATTGATGAACTCCCACTGGTCAGCGTCACATACGCGCCGCTTGTACTTCTCCAGGAAGAAGTTTAGAAATCTCTACCGCAAACATTTAAAAAGCATTTCTTACAAGTCACACTGCCCTCTGGAGGCAGAAAACAAGAACAGTTCCAAGATGGCAGACCTACCTCACCAGGAGACACAATGACGCATGCTAAGTCACGTGGCCCACTCCAGTGTAAGCAAGCATTTGAACACCTGCTAAACTAACCCAAACACCAAGCACCCATGCTGGCCCTCCTGCAGTGCTAACTCTGAGTGTGTTCCAATTCTGCAGAGTATGTCCTCATTCAAGCTGATTGATGGCAGCCTTTGAACCGGGATTCTCTTGGGGTCCAGACAGTAGGCACTGTGTTCCCAGTGCTGTACCCACACTTGGTAGAGGGAGACCTCAACCTTGGATTCGGAATATCCAGAAGGTTGGAAAGCAGATGTGAAGTAGATATTTATAAAGTGAAAGTCAAGGGGCTAGAGAGATTTCTTGGCATTTAAGAGCACTGGTTGTTCTTCCAGAGGACCTGGGTTCAATTCCCAGGATCCACATGGCAGCTCACAAATGTCTGTAGCTCCAGTTCCCCTGGAACTCTGACACCTTCCCCTGGCTTCTGGGGGCATTGGATGAATACAACGCACAGATGCACATGTGTACAAAACACTCTTACACATAAAATGAAAATAAATAAATCTCAAAAAACAATTTAAAAACCAAAGTGGAAGTCTAGAACAAAGAAAATAAACATAGGCTGTTTCCTGCTCTTAGGATAGTATTTCAGTGTCTTCCTGTTTCCCCTGACCCCAGTGGGAACCTAGACTCACACCTCAAGCCAGAATAACACATATCATAAGCTGAAGCAATTACTTCTGAGAAAGCATGTTTAAAGAGGTAAAAAGGTGCAATGAAACTATGTAAGAAATTGAAGCAAAGAATTCCGTGCTCCGTTGTAACCCATTTACCATGCCTCCCTCTCAAAGTGACCTCTGACTTGAAGGCAAAAGATGGAAGGAACTGATAAGTTCGTGAACATCCCTGACAGTAACATTTTATTCTGGAAACTTCTAAATGCTTGGGAGCTCACCACAAATACCTGTACTTGTTAGCTCAATTTGAAGCAAAAAATTCCCTGAACTCCTGAAATACCTAAAAACTTTTCCTTCCTTTTAAAATTTTGATGTGTGTATATGTATGTGTGCCTATGTGTTCATGTGTGTTCATGTGCGTGTGTATGGACACACACATGTGCAGCCCGGATGTAGAAGTCGGGCATCGTCTTCAACCACTCCCCACCTTATTTTGCCTCACTCAACCTGGAGCTCACTGATGGGCCAGACCTGCCAGTGAGCCGCAAGGACCCCGCTGTTTCCACCTTCCCCGAGCCGGGATTACAGGCACCTGGGGCCTGACTGGCTTTTTTATGTGGGTGCTGGGAATCAAACTCAGATCCTCTTGCTTACACTTTCCCAAATGGCCTATCCCATCAGTTCCTGGGGCCTCTTCTTACTTCCTCTGCCTCAGGATGGGAAGGGAAAGTAACTGAGAAAGGGTAGCATAGTCAAGTGTCAGTAGTTCCCGTGATTTGGACAGACGCAGGCTGCAGGCTGAAGGCAGAGGGAGAAAAGGAAGAGCCATGCTTACCTTTCTCAGCCTCAGAGCAAGAACAATGGACCTTGTGCACAGGATAAGGGATGCCAGGCAGATCATAATGACAAACACATCAAACACCAGGACATAGCGAGTGCTTCTCTGAACTGCAGAACAAGGCAGAAGGTGAATGTTAAGGGCATCTGGCACAAATTGTGGAGAATAATTTCCCAGCAAATGGCAGTCTGGAGGGAAATTCAAAGAAAAATTTACTTTGTCTATTGTTTAAACAGTAGCTATCAGAAGCAAAATCACCCGGCATTCATTCAGACAAGCTAACACACCTTGGAGGAGAAGGCCGTGCGCTTACAAATGCAGGCAATGCTAAACAATGTGCTAAAGTTCTATATAAATATCTACTGCAGAACAGAAGCCAACAGAGTGTGAAAAAGCCAAGATGGCCTGTCACTTCACACAACAACACGGACAGCAAGTCTGCCCCAATCATAAGACAGCGAAGCCCCACTTCCGCGGCGAAGCCCCACTTCCGCTCCTCAGCTTCACAGCGCACTATCCCAGCAGAGTGACCATTTGAAGCGCTTTTGCTGCATGCTGATGCCACAAAAGTAACTCCCGGGAGTGAAAGGCAAGGGATGAGGAGGAACCTGCTGTTCTCTCTGGAATGCACAGTGGCAGGAGGGTGTGCCAAGAGGGACCACTCTGTAAGGGTGGCTGCTCTCAGAGGGCACGGCTGCACATCCCCGCCGCTGCTCTCCTCTTCCACACTGTGATTCTGCCCCTCCCTGGAACGGGCGCCCCTGCCGATGGCCAGAACAGTGCTTTACACTCCTGCTCAGGTTCTTTGCTTTGGGGGTCAAGTTTCAGATTTTTCTTGTTATTGATTCCCTTGCTCGACAGGCTTGTACCTTTATGTAATGTGTTCTGACCCCTTGCTCGCATCCTCTTGGCTCCCTCTCCTATCAACACCCGCTACCCTTCCCTCTGAGATTCATGGCTTTGGTCTGGTTCATGACCCATCTGTGTGACCACTCGGTGTGTTGGAGCCTGGTGGGGTCATGAACCCAGCTGAAAGCAATGGTTACCCCCATCTCTGATCTGCCTGTTGCAGACAGTTCATCAGCGTGGCATCGTCTTCAACCACTCCCCACCTTATTTTGCCTCACTCAACCTGGAGCTCACTGATGGGCCAGACCTCAGCTTCCCAAGTGCTGGCAACAACCACTGAAATCATTTTGCCTTAGAAACACCCTCCGAACCTGAGTTTGAAAACACTGGTGCAGAAATATGCCCCGCCGCTCTGTCCAGAGAAGGCCCACACTCCGCTCACTCACCCCACCCTCCCAGGCAGCTGCTGTGTAGACACTCCACCACTGTCTGCCTCTGGGCTCTGACTCGGGGCTACCCAAACTTAGGAACCCTTGCGATAATTAAACACCATCCGTTCTTCCAGAGCCTCGTGTGGCTGGCTATACACTATCATTTAAAATGCAAGTTGACGGAGAGCAGAGGCGCTCCGGAGGACTGCGTCTCAGGAAGCAGAGGAGGTCTGCCTGTGGACCTCATTGCCTGGCTTTGCTTTGAGATGTGGGAAGCACGCAGCCCAGGAGCTGAGTGGGGGAGCCGAGAGAGCATCAGAACACTTGGGAAATAGCGGCCAGCGCCCACCAGGGGGCGCCTCCGCCCTTGTTTCACAGGCAGGGCTCCTCAAGCCACCGCAGCTTCAGATGGAAGAGGGGCCATAACCCGTCTCCTAAACTGGTTCCTAAACCTCGGCTTTCTAACGACTTCGCTTTATTTTAAATGCGTGTTCTCCTGGTGGTGAGGTCGAGTTTCTTAAACACACCTGTAAGAATCGTACGTTAGCGGTTTTTTCCACGCAGGTGTGTGAGCCTGTGCCTCTCTCTGTTGGCCACATGGGGGAGCTAGAGCGCCTCCCTTCTGTGCACCAGTTGAGGGTGGTGGTGGGGGGAATGGACATTGGGGAGCCCGTGGCTCCCCACAAAACACATTTTATATATGACAGAGGTTCTTCCCCCCCCCCAAGGACATAGCTTCAGCCTTTACTTGAACTTGAACCTGAGGGCCTTGTCAGTGTTCATCTGCGAGTATCTGCTGCAGAATAGAAAACCCATTTTATCAGAAACCCAAACTGTGTGTTTCCTTTAGAGGAATTACTGAAGCCAAAGCTGGGAAGCAAAAGAAAACTTCAAAATCGTCGTCCATTGTACAAATGAAAAGAAATGAGCCACGGTTGGAATTAAAGCCTTTGTCTTGTATTTTATCTTTCTAGTCAGCTGGTCAAAGGAGAGTTAATTTAAAGGAAGCTCGCCATACTTTAAAGACATCACCTGGATGGCTCAATAATCAAAACAGGATCCAATATCTCAGACTCCTCCTTAGAGACAGGAATCTCTGTGTAACTTATCCTGGCTTTGACCTTGAAATCCCCCTGCCTTCTCCGCCATAGTGCTGGGATTACAGGTATGACACCCTGCCTAGTTCAACAAGCCCATTTAAGCACGTGGACTATGAAGTAACTGAGGAAATGCCCCCTTGTGCATTCAGGCTGCCACCTGTACTCTGGAGTCTTGACCCTTCTCCACTGTCCAAGGCTTGGACCAAAATGTACCCCCTCCAAGAGTCACTGCAGGATTCCCACCCCTCCCAGGTCATATTTACCGTTTACATTCTCCTCAGATCACCTATCGCTACCGTGCCAGAGAGCTGGTCACCACAGCTTTTCCTACTCGCTGGAGCCTAGCCACTCCTGTGAGTCCCATTGTCAGCACTTGTAGATTGTCGTCCTTGCTCTGTTGAGAAAGACGCTAAGACAGAGAGGCCAAGAAATAGGTCCAAGCCCTGAGCCATGGCGAACAGAACCAGAATGCACCCCCAGGCCATCTGGCTGCATAGGCTGAGCGCTTATGCCCCGGACTCAACTCTAAGTCCTCAAGAGAAGCAATAAACACGTGCTGACTTGGCCAGGAGTGCCAAGGTCCTGGAACTAACGTTTGCGCTGTGTTGCTCTGTTACATTCTTCTCACCAGCAGCCACACCGGTCTCAGAGGTTCTGTAAGTCCCCAATCCTTCCTGTACCCCACAAAGGGCTGGCTGCACGGCACACTTACTAGGCCCAGATATGTTCATGGCTTTACATTCTTCGATGTTGGCCTCGCTGTTGAAATAGATTTTGATTTTTCCACTGTGGGCTGTGTTGTCAAAAGTAATCTAGAGACAGAAATGGGGAGGTTAGAGTGCAGCGGGAGATGGGAGTGGTGGGGTCACCTGCTTACGAATGCCAGCGGCACCCACATAGAACTCGGATAAGAAGCCACACCAATGAGGATGCCTGGCATGTGGGTTCTGGTCTAGCCGCTGTTGCTGTCACAAAACTCTGACCTTAAGCATCTTGGGCTTATTTCAGCTGGCAATCCCAGGCCACCCCTCATCACCAAAAGAAGTCACAACAGGGGCTGTCGCGCACAGCACAGAAGGCTGCTTAGTGGCTTGCTGACTGCTCACTCAGACTGCCTTCTCATCCAGCCCAGGACCACCCGCCCACAGTGGGATTAGCTCTCCTCCACCAATCAGCAGCCAAGAGAATGCCCCATGGAGATGCTCCCTGACCAGTCTGATCTGAGTAGCCCTCTAGTGGACACTCCCTCAGATCACGGTGGGTTGTGTCCAGTGGTCAGCTGGAGCTAACTAGGAGAAATCCTTTATAGTTTCCTTTTAGTGATGCAAAAGGCAGTGTAAAGGGGAGAAGGTTTACTGCAGGTGCTGGGATGTGAACTCGGGTCCTCGTGCTGTACACAGGAGCTACCTTCCCTGCCCAGGAATACTGTTGTTGAGAGTTGTAAAGCGCTGGCTCTGTCTTTGCTTGGAAAAGTCTCTGGATGAGAGGCACCACATATGGCCAAGGCTGCTCCAGCATAGCAATACCTGATGTCAGTAGGCGGCGGCGCGTGCCCTCGTCTATGAGAACCACAGGGAACAGACACAGACAGGGGCTGACGGAACACAGAGACACTTGCCGTGTTCTGGAAGATGTAGCAGTCTGGTACCTCCCGGGAGTGAATTGCCTGCAGGTCAATTCCCTTGAGGGCAAAGGAGAGGTCAACTTGCACAAGCCTAAATAAAACACAGTGAAAGGCTAAACTCTCAGTGTTGCTGTACCACTGTCCACCCCTCCCCAGTCTCCACCAGAGACTTGACAATGCACGTACCGATAAAAGTCTAGCCTGAAGAAAGGTTCCTGTGCCCAGTCCTCGGGTTCCTTGTCAAGCACCTGGAGGTCCAGGTGAATGCATTCTAGAGCAACAAACAGACAAAGAATGGTCATTTCTGCCAAGAGTCTGATGCTGCAGAAGCTGTGTGATGAGAAGCAGGGTGCTTTGGAAGTCTTAAAACATCAGCTAATCACAGCACAGAGCACGGCAACCCTTGGCGGGAGAAGCGGGCAGGCGCCACTTTGACCCAGGGACCATGTTAACATCGCCAGTCTCCAGAAGGAGCAGGCTTCAAGTGCCTCGTACACTGGGAAGAGCATATCACCCTGGCAATATTCCTTCTCCAAATGTGCATCCTCCCCTAGTCGTGATGAAACAAAAATGCCTGGCGAAGGATGTTCTTCTCTAAAATATAGTGATCAGCAGAGCATTTGGGAGGCAGAGGCAGGAGGAGCTCTGTGAGTTCAAGGCTAGCTCTGTCTTGGTCCACTTAGCAAGTTCCAGGCAAGCCAGGACTACAGAAACCGTCCTCCCCACCCCCCTAAAAATTATCCTCTGAACTGTGGGGCCCAACATCATTGCTTCACAGGGCAGGAAGGGAGTCCAGGGTGAGTCCTGGTGAGGACACGGACACCTGGTGACAGAGCTGATGTGAAGCCCACACTGAGTCTATACCTGTCATGCTGTCGCTGCTGTGGGGAGCTCAGGACCTAGGGCAAGCTGGTTCCCAGTGGCTTCTCTAGATCTCTGTGCTCTCATAACATCAGCTCCTTCTTTGTTTGATTAATATTTTAGCTATCATGTGAGGTCACTGAGAACAAGATGCAACTTTGCTGCACCCTGTTAGACCCTCTCAGCCTCCAGGGTAGCTGGCACTCTAACCGTGCCCCTGACGTGTGGGATACATTCATGCTTAATAAAAATGTGCTATCCTGGGCCAAACACACCGGCACAGAACCAAATAGACGATTCCATGAAACAACCAGGCCACGTGCTGTGGCCATGTAGTCCCCTAATTAATGAACTGTTCTCTTTAATCCTCAATGCAGATGTGACAGAGAGGCAGTGCAGATGCTACTTAGAGAATAAGCCTTCCATGTGCTAAATACCAGCAATGGCCTCTGTGGCCAGCTCACCCGGTGGGCTAGCCTCAGAACATCAGGTGTACACTGATAAATATTGTTCAGTTTTCCTTTAAATTAATGGAACTGTGCTCGCCTCGGGCAGCACATGGACTAAAGTTGGAAGGATACAGAGAAGATTAGCATCGCCCCTCCGCAAGGATGGCACGCAAATTCATGAAGCATTCTGTATCTTTATTAAGTACAGCATGACCATGCTGCAATCTACAGACCCGAAGAATCTAAGTTACGAGGAGGGCCCGAGGGAGGATGCTTGCATCTCACTCAGAAGGAGAAAAATAATAGGTATTGAAGGTGGAGGGAGGGAGGGGAGGAGCAGGGGTGGGGATTAGGTGCAGGGAGAACTGAAATTACAGGTGGGGGCATCTCTGGGACTTGCCAGAAACCTGGGATAGAGCAGGTCCCAGGGAGTCTACGGGGTCCCCCTAGCTGAGACTCCTAGCATTGAGGGATATGGAATCTGAAGTGTCCAACTCCTGTAGTCAGGCAGGACTTCCAGTGGAGAAAAACTCACCCACAAAACTTTCAACCCAAAATTTGCCCTGCCTACAAGATACGCAGGGACAAAGATGGAGCAAAGATTGAGGGAGCAGACAACCAAAGACTGGCCCTGCTTGAGACCCATCCCACGGGAGAGGGCCAACCTCTGACACCACTAATGATGCTCTGCTATGCTTGTGGACAGGAGCCTAGCATAACTCCTCTGAGAGGCTCCTCCAGCAGCTGAAGGAAACAGAGGTAGAGGCCCGGAGCAAACATTAGACAGAGCTCGGGGAGTCCCATGGGAGAGTTGGGGGAATGATGGAGGTAGCTAAGGGGGTCAAGGACTCCACAAGAAGACCTACTGGGTAAACTAACCTGGGCTCATTAGGGGCTCAAGAAACTGAACCACCAACCGCATCCCAAGGGAGTCAAATGCAACTGCTTCCACCATCTGGAGGCTTCCAGCAATGTGTAAAACCACTCCACACTTACCTCACTGGCAGGCTTTCTCAAATTATACAAGGAAATCAGGTATCGAATACTTTAAAAACCTTTCAATACATTGACAGCTTCTCTTTGAAGGTTATAATTAATAAGGTCAAAGACTGCAATCTCTCTTAAAGTTGGACCTCTCCCCACTTACTCTAAAATATTCCATGTACTTATAGAAAGAACATGAACAATAGCACCACTGACCAATACTTGAGGAAATAAATAAGACTTGCTTTTCTGTCCTGTCCATCTTCTCTGGCTATTGCTACTGACTCTGAACATATTTTTAAAAGCAATTTTCTGAGAAAATTCAATCAGAAACAAAACAAAACAAATGAGCATGGTGGATGTGTTGTGTGGTACATCCCATTTGAGTCACCCGGTTTCAGAAGGAAACCGGTGGAAAGTGCCAGGACCAGACCAACCTTCGGCCCCGGCTGTGAAGTTGCTCCCGTGTTGGTTAGAGGAGTCGTCTGCATGGTGAGGCTTGCCTGAGCTCCCATGTAAGAGATTCCAAGTGAAGCAATCTTAACTCTGGCTGCCTGCTGGGTAGCTCTTCCCTCCGGCATGGAGCCCTCCTTAAAGGATGTAGACTTCGGGAGTGGAGGCTGCCAAGACTCGGGAAGCTAAGGAGACCTACAGGGCTCAAGAAACTTTGAAAGTTACAAGATCCACAGAGCCCTCTCCGAGGTCATGAAAGCACTTGCAGGGTCAGGTGACCTCTTAGTGGAACAGGGGCCCATAGGACGCAGCTTCTGAAAGTCATCACGTGTGCTGGGTGGGCACAGGAAGTAGCTGTCTCTGAGTCACCCATAGTCTGGAAGCAGCCCCAGTCAATCAGTTTGCTAAGCTACTGGTGGGTGGAATCAATTCTTTGGTCAAATATGCATTCATTCACATCTCCCTAGGAAAAGCCATACAACTACCACACAGATCTCAGGCCTGGAGACCAGGAGTGTTTCAGCGGAAGTGACTGAATTACCAAGTAGCTGCTCCCATGATGCTCTCTGATAGCAGCTTGGAAGCCGGACTCCACATGGGCCAGCATGACCCAGTGACCACTTCTTTCAGAATACAGAGCCCAGGGCACATTTGCTCACATGTGGGTTCTGAATGACAAACTCAAGGAAACAGGTAAAAACCCCCATCCTGTGAGGGGTCTTCCGGTTTTACCAAAGTACCCCAAGATCAGAATAAAAAAAAATATGGCTAAATAGACTATGTGATGCTGTCATTTAACTAAAGCCCACCCTCCTAGTAGGACCCCTCCTCCTGAATTGCTAGGTACTTGAAAGCCAAAATGGTTAGCTTTGGCAACCCCATGATAGGAAACAGACAGTGAGTGCCTTGGGTGTGTTAACTGAATAGTAAAACCTTCAAAGTCTTAAAACACACACTGTGAGCTCACATCTTCTTTTGCCTACTTAGTAGAATGGCACAAGGAGACTTTACATACTTAGCTGAGATGTTTCTGTCAAGTAATCTCCTAAGACAAAGAATACTAATTATTAACTCTGCAATTCACCTTTGAAAAGCTGGTGTGCAGCACACAGCTGTGGTCCCGGCACTTGGGAAGCAGAACCAGAAGCACCAGAGGTTATGAGCAGTTACTGAGGAATTTCAAAATGTACCAAAGACATATAAAAAAACACTACTCCTTCCCATCACCCGCAACACGTGGTTCCCCGAGTCAAGGCCTTTGAATGCAGCTGTGAAAGTGACAGCCTGTTCCAAGGGGATGTAGAGGAATTTTAATTCAGAATGGCTGATCTGGCAAGAGATCACATCCAAAGACCTTCCAGGGCTGTGTGGAATACCAACACATCTTTAAACCAGGAGACAGTGGCAAGTAGATCTGACTTTCAGGTAAAGAAAAGCTTAGATCCAGGCATGGTGGCACATGCCTTTAATTCCAAACAATGAATGTAAAGTTAGTTTATGGAAAGAAGCACCCATGATTGAAAGTGATTGAGTGGCAGAAAAGGTGATGAATCAGAGAAAGAGTTGACAGACTGGAATACACCCAATTCTCATGAGAAGAGAGAAGAAAGTAAAGCTACTTAAGAGGCAACGCAGAGAGAGAGGAAGCAGTTTTTACCAGGACAGTAATAGAGAGACAGGCTGCAGAGAGAGAGAACTCAGGTGAAGACTGAATAAGCCAGAGAATGAGGAGGAGCCAGGAGATTAGAGTGGATGGCTAGAGTTAATTTGAGGCCAAGCAGAGCAATTAAGAGGCTGAGAGAGAAGCCAGATTGAATAAGTCAGCTGGGAGAGGAGTTTGAGCCAGAACAGCAGAGTTGAACCAGCCAGCCCAGAGCTCAGAAAGAACAAGAAAGGGTGAGCTTATTCAACAGTAAGTCTCAGAGGCTGAAAACATTGTAGGCCTACGTTAGATTGTATGGAGGCTAGAAGCCTCCAGAACTAGGCTAGATTGGCAGACAGAGGCAATAAGCCTCCCAGACAACAACTGAAACAGGAGAATAAAAGTTCCTTTAACACAGGGAGCCTGTTACACTCAGTTCCACTGACTTGCTAGCAAAGGGAAGCCATTTTGCTTAACACAGAAAATTACAAAGTCACATGATGAAGCGCTCACTCCTGTTACCTGTCTCAATGTCACTGTCAATACTGAGGGTCTCGTTAGAAGAAAACATGGCCTCTGTCTTGTAATGCTGCTTACAGAATTTCAAGGCCGTTCTATTGTCTTCATTCTCTCCATAACCAAGGGTTGCCAGGGAAAGGTTCTTCAGCTGACGATACTGTTTGTGAAGCACAGTTAAATTATAGATAAATAAGCCACAAACCATATGTACTCTTAGCTACTTTTATTGCTTATACAGTGCGTTTTGGGAGCAGGGTCCAGTTCAACACAGCGGAAAGGCATTTTCTTCAGTTGAACGGGGACACACTGTCTCATAGAACTCTGCACCAAAGCAATATCACCCGTCTTTGAGACCTTTTCCCATGCTGTGGTCCCTTCGCTCTTCCATGTAAAGCCCAGCTGGCCTCCAGGGAGTTCCCAGAGCTTGCAGACATACTTCTAACTCTGGTCTTTTAATTCCCTCTTCCTGGAACTACAACTGAATCTACTCATTTCACTCCTTCGAGTCTTAGTCAAATATCACCACTACAATGAGCTCATGAAAATTTCTAATACCAAAACCTCCTTTGAGCTTCATTGTTATAATGAATTATATGTTAGTTAAAATAATAAAAGCAAGTAAAAAGTCAAAACTGTAGGAAACTACGAACATCCGTCTCACACCAGAAGGTTCCCCATCTCCCTCCTTGCTTCACTGAGGACCTGCACCATCCACATGTCACAGCTCACACTAACACAACTAACACTCTTATACATTAACACAATTCTGCTACTGGCTGCCTTCACTAATAGGGCCTCACTAGCCTCCATCTTTGTTGCCATGACTTTACAAGGAAACATTTACAACATTACAGGAATGTTGCAAACAACTACTAATTGTTTCAAAAATATTAAAAAAAAAAAAAAAGCTGAGCTTGGTGGAACAGGCCTTTAATCCCAGGCAGAAGCAGATGGATCTCTGTGTGTTTGAGGCAAGCCTGATCTACCTAGCACATTCGAGGCCATCCAAGGCTATGTAGTGAGACCCTGTATCAACAAAATAAAACAAAACCTTATCAACTTGGCCAAAAATTAAAAATTTAGTCTTAACACAATTCCAAGACCCTGTGGCTTCTCCCACAGCTTTACATGCTGTGTCCACCAATCTTAAACTTTTGCGACATGGTCTTCACCTAATTTTAATCAAGATCCTCTATATGAAAGGAACCCCACCCCATCTGAGGCACCACTGAGAGTGGTCAGAGGAATTTCTTCCTTACTGCTGTCAGCAAAAACTCAGCTGTGCTTAGTAGCATGTCTTGGGTACTCTGTCATTAAGGAGCCAGCCTTCAGTACTATACATTTCATTTCTCTTCATTTTTTTAGCTCTCTCTTTTATACAGGCCAGGATTTTATCTGTTCTATTCAAGGGTACATCATGAATGGGTAGTACTTGCCAAATACCAGGAACTCAAATATTTATTGAATTAATGGAAAGGGAAAAATACGACCCTTAAATGTTTTCTTCTTACACCGTATCACACTTCATGTTCTTAATATTTAGCCAGTATTATGAATGCTATTACATCAAATTTGAGAGCACCACATACCCTCTGCTTGGGTTTCACATTTGTACCAAACCTGATTTTATAATCTCGTAATTCTTTGTTCTGGGATAATCTCCTTAAAGTAGTGGTTCTGAACGATAAACTAAGAAGATTAAAACCTAAAGAAAAGACTTTAAATGGCAAAATTCTGCTTTTAGTATCTGAAGTAGCAGTGAAGATCTCGGCAGGCTATGTGAAATTTACACGAGATAACAGTATTTGTTGGTTTGCTAGAACAACACTCCAGGTATCTATACAGTCTTCAAAGGAGGCCGTTCCAAACACTTGCCTGCTTCATCGCGAAAAAGATGCTCTCATAGGCGTCCGCTTGAGTGTATATGCTACAGCTGTAGTCATCCTCATCGACTCCAGAAAATCCTCTCAGAAACAGGTGCTTAAAAGCAACGGTGTTGTCTTCCTTAAAAGCCACCACCAACTGGTTACCTAGGCCAAACCGAACAAGCTACAAAAGAAAAGAGGAATGCAGTCTTACCATTTACAGAGGAAAGAAAACGGCTTCTGATTCTTATCAGTTCTCACCTCCAAGCATCTGAAGAAAAATATCCATCCATTCCTTGAGCTACACAGGAAGAACACAATGTCAAAAACAGGAGGCTCCAAAGAGAATCACCTCATTACACTACATCAGCAATTCTTAGTAGAAGACTTGTGTTGGCGATTCAGAAAACATTCCAAAACATGGCGTTAGACTTGCTCAGGACCTTGAGCTGAAGAAGCAGCCTTAAGGCCAGGCTTCTCCCTCCCTGTCTTCAAAAAGACAGAACTGTCACACGTTTCTCTGTCTCATCGGGCAGGGAAGAATAGATGACTCTAGAAAAGAAGGTTGAAGGCACCCCCAGGACTTTGTTCCAGGATGCCTGCTAGCCTTCAGGATGTCTCCTCCCTTAAAAATCACTTACTGCTACTCACAGTGACCTGTGACCACACTCCTGTGATACCAGCATTCAGGAGGCAGAGGCAGAGGATTGCCACGAGTTCAAGGCCAGCCAGGTTATATAATGAGACCCCGTCTCAATATCCACCTCCCAATATTATCTATTTACTGACACAAAGTTAAATACCCGAAGGCTCTCTTCACCAGGAGCAACAGTTTTCCTCTTAGACTGCATAAATGGTAAAAACAGCTAGGAACCGGTGCATGATGCTATGCCCATGCACACACCATCACACAGGCATGAACCTCCTTTATACACTTGCACATATGTGCACATGTCTGCATACATGCTTTCACCCCTGCACTCTGGCGCACATAGCACAGTCTCGGCCAAAGATCCACCCCCACACACTATGGATCACACAGGCATGAGGCCCCCTCTCACACACTCACATATGTGCACACACCTGCATGCATCCCTTCACCCAATACTCTGTCACGCATAGCATGATGTCATTCAAAGCCACACACACACACACACACACACACACACACACACACACACATTCAAATACAAGCAACTGCGGTGAAGTGAAACCTCAGTGAGCTTACCTCACACACTTCCCTGCTTCCTCAAGCTGACTCATGAGTCAAGACTCTAGAATGTTTCCTCTGAGTCTCGCCCAGCTAAATCCTTGAAGAACCTTGAATTGTTTCCCCTGTATGAAATCAGGCAAGTGGACTGGGTAGCCCTGACAGTTATCACATCCTGTGTCACTCGGCATGCTATGTCCACAACAACGTTCAAACCCGACGGCTCAGCCACTGAGACTAATGAAATTGACTCCAGGACTTCCCAACGGTTTAATAGTTTTAGTTTTTGTAATTTCTCTGGTTGGGTGTTTTCTTTTTATGTCTTCCTGTGTGTACATGTTTGCATGCATGTTCACATGTGCGCATGTGCATGTGTGTGGAGACCCGGAGGTTGACATTGGGAGTCCTCCAGGATCATTCCCCACCTTACATATTGGGGAGAGTCTCTCGCTTGAACACAGAGCTTGCCAGTGTCGTTAGTGTAGCTGCCAGATTGATCTGAGGAAGCCTTGTCCCTACACCACATAGCAGAGGCTCACAGTGAGGCTCCCAGGCCTTCCTGCCTCTGCCTGGGTGCTCAGAATCCACACCCTGGTCTTCGCACTTACACACGGGCACTTTACCCACTGAGCCATGTTTCCAGCCTACAGTTAGTCTCTCTCTCTCCTTTTTTTTGGTGACCCACTGAATCCAATTAGTGCTGAATGTAAGAATGTATTTTGTTATTTTTTAAGGACTGAATAAGTAAAAACAATAGCCACGTGTTTTTAGCAACTGCTTCGTTTGCATTTCCTCTCCCACTACCTCTCCCACAACCGCCCTTGTTATCACGTTTCTGCAGCAGCCTATGCTTTGCACAGCTGAGTTAGCCTTCATGAAACTGCCCCCAGCCACCTAGCTAGAATGGGAGCCAGACCTAGCTAGCGCTGAAACTTTTTAGAATGCCACATAAACAAAAAGGTTTTAGCCTTTCTATTAAAAACGTTAAAAGGTCTCTGGGGAACTTCTTACAGAAATGGGCTTTCAGTGGCAGCTTTTCAGAATTGTAACAGCCACGGTTGCTCGAGAGTGTATACACATAATCCTCTTTAGTCGCTCAGTGTCACCATGTCACATTCCTCAAATACCAATGATTGAGCAATCACTAGAAACCAGCTACTCTAAGTAAACCATCAGACAAGATATCTTGAGCCTATTCCAACCTGCGCTGAAAACTCAAGTGACCTAAAGCCAAACCCTCCTGGCATGTGACGGCTGTCAGTGGAGCCTACAGGAGATGTCAGGAAAGGTCAGGCTGCTTTGGAAAGCTAAAAAAGTAAACTAGGGAACCAACCCAGGGCTGTTTGGAAGCTTTAGAAGAGGCCAGCCACATCCTGACAGTCTGAGCAGTGGCCCCTTGAATGACACTTTTCAATCATTTTGAGCAGAATGGTTCTTCTCCAGGCTTGGGTAGAGTGAGAGTGAGATTGTGCATAGCTGAATAATAACTGAATAAGAACTCACCACAGACATCTGCTCAATCACGTTTGTAGCAGCTTTATTTGTAATAGCCAGAAGTTGGAAACAGCCCAGATGCCCCTCAGTTGAGGAACGGATACAGAAATTGTGGTACATTTACAAATAGAATATTACTCAGCGATAAAAAACAAGGAAATCATGAAATTTGCAGGTAAATGGTGGGAACTGGAAAAGATCATCCTGAGTGAGATATCCAAGAAGCAGAAGGACACACAGGGTATATACTCACTCATAAGTAAATATTAGACATATAATATAGGATAAACATACTAAAATCTGTACATCTAAAGAAGTTAAGCAAGAAGGAGGACCCTGGGTAAGATGATCAATCCTCATTCAGAAAGGCAAAGAGGATGGATATCAGAGGAGGGAGAAAACAGGGAAAAGGACAGGAGCCTACCACAGAGGGCCTCTGAAAGGCTCTGCCCTGCAGGATATCGAGGCAGATGCTGAGACTCATAGCCAAACTTTGGGCAGAGTACAGGAAATCTTAAGAAAAAAGTGGGAGATAGTAAGACCTGGAGAGGACAGGAGTTCCACAAGGACAGCGACAGATCCTAAAAGTCTGGGCCCAGGGATATTTTCTGAAAATGATAGTCCAGCCAAGGACCACTCATGGAGATGGCCTGGAACCCCTGCACAGAGGTAGCCTATGGCAGTTCAGTATCCAAGTGGCCTCCATAGTAATGGGGACAGGGACTGTCTCTGACAGGAACTGATTAGCCTGCTCTTTGATCACCTCCCCGTGAGGGGGGAGAAGTTTTACCAAGCCACAGAAGAAGACAATGCAGCCAGTAATGATGAGACCTGATAGACTAGTATCAGAGGGAAGGGGAGGAGGACCTCCCTTTTCAGTGGACTGGGAGAGGGACATGGGTGGGGAAGAGGGAGGGTGGGATTGGGAGGGGAGGAGGGAGGTACGGGGGGATACAAAGTGAATAAATTGTAATTAATAAAAATTTTTAAAAAGAACCAAATATATTATGCAAACATATTTTATGTGTAATTGCTATTAACATATGCTAATAAAATAAGAACAGAAAAAAAAAAAGAACTCATCACAGAGTACTGGACTCCATGAGGAGACTAGGAGAATCTCTCTCTCTCTCTCTCTCTCTCTTTTCATGGCACTATAAGAAAGGGACTGGATACCTAGCTGTCACTATGAAATAGAATCAAGTGATGAATGTATGCCATGTACACATGTACAATCTGAAGTTGGGCCCCATCTTCAGGCAGGAACATCTAGAAAGTGTCTGATGGTCTGAACACAGGTCTGCCTGACACTAAGTCCTGTCCATTCTCTCAGTAATTTTGCCACACTCTGCCAAAAGCTGCCAGCTGACCTAGATACAGGGAGTCACACACACACACACACACACACACACACACACACACACACCAGTGAAGCAGAAGGAACACAAAGAGTCTGGAAAGGAAATAGACAAATTGACCAAGAAAGGGGCATACGTACAATTTGCTGATATTTAACGCCACTGCCTAATTTAAACTAAAGGCACCAACACTATGCAGAGCTGGTGGCACTGTGACCTCTGCCTGGACCCACTCCATCTGGGATGATGAACAGGAAAATTTTCTCTTGTTCCTAGAACAAGCTAATGTCTTTATATATAGGCCAACATCACCACAGAAGGGCTGAAATTGCCAAAGCTTCTCTAAGGAAAGCCAATCCTGAGGGGGAAATGGCATAATAGTCTCTGGCTTTGACAGAGCCAACCTAGCCTGTGTGGCAGGAGCAAGGGAGGATGGTTTCAACTAAATGACTCCATTTTCAAAAAGTAAAGGACAGTGAGAAAATACAACCCCATGCCGCTAACCAGATTTCAAGATTTGCTATGAACAAGACACAACACACATACACAAATGCTCATTAAAGATAGTCTGGCAAAGATTGGGAATTGTCAGCCTCATGATGAAATCAGCATAGGAGAAAACATACTGTACCCAGTAAAAGCAAGATAGCACTCCGATCGGTGTAAGGAATGTTGGATGGAAAGATTGGAACTCAGGAAAGAATAGAGGCGCCTTCCCTGAGATCCTAACTCACTGCAGAACACAGCGTCTGCTTCCCCCAGCACACACAAACTTAAAGTTTCCTACTCTGAAACCCTGACTAAAAGCCTCTCCTCTCTTCAGACTGACTGGAATAAAAAGCCTTCTGCCAGTGAACCTGGAAGATAGAATCTATATCTAGAAAAAGACAGCAGGCTCCAGAGACTGACTGGGCTCAAATTCCAGCTCTTCAGAGCATTAGTGCAAGGGCTCTGAGCAAATTATCAAACTCTTTTGTCCCAGTTTCTTCATCCATGAAAAGGGGATTCTAACTGAACCCATTTTACAGGATTGCAGAGAGTTAGCACATTAAAACCTCCTTGTGTCTGGCAGTGGCAAACTCTGACCTGTGAGCTATCAGTGACAGTGTAAGGTACCTACAGTGTGTCCCCACGTCAGCGCCCTGCCAATGAGATACTTCTTTCACATTTTAAGTTGGAGGTAAGAGTGGATAGAAAGAGAGCACAGTGGCTAAGAGTACTTGCTGCTTTTGCAGGAGACCAGACTTTGGTTGACAGCACCCACACTGGGCAACTCACAGCCAGGTTTACCTCCAGCTCAAGGAGGTCTGGTGCCTTGTCTGGTCTGTACAGGTGCTGTACTCGCGTGTGAATACTCACAGACACTCAGATAAAAATCAGAACAAGTCTAAATCAGAGATAAGAGAGTGTGCTAGAGAAAAAATGGTGAGAATGGGAAAAGCATGAGTATATAACACTTTGAAGAAGAAAGTCAATGAGATGCAGTAGTAGCAGTTAAGACAAAGATGGCAATTATTTTTCATGCCTATGTAAGTTACAATTTTAGTGATGGCACAAGACTAAAACATCAAAGTTAAAGCAAGATAGAAAACTGGTAAATAAATAACTAAACCATTTCTTCGCCTTCTAATGAATAATAAAGAAGACCTAAATTTACAGGTCACTGAAACTAAAACTTGAAAACCAAGAATGGAAGTGTAAGAGATTCATCCTGTTTACCACAACAGGTAAACAGGATGCTTCTTCTGAAAAGATTGATTTTTCCTTCCGTCTTTTACTTTGTCTTATTACATTAATGTATGTGAGTGTTTTGTCTGAAGATATATCTATGTACCACATGTATGCCTGATACCTACAGAATTCAGAAGAGGGCATCAGATTCCCTAGGTCTGGAGTTACAGATGGTTGTGAGCCACTGTATGTGCTCTGAGAATTGAACTCAGGTCTCTGGGATTGTAACCAGTATTCTGAATCTCTGAACCATGTCTCTAGCTCTATGACTTGTTTTTCTTAAAGCTGGATGCGCTGGAATTACACATCCTACAACCCACAGACCCCTTTATGAGCCCAGAGCAAAGCTGCAACCATGCTTACTATGGAAGCCCTCTTGTATCCAGATGGAGGCATTCTTCAAATTCTGTATAGTCTATTCCAGGAAAATCATCCTACACGTTTGGATCAATGGTACCAGCAGATTATGTAACAGTAGAGCCAAAGACCTCCAATCAGCACTGGGTTTTGTTTTTGTTTTCCAGACATGTGTGTTCTAAATGTAATCACCTTCAGAGAAGTCATCACAGATGAGTTCAATGATACAACTCAAGAGCTAGAAGATAATTCAAAGGCCATTTTCACCCTGGTGATAAACTGATCTACAGCACAACCTTAGATCAAAGTCCAAATGGAATCCTCAGACATTCTTGATATAGCCCAGTAGTTAACAATTACTTGGGGAACAATGCTACCGATAGAAGAAAAATTTATTTATTTGTTTGTTTATTTATTTATTTATTTTATTAGTTACATTTTATTAACTCTGTATCCCAGCTGTATCTGCTCCCTCATTCCCTCCCAAACCCTCCCTCCCACCCTCATCTCCTCCCTGCCCCTTTCCAAGTCCACTGATTGGGGAGGGCCTCCTCCCCTTTCATCTGATCCTGTTTTATCAGGTATCTTCAGAACTGGCTGCAAAGTCCTCCTCTGTGGCCTAGCAGGACTGCTCCTCCCTTGGGGGGTGGGGAGGTCAAAGAGCCTGCCATTGAGTTCCTGTCAGAAATAGTCCCTTTTCCCCTTCCTATGGGAAACCAGTTGGTTACTGAGCTACCACGGGCTACATCCAAGCAGAGGTTCTAGGTTATATCCATACATGGTCCTTGGTTGAATGTCAGTCTCAAAAAAGACCCCTGTGCCCTGATATATTTGGTCCTTGTAGAGCTCCTATCCTTTCATATGATTCCCTGCACCCTGCCCAAGGTTTGGTTATGAGTCTTAGTATCTGCTTTGATACACTACTAGGTAGAGTCTCTCAGGGGCCCTCTGTGGTAGAAGAAGAAGAAGAAGAAGAAGAAGAAGAAGAAGAAGAAGAAGAAGAAGAAGAAGAAGAAGAAGAAGAACAAGAACAAGAACAAGAAGAACAAGAACAAGAAGAACAAGAACAAGAAGAACAAGAAGAACAAGAAGAACAAGAACAACAAGAAGAACAAGAAGAACAAGAAGAAGAAGAACAAGAAGAACAAGAAGAAGAACAAGAAGAAGAAGAAAATTTAGCACTTTCTATGCCTGAAGACTTTCAAAAACAGATTAAATAAGGTCTGATGGATTTTTGAGAACATCTTGACAACCTGTGCACCTCACACGGGTAAAAAGATGAGGGGATTTAGAAACTCCCTTCTGCATAGAACTTCTTTTATCTATTTTATAGCTCCTGTGCAGACGCGGCCTCAGGATCTCTTATCAAAACCAGGTCATCTGAATTAAACTTCAACCTGCCCTTTGCCCTCTGCCCTCTGCCCTCTGCCCTCTGCCCTCTGCCCCGTGGAAGTGATTTAATTTTAGTTTCATGAACTTCGGTATGAGTCTTGCAGACTACCAGCAAGTACAGGACACTTGGATGTGAGTTGATCTCAGGGGGAATTGTGCAAGTTACCTGGGTGGTCACCATGACTATCTTCAAAATCTGCAAGCCCAGCTTCCATGGCACCTGGCGTCGGGCTCGGTATTTCTCACAGGGGCTCATGAAGTAGAACTTCAGGTCTTCCCTCAGACACTCTTCCTTCACCTCAGAATCAAGAGGCGTCATCGCACTTCTGCCACAGAAGACAGTTTTTAAATACCCCAGAACAGCCTGTTTCTCACAGCACTCCAGGCCACCACTTCCTCTTCACATGCTTCACCTGGTTCCACAGACACAGAACTCTCAGACCAGTGACCCTCTTGTCTAGAGATCCAAAAGAAGGTTCCACTCCTCTGTCGCCTACCTGTACATGAAACCACCCAGCTCACTCAAAATGCCTATTAGCAGAATTAAAAGTTGTATCTACCGTTTCTAACATCTTGATATACAATGTCTCCTCTTGCTAAAGAGTTAGAAGAAACTGTGGGAGTGAAAGGGTGACTATGAGAGTGTGGAAATGTGAGTGTTTCTCCATGTGTGAGTGTGTTATACCAATAAAAACAGGACAAGACACTATCCAGACACTTGGGGTTTGAAAGGCCTGATATTTGTATTGGTCTTTGTTCTATAGCTATGAGAAGGGTTCTATCCTCCATTTATGAATGGATATCAATGATTACAAGACTCCAGAAGAGAGAGTGGTGGAGGATGGATATGATTATAATACATTATATAGATGCATGAAATTGTCAAAGAATAAATCAATTTGAAGATATAAACAGCTTGAGAAAGTTAAAATAGCAGCTCTCTGTTCATGCCCAACCAGATTTTTGTCAACTTGGCTTGTCAACTCCAGACTCATAGCTGGACACATGATTCACCAAGGCCAGAGACAACCCAGTGAGATGTGGCCAAATAATTGTGGCCATAGCTGATGAAACATGTCTGTTTTTATTTTACCTAAGTCTTCAAAAGGCGCAGTGCAAAGCATTCTGGGAGTACAGAAATTATTAATGCTTCTATTTTAACCCCCTAAAAACTAAAAACATGAATTTTATTCATAGTGACTGTAGCATAGTACATGTATAACACAAAATTAATCTAAATCATACATATAGCAATATAGATTTAACAGTAGCATGTAATAATCAGTATGCTCACAGTGGGACTATTGTGATAAACTTCTACTGTTGGGACAGAGTCAACAAAGATCACAGATTGTAGCCTAAAAGTGTGGGCTGTGGCTGTGCATTTGGCATTCCCAGCAGGAATATCACCAGCATAGCGAGAGCTTCCAGAGACTGGAGCTAATCCAGAAAGTCAGAAGAGCCAGGAACAAATCTAACAATGACGACAGAGCTCCTGGCTCCAGCTGTTTCTGAAGCTATCTATCTCAAGCTTAAGTCTTGGAGACCTACAGTTCGTTCAAATAGGGAGTGTCTTAACAAGTAAGTGCTGCTGAACAGGGAAATTGTTCAAGTTTCATATTTAGGGGGAAGCTTCTGGAATTGAGGGTCATTCCTGGAAATCTTCGTATAGGGACTATTCAAACAGCATCCTGTATGTCTCATGATCTGTGTAATGTACCATGACTAACAAAGCTAAAAGAGGCTCAGAACTGCATGAAGGGAGGGACACGAACACCATGGTGTGAGTGGGAGGTCAGAGGACAGTTTAATGGAGCCTGTTCTCTCCTTCCACCTTCCTGTGGGGTTGAACCAGGCTTCCACAGCCATTGTTACCTACTAAGCCATCTTGCTGGTCCTGGTTGTCTGCTTCTAATTTATTTTTTTTCATTTTTTGCTATCATTTCTAAGATTGGTGCACTAGGTTAGCTAGAACCTTTCTGCCAGAAATGAAGAGAGAAGGAGGGGGAAAAATGAAAGAAGAAGAAGGAGGAGGAGGAGGAGGAGGAGGAGGAGGAGGAGGAGGAGGAGGAGGACAGGGAAGGAAAGATAAAGGGAGGGTATCCTTAAAACACTGACATATGGAGAATCCTACACACACACACATGCAGAGAGAGAGAGAGAGAGAGAGAAAGAGAGAGAGAGAGAGAGAGAGAGAGAGAGCTCTATATAAGACATTCTGAACCCAAGTTTGTTTTTGCATGAAGAACACAGCAAAAACACAGGGCACTTGGTCAAGTGCACATCTGGAGAGCCAAGTCTGCTGGAGACATTTCTGTGCTTTCTAGAGCTCAGGCCTGTGTGTGTGTGAGTGGTGTGGGAGGTGGGAGTCAGAAAAAGGCAAAAACTTCCCATCACGTGAGGAAAGAGTGGCTCTGACACTGACTAAGGGGTAGGAATCCATGAAGATCTAATGATGTCAGCCCACCAATGGCAGCAGCCGTACCCTCCAAGAACCAGATCACAACCATTAGAGCATTTATAAATGATTAGTTCAACTAAGCCAAAGTCAGTGCATGATCCACATCATGTGTACACATGTTTGTGTGCACACGGCCATGTACATACACAGAGGTTGACATCAGGTGTCTCCCTCACGAAGATAATGATGATCATCATCTTCATCTTCATCATCACGATGATGGTGATGATGATGATGATGAAAGGGTTCTCCCACTAAACCTGGAGCTCACAGATTAGACTAGACCAGATGGCCAGAGAGTTCTAAGGATCTTCCTGTGTCTGCCTCCCCAGTGCTTGGATCAGAGGCAGGAGCCACCACACCCTGACTTTTGTCTTTTTCTTTCTACACAGATTCTGAGGATGGAGCCTCAGGTCTTCATGCTTGTATAATAAGCACTTTACTGACTGAACCATATTCCTAGCACCTGAAATACTACACAATTACTAAATAAGACTTTTGAATACCAAATTACCAAAGGTAAGGGAAAGACAGTACCCACAGGCATCAGTCAGACTATGGGTTGAGCAAATGTGGGTGTAGGAAGGAGCCTGAGGCTGGCCCAGCCGTGAGAAGGAGGAGGAAGCAGGCCATGGCTGTGCTGGCTAATGAGGAAGTCTACCCTTCTGCATAAGTAACTGAGACCATGTGAGGGTTATCCTATGACTAAGGGCAGCTCTAGCTTTATCAAACCAAGTATGTGGAAGCCTGGGAGCTCCGAAAAACGACTGCCAACAATGCTAACCATATTGGGATCATAACCCTGTTTCACTACAGGAATAAGAAAGGCTCTTGACCTTTGCTCCTGAAAAACACAAATGCCAGGTTCCATGATGGCACCTTGCTGGCAAAGATGCAACCACTCCCGCTGCTGTTTTGAACTTCCCCTTGGGTGACCCTTACTCTGCCTGGCATAAGTGACAGGATGATGCTAATGACCAACCTGCTTGAGAAGTGGCCTATTGCTATCCCCTCATGCTACCAAAGGGGTGAGTTAAGTACTCTGAGCCTGAGACTGGCCACAATACCAAAATCTGACTTTTACTGAGATCCTCCTTCCTAACACCCAAATTAGGGTTTTTGTTTGCTTGCTTGCTTGCTTTTTATTTTTTTGAGACAGGGTTTTTCTGTGTAGCCTTGGCTGTCCTGGACTCGCTTCATAGACCAGGCTGGCCTCGAACTCACACAGATCCGTCTGTCTCTGCCACTACTGCGCCTGGCTGAGTTAGTATTTCTTAAGGACCAATCGTCTATAGAATGATCAGGAACAGAGAACAAATGTTAGGCTCTACTATGACTTCTTTGGAAAATACATGGCATCTTGGCAAAATACCTGATGCATAAAGTCAGGAGACTTCTGTGCTCTCGTGTGATCAAAATGAGAAGGAACTAAACCACAGACCACAGGATTTAGAACCACCAGAGAGAAACCTCTGAACATGTCTGTGAGGAATTCATTGAGATGACAACACCCATCCTAAAGGTGGGTGTCACTGTTCTGGGGGCTGAGGTCCCAAGCTGAATAAAATGGGGGGGGGGTAAGGGGTAGGGGTGAGCTGAGCATTAGTATTCATCCCTCTGCTTGCTGACTGGATGCCATGCGACTGCCTGCCTCACACTCCTGCCGTGTGACGTCCCCTGTGACATCCCTCCTTTCCAGAGGTCGCCTTTGTCACCGTGAAGGAGAACATGACCCACGCAGTTGGCTCCCGTTTCTCTTGCTGCATAAAACTTCCCAGGGTCAACAGCCTGCAGAGCCCCCAACACTTCTGGGGTTGGTGGCTAAGCAGCGTTTGACACAGCTCATTGCTCCTCTCGGTGGCTGCTGAAACCCTTCATTTCTTTGGATTCCTTCCCACCTCAGCTGGCCCCCTCAGTCTCCTTGCTGCTCCTGTTCTACCTGACCTGTAAATGCTGGGGCATAGTCCAGGGTTCTTTTATTATCAGGCCTCGATTGTGGAAGAGTTTATCTAGTCCTGTACCTTCAAAACTAGGTGCTTGGTGGGCGGCGGGGTAGAGAGGGAGGGACTTTCCGCCTCCATCCCTCCCTTCCTCCCCTCCCCCCACATCAGGTTTTCACCCACAAGCCTAAAGATTCCTAAACTGTCCCTCCACCTGCCTTCTGCCTCCTCAGTGCAGCCACCTGTGACATTCAGCCAGGCACTCTGATGGCTCCTCGCCAGCCTCACAGGAAGCCACTTGGGCCCTAGGTCCTAGACAATTTCGGCAGGAGGTATGAAGTGGGCGCCCAGGGCTTCAGTTAGAGGTGACCCCAGGGAAGTATCCACTCTCACACCCGGTCTGTCAAGTCTTGTCTCAGCTCTGCTCTTGCTGCAGCCTCCCTGCACCAAGCACCTTCTCTCTTACTGGATCACAGAGATGGCTCCCCAGTGCTTCACATCACAGCTAGAGGGAGATACTCAAGTCTGGCTGAGCTGCCTTTAAATTGTTTTCCGTTCACTTCATAAGTCAGGCATCATTTTCCAGCTGACAGAACCTCTGGAACTTTCCCCTCTCTGAATAGCGCGGACCTCCTACCACTTCCGGCATGGCTTACAAGACTCCAGCCCAGGTTCTTCCCACGCTCTGCTTCCTCGCTGCACCACAGGTCACGCCTGACTGCGGACCATTCCCCCCACTCTGGAGTTTATACTCGCGGTCTCCCCAGCTCTTTGCATCTGGATCCTTCCTTCTTGTCCTCTCCTCAGAGCTTTCTCAGGTAGCCTGTCACCTTCTAAGAGAGGCCTTTGGGGTTTTTCCTTGCAGGACGGGGAAATGGACTTTGAACCTTAAACGCGGTAAGCAAACGCTACCCCGCGAGGCTGTACTCCCAACCCTCTCTCCTTTTTACTTTTTATTTTGACAGAGGGTCTCACTAAGTTGCCCACACTAGCCCTAAACTCACCCTGCAGCCAGGCAGGCCTTGAACTAGAGATCCTCCTGCCTCAGCCTCTCAAATAGCTGAGATTACCGCTCAGCTGGAGAGGCCCTGCTACCCATGCCCACAATATTGCATGTGGCCTCTCTATAACTGAATAAAATAATAAAGTCATGCCTTGCCAATATCATTAGAAGGTTCTAGGTTGTTTAGATGCCTGATTTGCTGTTAGAAATGCTACTTCATTATTCACTAATCCTGATGTTTTTTTTTTTAAAAAGTCTTTTCAATAAATTATTACCACAGTGATCTGCTCTCTGGGCCAAAGAGTCCTTCCAAAAGCAGAATAAAATAATACATTTATTAAATATAATGTAATGCACTTAATATATATTGACACATAAATTTATATGTATTAAGTGCATTAAAAATAAAATCAGTGGATGAATCATACATGGACTTTTAAAAGCTCAGAGGGCATGGAAATGACTGACAGAACAATATGGCTAATAAATATAGCACTTCAAAAAGTCTAAAGACAGGGCTGGAGGGATGGCTCTGTGGTTAAAGCGCTTGCCGAGGAGGAGGGATGGTCATTGCTCAGATCCCAGAAGCATACTGAAGCCAGAGCCATCTGTAGTCACTGGAGGCAGAAGCAGGGGGGATCCCGGGCCAAGCCAGTCACTAGACAAATGAAACCGACCGCTCCAGCTAAAATGCGAGAGTCTGCCTCAATAAATAAAAAGTGTAGAGTGACTGAGGAAGGCACCTGCCGTCCACTTCAGGCCTACACTCCCATGTGCATCCACATACATGCACACACACACACACACAGAGTGAGGGTCAACAGGCAGACTGGAGGAGGCCTGCAAGACATTGAAGAAGCCGAAAGTTTACTGCTGTTGGTGACTAATAGGTACTGTGTTACTAAATGCCCAATTAACAAGAAAATTATTAAGAAAAAGACAGCCTGGGCTGGAAAGATGGCTCCATCGTTAAAGGCGAGGCTCACAAGCAAAAATATAATAGAACAACAGCCCAAAACAGCTACAGGCAAAGGGTCTGAAAAGCATGTGGGCAATTACTACTTACAATCCTGGAGCAATCAGGTTGTCAGAAATGCAGCTTAGCCCTTATTTATCACATACAGGGGAAAAGTACAAGTATTAAAAATCACTCTGTCCATTATCTATGAACGTTTGTATGATAAAGGAACCAAGGTTTTGTGTATATTTATATAAATTTTAAATAGCTATCTCTTAAGATGATTATAAAAATACTCACTGCAACCAGACTTATGACAGTATAGAAGCCTGAACATGCCTGTTACATTGTTACATTTATTACAATTACAAAATAAATATAGCATATATTGTGTTTTTAAACGTCAGTGTTTATGTCCGTATTTCAACACTTTAAAACAGCTCGAGCTAGCGAACACAAAAGCACAAAAGCAGTGCATACTCAAGCAACCTCTGTGGCCAAGCGGGCCCCAGGACAAGTGTCAGATGGCCAGTCCAGCAGATGAAGACTTCAACCCAGCAACTGACAACCCCCACCCAATTTCCACTCCATTTCTTATTATGATTTAATATCTTTGTGAATGCATAGTCTTCTAAGAGAAATTGGCTGTGGCCCAAGCCAAGGAAGTTATTTTTGAAAAAAAAAAAAAAGTAGTAAACTCTGATTTCCTTCTCAGTATATCTCTGAAAAGATAACCCACATATTTACCTCTTATCCCAGGAGGCGCCCTGAAGGAAGATGGTAGGGGCTCTTCATTACCCATTAGTGCTCTCAACGAAAGATGAACATGCAGAATTTTTAGGAATTTCCCCAAAGACAGATGTTCCTAGGAAACCATCCCTGCCCTCTCTGTTGACTCAGACTACCAGAAGCAGAGCCACGTGTGTTCAACGTGCATAGTCTCAACAAGCCGTGCTCCTCTTGAGAGCTGAATGAAGAATCTCGCCTCTTCTCAGCAGCACAGGCTCTGAAAGCTGAACAGCCCAGGAAGTGTGCCGCTGCAATGGAGTGCCCTAATTGACCTTTCTCTTTCCTAAATTTCCTAAGTAGCTGATTCCACAGTGTCCTGCTGATAATACTCTTGTAATTAGTTACAAGTAGGGTCAAGGCACCGAGTCTGCCTTAATTATCCACAAGCTATCACAGTACCATGCTGCTGAGTCTCTCAGTGGGCCAGATCTTTAGTAAACCCCTCCAGCAGGGATGGGTGATATAATTTTCTTTTAAGTGTCCACCATTTAAACCATGGATCTTCAGGATTTAGGACATCAAGAACAATGTTCCAGAATCTTTGGCCTCGTTACTACCTGGCGGAAATTTTTAGCTGAACTCATACAGATGTATTTCAAAGAAGGAAAAAAATAAACAAATAAAGATAACTTTTGAAAGAGAAGAGGTCAGCCAACTGAGAGGAAAGGAAGTTGGACACCTGTGCCTATAAAGCAGGCTCTCCCCCTCAGGGAGAAAGAGCCTGAGATCAGGCTCAAAACAGAGGGCCCGCAGCAGAAAGGCTGCACAGGCTTCAGAGGGGAAATCAGTGTTTCTGAAGAAGCAAATGAACACACGCCTGCATGGTCCACACTGAATGGAATGCTGTATTGTGCTTTTTTTAAGTGTCTGGGTCCGGAGCAGTAGCTCTGAGGTTAAAAGTGTTTGCTGCTATTCCACAGGCCCTTAGTTTAGACCCTGGCATCCCCTTCAGATAGCTGAGGACCACCTGTTACTCCAGCCCTAGGGATTAAAAGACCCCTTCTGGTCTCTACGGGCACTTACACACACACACATACATAATTAAAAAATAATTTCTGGAACTAAAGTTACTTTTCTGCATAGGGAACACAGGAGTGCTCCAAAAAGTCACTTCACTCCTCAAAAGTGATACTCAGAACTTACAGTCTAAGCCCCAGGTGAAGAGAGTGCTGAGGGCCAAACTGGTTTTCCTTTACAACTGTTTTTACTCACAAACTATAGCCACAAGAAGCCAGCTGGTTGTTGCTTTTTTTTTCCCCCAGTAAGTTTCAAAAACAGTATTAATTTGGGTTTCATATCTCTGACGGGGAAGCCACTGAGCAGAGATTAGCTTCTAAATCTGTTCATCCTGACTTTCAGTTCTGTTCAAACTATGGCCCAACCTTCTCGCTTTGTTGTCAGACTTCAGCATTATATTTTTTATAAAATATAAAATCCTCCTTGAGAGAAGAGAATGCAAAAGCCTCAATATGGAAGGTTCCATAAAAGGCTCCAGGCATTGGAAGGATCCTGGCTGTAGAACCTGGCCTAGGGAAGGTTTGCCAAATGAGAAGTGTCAAGGAAGGTTCAAGTCAACCGGTGTTTACTGTCTCTTGGGGTTTACAGGGGAAGATGAGCAAAAGACCTAGCAGAACTCACACTCTAGAAGGAAAACCATCAAACTGCCCCAGACATGTACTGTGGCTTAGCATATGAGCACCATGAGCAGCTCCTGACAGTGCAAACTTCATGCCCACTTCCTGAGAGAGCTATGTTCTTTGTCTCTTGTACATAAAATAACAGAATTTGCATCCTGATACCCACAGGCAATTTCTCCCACCTCTTGTATCACCTCTCTTCCATCCTCAGTTTGCAATGTGACAGCCTCCTCTTCCCACCAGTACTGAACAGCTGGATACCTGTCTATGGTATATTTCACATCTACAGGCCTTCAAAAGCTGTTTCCAGGCACACTGCTTCTGAAGACACAGAATGCGTCAAAAACCATGTAAGCCCTGAGTGAAAAATGCCAAATAAAAATAAAGCTGAAGGCTCTGTATCACATCCAACATGAACACTAGCCATTCTCCAGGCCAAACAGACAGTGAGCACATAAGCCCAGAGGCATTTGCTCCTCAGTTTTTAGGACCCTTTGTTTAGAGATAAGACAGAGGAGTAGGTGTACAATTTCTACCCGTGTGGCTTATTAAAAATAACCTTCTCTACTTTCGGATATGTAGCTTGTAGATTGAACAACATTAGCCATTTTGGTATGACATTCACAACTCGCTACACTTGTCAAAAGTTGCACCAATTTGTTTTCTTTTTGTGGAAGCGTGTGTATTCATGTATGTACATATGTGTGCACACGTGTTGTGCATATGGGGACAACCTTGGGAGTCAACTTCAGGAACAACACAGACCTCCCTTGACCTGGGTCTCTCACTGGCCTGGAGCGCTGAAATTTGGGGGGACTGGCTGACCAGTGAACTTTGGAGGTCCTCCTGTCTCCTGCCCCTCCTGCGTTAAGATTACAGGTGCCAAGTATTTTTCCCGGGGTGTTGAAGCTCCGACTCGTTCCCTGAGCTTGCAAGGAACTACCTCTCCAGCCCTACCAAAGGTGTTTTATAATTCAAAGTTGCTATTTCAAAGATCTGAGAAATCTATCCTACCCTTGCAGAAAATTATCCATTGGGTAGCCATCATAGACTAAGTAAATTTCCCTCTGAATGAGTTTTCCTTGCTGGCCTTGAGAGCACCTTGCTGGGAAGGCAGGAGCCGCTCCCTGCTGTCTTAGAAAACTTTAACAGCCCACTACTATTTGTTTTAAGAGCGGCAAGCAGGAGCCAAAGGCCACTTTGTCCTCACCTCCTGGTTCAGCCGCACCGCTTCAAACTCAAAGGAGGGGCCTCTCTGGCAGAGTCACCTGGCTTAACTGAACGCCTTTTCATAGAGCTGGGGAAAGCAGGGTTGACCACACTGTAACCCTCCCACCTAAGAAGAGGCCTGTTTGTTCCGGAAGGCAAAACCCTGCCTTATTGAACTAAACGCAAGCAGTCAGTGCTAGCCTGCCCAAGGCAGCAAGAACGGTCTGGTAGAGCCAAGCAGGATCTTTTCAGACACCTATCTCCAGAAAAAAGCTCCCCTGGACAGTATCCTCAAAACCTCTGATATCTCCCTGGCTCCTTTGCCTGGGAAAAGGCTCAGTTGCAGGGCTAGCCTTTCACCTTCGGAACTTTCCAGGGCCCTGGGGACCGCAGGAGCTGGGAAGTAGGTTCGCTGTTCACCCATCCCCCCCGCCTCCCGCGGGACAGCGGTCCCCAAATGGAAGCCTTAGGGTAGCCAAAGCCTCTTACCCTTCCGGGGAGCTCTGATCTCAGCCCGGGGGACTCCGCAGAAAGACAGTTGGGTGCACCCTGGTCGCTACGCGTGGCTCTGTTCTTCCGCCACGCCCCCGCGTCCCCACCCGCGGCCACTGCCTTCCTCCAGCGCTGGGCGACCCAGGGCTACGTGGCCGCGAGCTGGGGCGGGAGGCAGAATGGGGGTAAAGTGTGGGCGCAGGGGACCCCGCGGCTGGAGCAGTCCGCGAAGGGAGGACTGCTGGAATGGAGAAGGCGACAAGACGCGGCGTCCCCAGGGGAATGACCAACCTGTGTTGGGGGCCCCAAGCCGGGTCCGGGGCGCGGTCCCACTCAGGCAGGTCCAGGGTCTCCTGGCCTCCGGGCATGGCGCGATCGCCACTGCAGAGCGGGACTCCGGCACCTTCCTGGCCCCCTGGGTCCCCTCGATCCCCGCGGGCCCCACACCTGGCTCCGCCTGCGGGTGTCGGCGGGAGGCAGGCGGAGCGGATGCCCTTATAAAGGGAAGTCCTCCGAAGAGCCTACTGCGTGGCCGCCCGTCGTCCACCCCGCCCCCGGCTGCCCCGCCGGCCCTGCCCTCTGCCGCCCCCGCTGCCCCCATCCCTTCCCAGACCTGTCCAAAAACTGTGTTTGACTCCTTCAGACATTCATTGCATTTGAGCTCACTATGTGGCCCGGGCTGGCCTCAAATTCAGCGCGATCCTACTGCCTCAGCATCTTAAATACTAGGATTACAAGCATGTGCCACCAACGCCGGGTTTCTTCGGCCAGTTTCTTTGGAAGTGTTGAGCACTGGTACTGTGATCTACGGGATGCGTAAGTTACCCGTCCTCACTCTAGGAATCAAGTTCGTGGGGACAGGAGTCTTTATTCTGATCACTTCCTGACAAGGAGTTAGGGTAGCACAGCAAGCTTGTGGAAAGCCAGGCGCCTGGCACCAGAGAGGACCCTCTGCAGGCAGAGTCTGCATGACCCCTGGAGAGCCCAGAGCGGCAGACCCCTAGGGCCACTCTGCCCTTCCCCCTTGCTGCCTGAAAGCAGGAGCTTCAGCACAACGGGTCTCCACTCCTGAAGCAGGCTACAACGCTCCACCTGAAGTCGGCAGGACATTTTGGACAGAACTGGCCCAGACCCTCCTGTCTTCTCCAGGCAGCCTCACGAACCAAACCCTCAATTTTCCGGGCTTTGTGCATCAGTGGGTGTCCAAAAGGTTCCCAGGTTTAACTAGGGCAAAGGACAGTTTGTGGAGGATTATGTAGAAACATTGGACAGCACTATGGGTGTAGAAGCCTTATCGACTCTTTTGAAAGGTTTTGTTTTTTGTTTTTTAACAGTTTATGTAACTAACGCAGGCTGGCCTCCAACTTTCTGTGAAGCTAGAGCTTCCGATCCTCCTGCCGCCACATCATAGATGTTGCTGGTGTTAAGGCGTGCTCTGCCCCCACCCCATCCCACTCTACCCCCACAGAATGTACTCTTTTAAAAGTCACTTTCCAAAAACTTAGATAAACATCCCCCCCCTCAGAATTTCTCTTAGTAGACACGCTCAGTGGTAGAGAGAGCTTGGGAGTCTGAGAAGTAACACTGCCCAGGCTTCTGAACACGGTCCCCACCGGAAATGGCTAGGTGGAGCCAGAAAGATAGTTGAGGAAGTAAAGGTGCTTGTAGCCAGTCCTGACCCCAGCACCACGCGGTAGACAGAGAACCCCCTCCAGCCAGTGACCGTCCAGTCTCCACAGCCATCTGGGGTGTCTGTGTGGCGTCCCTCTCCCTACCACAAAATAAAGACTTTTCTGGGAGAGATAGACAGACAGACACAGAAACAGAAAGAGAACAAGGTCAGAAAAGTTTCTAGTAAGAAACTCCAAAGTCGCCCACGAAGACGCTAGCCGAGCCCATCTTTCTATTTAGGTCTTTGACTCCAAAACCTTTGCGCTCACTACATCCACCCACTGACAGATACAACATTAAAACGTTTGCAGATGTTCGGTAGCTTTCTTCATCTGAAGGTGTTTCTCCAAACAGGTTCCCGCCTGTGACAACCTAGAAACAGTTTCACAGGTGGGGAAAACATGGCGTTTTCCTAAACAGTTGTAAAAGATACAGTTGTCTAGGCATGCCATCCCTGGTATCTCAGCTGAATTCCTGGCACTCTGAAATTCTGTCCCCTCTTCCAAGATGTTCCCTGAGCAGTCAGTGCCGAAGTATCCAGTATCTAATCCAAAGTAGTCAGCCCTGGAATCATACATACAAAAGCCATATTAAAATGGACTCAACAAGATACGTAGAGAGATATGATCATCCAAAAGAGAGGGAGTAAGAAAGGAGTTGGAGGAGAAACAAGAAAAGGAGAGGTAATGTTATATTTTAATTAAATTTTTAAAATTAATTTTGAAATTTGAAATTTAAAATTTAATTAATCTTGATCCCCTGCAGTAAGAGTTACAGGGAGTTTTGTGGGTGCTGGGAATAGAACTCAGCCATCTGTCCAGCCCTGCAAATTCTCACAGAGCCCCATAGAGGAGAAACTTCCTAAAGGGGGGTGCTGGGTCCCAGTCCTCACGAGGCACCCAGTGACTCCCAAACTGACTTGCTGAGACCAGGCAGTGCTCTGCACCCCAAATAGGAAGCCAGCACAGCACCACTCCTAAGCTACCACCTACATGTAGGAAGGAGCTGTGGATAGAGAAGAGGGAAAGAGAAGAGAGAAGGAACAGTTGGAATTGGATGGCTGGAGGGTTTGGAGAAACGAATTCCTGGCACCCAGTTGAGCCACACTCGACCATCAGTTCACCAAAGTCTCTTGTGTACAGTGAAGATGGGGCTCATTTGTCTCTGGGCAGCAACAGGCATTGTTTTGTGCTGTGTGTTGGTCGGTCCTTTCAGTCACAGGTTTCTGCTTTGCTTACCCTACTTCAAAGTTTGTGTCTTAATTCAGCTTTGTCACGACATGAGAATATTTTGTTCAGCCCTGTACTTTGTCTCATATTACATTTCAGGCTTACCAATCACAGTCATGAATTTCTCCAGCAGGTTTCCTTCTTATGCAGTTTCATGAATTTGCTATGATAAAAGGGATTTTTTTTTTAAAGTCATCTAGAAAATGCGAGTCAGGATAATGGTAGACCTGCAACAATTTTATCACAGGCAGTCTAGAGCAGTGTCTGCTGGGAAGTCAATGTGGAGACAGAACACAGGAAAACAACAGGGAAATGTGCCTTTTATTTATGTAGTTTCATGTCCTTCTGACTTTTGTTGATGTGCTTTGAACTTCTATGTATTAATCTTTTTCTATTTTTAAACACTGTAAATGCATTTTTTTTCTGCCCTTAATCCCTGAACTAGGTCCTCCTTGGACTGGGTCTTTCCTTTTGACTTTGAAGAAGCAGCATGATATCTATCTTTATGAGTTGAGTGCTCCTGATGTCTGGAAGGAAGTTTACTCTTGAGAGCCACAGGTATTCTGTATTCTCTGTAATAGCTCAGTTTTATCTGCCATGTCAAATTCTGTTGTGTTCAACTTCATGCATGGGGTTGAGGGAGGGTGGCTCAGCTTTTCTGCAGAAAGTAATCCAGCTCAGCAAAAATAGCCTGTAACTCTGGGTTTGGTGATCTTTCTGTTAGAAGGGCAGTGTTTTTCAGCTTTGTGGATGTCACTGCCTCTGTTTCTACTGATCTGTGATTTGAACACTGACACAGACAAGATGGAAACAAGCAAGAGAATAGTTTTGCTTCTCCAGTCATGGAAATGTTTATTCTTAAAAAAAAAAAAATAGATTTTGTTTCTTAGAACAGATATAGGTTCAGAGTGAAATTTTTAATATTTTTTATTTTTAAATAATTTTAGACATTCACTTGTATCCTGGCTATAGCCCTCTCCCTCTTTCCCTCCCAATCCTCCCCTCAAAGTGAACTTGAGCGGAAAGCACAGAAGAGTTCCAGATGCTCTCTGCCTCCCCCACAATCAGCACCCCACATCAGAGTCACCCATGGCCTGAATCACTGAGCTACCCAGCAGAAGGCACACTCTCTCCAGTCAGCGGACCTGCTGGCTCCAGAACTGTGAAACATGATGGTTTCCTATTCGGTTTAAGCTACTGAATCCTCACCACTGTGTCATAGCAGCTGGAACTGACTGGACATTCACCCTGACAATCCCCTGTGTATGATCTGCTAACCCCCATCTCCTGTAATCCCTAGAAATGTGATCTTTCTGCTATTTCTGTCTTTCCTTTCTAGAATGCCATAGGATTGGAATCCCACAGTGCATAGCATTTTCAAGTTAACTTCTTCTGCTTCATTGTACGCTATTGAGCTTCTCCCACGTCCCTGCTAATTCATTATTTTTTAGCACTGGATAATATCCTACTGGATGGACATACCACAGTTATTTATCCACTCACCTTCTCAAGAGCATCTTGGTTGCTTTAACGTTTTAAATGTTGAATCAAGCTCCTTTAGCATCTGTGTGGACATTGTTTTTTGTTTGCCATTTAATGCAAACATGTTTCCAAATCCTTTGGGTGAATATTGAGGCACTAGTCCTAACTGCTGCATTGTATGCCATGAAAATACAGTTTTGTAAGAAACCATCTATATTCCGTTTTGAATTCTCCTCACTAATAAGCAAGATTGTACCCTCACCAGGGTTTGAGATTTTAAATGTTTTGCATTTTGACTGGTATAATGATGTCATTCGCAGTTCCCTCATGGAATGTAGTGTAGAGGACCTGTCACATGTTTGCTTGCCATCTGAATTCTGTCTTTAGTAAGCATTTTCTCCAGGTATTGCCACCACTTTACAGAGGTAGTCTGTTTCTTGTTGAGTTTTGAGTTCTTTATGTATCATTAGCTCTGGGGTTCTGCAAGTGTTTTCTGCTACTCACCTCTTTCTTTTGTTGGTATCTTTTGCAGAGCATTTACTTCTCTCTTAAAGGATTGTTCTTGATTCGATTTATTTAATAAATAGGACCTCATTCAAACTCTCAATTCCTTTTCCAGTATTTGGGAGGCAGAGGCAGGCAGAGCTCCGTGAATTTGAGGACAGCCTGGATGCATATCAGCCAGGCCAACATAGTTAAACTCTGTCTCAAAAAAATAAAATAAAAATAAAATAAATAAAAGAAAGAAGGAAAGGAAGGAAGGAAGGAAAGAAAGAAAGAAAGAAAGAAAATAAAAGAAAAAAGAAAGAAAAATGTTAAACTATTTTCCCTCATGTGAATTTGGCAATTATACTTAGTTCATCTTCTGTTACCATAACAGGAATACCTGACACCATGAAATTTATAAATCAAAGAGTTATATATGGTTCAAGGTCAAAAAGTCCAGAAGCATGCTACCAGCCTCTGCCTGGCTTCTCGTGAGCACTTTATGCTGCTTTTGCCTGTGAGAAAACAGAAAGAAAAGGAGGGACATGCACAAAGGAAAGGGAACAGGGACAAACCTTCAGGATGACTGAAAGCATGGATGAGGAAACCATATCCACGCATAAAGCCTCCATCCTTCAAATGCCTCCTGCTAGGCCCAGGTCCCAGCACATGGGCCTAGACTGGGAGAGCATAAACTGTTAATTTTTCAGCTCTGCCCCACGTTCACGTACTTCTTATGAAACTATATTTATTTTGTCCCAATAATCCCCCAAGTCTGGGCTAGTTCCAGAATCAGTTTCCAAGTCCTTTGTGTCACCTGAGACTCAAGGCAAACTCCTGTCAAGTATGAGGTTGTAGAATCCGGACAAGTCATCAACTTTGACTTGTAAAAACTGGACAAGCTTAGGGTGGACACTGATTCCCAACGAGAAGCATGGGCAAGGGGAGTGGCACCCAGAAGAATAGACATTACACATTAAACCTCTAGAACCTTCTTTTACTCCAAGCCCAGGGTGGAGGGTGTGTTCCCAAGACTGCAGGCAGCTCTGCTCCCACAGCTTGGTGGGGCTCAGTCAACACGGCTACTATCTGGGGCGGGGGCAGGGCAGGGATGTCTTCACTGAACTATGAGTGACTTGTCATTTTAGGAACCACACCTGCAGCCCCAGCACTTCCTCTGGACAGTGGCCTGATGTAGACTCTGCCACCTCCTATCCTGGCAAGTCCCCAGCTCCCAGATCTTTTGAAGTTCAGATCAAAGGCTCCACACCCCCATCACCCCTGCATTCCGCTCTGCATTCTGCTGAGTGGGTACCACTGTTCGCTTACTGTGCTCTTTGCTGCAGCAGGAGGCACGTCTGGATCCAGTTGAAGCACAGCATGCTGCCCAGGCTTACTGACTGGGTGCTTTGGATATATGACCACAGGCACACCTGGATACACCTGAGCCACAGATGGCCATGGCCGGACAGAGCTACAATGGGATCCAGGGAGCAGAATCCTTGGGCCACCAGAAGTGATAAGGCCATGGAGGATTCCTCAGCCAGTCCTCCTGGAATTAGTCTGCCCCTCTGGGATTCTGGGCTCTGATGAGAGAGGCAGATTCAATGACTTTTGAAATTGCTTTGGGGCCTTTCCGCTTTGCTCTGATTGGTAGGACTTAATTCGTTTGTGCTTGGCCTGACCTCCCTCACAAACAGCAGCAATCTCTGTTGACCATGATTTTTGACTCTTGAATGACTAGGCTATTAATTTTTCCAGTTTCAATGCTGTGTTTCTCCTGTGACTATGACTTCCAGTGTTAGCTGTTACGTCCCATAAATGGTAAAGAGAGGCCTGGGAGTATCTGAGGAGCTCTTCAGCAGAGGTAGGTCTTCTTCCAGATATACGATGTTGTCCCCTTGTCTCCCACAAGGCAGAGAAAGCACTAACATAGCCCCTTTCCTTGCAGCTATGTAATAGGACAGCTTTCACTCTGTGTCCCTGGAAGACATTCTCATTTCTACCTACAACCCTATTGTCACAGTCTATGTTCCCCACAGTTTCATCAGTACTATGGCCACAACCATTTTAGTCCCACACGGTCCTTATTCTTGTGTTTTCCTGAGCTCTCCCCAGAATTACCCCAAGTGTTCTCTTTACGACAAGCACTCCTTTCCTACTCTCACTACAAAGCTGCTGCGGCCTGGGCCTATTGGTCACTTTGGCTACTGCTTCCACTTAGTCACGTGTTGCTAAAGCAACACTCTACTGCTTGCTTCCAAAGTTCTTCATCCTTCCCTTTCGCTATAACAGAGTGCCTGAAACTGAGTAACTCACAAAGGAGAAAAGTTTGTAATAAAGTCCAAAAACATCTCAGCTTCTGGTGGGGCCTCAGCTCATGAGAGGAACCAGGATAGCAAAGCACATGAGAAGAAGAAGAAGAAAAAGAAGAAGAAGAAGAGACAGAGAGAGAAAGGAAGGAAGGAAAGAGAGAGAAAGAAAGAAAAAGAAAGAAAGAAAAGAAAGAAAGAAAGAAAGAAAGAAAGAAAGAAAGAAAGAAAGAAAGAAAGAAAGAAAGATAAAAGGAAAGAGAGAAAGAAAGGATGAAAGAAAATAAGAGGCCAAAGTCCTATGGCTGCTAGCCTATTCCATGAGAATATCAGTCTGTTCCAATGCAGTCACCTAAAAGTTTAGGAATACAGTTTTAAGCCACAGGTACCCCAAAGGTGGTTTATCCCACTGTAAAGCCTCACACTCCACCATCGGGAGTCGTCCTTATGATTAAATATGTAGCTTTAAAATGCTCAACCCCTATCCAGAAAGGCAAAGAGGATGGACATCAGAAGAAGGAGAAAAGAGGGAACAAGCTAGGAGCCTGACACAGAGGACCTCTGAAAGGCTCTGCCCTGAAGACTATCAATGCAGATGCTGAGACTTATGGGCAACTTTTGGGCAGAGTGCAGGAATCTTAGGAAAGAAGTGGGAAACAGTAAGATCTGGAGAGGACAGGAACTCCACAAGGAGAGCAACAGAACCAAAAAATCTGAGCACAGGGGTCTTTCCTGAGACTGACACTCCAACCAAGGACTATACATGGAGATAACCTAAGACCCCCTGCACAGATGTAGCCCATGGCAGTTCAGTATCCAAGTGGGTTCCATTGTAATAGGAACAGGGACTGTCTCTGACATGAACTCATTGGCCTGCTCTTTAATTACCTCCCCCTGAGGGGGAAGCAGCATTACCAGGCCATAGAAGAAGACAATGCAGCCACTCCTGATGAGACCTAATTGACCAGGAACAGAAGAAAGGAAAAGAAGACCTCCCCTACCATCGGACTTGGGGAGGGGCATGCATGCAGAAGGTGGAGGAAGGGAGGGATTGGGACGGGAGGAGAAAGGGAACCACAGGGGGGGATACAAAGTGAGTAAAGTATAATTAATAAAGAATAATAAAAAAAGAAAAAGAAATAAATATGTAGCTTTGAGTGTTGGGTTATCTTCATTATGTCTCTAGTGCAACATGAAAGTGTTAAACTTTTTATTTTTTTTAAGGCGCTTTTATAAAGTCATTATTATACATAACTGAATTAATGTTCACATTGATAAATATATTGCACACAAAATCAATGCTATACCATAAAAATCCCCATAATTCTCCATTAGTGGACTACAAAGTGTAGAGCTTAATTCTGTGCCTTTTCAAACTACACACACTCATTTTAAAATCTTGAGCCTGGGTTCTAGAGCGTGAATCTATGGAATCGCAGGTCCTGCCTGACCCCACATGGCTTTGCTGAGACTGCGAGGGGCTATAGAAGGCAAGCTGTGTCTCCAGTTTCCCCCATGCCCCACTGCTCATAAAACCACCACTGTTTGATGAAATACACGCTTGGCACGCACGTTCACTCTCACTCACGTACAGACTCTCTGTCAACCTTGTACCTTAACACTGAAGGGCAGAGAAAGCTTCTAAAGGAATGTGAGAATCAAACAACAGCTGTCCTTCAGAGCCAAGCACCCCAGCGCTGGCTATGATGGGGTTCTCTCTCTTGCTCTGTCTTCTTTTAGGGGGAGAATCTAAGATGTAGCGATGTCAAATGTGTAATGATTTTTCCAACTATCAGAGAGGAGCACTGGGTCATCCAAAGTCACCGAGAGACCGGAGCATATTTTCCAGTGCAGGCACAAGCTGCACTCTGTGGTAAAGGGTGTATAGAGAACACACTTGACATCCACAGCCACTAAGACAGAACAGCGATCCAGTAGCTTCCCTCATCAAACCAGTCATTTTAAAAGTGCTCATGTGAGCAGAAAAGACACTGAATATTTTAAAATATATAAACAGGTCTTTCTATGTCATAGTTATGCGTTCGCTCAGAATACTAGTATCTGAACATACTGTTGCGTGATCACAAGTTATCCATATTATCTCTGCCTCGGCCACATGTTATGTTTTCCTCCCAAGCACAGAGAAACCCAACAGTTACTTTTTGCAGCAGCAGAATAGAGAACCTGGAGGGTCATCTTCTAATCTGTATTTTCCAGAATTGGGAAGGTCTTTGCATTCCGCTATGAACTTTCGAAGTTCCGTCTCTGGGAAGCCATCTTGCTGGTAGTGCTACAGAGGAGAATGGAAAAGTCCCCATTAAGAAGGCCCTCTTCAACAACTAGACTCAGAATGGCACATCTGTCCATGGAAGGGATTTCTCCAGAGGGACAGTTTGGCACTCCCAGGCATTTCTAGGACACGTGACCTCTGGAACCACTCCTGGGCTGTGTGAAATGGGCATGGAACTCTGTGTGCTCCTTCTGTGATTTCTCCTCCCAGCCTATCTGAACCCACAGAGGCAGGTGACTTTTGTCCACACCCCTCTCCTGGGAAACACGTGGCAAGGTGCAGCCTGAATGCTGCTCCCAGTCAGCCTGCAGCCTCATGGTTTCCCAGACAGTGTGAAGGAAGCTTCTTGGGTGAAGACTGGTTCAGCCAGAACCCCAACCAATGTAGACTAATGATGGAGCCTGGCTGGAATCTAAGCAGTCAGCATCCGTCAGCTTCCACAGAGGAGCTCACAGAATTCTGCCTTTCTTGCATGTCATCTATTTTCTACAGCCAATACCTACTGATATTTATTAGTCTAATAAAAGATTAGAAAATATACCTAAGAGTTGGGGACATAGAGTCCAATGGCACATGCCAGGCTCTGGGTTGGATCCTAATTACAACTAGCAATGAATAAATAAGGAAGAAAGAACTCTATTTTTAACACAAATACTGAGAAACAAGATGTCCAACATTCTAGAAATGTTGTCTCTCCTTCACTTTTTTCTTTTCCCTGCTTGTTAAACTGGAGTTCCACTTTTCCACCCCAACAATGCCCTCTGTCCTGGTACAAAGCTGCACTGTCACTACACATGTTCCAGACAGGCTTTTGACAAACCCACCTTAATCGTTTCGTATGTGTCCGTGATCAGCGCGATGAAAAGGCTCAGAATCATGTATATAAAGAGGCTGATGAACGAGTAGAGATAGAGTCGACTGAACAGCCAAACCAGGTAACTTTTCTGCTGCATTTTTGCAAATGTGGAAAACATATCATCTCCGTTTATCAGAGAGAAAAGGCACTCGGAGACCCTGTTCAGGGAACGGAACTGGGGAGAGTGGGGGAGAGGAGTTCACATTCTTCCATGTTCCTCCATATGGGAGATTTTGGTTCATAACACCATCCTGAAATAGTCAGACCTGGTATCCCAGGTGACCGTTTCCCAACAACCAACCCAAGGTAGCCACAGCCCTTGCTTTGGTGCAAATGCCATATCCCAGCCTGCTGCTTTGTCTCTGGACAAGTAGCTCTTTCTTGGTGCTCCTCTGAGCTACAGCAGCCAGAATAAGATCAGAAAGGCCAGTTCTGCTCTCTCTCAATGCCTTTCAAGGTTGATCTTTCCCTTCCCTTCCCTCCCTTCCCCTCCCCTCCCCTTCCCTTCCCTTTCCTTTTTTTCTTTCCTTTCCCCTCTCCTCCCTTTCTCCTTCTCCCCTTTACCTCCCTTTCCTTTCCCTCTTTCTAGTTTACAGAATGAGACCCTTGAGGTGATTTAAATGCTTCTGCAGAGACACCCAGATTCCAGACTCCCATGGCCCTCTGTCTCATTCTGAAGCTCAACCAACTCAAGATAATGTCTAACATTCAAGACAGTTCTCCCAGCAAACTTTTCAAACATTTCCACAGGGTTTTTTGTTTGTTTGTTTGTTTGTTTGTTTGTTTTGTTTTTTTCTGCAGTCATATAGATGTATATGAGTGAATTCAAATGGACTAACCAACCTCACTGATGCTGAAAGGAACATAATTACCTAATGCATTCCAAACAGGATTTCAGGCAATGGAGCTGATCAATGATGCTCACGAGGCATTCACATTGACTGGTTTGCTCACTATTGGATCTCTATGTGGATGTAGATATATGACTTGCTGTGTTTTAACAATAAATTACAAGATCAGAGGAGTTCACTTATATACTGATGGAAATTGATGGCTGCTGGTTGTGGGGAGTCAGTGTGTGATCCTTGGTAGATTGATCATACTCCAACAGATGGCCCCACACCCATGTATATGTAGGCTGCACTAAAATTAGGGTTATTTAAAAAAAAAAAAAAGAAGACATGAAGTTAGGAGGGGGTTGTAATGAGAGGATCTGGAAGGAGTTGGGAGGAATAGGGAATGAATATTTGTGTGTTTTAATGGCTAGTATCCATTGTATGACCAAAGAAAGGCTCTAGCTTTCAATTACTACATTTAAATATATGGGCCATATATCTTGGTACCTGATTATGTTCATGAATATGATGAGAATAATGTAATCCATAAAATATAAAGCATATTTTACTGAACTACCTTCATAATTAAGCTCAGATATTGTCATCATTTAAGTTAAGTAAACTAAAAAAATGTTGTGTGTATGTATAAAATTCTCAAAAAATAAATAAAAGTATTAATATATTTTAAAAGGATAAAACAGCAAATTAGGTGTTTGTGCACCTGTCTTCCTAGCACTTGAGAGATAAAGGTAGGAGGACCAGGACTTCAGGTCATCCTTGCTACATATATGGGTTCAAGGCCAACCTGAACACAAACAAAAATATAGATGAATAAACAACAGTAATCATAAAAATAGAAGCCAGTGGCCTTGGTATATGAGCTTGATAACATCAGGAAGAAAGTTGGCTGTCAGCACCTTGGTGGTTTGACTACTGTGTTTGAATGCTTGGCCCATAGGGAGTGGCACTATTAGGAGGTATGGTCTTGTTGGGGTAGGTGTGGCCTTGTGGGAGGAAGTATGTTATTGTCAGGGTGGGATTTGACGTTTGAGAAGCTGAAGCCCCGGCTCAGTGGCACACAGTTCTTTTCTGCCTGTGGATTCAGATGGAGAACTCTGAGCTCTTTCCCCAGCACTGTGTCTGCCTGCATGCCACCATGCTTCTTCCATGGTGATAATGAACTAGACCCCTGAACTGTAAGTCAGCCTCAGTGAAAGGTTTTCCTTTATAAGAGCTGCCATGGCCCTGGTGTCTAGCCACAGCGTTAGAAACCCTAACTGATGCTGTACCTTATCATGGTAAGGACCCAGCACGATCCAGCCACAGAAGCAATAGCCAAGGTATATCATAGCAGCGCAGCAACAGAACCTGACGACATTGGGCAGCGCTGCCTGGAGGGTCAGAATAAGGAGCTGTGGAAACAGGAGAGGCTGTTAGCATCTCTCTGCTCTTTAGTCCAAACAGTGAATAACTCAGAGTGCCTCCGTGGGATTCCTTACATTGTACTTCGCAAAGAAGCCCAGGTATCGGATGACGCCAAGCCACACCAGCATGGTCGAAGTGCCGAGAAATATGCTACAGACATCATAGCTTGTGAGACTCTAGATAAGAATGGGAAATAAAAAGTGGTTAAACAGCAACATGACAGTTGGACAAGAAATATCAAGTAGCTACATGCCAGGAGCTATTCTATGTGTGCAGAGTAAAGCAATTGACAAACAGGAGATTTTTTTTCCCCTCATGAAACTTACATTCTAGTGGGATATGTGGAGCAAAAACCAGCGATAGATGAATACAGCCTTCAATACATTCACTGATGGTAAATGCTGAGGGGGAAGGCCAGTAGTGGTGGTGGGGGAAGATAAGGAATGAGTATGAGTTTGCAGTTTGAAATAGGATGAGCAGTAAAAATCTCAATGAATTCGTGGCACAGAAGCAAAGATCTAAAAGAATTGAGAAAGTTAACCAAAAATCTAAAAGAGCCTTTGGCACATAGAGCAGCAAATACAAAGGACCGGAGGTATCAGAGACCTGTGCAAGAGTGAGCAACAAACAGATGGGGTATGGAGATGTGGGTAAAGGATGGGCAGGATAAGACCTCAAGGGCACTTAAGGTTGTTTTTGTCAGAAAAGGTCTGGGAGACTTGAGAGCCTTGAACAGGAGCAACATGAGCAAACGTTGTCTGTGTGGCTGGCGGCAGACTACGAGGGTTCTTGGAGTAATGCGAGGGAGAGCAGGGGATGACTAGGTACAGCCTGGAACTGTGAAAATGATGAGGTCTTTTTCAAAGGTAGAACATGTAGATTCCCTCTGGGATTGAGCATGGGAGAGAGGAGTTTGCTAGAGGAGAAGAACTTCAGTGAATGCATTATTTGGGGTGTGAACACACAGAAAGGTGCCATTTGCAGTCACTGGAAAGGCAGCGGGAGAAGAAGGGGGCTGGGAGAGTTCTATGTAGGCAGGTCAATTCTGAGAATATATGTAGATAGTCAAGAGAAGATATAAGGTTGACGTTTAGATATTCAGGCTGCAACACAGAGCCGTCCCAAGCTGGAGAGGCAGATTTGGCCAATGTTGGCATAGAGGTAGCAAAAGATGTATATCTGGGTCAGGACAACAATACCAAGGCAGTGACAAAAAGAGCTGTCCAAGCAGGAGACTGGAAAACATTCTCACATTGGGGGTTGGCCACAAGAGGTGGGAAGCAGCATGGAGAGCTCTGATAGACAGACAGACAGACAGACAGACAGGGATCCGGAAGAGGCCTGAGCAAGTGTCACCTCAGCTAAAGAGCAACTCACACAAATCAGAACAGCAGCAGAAGGCTACTGGTGGGTCAGGATGGAGTATAATGGTCCAGGGGACACGAGCAGAAGGGGATTTTCAGGAAGGGGAGGTGAGGCAGCCAGATTGGAGGGCATGCTTGAAGAACAGAAGCTGGGGCATCAGCAGCAGCAGCAGCAGCAGCAACAGCAGCAAGGCTAGTCACTGTTCTGAGATCTGGTAACCTGTGAGGTGGAGCAGAGAGATGGGCAAACACTCGGATAAAAGAACTAGGAATGTAATTTTGCCAGAGAAGCAAAGACACAGTGTGGGGGAGTTACAGAGAGAAAAAAATTGCCAGAGAGAAGAAAGAGTAACTGGAGCTGTGTCCTCCACAAAGAACCTGGGCCAGCTCCTCAGAGCCAAGTGAAGGAGCTAGCCTTGGATAGTACCCTAAATCATTCAGGGTATCAGAATATACAGACACCAGAGCCAAGTAAGGTGGGGGGGATGTGGTAGGGGTTTCTCTTGCAGTTATGAAACAGGAAGTGAGGGAGGGCAGGGGGATGTGCCAAAGGCTTCAGAAGAGAAGAGGGTGGTCCGGAAAATGAAGGAAATGTTGGACATTCCCTATTAAGGGGTCACTAAAGGAAAGGGAAGCTGAAGCTCCTCAAAATAAAGAATTATGCCATGTATGGTGTGTCCCTACAATCCCACAATTTAGGAGGCAGAGGCAGGAAGACCAGAGTTCAAGGCCAGTCTCAGCTACATGGGGAATTTGATGGTGACCTGGGCTGCATGAGATCCTGTCTTAGAAGTAATAATATAAATAAATAAATATTTACTACAAATCTATCATCACTTTTTGTTATTGTTTTCTAAAGTTAAACTGCACAAAACTACAGCTATCTAGAGCAGCAGCTGGTCCATGGTGACACTTTGCTCCCCTCTCCTTCTCAGGCATAGCCTACTCCTTCTCCAGATCCCACTGCAGGTGGGTTTGACCAGCTTCGCTCTAGACTGTGTGAACGGGAGTGAAATCTGCTGCCCCTAAGCCAAGGCCATGGGACACCGGAAAAGCTGCCACCAGCTGGTGTTTTCACTTCCCACAGGCTGTCACCAGCTCACGAGGCAACCCCGTGTCAACTGTGAAGTCAGGTAGAGCCTTTAACATTTGGCAAAGAATGAAACGAAGAGAGCTCAGGTCCCTGAATGACTGATGCTCAAAGCTGAACGACTTGCCAACCTTGAGCCCTACCCTGACTGTGTCAGAGGAGAGAAGCAAGCTGCCCTTTGACCCAGCCCCTGTGTGTAAAGTCTGCCTTGGTCTATAACCTTTGTCCTAGGAAAGTATAAGTCTGAGCAAGATTTGTTTGAACATTGTTAATTTTGTATTTTATATTTTGGGGAGAGAAAGACTAATTCTAAATTAGAGTAAGCTTAGTTCAAGAGGTTATCAGTGGAAAAAGTAAGAAAGTGAGCATATTTTTACATTGAGAGGACAGAGGAAATAAAGTTAAAAAACACAGAGAATTGTGCCTTGACTCACTTCCTGCCCTCCCACAGTTTTTATTAATATTTTTGAAAATCTGAACATGTTAACTTTAGCACCTTCTGTGGGAACTCTTGACAACTCTATCAAATGTGTCTCTGACTTTCAGTGTGTCTCTGACACTGACAGGTTGTCTCTCAGTCTAGCACAGAGCATTGTTTGTCCACTCAGATGATGCTAAAGTATTGTTTTATTGTTGTTTGTTTTAGTTTTGTGGATTATGCTTTTTCAAACTCTGTTTAAGAGACTTCTAATTGCCAGGTGGTGGTGGCATGTGGCTTTAACCCCAGCACTCAGAAGGCAGAGGCAGGCAGATCTGTGAATTCAAGACCAGCCAGGCCTACAGAACGAGTTCCTGGACAGTCAAGGTGCTATACAGAGAGATTCTGTCTCAGAAACAAAAACACAATATATAGAGAGACTTTCAGAGTTAAGACTTAACTAGAGTTAGGAAAACTGCTGCTGTCAGTTTCAAGTTAACTGAACCTAAGTCTCAGAAGAAATCATTTCCTTTGAATTTCTTTGTAGTTTAGAAAATTACATTTTACCACTGTGGTAGCACAGTCGGGAAGAGCAGCTTTACCTTGGCTTGGATTTCCATTTTCAGGATTGATCCAACAATCGTCAGTATGTCACTAATGATAATCATGATGTACCAGCCGTTGATGAACTCCATCTGATCAGAGGCCGAAACTTCCTTCTTGTAGTGGAGAAGGAAAAAGTTGACAAACTCCTTTTGGGAAGAGGAGAGACACGGTGAGCTTCCCTGTGGCCAGGAGTGTTGGGGGCATTTGGGGGAGCAGCGCTCACCTGCTGAAGCTGGAGGCCCCTAATCACAGACCTGGCACAGAGCACCAGTGAGGACAAGCAGGTCAGGATGACAAAGGCATCAAAGATCATCATGTAGTGGGTGTTCTTCTGAACTGGAAGACAGGGGGCCGAGGGTGCACACGGATGAGGCATTCAATGATGACATGACCTCTTTTTAGAACAATTCAAGCATTTCAGAAAGACAACCAAAAGAAGTCCTATGAGCATTCTTTCCATTAGTAGTTAAAGAAAGCTGAGGGTCCTCCCTTTTAAAACAAAATAACACTCCAAATCAAAGAGCCTCAGTTATCAGTCTGTGCTGTTTATGGTGACTATGTTCTCCTTGTGGGTGTGAATGTTCACTCTGATAATCTCAGTAGCTGGAAGTAAGAAGCAGAAGAATTACCAAGAGGTATAGGCTAGCTTGGATTATATACTAAGTTTGATGTCAACCTGGGTTACGTATAGTAAACTTCTCTCTCAAAAAAGTCAATAAGTAAATAAGCCTTCCTACATTTCGTACTTAGCTGGGTATAAAACATTCATTAAGCACCCTTAAGTACCTGGTACTTCTTAGGTCCTGGAACAGACAGACAGACAAGGTCCTCAACCACACAGGAGCATTTGTGACAGTGAGCCAAACAAAGGAATAAGCAGGTACGTGGACAATACATACAGATGGATGACACAAGAGAAATTAAGTCACACACGGGTCACGCTCTGCATACTTTTCACCTGACTCAGTTCAAAGCACTCTGTGCATATAGGATCCTGACAACAGCCTTGTGAAGCTGTCATGATCACCCCAACTTTGCACTTAAGAAGACTGAGGCACCATCTTGTGCCTAGGGTACACCATCAGTAAGTGGCAGAGTCAGCAAGCCCTCACAGCCTTCCAGCACCTGATGCCCCTCTGCATCCGGTTTTTGTGTGTTTTGTTTGTTTTTAGTATTGTTAAGGCCATCCTCAGCTCTTGCCATAAAACTACTGAATTGGAAGTATGTGTCCCTGAGTCCTTCAGACAATGCGAATGTTTCAGAGTCATCCCTCCATGCTGGAAAAGGTAGTCAGGAAAGAGACCTCACCAAGACTTTAAATGAGCCTTCAGTGACAAGAAATGGCCATCTTCCACCAGCTTGGTGGCTCACACCTAAAGTGCCAGGGTACAAAGTTTGGGAGTTTGAATAAAGTCTAGGCTATATTAGAGAGACCCTGTTTAAACAATAGAGGAGGAAGGGGAAAGGAGAGAAAGAAGGGAGGAAGAAGGAGAGCAAAAAGAAAGGAATGGAAGAAAAGAAAAAAACGGAGGGGAGGGAAGGGAAAAGTTGGGGAGTGTTGGGGAGGGAAGGGGAAAAGAAGAGAGGAGAGAGGAGGGGAGCATTTGTTCAGCCATATTGAGATGCTGGAGAATCAAAAGTCATGGCCCATGCAATGGTGCCATTGAAAAGAGTACAGAAGCAGCAGCCGCTGTGTCCACCAGTCAGGCTGCTGTGAGGAAGTGACTTCAGAAAGTGCTGTGATGAAGCATACTGCTGCTGTTTACCCAGTGGCTTCTAAACATCTAACCCTGCCTTAGAAAGACTTAAAAGCCAAGGGCCACGCATGTGAGGCAGCATCTGTCCAGGCACTTTGGATGCTCCCACTTCCCCTCTCACCAGGGGCAAATCAGGCTTACACTCCACGGAGGTTTAAGTGTGACAGCGATGAGGCTTGTGACTTGCTTGTGATTTGAGGGCCTCATCCACAACCCCTACAACAGTGACTACCCTCACGTCCGTCTGATGAACAACATTGACCCAGCTCAGATCTACCAACTAGTGTCTAGCAGGTGTCCAAGACACATCCTCTTCTTGGGAGAGCCCGTGTAATTTCTCATATGACTGTGAGTGATGTGCAGTGCAGCCTTCCATTTGGGCTGCTTAAGAGGGTGTGGGAAACAGCCCACCTAAATCCCTTCCTGGCAGTATTTTCCGGTTCTGGACAGGACTCATTCTGACTTGAACTTTTGTTCGTGTCTCTGGAGCAGGCTTTTAATACATCACTGTACTTTTTAAGCCAGATGGAAGACAACCACTATGTGCCATAGCTTCACACTCAAATCCCACCTGAGTTCTCCCTTTAGGACCTCGGGTCATTACATATCACTTCCAAGCCTTGGTTTCTTCTTCTGTGAATGAAAAGACGCTGCTGCTCGTTGAGATATTTAAAAACACGAACATGAGGAAAATAGGTATATGGAGGCTTTTAGGACAGAACTATGAGTATGTAGTTGGTATGGAGGAGGCAGGTGAGGACTGTGGAGCCACAGGATGCTACTAACTAATGTACTGACTGGATCATCAGACATCTGCCACAGACGAATCTGCTTACAGAACATCAAGGGACTTGGGACTGGCCCAGTCTTTTACTTAGTGGTCCTTACATGCTATAGGCAGATACTCAACGAATTACTTAATGGCCGCTCTGGAAGTGAGTGAAGCTTATTACTTACTTGATCCAGATATGTGCCAATCTTTGCATTCTCTGATAGAAATGTCATTGTCTAAATTTATTTTGATTCTTCCACTATGAGCCTTGTTGTCAAATGTTATCTGTAAAGACAGGAAAAGGAGACCAGTATGCATGCCTGGGTTTTGGAGTCAGGAAGCAGTTCATTGGAGGACACAGGACATGCTGAGCCTCACCTCTGAACAACTATAACTGTTAATCACTGAGGAGCGCGCCTTTATATATCTGTGAGTTGATAATATTGAATTAAGATCTGCTGTAGAGAGATTTTGGTGTCTATACCTCGTGTTTCTAGGATGCGTTCCAGCTCTGGACACTTCAGTAGACAAGAGTGCCTCCCCCTCTCTCCTGTTGAGGAGACTTGACTTGTGTGCTGAGTTTGTACAGGTTGGCTCTGCCCACCTTCCAACAGGACCTTAGCTTTTAGAGTTTGGGAAACTTGGGTGGACATAGAAGCATGTCATTTCTGTCCTTAGACACCCCAGGTCGAGATGTGGGTTTTTGTTCTTGGCCTAGATTTCCCCATCACTCGGGCATCACATATATTACAAAGGGCTCGGTGACAGAGTTGCTAGCATGAAATAACCAGTTGCTAGCTTCTGAAACAACCAGTTGAAGATGCTAGGCCCAAAGGACTACAACAACACAACACTTTCTGCAATCCTCCCACGTCTCCTTCTAATTCTCTTGCTTCTTCCATGTGGAGAAAAGGAAGAAAGGGCAAGAAAACTCAGCTACATTTTCCTTCCCCTTCCCACCAAAGGATGGAAAGGATTCACTTAAAGGTTTATTTACTTCTCAGTTCTAAATGAACACCTGTCTCACCCTACTCCATCTTCCTCCTGAGGGAACATCACAGGAGAGGGGGCAGAAAGACTGTAAGAGCCGGGAGATGAGGAGGACTGCTGGGAAATGCTGTCTTCTGGACATAATAGGGCTCCTGCACTCATGAACTCACAGCAGCTGTGTTACCTGCACAGGATCCAGTCTGCTTTGCAGCACAGGAGAAAAGACACATTAGACTCCACCCCTAGCTGAGGAGCTCTTGGCATTTGCTGGCTACTGGAAGAGGGAGAGTAATTTTTGTCTGGTCGTGTGGCCTCTTCTAAGCTGTCCCTGCTCTGGGGAATAGCCTCCTACACATGCATACTCATTTATTCTGTTCCCAGAATTCTCTCATTCTCTCTCTCTCCTGATCCTCTGGTATTTGGCCATTTGCTGTGCACCAGGCCCCATACAGTAGCAGACAAGATAAGTCCCTGCCTTGCAGAGCATGCACCAAGGTGCAGAAGGCAAACAGCAAGTAAGCAATTTGCAGAGAGCAGAGCTAGCTGGTGCAGGGTCCCCAGGCACATTCTGGTGACACATCCTGTATTTTTGACCATGCCTTAGCACTGGAATATGAACCATGCACCTAGATAAAAACAAACTTTCTCTAGGCAGGAGCCGCCTTCAGCACAGCCTACACTTACAGTCAGAATAAAGTCGTAACAGTCAGGAAGCTCCTGGTGGCGAACGGTCTGCAGGTTAATGGCTTTCAGCTTAAACTGAAGCTCCACTGTCAGCAGTCTGGAAAGCAGAGAACGCTTGAGAAGAGGGCACACACACGGGGCTGTGCGTCCCTCCAGGGGATGCCTGAGAGGAGGGAACACACAGGGCTGAGCTGGGCTGCCCTCCTCTTTCCTCACCTGTGGAAGTCCAGGGTCAGGTTGAGTTTATTTTCTCCATGTGTTCCAGTGTGAAAAGGTTCATCTGGCTCTATGAGAAAACACTCTGCCCCACGAAGGAACAAAACCATAAATAAAACTGCACTTTCAAAGGATAATGGGTAAAATCAGTTATTCATATTATTTGTTTTTAGAATCAAGACTAAGAACTCAGAATCAATACAACTTGCCCTGAATCTCCTGTTTCTAAGACATAAGACATTTCTGTAGTGCTCAGATATTTAGAAAGACTCAAACTCTGTCTCAGAATGTCATCATCGTCCCCGCCCCTATTTTCTCTATGCTTTACCTGTTTGTTTTTCTTTTGAATTCTTAAGTTTTGTGACAAAGGGTTCACAATGGAAGTTGACACATAAGAACATCTGTATAGTTCTTCCTATGACATGAGAGCACCAACCATCAATGTTTTTAGAGACGGCGCTATCACGGGGCTTAGATATCAAGGAGTTAAAAACAGTAGTGGAAAGTTATAGGGAATTATCACCTGTTTCAATCTCCGGGTCTATGTCAAAGGTATCATTGCCGGGGCAGATGGTTCCTTGCCTATAGAAGTGCTGACAGATTGCCATGGCCGACTGCTTAGTCCCCTTGTTCTCATAAGCGTGGTTGCCAACAGAGATGTTTCGAAGCTGCAAGTACTTTATTCAAAAGAGAGAGAGAGAGAGAAATGGAGCAGCAATGAGGGCTAAAGGGATGCTAGTCAGGGCAAAAGCCAAGCCGAAAACTACAGGAAGTAAAGCAATGACATAGTGCCCATTTGTGATCCTTATGCATCATCAGACCAGGGTTTTGAACCCACCGACACACGTTTTTGTGTCTGTCTGGTATTTCTGTCTTCATGGAGTAATTACATCAAATGCTGGGCTGCTGCACCAAGGCTTAGATGTATTTATGGACACTGACAGAACATGTGTTTCTCTATCGCATAAGCAGTATTATGTAACAAGAGCTGTGGGTTTGGGTGGGTTCTTTAGAAAGCAGGGGGGCTTTCACTTGTGCTCCCGGCACGTTTTCCTATAGGAGCAGGAGGAAATGTTCCTACTAAGACTCTTCATGGAAGGAACATGGAGCTCTAACGAGCAGAATGGCTTCAGCGCCAGACACAGCATTTTGAAGACTGAGTTTAGTCCTACTGATAAAGGTAAAGATGTTTTATGAAGAATTTACTGGGCCTTCAGCCGGGCATAGTGATTGTTTTTCAGCAAGCGGGAGGCAGCAGGATCAAGAGATCCATGCCAGCCTCTGCTTACAAAGAGTTTGAAGTCACCTTTGTCACATAGGCCCTGTCGCAAAACAACAAAAGAAATGTTATGGACTGTTTACTCTATGTCTCTACATTTCCCCTAAGAAACATACAAATCTGACATGATGCTTTACAGACACTTAATAGATTTAAAAGTTAAATCTAGATGGCTCAGAAGCTAAAGCACTTACCACCAAAACACAAGGACCTGAGTTCAAATCCCCCAAACCCATGGAAAACTAGGCATGGTAGCATAGTTCTGTAATTCCAGGGTTCCTGTGGTGAGATGGGAGGCAGACAGGAGCACCCCCAAGAAGCTTGCCCTCCATCCAGCTTAGTTTATGTAACGATCAGCAAAAGGCTCTGACCTCAGACAAGGTAGAAGTTGAGGACTGCCAACCAAGGCTGCCCTCTGAGCTTCACACATAAGTGTGCACACACACAAAACACACTCACATACACACCATTTTTTTAAAGTCTCTAAATTTATCTTCATCACTGAGCTATTTGCTATTTTCTCTCTAAAAGCTGTAGAGCATGATTCTGTTTAACAACTTTATGAAGCTTTTGTCTCTAAGTTTCCTCTTCCCACCACTAATAGGAGCCTTGACTCACAAAGATACATTTCATCCTAGCAGCTCATGACCTCTGTCTGAATAGGTTGCCTCCAGAAAATGAGGAGTCATGATTGCTTGGAAACAATGTTTGATGTAGGGATTTAATGATTTTTGAAATGTGATCTGTAACTAACCTAGGGCAAAAATACCTCAAAAGCCCTTTTAATTATCCCTTCAAAAGAAGTGATTTGGGACCTTGAGAAAGTACCAATTACAGCAAGAATAACGCAGAATGAAAACTTGACTCTGGAGCACAACAAACAAGCCTCCTTCTTGTCAGTCAGTCAGGCGGTGTCACTGCGTAATCATCACCAGGCCGACAGAAAAGCCTCGCTTTAAACGAGCTTGAAGGCCTTGCTTGTCCCACAAACTGCAAAATTAATATTCTCATTATTTGTTGTGAGTCTCTGAAAGCACAAGCTTTGAAGACATAATGACTACTTATAGCTAGGATTATGTTAGTAACTTCAAATACTAAAGCCCTCACATCAAATCCTGTCCCTGATTCTCTTAAATAAGCCATTCATACCTTTCTGTCGGTAGGAAACAAAAGCTTTTTATCAACTTGTACTTGTATAAAAGTATGTTAGCAATATTTTTCAATCCATTTTTAAGTGTGTGTGTGTGTGTGTATGTGTGTGTAGGGATACCTGCAGAGACCAGAAAGACAATAGATTCCCCTGAGGCTGAAGTTACAGGCAGTTTTGAGCTTCCTGAGGTAGATTCTGGGAAGCAAACTCACGTCCTCTGGAAGAGTAACAAGTTACTCTCAACTGCTGAGCCATCTCTCTGGCCCTTAAACTGTATTTAAGCAGTCTATTCATAAGGCATCTCCAAGAAGAACTGTTCAACACCTGGGTGTTGGTTCCTATATAATCTGTTGCTACCATTTCTCCAGCTTGTTCTTTCTCTCAAGTAAAGAACGCACACACAGTCTGGGCATCTCACTATTAGAACACTTGCCTAACTTGTACAAGGCCCTGAGTTCAACCCCTAATACCTAAATCAGACCAACAAAATCACCAACAAACGCACACGTTGATTTACCTGGTTCACTGCAAAGACGATCTGGTCATACACATCATTTTGGGTGTACACTGCGTATGTATCATCCATTCGATCCATGTATCCTTTTAGGAAGAGGTGTTTGAAGGCTATGGTGTTCTCTTCCTTGAAAGCTACTACCATCTGGTTACTTAGTCCAAACAGGACCAGCTTAAAGAAAAAAGAAACAGCGTGAACAGAAAAGAAATGGAGGCATGTGGTGTAGGAGCTTGACCGGCAAGAATCTGAGAGGAAATTGGCAGGATATACAGAAAGCTCACCACTCGGGGTCTGGGAGATGGCTCCATGGGTGAAAGCACTTCCCTTACAAGTAAGAGGACCTGAGTTCAAATCCCCAGAATCAAAGAAAAGCCAGATGTGCCCCAGCAACCCAGTACTCCTATAGACACATAGGAGGGGGAGATAGGAGAAGATGTGGACACTCATGGGCCAGGTAGCTACACGGTGGAAAGCACTCACATTCATATGCACAAATGTGCACACACACATACACAAAGAGAGGCACACACAGAGAGACAGAGAGCTTCCCTTTCTCTGCTGTGGCTCCTGTGATCACAGGGAGCTGTATCACCACAGAGAGGCACGCATAAGTTTAGTTTGTTTTGAGACTTGAGCACGAGCACATGTATAAAATACTGAGCTTGGCACACAGCAACCGCCTAAATGTTCCTAGTATTATCCTGAGTAAACAGCATTTCCTATCCAACGGCGGCAGGCTCCCCCGTAGAAATGACACAAACAAGCCTTTCAGGGCTGTGGCATATTGCGTTATCACCTGGAAATTAAGAATTTCAAGTGCACGTTGCCAAGTATCATGCTGAGAACTGAGCGTGTGCTCGAGGTGATGTGTTAAAGAGAGAGCACACCTGCCGCTGGGGTCTCCACGCAACCACTGAGGGGCCGTGTGGCCTTTAAAAATGTAAGCATCTGTGTCCTCTGTTAGCTAAGATATACCGGGACTTCCCAACAGGAGGTGGGTCACAGCGACAGAAAATGATGTCCTGGGATGGAGTGGTCGCCTGAGCCTCGCATTAAAATCTGAATAAGAATTCCACCAACTGCAAATGACTCTAGAACCTGCCTTGGTCTGCTAACCATTAGTACTTGTTTTCAATAAGCAATTTAGATTAGTAATCTCAATATTAAAACAAACAAACAAAAAAACCTCTCCTTCAACGGCAGGTGTTAACCAAGAACAGAAATAAAAATACAATCCTAAACTTTGCCTTCATTTTTGTCCTTCTGCTTCTAACAAGAGATGTTCTCTTTCACCAGCAGGAAGACCCGCCTTTTCACATTCATGTATCTTATTTGTGTGCACATTCATATATGGAGGTCAGAGAATGATTGACACGTGTCAGCTCACACCATCCACCATGTGGATTCTAGAAGTCAAATTCAGGTTATCAGGCTTGGTGGCAAGCCCCTTTGCCAGTGGAGCCATCTTGCCAGCCCCCAAAGCACTTCTTAGTAATAACCACACCAGGACATGTGGCTATCACAAAACATGACTCCTCAAAAGAATTAAAGGAGCTATGGAAAATAGATTGAAATTTTCCTCACAAAATTGAAGGCACATTATTTCACAGGCCGATGCAAACCCCCTTTTGCCAATTCCATTTTCTTCTGCTACACAAGCTTTCATGATTCAGGGATTTAAGAATCCAAGAGACTGTCTACAGCAAAACCCCATGCAGGTTCTAGAGAAAGAAGCACCCAGAATATCAGAAATAAAAGAAATTCCTCATGTTAATAGTCAGCTAATATCTTCATTAGGATCCAGATGTTTAAAAATGTAATTCCGAAAAACTATTGTGGTATTAAAATTATATTAATGAGAAATCAGAATGAGCCAGGTGTCATGGTACACTCAAAGGCAGAGGCAGATTGATCTCTGTGAGTTCAAAGCCAGCCTCGTCTATGTATGGGGCTCAAGGCCAATCAAAGCTAAATAGGGATAGACTGTCTCAAAAAAATTTTTTTAAAGAGGGCTGGAGAGGTAGCTCAGTGGTTAAGAGCACTGTCCACTCTTCCCGAGGTCCTGAGTTCAATTCCCAGCAACCACATGGTGGCTCACAACCATCTTTAACAGAATCTGATTCTCTCTTCTGGTGTGCATGAAAAAAGAGCACACAAAAGAAATTAATTTGCGGGGGAGGGGGTTGGAGATTTAGCTCAGTGGTAGAGCGCTTGCCTAGCAAGTGCAAAGCCCTGGGCTTGGTCCTCAGCTCTGAAAACAAAAACTTTACAAGAGAATTGAGAGTGAGAAAGAGAGCTAAATTCTTTCACAGATGTTAGAGAGAGGGTTTAGGTTTGTATCTTTCCTTGTTCGATGTACATCCTTCTGCCTGCAGTTAAAGCTTGTTTTGTAAACAAGCTACTCCACTGCTGTGCAAAGAGGCTTCCACCTCGCGTGTTTCCAAAAATGCTTACCTGGATGGTCACCATTGCAATTTTCAGAATTTGTATGGCAAGTTTCCACGGCTTCCTACCCCGGGCCCAGAACTTCTCACAAGGATTCATAAAAAAGAATTTGAGTTTCCGCCTCATCTGGTCTTCTAGGAGAAGCTGCTCAGACGGAGATGAGCTCTGGTGGAAAGTGCAGTGACTTTCATCCTGGTGAGAGCTGCAGCTGCTTACAGCCACCTCGGGACTTGCCATCTCTAGGGAGGGAACCAAACACCTCTGCTCAGCGAGGAACATACAGGCTCATGGTGTTTGCTGCCTCGCAGTCCCACAGTTCTGTCAATGAGGCTGACCAGAAAGACAGGGAAAAGGAATGGGGTGGGCTTCTCACTGTGAGCCTGGTTCAAGCCACTCACCAGATGAGGATGAACTATTCGAGTACAATTAACATTTGCTGAAGGCTTCCCTCCCTTTCCAACCGTAAACCTCCAGTTTTCCAGAAATCTCGCTAGGAGACCCTCTTTACAGGAAAAGGACATATTAAAAACTCCTTACGCAACCTTGGAGACTGTTTGTTTTGCTTTATTAAATTATAATTCCATCCAAGACATCTCTGGAGCATCTATCATCCTACTTTTCAAAAGGAGAGAAAGAAAAGACATTTCTTAGTAACACTTTGAGGTGTGACTTGAAAGCCACCAAACTGGAAGGCTCAGACTAGGGTTAATGCTAAGAAGTATATGGCCCTCTCTTGAGAAGTCCATGGCCACGTGCAAGGATGTCTAATTCTTCCTTCTGGGCTACTTTTCTTTATCTTTTAACTCTCATGCTCAAAAACTGTATTGAAATGTCACTAAAAACCTCCAACCCTGCTTCCTGCCGGCTAGTCCTGAAATTCTTTTTCGTCTCAAAGCCAAGGATCCCGTTTTTACCTGAGTGGAAGTCCCTGAAAGATTGAGGGCGCTCCTCAGGCCTGCTGCAGATGACAGTAGTAGGCTGGGTTCCTCAGTCTATTTTTCTGAGGCCTTTAGCTGCTATGACAAGAAAGCCCGCACGGCGGCCCCAGTGTCCGCAGAATTGTGCTGTACTCCCACCCCACGTTAGGTGAGCTCCAATTAGAAGGGAAGATACAGTGTCCCACTGGCTTCAACTACCTAAGGGAATCCTCACCTACTTGAAAGTTGGTGAATTCAAGGACTGTTCCTATTAGAAAAGGTCACGTTTGCATGCATGGCTGTGTGGGGCATGTGTGTGTTTTCTGGCTCGTTACCCAACAGATGTAGTCTCAGCAAAGCTCGGAGGCCTGAGAAACTGAATAAGGGCTTCAGAGAGTAAATGGACCCCGAAATGATACGCAGATTCTCATGTGGTTATGGTCATTCATTTTCCTCTCTGGGGAGAAACAAAACATAATTTATTAATCAATAAGTGGGCTTTGTACAGAGCCGAGAACCAGTTTGGATCTTGATGCTCCTGCGGGTTGAGCCGGCCCGCTCAGCCCACACTGCGCCTCAGTCCTGCAGCATAATAATAATAATATCTGTGCCATCATATTCACCTTTGGCAGCAGACTAGAGAGCTGGCCTTGGGGTCATGAGAGTGTCAGAATGGGTCATGTCCCTCACTGGCTGCAGCACTCAGGAGATCAGGCCCCGCACCTCACCTCAGCAGCAGCGTAGAGCTGACCCTGAATGTGGGGTTGCGCTCCCCAACACCAGCAGTATTTCCAGGGACAGAAGAACCCCTAGAACTGAGCTCTGCTACCAGGGGAAGGCAGGCCCTCTGCAGCCACTTCCCAGATAGCCCATCACTTGAGCTTGCTTGTACTTCCTGGCACATTTTACTCTTTAAAGCACGTGTAACCACTTTTTATTTCTCCTCTTTGAAATGGGTAAAGAGGCTTTTTCACTGAGGAAGAGGGGATTTTTTTTTTCAGACTAGCATGAATACTATGGAAACCCATTCAAATAAAATACCCCACACTAACCAAGAGAATAGAGATCTTCCACATAGGACAGAAAACCCATCTGAGCTTACTGTCCTCCTAATAACTTGTACTCAACAACGAAGGGAGAAGAATTTAGCCTACATTTATACAACATCTGATAAGTCATACCTACTGCTTTCCAAGCCTAGAGTCACACATTTGATATGGATTACAAACATTCTCAGCAAACCGAACATTCCTGAAATGTAGATTTGGGCTATAAAAACCAGCCATGAGGAACATTCTAAACTCCTGATTAATAAAAAGACTAATAAGACCACTGCTGAGTGAAGAAGAGGATGCACAAAACATATTACTACTTAACAGATGCCCTCGGCTCCTTCCAGAGAAAACCATGATGACGTGCACTAAGTGAGGTTTTGTCCCGGTGTTATGAAACATCTCAAAGCATGAGTATATATAATAATTCTTGGGTAAAGACATAAAGGAAAGGGGGAAAAAGCATCCATTCTTAGGATTTTGGCTCATTATCTTATCTCCTTCGAAAGAGTAGTACCTGAAGGTCTGGGCATATGAGTGAGTAACAGAGAGCTTGTCTCACATGAACAGGGCTATGTGCTCTGTCCCCAGCATGGCAAAAGAAACAAAACAAGCAAGCAAACAAAACTGTGGGATAGTTTAGACAGCATTTGAGGAGACTATCTGTGGGACTATGTACTGATCAGTTTTCTCAACTTAACACCACCTGCGCATACCTTGGAAGAGGGAATCTTAATTGAGAAAAATGCCTCTACAAGGCTGGCCTGCAGGCACATTTGTGAGGCCTTTGTTGAAGAATACTGTGGGAGGATTCATCTCACAGTATCTCACTGCGGGTGGTGGTGCCATCCCTGGGTAGGTGGTCCTACGTGGCACAGGCAAGCAAGCTGAGCAAGCCCTAAGGGACAAGCCAGCAAGCAGCGTTTCCCCATGGCTTCTGCTTCCTGTGTCCTGGCTTCCCACAGTCAGTGACAGTGACCTGAGAATCAAGCTGAAAACAGACTCTTGCCTGTTACTGCAGCAATAGAAACCCTAACCAAGACAGAGTTAAAGCAAGTTCTGTTGATATGAATAACTGCAATACTGAATTGGTCGAGAGTAAAGCGTGTTTGTGGGGTTTGAAGTCCCACGAGCCCCTTTTCCGTTACGGTACAGAGAAAATTAAATTCTAAACCACCAACCACACACCCTGTAACAGTAACTTCGAGGAACAGAGAGAAACCAGCCAGCCACCATTAATTTATTCAAAACGCTGTTCAAGATGTTCCAAATGCCAGCTTGGCTGCTAAGCCTGCAAACCTGGGGAGCCAGCCTCACTGGCTGACCAGGTATGGGCAGCTGCTCTTTCCCCGATTATCAAGGCCTGCAGGGGCCCAGCTGAAGTCTATGTCAGGTGTCAGGGTGCTGGCCCTAGACTGGCACACAGACTTACTTATTCATGGCAGCCAGAAGCTAAACTGGGTTGAGCTGCAGAGAAGTAGCCATAGGGAGGGGAACTGTAATTGGAGAAAGGGTCAAAGACTGCCACAACCGGCCTCTTCAGCTTTGGAGCTCCTGGCCAGACAGTATGCTCTTTTCTTCCCTCCCTCCCTCTTTGGCTCTACAATTTGACAAGTCTGTGACTTCGGGGGGACTCCCTGAGCCCACCCTGAGGGAGCCTCCGTTTCCACTCCTGCAAAATGAGAATAATACTATTCTCTCTGCGGTCCCTCGTTCCTTTTGATTCCTCTGAGGTGCTGCTTCCTAGCCAGAAAGCAAAGTCTGGCCTGCTGCCATCCAGACACCACACCCTGAGGCCTTCGGGCTTCTGCACGCTGCTGGAATCTGACAAATCCAGAACCCCTACTGCTTTCCCCATTTCTATCCCTGGCCAGGGGCCTTTGGTAACAAAAGGAAGGGCCCAAGTTAAGGGCAGACACAGACGCCTTCCAGGGGTGGTTACCGAGACTCTGGTGGGAGGGAGTGGATCCCAGGCTTCCCAGAAAGAATGATCAGGAGGACTGACGGTGGCATCCTGCACTGGATTCTCATCACCTGCTTCCCGGGGGGACACAGCTGGCACAGACGGGCACGACTCTGCCGTCATCTCCAAAACTCGCTGAGAGATGACACGGGGAGGGTGTCCCCATCTCAGCCATGAGCTCCACTGACCTGTGGTCCGTGGCGGAGCCCCGGTTGTGCCAAACCGGTGCATCTCGCACTCCACTCCCCTCTGTGTGCCCTCCATGGCGTTGATGTCCTGGGCCCCTACCCTCCCGCTCTGTGTCACCGACGACGGCTGGAGACATCGGGCTCCCTCCCAGGGCTCCGCAGGCGAGGTTCCCAGGACACCTGATGCCCCCGGGGCGGCGCCGGGCTAGGCTCACCTGCCGCCCAAGTCAAGCTGAGGGGGCGCGGACGGGAACAGCGGGGACCTGCAGGGGACCTACAAGGAGGCGTCAGGTCCTGACAGCAGCTGAGCGACAGGGCATGTCAGCGCAGGGTCACCCTCTGCTTCAAGCCCGACCGGCTCCAGCCATCCTCCTTTCTCGGGCCCCAGCCTCGTGACCCTCCTCCCCAAGGCTCGGGTTCCCTGCCACGCCCTTTGTGGGGCGGCCTTTCTCTGAGACAGGTCGGGAGGGGAGACTGAAGGAGTGTGACTGTGGCGTTGTCTTCCGCACACCTCATTCTCTGTGCTCCAACGGAACATTCCCACTGACTTTCTCTGTGAGCTGGAAAACACTGGTGAGATGGACCGCTCAGGGACCATTCCAGCAGCTGTAAACAGGTGTCTGATACACACTAAGGCTCACCCAGGTCTGGCTCGCAGACCTGCCCTGCTGAACGTTGCAGACAAGGTGAACTCAGAAAGAATAAAGCATCCATCCAAAGCCTTGGACTATCAGTCAAAAGACAGGAAATAAAGGGCTGTGGACTCTCCTCGGACTAAGGCACAGGCACTAGAAGAACCCTGGGGAGCCCTGAGAGGCAATGTGAACACAAATCTGTCAGGCAAGACCACAGGAAAAGCGCTTGCCTTGCACACTTGAGGAATTGAATCAATCCCCCAAATCCACGTGGCACCCATAATCTCAGTCCTGGGGGGAGGTTAGAAACAGGAGGATCCCTGAGCTCATTGGCCAGCCTGTCCAAATGGGTGAGCTCCAGGCCAATGAGAGAGCCTGTCTCGCTGTGCTCTTGAGAATGGCACACCATAGGCAGTCAGTGCCCTGCTGCAGCCACGCGTGTGCAGCAGCACAGCCACACACCGGGGCATCTTCACACACACTGGCACACACTCACACATGCACCTTTTAAGTGCCAGGCTGGGGGAACGCTCGGCCCCTTGGAGCACTTGCTGTTCTAGCAGAGGACCCAAGTTTGGTTCCTAGCATCTGGCAGCAGCATACATCATCTGTAACTCCAGTTCCAGGGTACCAGGTGCCCTATGCTGGCCCCTGAGGACACCACACAAACATGGAGTCAAAGCACTTATACATGTAAAATAAAAATAAATCCTTAATGCAAATGCATGGGAGCAGACTTTAAACTGTAACCTTTTCTTTACAAAGTCCTTCGAGCTGTTTGACAGCATCACTACACATCAGGAATAGCAGGGACTTTGGCTAATTTTAATTACAATCGCTTGGGATTTGTTCTAATTTAGTGTTTTATTTTCATTATCTCGGGGCATGAATACTTACCTGGAAGGGACGATACCATAACCATGAAGGTGGTTTTCCCAGGGTGAAGCTTATCCATTGCGCTGCAGATGCTCTGACCCCTCTGACGTCCCCAAATTCAAGAAACTGCATAATTTGTGGTAGTGGGAGATTACATTTGAGCTCTCCCCTGGAGACATAAATAGATTTTTTTAAGTTGTAAAATAAGTAAGATTCCCTAACCGATTATTTCACAAACTATATCGAGTAGGCAGACCATTTTGCAAACTTTTTTTCAACTCCTGGTTCAGTTCTCACAGGCAAGTTATAAATGGGACTGTCTTCTTTTACGTCTTTTTGTGTGGGAAAGTGATTTTAGTTTTGTTTTGCAATGGAGTGCAAAAAGTTTACGCCGTTCATTAGCCCGAATCCCAAGTGTGATGGACAGACGAGCTAGATACTCAAAGGATGTAACTGGCACACTGTATTCCCAAGTGCAAGTTGGAAGCATGATTTAATCTCCAATGCCCATATGTCTCTGCGTAGTTTAACACCATCTTCTTGCTTACTGTAGCTGAGGTTATCACTGTAGCAAGGGTTTGAAATGCGTAATGGTTCACAAACCATCTGAATTTTGGAGAGGCTTGCAGAAAGAGGTGATGAGCCTCCCTCAGCCCCGGTTCAGCTGAGCTACGTCTGCTACTCAGCCCTAGTTCAGCTGAGCTACGTCTGCCAGGGAACAAGGAACACCAGGCTTTAGAATCAGTTCAGTGAGAGTCTAAATTCTTCTCTGTCACTTATGGCCTTATCTGTAAGAAGTCATTTACTCACCCCTCCTCCCCACCCCCTTTCGTGTCTAATCTGTCTAAGGAAATTAGAGTGGTGAATATATAATTATTTGTTAATTAGGAAAGGCACATGTTAACTAAAATGACACATGCAAAGCACTCAGATCTTATGTGCCTACAGGTGTTCGGTCTTGGTTTTTGGACAAACTTAATAAAAAAATCAACTATGTTCATGAATTGCAAAGACTAATATTGTTGAGATGTTAGTTTTTGCTCAGTTCATTTATAGGTTGGATCCAGTCCTCACGGGGATTCTAACAACCTGTTTTTAGAACTTGATGAACTAATTCTAAAACTCATGGCAATGCAAAGAGCCTAGAATAACAACAATTTTTTATAAGAACAGAACTAGAATATTTGCCAGGACTCTTAACACTGTCTGAGCGAAAGAGTTGCAAAATATACAAAAAGGATACACCTCAACCCTGGAGCAGGGTCTGGAAATAGGTTCTTATGCATGCATCTGGTCTGTTGGCTTTTAATAAAATAATATCCAGGGGAAAATTAACCTCAGTAATCAGCATGGTGATGTAATTGGCTCAATAGAACGTAGTGATGGGACTGAAGAAATGGATCCGTGGATAAGACAGTTTCCTGCTCTTGCAGAGGACCTGGGCTCAGTTCTCAGCACCCACAGAGCAGCTCCCAACCAACTAACACCGGCTCCAGAGGCTAGGCTACACCACCATTTACTGGCTCTCCAGGTGCGTGCACACATATGGTGCACAGGAACTTCACACAGGCACACACAAGTAAAAACAAAATTTTTAAAGTAGTCACAGTACACTGACATGAAGCCTAGAGAAAAACGGGCTTTGGCATCAGAGTCAAATGTTTGGGTAGACATTTCTGGAAAACAGTGCAAAAGCAGGAAGGTGAAGCAGTTAAGATCCGATCAGTCTTGCTTCTCACTTTTACCATATTATAAGTATGTGTTCCTGCATTCCTGCTGATACATCGGCCTCAAATAAAACAAACATGCGTACATTTATACACATGCAACACGTACTAATCCTATGAATGGCTATTTCGAAAAGTAAGCTTTGGAAGTAATGTAAGACTCAAAGTTGCCATTTAACTTAAGATGTTGTATCAGTGTTGCTAGGATGTGCAAATGTATGGTTCAAATATTACCCGATCTACCCCATTGCGTTTTCTAGTGTTTGAGGCAGGCATTGCATAAGCATCATTTGGTCAACAACACGTGACCTCTAAGATGATGGACCCATGAGATGAAGATAGAGCTGGAACACTCCCATGACCGAGCGATCTAACCATCGCATGGTCCTGGGTTCATCAGTGGGTTTTGTCTTCATTTTTAAGAAAAAGTAAATGATGTCAAAAAAACATGAGATATTTTGTGGAATAATAATATAAAGCAAATGTTTTCTACAGCTGCCCAGTATGCCTGTGTGTAGGCCTGCTTTTTAATCCTACTTTATTTTGTTTTCTTCCTCCCTTTCAATCCCTCGGCCCTAGGCAGGAGGAAAAGGTTAGAAGGGATGAGGACATAGAACTCTTTGTAGTCAGGAGACCCAGCAGTCCAGCTAACCAGCAAACCAGTGAACACACCAGCACCGGCCTTCTTCCTTCTCTGACCCTCTCCCGGAAGCCTCCTCTTCCCCTCTCTGGGCTCAGGTATTTTTACACTCTCAGAGTCCTCAGAGTTCAACTATCTCCTTCTGGCAAAGACCACCCCCTCTCCAAGCCGCAATGCAGTGTCAGCTGTGGTGGGTTAACTAAAAACAGCTCCATATCCCACACTGTGGATTAAAACAAAAACCTATTTACATAATTGTTGTGGTAAATTTTACAAGTACAGTGGTATTCTCTAACCCGTTGTCAATCAAGTAAAGACACAGACACCCACTGTATTTTATAAAGTACTTGGGGCGTTGCAGATACTAACCCCCTAAACTAACCTTACCTCTCAGCCCCCATCTCGAGCTACTTCCCATCCACAGTCCCAAAATACTTAAAATACTTATTCATGTTCTCCATCTCCTCCATCCACACTCCTTTCCCACCCTAACCTGTGGCTCTGGTAGGTCGATCCATTTCCTTCTCCTCTGATCCTCTTTCTTCTCCTTCCTTGTGGTCCCTCAGCCTGTGAACCTCAAGCTTCACCTCCCTTTCTTCTGCCAAATCCCAAGCTTCAGCATTTTTTATTCACCAATCAGCTTTAAATTAGGTGGAGCAAGGTTTACACAATAAGGACAGGCATATGTGAGGATGTGCTCCTCTGAGCAGAAACAAGATCTTGGAGGCCAGTAATTAACATTGAAATACATAGCATGTGTTGGGCAACCCCCAAAACATAACATAGCTGACTTTCTAAAGAAACCGGAACTTCCACTACACATGTGTGTTTATTTTACTGTTGTTGAGAATGTATTTTGCACTGTTCCCTTCTTGTAATTATTTCTTATTATAAAATGACTACAAAGTAGTGATTATTACATGTGATTGAAATTGTTTTTTGTATATTTTGATTTATTACTTGAGAATATCATATATGTATTCAATATATTACATATATATTACATATATAATACATCATACATTATATGTATTACAATATATATTACATCTACTACAATATATTACACATATATTACATATATAATACTTCATATCCATCCCTCCTTTTGCTCCTTAATCCCCCAACCTGTGCCACCAGCTTCATATTCTCTCTTTTATCTTTGTAACTCACTGAGTCTAATAAGCGCTGTGTATAATGTGCAGGGGTGTGTGGCCGCGCACTGGGGCATATACAGCCTGTCAGTGGCCATACACACAAGGAGCCGAGCCGTCAGTGTCAGTGGCCCACAGCTCCCCAGAGAGCATGGGGCCTCTGAGCTCCTCCCCTCTCCACAGTACCTTATCCGCAATCCCGGCAGATAGGAGGCTGAGGCAGAAAGATTTGGACTTTGAGACCACCCTAAGATACAGAGCAAGAAACTCTCAAAATAAAATCGATTGTGAGTGACGACTCTTAAGCGTTTGCGGAGCAGTCAAGAAGATAAAGTCGCCACCGTGGGATGAAGAGCGCAGGAAGAGCAGCAGGCCAGGATCGCGAGAGTTGCTGTTTGCGTGAGCTCTTGAGCTTCAGGTGCTGTCTCTGGCCTCTTGTGTTGTTTAAGGGCTAGGTGACTTTGGCAGTTTTCATTTCCTTCCCAAGCGGGTTCTGTTAACCGTAATACAAACAGCTCAGGAGCTGAATACTGGCATTTGGTAAACAAGCCTCAACTTTGTTCAAATACAGTTACCCTCAAGTTTCTATAAATTTATTTTTAACACTTTCAGTACTCCTTTTACGGCCTGGGTAACAAATATTTCACAGACTAGAGACAAATATCCCCTGAGTAGCACTGATTTAAAAGACATATTTTGGGTGTTTGTTATCTTGGGGAAATGCCTAGTAGAGGCAGAGTTTGATATTCAAAATTACATGTAAGCATCACCAAAGAACTCATTTTGAACAGTATTTAAGATTCTGATTGAGCAACAAATTCACTGAAATGTATGCCATAGCGAGGCATTGTGCAGGGCTTCCCACAGCAATGTCACGCAAGAAGGGACACACAAAGGTTTACCAGAAGTCTGGAAAGGCTAAATTTGGCATCTGGTCTTACTAATACTATGCAAACATATTCACCCATATCTAGTAGGGATGTGGTGATCAATCTTGTCAAACTGACAGGATCTAGAATGACCTAGAAGTCAGGCCTCTGGGCCTGCCTGCGAGAGATTAACTCAACTAGGTTAACTGAGATGGAAGGACCCATGCTAACTGCAGGTGGCATCATTCTATAGACCTGCGTCCTAGACTGAATCAAAAAAGAAAGTGAGCTGAGCACAGCATTCCCCACCCCCTCACTGTGGGAGCAACAGAGCAGCTGCTCCAATCTCTTCCTGTCATGTCTAATGGTGGGTCCACCTGAGACCCAGATTAAACCCTTTCACTCTCAAACTGCTTCTCTAAGAGTGTTTTTATCACAGAAACAGGAAAATCACCCAATTGGCGGGGTGGGGGGGGGGGGGTTCTATTACTAATATACAAGCTCTTGGCCACAATTCAAATAATTAAAAAATAAATTTTTCCAAACTAGACAGATTGGGGGACTGACACTAAACTGTTAAAAAGTGGGAGAGGAACACTGACTAGCCTCAGGGATGGGAGAATTATCTTTTGACTGAACCTCCTGACTTGTTGCCTCACATGACAAAGCTATTTAACATGAATGAAGGAGCTGGCTCCTTGGCTGAGAGAAGAATGGTTCATTGTCTCCTCCAGCTCTCTCTCTCTCTCTCTCTCTCTCTCTCCTCTCCCCTTCTTTTCTCCAAGAGAAAGTTCTTTGTGGGAACGAGGACTGTCTGAGAGCTTGCCTATGATCTACAAGGAAGGCTCTCCCCACCCTTTTCTGGTTTACTCTGAGGGAAGCACTGAGCTTTGGAAAATTTAGTTTGTCAATGCCACTTGTTCAGACAGTAACAAATTTAGGCTTAAGTATAATTTTCTTTCTTTAAATGCAGTATTATTACTTTTAAAAAATATTCAAAATGCCCTACAGGTTAAAAAAGATTAGACACCCCTGATGTTTACTCACCGATGCTCAATGCCTGCAAACACCCAAGGTCCCTCTCATCAGCATACAGCGGCTCTCTACCCACAGCTGAATGGAGAGTGTGAAGACAAAAGGCAACAATGCACTTCATTGCCACACGAAGCCGCTGGGCTCTGCCTGGTCCCCTCCTGCACTGGCGTCTCTGGAGACACCCGCCGTCTGTACAGTACAGCTCATGGCAGGGACAGACAGAGCCTGAGTCCTTCCAAGGCCCCACCGGAATCAACTACCCTGCACAGGCCATGGGAATGCCTTCCTCCTCTCATTCGCTTTAGTGTAGTAAACATTCTGACTTCGCGCCAAAGTCTTCTTGGTTTTGCCTTTTTCTGATTACTGCATGGGGCTTAGGAGATGGCTCTGCCAGCAAAGCGTTTACTATACAAATATAAGGGCCTGAATTTGATCCCCAGAACCCACCTAAAATAGCCAGGAACGTGGTGTGTGTGTGTGTGTGTGTGTGTGTGTGTGTGTGTGTGTGATCCTGATGTTAATGAGGCAGAACGGGTGGATTTCTAATGTTCTATGGCCAGCCAGTCCAGTCTGCTTGATGAGTTTCAGGCCAGTGTGAGAACCTGTCTCAAAAAAACAAAACAAACAAACAAACAAACAAACAAAACAGATGGATGGTTTGTGAGGAACAAGATCCAAGGTTGTCTTCTGCCTCTGCACATGTATGCACGCATGCCCGTATACATGCATGCACATCCATGTACACACACACACACACACCCGCACACAGGAACTTGCACACTCAGGTGTCTGTAGAAGCACACACCATTATTAGAATTGGTTCTTTCCTTCAATAGCTACAGGTCAGCCTCTCTGTCCGACTTTCTCGTTTCTGAGACCGAGAATTCATTGGGAGATGTTCCTCTGTTTCCTCTACTGTAGGCTGCGAAGGCTCCCCAGGCACCTACAAGTTATCTCTTGGGAGCTCAGAGTTCAAACCAGGATGCTTCTTTCCCTCTCACCTGTCCTCTCTTCCAGGCACGCCGATGCAAATAACGAAACAGCCTGTTCACAGCCCTCCATTCCGAGCTCTTAGAACAGCAACAACATTACTAAAACTCAGTCTTATCTCTGACTTGTCAAATTTTCTACAATAAACTCAATTTGAAATTTCGCTAGGCATCATTTTCCATTGTAACTGCTCTACTCACTACTCTTAACTAACAAAACTAAGACTAATTTTTAATACCTTCAAAATTGAGGTATTTAATCCATGCCCCCTGAGAAGGCATAAATGTTCACCAGTCATCCTGGTCCCTGTCTTCTGGCCACTCCCACCAAAGAACAGATGATGTCAATCATGATTGACATCTGCAACGTGAAGAAATCAGCAAACACTTCCCATTTCTTTTTTTTACTTCCTTGGTATTGTGACTTATGACTCATTCCTTGGGGAGTATCTAAAGAAAAGATGACACCAAGACCTGTGTCTCAACCAAGTCACGAGGTTACAATCATTGCGAAATCTAACAGGATTGTGGGGAAGTTTTTTAAAGGAAAATATATCATTTGAAGGACTAAAAATAGCCTTTGCTAATATCTCTTGCATTTATTTTCCAGAATGAACAGTTAAGCAATTATACATATTCACATAAAATGTATCATGTACATAACATTACATTTCTGTTACATACCTGTATATATTATATATGTGTATATTATATAATATCTATGCATCAGCAGCCGTGTTGGATGAGATCAATTTAAAGGAATGAGGTCTTACTTCAGCCTTAAAGTCAAGAATGGAGATGCGTGAAAAGTGGCCACAGCTACACCATGTGATCTCAAATGGAAAAGCAAGAAAGAGCACCAAATTCTTCTGTGTGCTTATATGGCTTTGCAGAGGAGATGGTGTTTGAGCTGAGCCCTGAATGATGAAGGGCCTTATGAAGCAGTGAAGACGGAGAAAGGTACACAGACTGAGGCAGAAATCGAAGCAACAACCACGGTTTCAAGAGGAGAAGGCATCATTGGGGAGCCAGCAGGAGCCACTGTGGACAGGCTATCTCCTGAGATGGACTGTCAGAGCAGAAAACCAAGTGATGAGCATGTCACGGCTGTCGGTTGTTTCGTTTTCATTCAACTTTATGTCTATTTTAGTCAACAGGGGCTTTATGCATTTTAAATTTGACATCAACACTAACATAATGTGGAACAGAATACCAAACTCTCAAAAAAAAGTGATCTTGTTGTGAATGAGTCATAGACCAAGTGTCCATGTGAGGAGCAGGGGAGAACTTTAAGTCTACGGCGGCGTTGAGCGGATTTTTCCGTCTGAATTTAGTAATCCTCACACGTATGCGGCAAGTGCTCGTACCTTTAGCCTACTGCTAGCCTTTTGCCCCTGAGCTTTCATGCCCCTGGGTTCCTAGAGGTGGATCAAAGGTGCTGGGCCAAACCTTGGTTGCGTCGGGAGTACGGGGTAGATGTGACGATGGAAATGGAGTGATATCTGGCGTTTGCCAACTGTCAGATTACAAATGAGCAGTTCCAATTTGCGTTTTTAAAGAAAGCTAGAGAAGCCTGCAGAGATGAGCTTCGCCCGCACAATCCCAGGGGTCCCGTAGTCAGATCCTTACAACCCACAGGGAGTCACGCTTTCCCTCTGCGTCTTGGAGACGGCTGGAGCCAAACTATACAAAATTACTTTGGGGGGAAAAATGTACCTCAGTAGTCAGGGATGTTCAAGACAAACCAAACGCAGCTTCCACTCCACACACCAATTTCATGCAGGTTCCTAGGTGTATCCTGCTCCCTTCAACAGGGAAGTCAGGAGGCTGGCCTAGGGGCTGCCCAGCGGCACCCCACGAGGACTCCCCTTGAGTAACGCTGCAGCGGAGGCAAGGCAAGAAAGGCGTGGACCTGGGGACAACGGGACCACTGCCAGGCGCCAACCTGAAGCGCTTGCTGGGGGGAAACTGCAGGCTGACCAAGGTTACTTTGGGTGACGTCACCACAACATGACAACCAATCACAAGCCTTCTATGAAAGACTGTCTGCTAGCAGATACTGTATTGGTGAAGGAGTTTTTGTCAGTCTCAGCAGAAAGGACCTCCTCCTCCCCCCCCCCCCCCATCTCTTAGCAACGGACGCGTCCTAGCAATACCCGCCGGGCAGCTGTTGCTGGAGATTGGAGATTTATTTTCTGAGGGAGAAGCGTCAGGCTCCCACCTCCAGCTCTCTCGAAGGAGCCTTTCTCCCGGGAACTGCCAGGAGACTGATTTCTTTTCCCTTTAGTGATTCCAGGTAAGGGCGGTTCAGAACGGGAAAGGAAGCATGGGAAAACGAAATATCTCATTACCATTTCATGGGTGTTTGGAAACCTCCCTGTATGTGCTAGTGTCAATGAAGTCTAGAAAATAAAGAAATATTTTTTCACTACTTTCAAAATATTCTTCCAGCCCAAGCCAGTGAGACAAACACAGCTACGACAGAGCAGTTAACGGGTGTTCTAAGAATGCGGAGGCAGAGAGCAGATACTGCCTTTTCTTGCTCTCGCATTGCCTGGTGTGCAATAAATTATGAGTAAAAGAATATGAGAATGACGTGATCTTGGTTGCTCATTAACACAGTAGAAGATTAATGTGGACTGAAGCGATCACCGGGGGATGGGAGAGGGCTAACCAGGAGGAGGAATAGAGAACATGAACTCACTGAAGGAGGGTCCTTGTCGTTCCCCTAGTGATTAGCATATCTAGGACCTAATTGCTGCCCAGTGTGACCTTTCTCCTCCTCCTGCTGTGCTGAATGCTGACTGATTCCACAGCAACACCACAGGGAGATGAATGACCTGACTCTGTCAGGTCCTCAACAGCGCCACTGAAATACGTCAGGACAAGACTGATTCAGGCTGAGTGAAAAAGCAGACCACCAGTGCAGCATTATCCCCCGATAAATACTCCTAAAATCGCAAAATCGCCTCTTGAAAGTAGAAGGGGCTTGGGGGATTCGCGTTTCAAGTGACAATAAGCTTACACTGAAAGAGAGTGTCTTTGTATAGGGAAGAAACTTGATGGTTGTATGTATACGTAAGTAACAGTATACAGCAGTAATGCTGGTTATAGTAGTTAGGAAGTGTGTGTGTGTGTGTGTGTGTGTGCGCGCGCGCAGTGCCTGTGCTGCAGCTGTATGATGCTGGGTGTAAATGAGTATTTTGAGCCAGATGAACCTGGAAGAGAAAATGGGGAGGAGCATACTGATGAAAAACCTTCCAAAAGAAAATGGTTTGAATGTATGGTTCTGGAGAACAAGATGGAGGACAACGCTCAGTTTGAAAAGTTGGGACAGCCATTTATTGCAGAATATTTAAAAAGTGGAAATCTGGACCAGTGGGGTGCTCAGTAGGTAAAGGTGCTGGCCACCAAGCTGGGCGACCTGAGTGTGACACAAATGCAGAAGGCAGAGGGAGAGAACCAACTCCAGCAAGGTGCCCTCTGCCCTCCCCACACATACAAAAATAAGTAAATAGATAATACACAACTACATAAATAAATCAGTAAATAAATATGTACCTTTAAAAAATTAAGTAGATAGTTGAGGACTGGGGAGATAATTCTGTTGGCTAAGTGCCCAGGCTGTGGGCACCTGCTTGATCACAAAAAATCAAGTTAAAAAGCAGGATAAAGACGCTGGAGGAATGGCTCCCTGGTTAAGATCACGTGATCCCCTTGTAAAGGGCCCAGCACCACCTAGTAGGCCACAGTCCTTGGTAGCTCCAGTGCCAAGGGATCTGATTCCTTCTGAATGCCACACACACACAAAATAAAATAAATAGTAAATCTAAAGAAATAATTTTTTTTTCAAGACAGGTTTCTCTGTGTAGCCCTGGCTGTCCCAGAGCTCATTCTATAGTCCAGGCTGGCATCTCTTCCTCCTTAGGGCTGTGATCAAAGGTGTGTGCCACCACTGCCCAATGAAAACTGGACGTGTGGTTACACACACTTGTAATCAGCATTGCTGAAGCCGAAGCAGCAAGATTCCCATTGCTTGATGGTCACCCAGCTTTGCCTACTTGGTAAACTCCAGGCCAGTGAGAGACCCTGTCTCAAAAATAACAATAGGTAGACAGCCATGACACCAGAATTTGTTCTGTGGCACACACAGACATGCCACTGCACACATACAGGGTGGGGAAAAGGAGGGGAGAGAACAGAAATTTTTTAAAATGTCAGAATTCTAAAATGTTGACCAAAACATGAATTGTGCCTTTATCAATGAAGACCTTTGTTTTAAATGGTTCTGTTTGCATGCTGGATAGTTTGATGGCAACTTGACACAAGCTTGAGTCATCTGAAAGAAGAAACCCTCAAGTTAAAAAACTCCCGCGGTAAGATCCAGTTATAGAGGATTTTCTTACCTAGTGATTTGATGGCGAAGGATCCAGCCCATTGTGGGTAGGGCCATCCCTGGGCTGGTGGTCCTGGGTTCTATAAGAAAGCCTGGTGAGCAAGTTATGAGGAGCAAGCCAGTAAGCAGCCCCCTCCATGGCCTCTGCATCAGCTCCTGCCTCCAGGTTCCTGCTTTGCTTGAGTCCCTGACTTCCTCCAATGATGGACTCTGATGTGGAAGGGTAGCCAAACAAACCCTTTCCTCCAATGATGGACTCTGATGTGGAAGGGTAGCAAAACAAACCCTGTCCTCCCCAACTTGGTTTTGGTCATGGTGTTTCATCACAGCAACAGAACCCCCAATTACAATATATTTATAACAGCAATTAGTAAATGTGACTAAGATTAAGTTCACAGAAAAGCGGAGGCAGAAATATCTCAAATCCAATGCCAGTGCTGGTAGACAAATAGGGAAATCCTTTCTCAAAAAAAAAAAAAATCCTTAAAATGCACATGAAATGCTTCAAACTGCCTGGCATAAACACCTGTGTGATTATTTATAATTATCACTATTTAAAAATACGCACATTGGACATCCAAGGCTCAGCACAAAATGTGCTTGCTGTGCAAGTCTGAAGAGCTGAGGTCCGTCCCCAGAGCTCACATAAAGGAGGCAAAAGAAAAAAGTCCACAGCCTTGTCCTTTCAGTGCCGCACAAGCACAGTGGCACACGCAGCACCTCCATCCCCCACTCCACGCATGTGCACACATGTACAATGATGACATAACATTTTCAGTGT